>NC_133575.1:68337536-68962536 GCF_048773025.1 Camelus bactrianus | reverse complement strand
CAGTTAACCATGTTTCCTGTTTTTCCTATTCTAATAAAGTTAACAATAAAATTATGATGAGAGAATACTGTAAAGACCTGCAAAGAGGAACTACCTCTGAAAGCTGTTTTTTTTATATATATTCTTCAGAAAGTTGAACAAGAGAAAAACTAAATATCCTTCTTCAATTTGGATTTTCAAGCATCAGAAATTAACTAAAAAGTTCTAACACTGACAACACTAAACTCAAAATACTTTGCAACAATTGATAGAATTGTTTCTCTCCTAAAACTAAGGCAATGATGCCATGGGTTAAAGGACATAAAGTATTGATACTGATGATATTTAATGCAGGTAGGTACTAAATTTCACTAGAGTTATAACAGAGTTCCTTTTGCTGTGCGTATGCTTTTCTATAATCTAAGAAATTAAATTATAAAAGTGGCATTTATTGCTACTGATTGATTTGTGATTTACGAATAATTACCCAAAATAGAAATGGCTGAAATACACTGAATTGAAATAAACTTTTCTACTATTTTCAGAATCGCAGAGTGAGGAAATGATGAGTACACACAATGGACAGACTGTCTCCTTCGTACTAAAAAGAAATATTAAATCCTGAAGGAGTTCTAAATCCCTTGGTAAGAGTACATTGCAGCTGCATTAAGCCAACAAGAAGCTTATTAGTAAGGATTTAAAAACTAACACCCTTCTGTAATCAATTTGGATACAGCATTATTCTATTTATAGTGACACTTTCAATGTGTCCCAATCAAATATTACTTATTCTCATTTTTCCTACCAAGATTAAATATTAATGTGAGGCACTATTAAGCAGCTACATTATATTTAGGTTTTCATATATCGATTTCCACCATTTTGGAAGAGTTAATATAGCACGAAAATTAAGGATCTTTCCCATGAAGAAACTTATGATTGGTTTGGTATTTTTCTCTGATTCCTAAATAAAAATAAAATAAATTTAGTCGTTTTAGCAGAAAATGGAAAAAGGGATGCCGCCACTTTAAAAGCTTCAATTTCTTTGACATTGCTGGCAGTGTATGGGAACATTAATGCATCTGTCATGATAACAAGCTAAGAATAACATCTAGACATCAAACCGAGCAGAGAATCCATCTGAAGTGATTCATTCAGATCTGTCTCATTGATTTATTAAACACAGGGCAACATCTGCAGCCTCACAGAGCCGCTTGGTGAAATTAATGCAAGATCAATTCAAATGGAAAAAAGTGTAAAAGAGATAAATCAAAACACAATTTGCATGCAGTTCCACAATCAGGCTTATTGGGTGCAAATGCTCAATTTCCCTTCCAAAGCAAATGTGTTTAAATGTTGTTTTATCTTTTTAGAATTGTGTGATCTGAAGTGACAGTGAAGAGTTTTGCAGGTTGAGATGGTGAAAGGAAAGAAAAGGAGGAAAAAAATGCTACCAAAGACCTTTTGAATATGCAACAAGAATTTCATTAATACCTAATTGTTTTGCTTTTGGGGAAAGGTTTGATTTCCTTTCTCCAAAAATATAGATTTTCAGTTTTTTTTGTCAATTAGAGCAGTTTTAATATATATTTGAAATGTATGGAATGGATAAATCTAAATCATTTGTTTCTTGAAATGCATCAGATAAAGTGCCACTGGAGATACAGATTGCTAACTGAAACATAGTATATTATGATTAGGGTTTCTCACAATTACATTTGCCTGCTAGAAGCACTTTTCAAACATCTCGAGATTTCATTAAGACAAAATAAGTTCACTTATGAAAGCATCAAACAATTCAGACTAGATATTTTCTACAGGTATTAGGGATTTTCTATGTGAAACCATCTGAAACATTATGTCTGAAGACAATCACTTCCTAATTATTTATTGGCATTCATGGACTACACATGGAGTGTAATATCATACATAAATATCCAACAATATTCTCCGTCATACCATGCATCATTTCTTTACTGTAATAACCATCACCTAATAATGAGTGTTTGGGGCATATATGAAATCCAGCTAAAATATTAGAGTAACACAAAAATTGTTGGTTTTGCGGAAGTGTGCGTTTAAAATGAATGTACACGTTGGAAGTTCTGTGCGCTGGCACATGACTAGATTGCTTTAATTATAATCTTGACATCATTCTCTAATAAAAGCCAGTGCATTGTTGATTATGTGACTGCTTTTAATAGACAATATGACTATCCCCTCATTATACCATGAATTAAAATGTCTGCATTTACTGCCCAGATTAATTTCTAAAACCTTTTTTATCATTTCTGAAAATGTAAGTCAGACAAGATATTAGCCCAGGAAAGTGATGCAAGTTCTTCAAAATTTTGATTTTGCTAACTTTACTATGAAAAAAACGTCAAATTTCCAAGTAAATTGTTATTCTTTGTGGATGATGAACTATATTCATCAAGTGTGAATACAAAGCCAAATTCATTGAATGCTTAAAATAATCCTACTTTTAGTATTGGAAAGTAGTAGTTTTAAACTGTTGCAAAAGTCATGTTAAATCATGTCTTCCAACGCACTAAAATGTTTTCTTAATCATACATTCTTGTTTCTTTAAGCATCCATTTAACTACATGTAAATGACTGAATAACATTTAATCAGTTGGTCCTCAAATGAAATTAACCACCATCATGAAATCTGACAATGTTACTTTTATATAGATTGGTAGATAAAAAAGGAACTAAAGTGTGTTGGCTGATCTTTCACATTTACTGAATACCAATTTTTAATTTAATATTTTACTGCCACATTAAACTGTGAAGAATTTAGTAACGAAAATCCATGGCATAAGTGAGATTTTTAGACATTTGTTTTCGGAATCTGCCTGCATGCTCTGAAATTAAAAACTCCAAGTTCTCTTGGACAAGAAATGGAAAAAAATCACAGTGCTTTATCTGCAAAAACAAAGATCTACAACAGGATGACAATTTTTCCTATTTGGTTTGGTCTTTTGTTCATCATTTTCTTAATCATCTTCAAAATAACCTCTCTTACTATTAATTTCTGAAGTCAAAGGGCATCAGGGAAAAATACTTGTATAGCCTTTGGCAACTGCAGTGATGTAAAGCTTGACTTATTTAACAGAACAATAAATAGTCAAGAGTTTTCATCTTTTTATTCTCTAGTAGCTGAGGTAGGTATTATTTTCCAACTTCTTTTCTGAAAAGACAACTTTGAATATTTTGATAATTTAGGAAGTAAAAATACTTAATCTAAGGCACTGATTGAGTTATTTTCTGACTTTCAGTACTGTCAAAGAAACAATCATGTATGTATTTTACTCATTCATTTTCCTTCAGTGCACATTAATAAAAATGTGCCCTGAGCCAAATCAAGATGCCACTTAGTGGTAACACCTTAAGGTCTTTGCAAATGACCAATTTGAAAATGGTCCATTTTGTGTGTTCTGGAAAAGTATAGGAAGCATTCCAAATTAAAATACCCTCAGTCAGGATTTGTACTCTTCCCCAGTTATCTGACAGAGAGGGGAAGAAATGTTTATTATGTAGGAAAAGAAAATTGCCAATGACACCATTACAAAAAGCCCTTCCATTCAACAATACATTATGGAAATGTATCCATCAGGAGATGAAGATGAACTCTTTTCAAATAAGAATGGTATGTAAGAGTTTCCACTCATTGAACATAGACTTTTTCCTCGCACTTTTCCCCCTTTTAGCTTAAAGTGCTAGGAAGTCCTGAATCCTGAAAGACAATCCTCTTTAGCCAGGTCTCCACTGGTACATCGCTCACCTTCACTGGGCATCTCTCCTGATTCATCTTTCACTGCCTCTCATGGCATCATTCTGCTCATATTCCAAATCTCTCTTCTCTTACTGGCTCCGTGTCACATCTACCTTGTCTCTCTCGGGTCTCATTCTTATTTTCATCCCTCATGTTTCTTTGCACGGAATAGAAAAGTCATAAAAATAACGTTTATTTCAATACGAATTTTACAATTTTACAAAATCACTCAGATGTTGGGAATGATTTAAGGTACACATCCCTGTAAGTAACATTATCTAAAGTCATAAAGAATCCATTATAAGTATTGTCATATTTTGTAATTTTTAACTACGTGATTATGAGGGCATTTTGCAACAATAAAACTTGTTAATGTTATTTTACCATTAATGAGATTTTTTCCCACCAATTGTGAGGGTTTGTTTACTATCTAGAAATTGCAGTATAGGTGGTGTTTCTAGTAGTTTTCCTCATCTTCATTCATGGATTGAATTCATAGAATATATTTCATAAATTTTTACAATTATATATTGCAACACTTGTAACACAATTATAGAAAATGCATGTAATAAAATACTCACAAGGAAAAAATGCAATTGGAGGCACATGCATCATATTGCAGATATATTTCTTCTTACATTTTTAACATTTCTCTATCACCTTTATACACACACATACATAAAAGCAATCTAAGCCCCCCCTCAAAAGTTAGCACTGTAAATGCTGTGATAAGGAGTAAATAAAACTTAACTGAATAAAAATAACCTAAAAACACATCGCATAACAAAGTCCAAAAATAGTATAAGAACACCTGCCTCTGGATACAAAGTAATTTATTATTTTTTTCTTTCAGTAAGTAGTTCTAATAAAAATTAATTAAAGAAAAGTTTCTATTTACAGTGTAAAGCATCAAAATCACATTAAAATACTAATCTTTTGTTAAGTGAAAGTCAGATATTGCTCAAGGATGTGTATGTTAATTATTAAAGAAGGAAGAATTTCCTATGTGTAATAATTGTTTCTTTTTAAGAAGGGGCATTGTAAAAGAGAGAGGGAAGGGAAAGAGGAGAGGGAGGAGGAGGAAGAGAAGAGAAGATAGGTTTTCAGGTCTGCAGTTGTTTAAATGTGAGTATTTTCAAATGACAACAAATAAATGGCCCTCATCTGAAGTCCCTGCTGACCCTCTGAGTTTGTGTATTAGGAGAGTGCTTTGTGGTCAAAATATCTTTTCTACTCTTAAAACCTATAATTGCTTATTTTATTGAGGGAGTAATTATCTTTTGTGTTTTAAGGTCATCTATCTTTCTTTAAAAAAAAATCTGATCTAATGAACCAGGTTTATAAGCCCCAGACATGAATCAGGTAGTTCTCACATGAACAGATTTCTGTTTAATTGCTAGAACACAGGAGAACACTGCTCAAAGGAAAAAGAAAAAGAAAAACAAAAGGTTCCCTTGTAAGTTCTGTAGCATTCTTATTGTAGCAGTCAGCAACAGTTTGTCCACATGTTCCCAGTATACTTCAACTATACACAGTAATTTGGATTTTACAACAGATATGACAACTGAGTTGGTTTTGGTTCATAAACCCAGATATCTTAGGATTTAAAGTTGCATTGTGAGAAAGTCTACCTCGGCTGAAGTTTTTCGCAAAATGATCCACAGCAGTACTGTTTTACAACAAAACCCTTTGCCCCTTTAACCTGGTGATGGTGATTTGGTTCAAATGCTAATTACATCTACCAAATGAGTACTTTCCTAGCAAATACTACCAGACTGGAGATGGAATAAACACTAAGAAGACTAATTCACAGGTCTTTAAAAAGTCAAGTCATCTTGAATGTAGTTTACTTTTTTTTAAACTCAGAAACACTGGATACAATTTGTTTGTGGACATATGCAAATGGACATTGTTCCATAATGTACTTCTAAGCTGTGATATGAAGAAGGTACACTTACAACCAGAGAAGCTGGCTATCATCATTTAAGGAATCCTCTCTTTGGGGGAATGGGATCCTTCCAACTGTTTGCCTGGGGGAAAGACCTGAAAGCATCCTCTCTAGAAAACCTACCAACTTTTATCCTACAACCCCCAGCCCAAGCGTTCATGCCCCACATTGCCCTCTGCAGATGACCCAAAGGGACGATCCCAGGAAAGTGATATCTGTCGATCTTTTTTTAAAAACAGGCTCCATCGACTTTCCTGTATCGTGTACGGGGAAGCTTTGCGCAGCAGGCATGAGCACTCGTTCTCGTTCTCCCTCTCTCTCTCTCTCTCTCTCTCTCTCTCTCTCTCTCTCTCTCTCTCTCTCTCTCTCTCTCTCTCTCTGTCTCACACACACACACACACATAAACACACACCACCATCACCACCACCACACACTCTACGCATTCTCACAACAAACACGCAGGATGGGGAACGAATCACCCTCTGGGATGGATTCTAGACTTCCAACCCTCTGCATCCCCCAAATGCTGTGTTCTGGATTGCCAGCTTAGGAGCCCAGTTTACAGCTCAGCCAGCCCTCTCCTCCAGAAAGCCCTTGGTGTCCGTGTCCTGCAGAAACCCTATCCGACCCGTACGGCCACAAAAGAGCAGGAAAGAAAACCAAATAGAGAAATTAACAAATAACCACAAGCAGCCAGAAAGCCATGCAAGATATGGGCGAAAGGCTGGAAAGTTTCAGTACAGGACCGCAAACTGAAGTTTGTGCGGGACTTTCTTAGACCCAAGCCCTGCCACTGAGCTCGGACTAGAAGGGACAGGCAATTAATGAGTCCTTTCAGTCCTCTTTCCTCACCGACTTACAGCATGAAGAGTAGCGCAAGCTAGTTAGGACTCACTCTTTACAGACAAAGTTGGATGAGGATGATGAGACATGCAGAAGAGGGCAAAGGGGGAAGAGCGAGCTAAGAAACGATATCTTACCTGGCATTGGTGCAATCGGTGAACAAAGTTTCAAAGTCTTTCCTGGTGATGAGTTTGCAGCGGTTCACCCCAGGCTGGATGGCCCCCAGCCCGCGGAGTATCCGGACCTGCTCGACAGTACACACCACGGGGGATATGTCCAGTCTCTTCAGCTTGGTGTACACCGTATGCAACCCTCCCACCAGGTGCTTGAGAAAGAGATCAAAGACTTGCGGCAGGCAGATCAGTTCCTGGCCGTCCATCAGGAACGAAGCCACCTTCACCCCATGCATGTCGACCATCCTGCACTCGTTGGTGTTGGTGTTGGTGTTGCCGCTGCCTCCGCTGGCACTACCGACCCCTCCACCCCCGGCGCTGCCGCTGTGGTTACTGGCCATGAAACTGTTGATCATATTGGGAGTGAGACGAGGAGGCTCTCCAGGAGTCGAGTACAGGGGTTCGGCCCGAAACAAGCCCCCCGGGACGCCTGCGCCGCTGGAAGTTGCAGAGATCACTGGAGGTGCAGAGACAGCCATGGTCATTCGGTCTCAATTCGTTGGTCCTCAGGCCTTCGCCTTCTCGCCCTGTCTCCTCTAGGTCCCCTCCTCCTCGCTCCCTCACTCTCTCTCGCTCGCTCGCTCTCTCTGGCGCGCTCTCGCTCGCTCCGAACTGTTCGCAAGTCTCCAGTAGCTGGGCTCACGCTCACGCTCACGCTCACGCACCACCCAGCAAACAGTGAGCGGCCCCGACCCGCGGCGGCCCGAGACCCCACCCCCAACACACCCCCTCCGGAGACTGGCAGCGCCCCTCAGCCAATGGGTCCCACCCCCTCTGCTCCCGAGCGCGCCGAATGGCTGCCGCCCGCGAGGAGGTGGAGACTCCCTGGCCGGCCTCCCGACTACCTGAGGCTGTTCAGGGCCAGCCGGTGAATGGGGATGGAGCCCGAGAAGGGGGCGGTGTGGTGCCTCCGCTTCAAGCCTGGTTGTCTGAGGAGAGAACGTCCAATGATTACGCAGAGCTCTCAAAGTGGCCTAGGATGCGAACTCCTCCCCTCCGTGCCCCGAGAGTGTCGCGATGGGAACACAAAGGGGGATTCCAGACTGCTTCGCCCCAACCTGCTGCCACCCTGCACCCGGGTTCAATAGAGGAAAGGGAAGTCGCAGCTCCAATTCGATTTGCACATTGCGCCGAAACTCTGCGGGGGGGCTAAGAGATTGCTTCGCCCATCTTCCCAGAGAAAGAGTCCAGTGAGTTCAGAAGTAAACAGTTACCCTTTCTCTAGCCCACCTAGCGCGCTTGGTGTAAGTTGTCCCTAATCTAGCGCACTGAGGAACCAGCGTCCAATATCGCACTGAAATCACAGTTGCAGGTTGCACACCCACTCCTACGCACTGACATTCAGCAGGCGCAGTGAGCCTGTGTACACTTGGGACACAGGCGGCGACTTGGTTTGGGGGTGGCGGACGGACGCCTCATTTTACAGCACTTCCGCCACTGCCCTGGAACAGACTCGGCTTTCTGTGTCCCTATCCCTTAGTTTCAGGATTTCCTTGTCCCATCCTTGGCTAAAATTGATAGGAAAAGTTCCTGTATGACTCAAGACAAGTCATTCCAGAATATGAGATAAGAGCGAGGGCTTGCGCTCTTTAATATTGCATTTTCTTCCCTCCTCGGTGGGCTTTGATGGTTCAGTGATTAGCGCTCGACCTCCTGAAGAGTAGCTCAAGATTCCTCCTTTCCTGCTTGTCAGGTGCCCCTAAACGCACTATAAAAACTCGTAATAAGCAAAATGTCTAGGCAAGGTACATTACAGAGAAAAGGCATGGTCTTTTCCACACCTGACATGGTGGTTAGATCACTGTAGTAAAGTTGTTGTAAGACTCCTTGTCGACCTTTTGATTCTTTGAAATCAAGGTATTTCCTTTCCTGTGCTCCTGTTCTTTAGAGGCTGTTATTCATAAAGTGAAATCCATGCTTTCATATCCTTACAAAACTTTACCAACGTTATAGCTAAGATAACATCTCTCATATCCTTTCAGAATGTAAATAATTTTAGAAACTTACTGAACTTTATTCAGCTTTCCTTGTAGTTAGCAGTATTAAAGAGGGGGAATAAGTGAGCTTTTATTTTCCACCCTTAATAATACACAGGTGTTTTAAACTGGATTTTTCTGCCTCTCTCTTCAACATATTTTCTCCTTTTATCATTTCATCAACCGAGTAGTAAGAACTACCTTTTGACTAGCTCCATAGTTTCCATTTTTAATTGTATGGAGTCAAAGTGCTAAGAAGTTGTGATGATAGTTGTTTTTGGAATATAGTGAAAAGGGACTCAACATAATAGACTGCAATGGGTGTAACCACAAAACACTTTTAAAAGGCATTAAATTGTTTTTGCTAGTTTGCTACTGTTGTGGGAAGATAATAAGGAACAAAAAACAATTGAGAAAGATAGCAGAGGCAGAAAAAGCTTTAACAAAAAGTGGAGGTTTTTAAAAAAGAATAGAAATGTACTAATAGAAGTGTTTGTTTTTACCAGGTTTTTTAAAAGATAAATCCCAAATTGTGTTTAACAAGTATTTTGACAGAAATGTCTATTAAGCTATGTGTTTAAATAACTTACTTTGATAACTTACTGTGATTGAAATTTCCAGAAAGATAAAATTGGACTTTAAAGAAAAGGGTTTGGTTTTGTTTTGGTGTTTATTTTTTTTTAATTCCTCTAACTGCATTAAAATTTCTAAGGCCAAGTTGCTCCTTGTGTATTGCTGCACTCACATGATCAAATCCTTTTTGTTCTCAGTGATTTGGAGTTTTCAGCAGTAGGACATTGCCCAGATGTTTTGATATTTCAAATTAAAGAAATTCTTGTATATAGAAAGGAAAGGTAGAACATTCCGGCTGCAATCATGATTTGTAATACTGAAAATCAAATGTACTTTGACAACTTTAGAAAAGGCTCAAACTAAATATGTCTTATATATTTAATATGATCTATCAGATATGTAGTAATAGTTTAATTATTACCAGAGATTGAGGTTCAAAATTCTAGTATGAATACTAGAGACTAAAATTGGTCATTGATCATTGAAGGGTTAAAGCCCCTTGGCAGCTTTACAAACACAAAAGAACTTTGGCTTCATTATTTGAATCCCCTCCCATCTGTAGCCTTCTAGAAAATAAACTTGGTAATTTTCAAAAGGGATACTTGTAATTTAAAGATTTAGTCATTTACAGCTGAGAGGCCAGGTGTTGTCTTCTTGGGTTTTCTTGAGAGTTTGATTACTCTATTTCTATACTGCTCTTTCTACTCTTTTAATATCTATGCTTTTAGATTGAGACAATCAAACTTCCACATGGAGAGTTTGTTTTTAGCCCTTTTTGACTTTAATGTCTTCCATAAGCCAAACAGATTTCTAAATAAGGCTGGGTTTCTACAAGGCCAGAGAAAACCTTGTGTGTCGACACCCTGTAAGTTGGAACTGCATGAAGCAATATAAAATCATAAAGACTGCAGTAAATAGAGTCCCCTTGGGAGATAACTCTCTATGGAGAGGCACACTGCACTAAAAGTCAGAAAATACTCAAGGTTTTTGAATTCCAGGCACTCCAGCAAATAACAAAATTAATACAAACAGATACCATATCTCAGCAGAACAAGAAGTTCTAGATACCACGGTTCCAGTGGAATGATTTGGGTCCTAAGTGTAGCTTCTGAGACACTGAAATGCTGAAATCTTCTGGGATTCAATTAGCAATTTACATTTACTCCAAATTCACGCTGAATTTGGAGGGGCAGTGTGCTCCTTTGTGACTTTAGGCAAAAACATTCCACTTTGTTTGACATTGTCAGTGAAAGCAGGTACTACATTAATTCAAAATAAATATTTGAGATTTGCAAATACTAACTACTATATATAAAATAGATCAAAACCAAATTTCTTCTGTATAATACTATATTCAATATCTTGTAGTAACCTACAATGAAAAAGAATATGAAAACAAAAATATGTATGTATATGTATGACTGGGACATTATGCTGTCACCAGAAATTGACACATTGTAACTGACTATACTTCAGTAAAAAAATAAATAAATGAATAAATAAATAAATAAGTTGGCATATGCAGGCTTACAAAATGTCCAGAACCATTTGAAGGAGGTGGTTTTCAGAATGGGCATTTAAGCAAGCCCCAAAATAATGAATGGTATTATTTGAAACCCTCAGCCAGACTGAGATTGCAACCCTTAAAATTGCCTCTAATCAGAACCTCTGAGAAACACTCTAAGGTTCACTTTTAGGCAAACAATAAAAGGAAGTTGACTGGGCAAGGCAATAAATGTGAAATGAAAGCATTCATGTAATCGAGACGTTAACTGGCTAAACCCTATAGGTTACCCCACTTAATGGAATTTGTGGTTTTCTAGGAAACTGACTATGAAATGACCTTCTATAACATAAATTATTTTTCCTCGTTCAGTTCAACGTTAAACTGAAGATGAGTTCCAAGGGAGAAGGGGGACCACTGGAGCGAGAAGAAAACTGGTCAAAAACTCAAGGGGTAACAGTTTAAATCAGACACTTAAAGGAAAAATGAACATGTACAAACTGAAGTATAAAAAGAAACTCTCAGAGCACCTGAGAAAGTATAAGCACTTGCCAGCTTTCAACATATCATACCCCAAACTGCACTGCTCCAGGGGAGGAGATGTGTAGACCTTAAATTCCGTTTCTGTCTCTCAATGTATCATTGTTCGCTTTTCAATCTTAGGCTTTCAACTGTTCAAATTCAAGCCATTCTAACTGCAGCTGGACTCCCACTGCTACTTAGTATCCTTTTTATTCATTTTGTTGACTCCCCGTTGAAATCCCTGCAGCAGCTACTCCAACCCTTTTCTCCTCTGCAGGTCCCCTCCCGCTCCTCTGAGACTGCCTCCTACTTCTCTATGGTTTTTCCACCAAGTTATTCAAAAGGAGCTCCCTCAACCTCCCTTTTCCCCTACAAAGCTTTGTCCATATTCTCTCTTTTCTTCTTCTACTTCTTCCTTCATCCCTCAGAAAAATTTTTAAAAAGTCTTCTCCACTCCTGTCACTGAGGTTCTGGACCCCTCTCACCTCCTTCCACTCATGCATCTAGCAGTTTTATTCCCATCACTCTCTTTGACGTCTCCAACATTTCCCTTGCTACTTGCCCTTTCCCCTTTTAGTATTAAAAAATGTTCAAGGCTAGGAATTTCTAAAACCAACAAATAAAAACTTTCCTCCGACCCTAACCAGTGGTTATCAGTGGGTGGTCTCTGGACCACCAGCATCAGCATCACCAGAGTACTTGAGAAACATGCAAATTGTTTGGTCCTACCCAAGACCTACTGAATTGATTCTGAAAAGTCTGGGAGTGAGGCCCAGCCATGGCATTTTAACAAGCCCTGGCGATTCCAATGCCTGCGAAAGTTTGAGACCCGCTTGCCCTGGGATTACCAACTTCTCACAACCTTTTTGAAAATCTACAATTGTTTCTTTCTTCCTTCCCAAACTTTCATGCCTTCACCTTTTGCAACTTGCTTTCTGCTCACCACTTGGCTGATACTACTTTAAGAGAGGTGATGATGGATCTTCTCAATGCCAAATCCAAAGTCATTTTCTAAGTCCTTATCCTTTGAGACGCTGCAGCTTTTTACACTACTGGCATCATTCTTGAACACCTAGCCCATGGCTTTCATGATGCTCCAATAATCTGTTTCTCCTCTTTCTTATTCTCCTTTTCCTTTTCATGTCCTTGCTTTTGGCCTTGAAATGCTTAAATTTCTAACATGTATACTCTTACTTGCGGCAATTTCACCAACTTTCTACAGCTTCTACAACCACAACTTTACAGATTACCCCAAATCTTATTCTAGCTTTCTTTTCTTTTTTTCTTTCTTTTTCTTTTTTTTTTAACATTTTTTATTGAGTTATAGTCATTTTACAATGTTGTGTCAAATTCTTATTCTAGCTTTCTTAAAACTCTCCACTTGGATGTCCCATGGTCACCTCAAACTCAGCATGCCCCAAACTGATTAATTATCTTACTTCCTTCAAATCTGTTCTTTGTTTTTCACTTCTGATATTTCTTAATGCTTTCTCCATGCAACGAGTCAACTTGGGAGACACCTTTGATTTCTCTGTACCCGTTATACCCCTTTATCCAGTTAGTCACTAAGTTTTGTGAATTCCCTTTTCAGCAATATCTCTCCTTTTCATTCCTTTCCATTCTCAATGTTACCAACCTAACTTTTGTCCATTATTTGTTGTTTGTACCATTACAATAACCTCTTTTTAAATTTTTTTTCTTTTTTTTTCTCTTTTGGTGGGGGGAGATAATTAGATTTTTATTTATTTATTTATAATGGAGGTACTGGGGATTGAACTCAGGACCTCGTGCGTGCATGCTAAGCATGAGCTCTAACACTGAGCTATACCCTCCCCCCAACAATTACTTCTTAATCTACTTTCAAGTAATTCCTCCTCCAACCTTGCTAGTACACTGGGATTTTTTTCCTAAAGTTTCATGCTACTATTTAAATATCTTCATTATTATCCCTCTGGCTACCAGATAAATTCCAAACTCTTAACAGTGACATTCAACTTCTTCTTTGATTTACCTTTCGTCCTTTCCTCCAATACTTTTGACATATTGCCTGTGCACTGGTAAATGGTTATTACGTTCCACTACTCTCAAACCTCATACATTCCCACCCTGGTGCCAATGCTTATGTCATTCTTCTCACAAAGAATATGTTGCAGCACATAACCTCATCACCACCCATCCAAACTCGAACCATCCTTAAGGCTATACTGCAATTCACTGCCACAAAGAACACCTTAATTCTCTTTTTCCCAGCCAGAAATGGGCTCTCCCTCTTCCAAATTCTCATATCATGTTGTGCCTCTCTTAACAGTTAAAACATGCTGCTTTATAATACAGTCTTTTGTATTAGGTCCTCTCCTCAAATAATATTCAGTCAGAGAGTGTTATGCTGTGTACCAGAAATTGACACATTGTAACTGACTATACTTCAATTAAAAAAAAAAGTTCAGTCAGGTGAGGAATCATGTATATCTTAACCAATGTGCTATTTCAAGTGCCAACCATGGTGTCTGGCTCATCCTACATGCCCATACATGTTTTCCTGGAGCTGTTAAACTAGATAAATGTTTGTTACTACCAGTTTTTGAAGCAGACTCTAAGATGTTGGTGTGCATTAAAGATAAGTTTTTGTTAAGAGAATGATGATTTTGCTTACTAGCAGTTTCTGGATCTTTTTAGTGATGGCTGGCTTCTCATATTACTTAAGAAATATTTCAATTTTTATTTATCTAAGCATTAATTTCCTCACAAAAGTTTTTTTAAGTATGATAGATTTATATTGTGCTATGTTTGCTTCTATGAACTCTAAAGAATTTGTTATACATTTGCAATAAATATATTGTAAAATATAATACATGTAATAAAAACATATTTAACTTACATATTTACATAATAAGACATAATTTAAATCTCTGTTTGAAACCTTATTAAATTTTTTCATCCTACATATTTTATATAAGGGTACTTTACTGAGGAAGGGTGTCATTGAGATAACAATTTCAAATCACTGCTGAGAGATGTTAAAACTATACAAAGCTAATGTAAATTTACTATTGTATGCAAAATAACCAGCTCTGACTTGAGAAAAAAGAGACTATACCCGTCTTCATCTTGGGTAGGAGAGAAATAAGTACTTTTCTCTGACAGGAGGAAAATGTAAACATGAGGGTGTTTATACTTCCAGCAGCATCACAAATACTAGGCAATCATTGCCTTTTCTTGTCATTTTTCTTCTGCAAAAGATGAGTAAAGAAAGCAAGAACTGTAAGTGTTGTGTTATTGAAAACATAGCAAAGGCCTTCCCTGGGTTTTGCTGGGACAATTCAGACAAAAATGACTGAACCACATTTGGCTGAATTCATCTAGGGAAGTAGCTCTACGCACATTGTCATCGAGTCATTGAAAAATTGACAATCAACTCCTCATAAAGTATATACACACCATCTGAGAGTTGAATGAGTTGTTTAAAAATGTAAACTATTTATAATAAAGTTACTGTATTTCTATTTATATAACTAACTTTTACTGAATGCTTACTTTGTGCAGGCATTGTGCTAAAAACTTTCCATACATCATCTTATTTAATCTTCAAGGCAGCTATGGAAAGCAGATTCTATTATCCCCATTTCTCAGATGAGGAGACTGAGACTTAAAATGATATACTTGTCTAGGGTCACACTATTATGAAGTGGCCAAGCTGAAAATAAAATTCAGGTGTGACTCTAGAAATGAAAATCTTAACCACTGCACTATTCTTATACTTCCATTTCTTTTAAAAAAAATTGCTCTACACTAAGTTTTAAAAGAATTTTAAGTTCAGAAAAATACAAGGTTGCATCTTTAGTAAACAAGATGAGAATAAAAGTTTAAGAAATAGGGATGGGCTATAGTATTAGAAAAAATACCCCATCTGAATCTTAGACAAAGCTTTTATCTTGGCTTTTAAGCCATTCTCCACAGGGTGGCACAAACCATAAGTTGCAGATTTAAGCTTTTTTGAAATGTTAATAGAACAACTTTCAGAGTTTATATTTAAAATCCCCAAGTCCTGAGGTGAGGGAAAAATGGCACAAAAATGTATCTGCATATTCCAAGCCATTGGGAAACGTTCAACCTGTCCAAAATTTGCCTTCAATTTAACCAATGAAGATGGATACTTTTTGAAAATGAACATAAACCCAAGATGATCCATTGCAGTAGAAGTACTTGTACTTGTTGTTACTTCACAGTTCACTGCTTTAGTCATTCATTGCTGCCTAATTAGGACTCTACAAGACAGCAATCCCTCCACAACCATAAGATCCCTTTGATTCAGGAAAATGGGGCTCGAGAGGATGGCCACGTCCCAGGTCTCAGATGAGTCCCTGGGACGCGCCCCACCAAGTGAGGGTCCTTGGCTTCCTGCAGGAAAGAATTCAAAAGCGAGGCACAGTTCAGTAGAAGTAAATTTATTCAGAGATACACACTCCATAGACAGAGTGCAATCATCTAAAATAGCAAGATAAAGGCCTACAAGATACACATTCCATAGGCAGAATGTGGGCCAGCTTACTCAGAAGGGAGAGCTGTGGCCTCAGAGAATGGGGTCATCTAGGAAAATGAGATCGGCCATGAGATGTGGGAGTTGTTAATTTTTACGAGCTTGGTAACTTCATATGCTAACAAGTGGGAGGATTATTCCAACTATTTTGGGGAAGGGACTGGGATTCCCAGGAACTAGGCCATCACCCACTTTTTGACCTTTTATGGTCAGCCTTGAAACTGCTCTGGCACTTGTGGAGTGCCACTGAGCATGCAATGAGCATATTGAAGCTCAAGATCCACAGGGAGTTGAATCTTCCACCATCTTGGTGCTAATTGCTGTGTCATTCTTTTAATGGCTGTGCCCTGCCCCCTTCCCTCCTGTCTCACCTTCACACCAAATCTTAGTTATTCCTCTCTGAAAAAGCAGTTTAGCTGAGTGGTAAGTGTGTGAAATCTGCAGTCAGACTTCCCAGGTCCATATTCTAGCTCTACAATTTAGTAAACCAGGTGATCTTGGGCAGATTATTTAACTTTGCTTTGCCTCGGTTCCCTGATCTGTAAAATCAGAACAACAATAATAGCACTTTCCGCATAGAATTTTGTGAGGTTGCAAGAGTTCATCTACACAACAAATGTCAAGTGCTAAGAATGGTGTTTGTCACAGAGGAAGTGCTATTACTGTTAACTCTTCTAATTTATCTTTGTTCTTGCTATGAACTCCCCTGTTCTAGAATCCCTGCTTACCTTGTCCTGCTCCCCAGCCTGGCCCAGTCAATCATCACGTTTTGTTCTCACTACTCACCTACAAATCAAACTGTTATAGTCAGTATCCTCTAAATCTGCATTTCTTGTCTGTGCCTTCAAGCCTTCATGTTTGCTGTTACTCTGCCTAAAATTCGATCTCTCAGCTTATGAAAATCTATCTTCTAAATATTGAGTCTATTTTAAAGTGTCCCCTGACTGCCACAGGCAGAGGTGACACTACCATCTCCAGAAACCTATGGAATACATTTCCATCATAAAAATTTCTTATATTTGTTTCAAGATCAATGTTTAGACAGCAAATATTTGTTGCATTCCTACTCTACACAAGATATGCCATTAGGCATGGTGCAGGGTACGTGTTTAAGTGCTGAAAGCCGTGCAGTTCTAGGAATTGAAGAATCATTGGCCATCGAAGAGATATATAATTGAGCAGCAAATTAAAACGAATGCAGTCTTGCTCCAAAGCTCCTATTTCTCAGGCATCTTTTCAGAGGAGACTTAAATTTGCTTTGATAGTAACAGCCCAAGTACATTCTCATTTCAGATTGGATCAACTCTTACTACTCAAACTTTTTTGTTTTTAAATAGAACTGATGAATTCAAATGTTTGCATATCAACAGAAAAACGATCCCCTCTTCTGAGTAATTAAGTGCATTGTATTAATGTGCACATAATGTAAAATCAATAAGTAATGAATTACCACTGATTGTAATTGAATGTTTTCATAATTTTATTGTCAGCCATGATAAATAATCAGTACATGTATACTGCATTAAATTAATTAGTGTGTCATTTCTATTACATACATCAGCAGTGAAGTAATGCAGTGACATCTGTTTTTAATGTTTTAAAGATGGGATATTCCTTACTGAGTAAAAGAAGAAATTATTAGAGATGTTTTCAGTGATTGGCATTTATGGTGGTATCTTCACAAAGATCTAATGAACACATTTATACTTTTTACAATAATTACATTTTTAACCCACTATTAATTATGAGCAACCATACTCAGGCATAAACCCTTTCTGTGGAAATAAACTAAAAAACTCTTCTTTTGTTACATTGCTCTATCACACTGAAAGCTTATCAATTAGCAATGGTAGGCTGCTCCTCCATCATACTTGGAAGTTGCAGTGTAAAGATACAAACACGGTTTAATTAAGGCAGAAAGGAACAATGGAGGATTTTGTGAAGTCCAGTTTGTAACATTTTGTAATCAGTCCTTTCACAAAAGCCATACTCATGTATTTTGTTCATATACAAAGCAAATAATGATGAAAGAATCCTCATGTGGAATTTTTTGATAATGAAACACTGCATTTTGGAAATGACAAAAAACTTTTTTTAGTCTTCATAATATTTTATTTCTCTCTAAGGATGGACTTTTCTGAGCTATACTTTTTTTATTGTAGTCAGTTTACAACGTTGTGGCAACTTCTTGTGTACAGCATAATAGTTCAGCCATACATATACATACATATATTCCTTTTCATATTCTTTTTCATTATAGGTTACTACAAGATATTGAGTATAGTTCCCTGTGCTATACAGAAGAAACTTGTTATGTATTTTATATGTTTTAGTTAGTATCTGCAAATCTCAAACTCCCAATTTATACCTTCTCACCCTCTTTCCCCCCGGTGACCATAAGTTTGTTTTCTATGTCTCTGATTCAATTTCTGTTTTGTAAATAAGTTCATTTCTGTCTTTTTTTTTTTAGATTCCACATGTGAATGATATCATATGGTATTTTTCTTTCTTTCTGGCTTACTTCACCTAGAATGACAATCTCCAGGTCCATCCATGTTGCTGCAAATGGCATTATTTATTATTATTAGCTAAAGTAGGATGGCCTGATTTAGCAAGTAAAAATATAGGATGCCATATTTGGGACATACTAATACAGAAAATTGTTCATCGCTGATGTGAAATTCAAATTTGGCTGTGTTTCCTGTACCTTTACTTCCCCTCCTTTGTTTTTCTGTAGTTGATTTCTAGTTTCATCGCATTGTGGTCAGTAAAGATTCTTGAGATAATTTCTATCTTCTTAAAATTGTTGAGGCTTCTGTTGTGCCCAAGTACTCCTCTATCTTTATTTGCAAGTCTGGCAACCCTCACATAGGGCATATCAGGGAAGGCTTCTTGGGTGAGGTGCTCCCTGAGCCTTCAGGAAGGATCACTTGAAGTTAGGCAGGTGAAGGTGAGTGGAAGGATGTGGCAAGATGTGTGAGGCATGAAGATAACAGTAA
The DNA here is from genome assembly GCF_048773025.1 of Camelus bactrianus. Classification (NCBI taxonomy): domain Eukaryota; kingdom Metazoa; phylum Chordata; class Mammalia; order Artiodactyla; family Camelidae; genus Camelus; species Camelus bactrianus. The sequence goes on along the minus strand of NC_133575.1, from coordinate 68,943,703 downwards.
ATGTGGCGGAAGGATAGGAATGTGAAAGAGTGATGAAAATTAAGGCTGAGCCCTTCAGATTATCTAGAAAATTCTAACTTCACAACTATTAAAAAAAATAAAAGGGTCATTCCTTGAATCTTCCACTTTTTTCCCCAAGTTCCCAGTGAAGTCTAACAGGTGTAAACACAGCAGCAGTTTTGCAAAAACAGTGGCTTAAAAGAATACAAAGCTCTGCTCTGTCCAAAATTCTTTCAGAAAATTCAACAGGTTTCACCTTGCTCTGTGAGAGCTAACCAGCCTTTGATTTTCTCCAGTAAGGAATCTGATCACTTCTCATCTTTGAACATGTCACATTCCACCTTCTATGCAACTGTTTCCACCTGTCAGGATGTCATCTCTCAACGTAATTTTATGGCTGGCGTAGGAAACTGAGTGCTCCAGAAGGAAATTTTTCACCAATAACTGATAGTTGATGAAAGAAGCAAATGTCCTTTAATGTAAACTGATGTTTGTATCCTACTTGGAAACGGACTTCTGAAAAGTTTTGTTCTAAGCATGAACCGTTGTTCATCATGCTACTCACTAAAATCTCTCAATATGAAGCCTTTACTGTGGCGAATCACACTTGTCTCTATTGTCCTGGGCGGGTTCTGCTACAAAGTATAAATTCCCATTGATATCACTCATCACAAGGAATCTCAAAAATTCATTTACAGCTCAATAAGATATGCATATTCAAATAACTTATTTAAGCTCTCTACCTAAAATATAGAGCCAAATGGATGCATTTTTGAGTCCAAAATGTCTGAAAAGAAAGAAAATGTCATATGGAAGATGTGATCTGCTCTTATATAAAAATCATGTCCTGCCATCATCATTAACAATGACTTGTCACTAGAGCTGATGGAAGAATTCAGCAAGGTAGCAGGTTACAAGATTAACGTTCAAAAATCAGTTGCATTTCTTTATACTAACGATTAATCAACAGAAAAAGAAAGTAAAGAAACAATCCCCTTTAAAATAGCACCCAAAGTAGTAAAATACTTAGGAATAAACTGAAGAAAGGAGGTGAAAGAATTATACACAGAAAACGGTGTAAACCACTGATGAAGGAGATTAAAGAAGACTTCTAAAAATGGAAAGATTTCCCACGCTCCTGGATTGGAAGGATCAATATTGTTAAAATGGTCACACTGCCCAAGGCAATCTACAGATTTAATGCAATCCCTATCAAATGACCCAGGACATATTTCACAGAACTAGAACAAGCCATAATAAAATTTATATGGAACCACAAAAGACCTAGAATTGCTAAAGCATTACTGAAGAACAAGAAAGAGGCTGGAGGAATAACTCTCCCAGACTTCAGACAATACCATAGAGCTACAGTCATCAAGACAGCATGGTATTGGTACAAAAACAGACATATAGACCAATGGAACAGAATAGAGAGCCCAGAAATGAACCTGCAAACTTTTGGTCAACTAATCTTTGACAAAGGAGGCAAGAATATACAATGGAATAAAGACAGTCTCTTCAGCAAATGGTGTTGGGAAAACTGGACAGCAGCATGTAAATCAGTGAAGGTAGAGCACTCCCTTACACCATACACAAAAATAAACTCAAAATGGATCAAAGACTTAAACATAAGACAAGATACAATAAACCTCCTAGAAGAAAATATAGCCAAAACATTATCTGACATACTTCTCAAAAATGTTCTCCTAGGACAGTCTACCCAAGCAATAGAAATGAAAGCAAGAATAAACAAATGGGACCTAATGAAACTTACAAGCTTCTGCACAGCAAAGGAAACCATAAGTAAAACAAAACGACAACCTACGGAATGGGGGAAAATTTTTGCAAATGAAACCGACAAAGGCTTGATCTCCAGAATATATAAGCAGATCCTACGACTTAATAAGAAACAACCAAACAACCCAATCCAAAAATGGGCAAAAGACCTAAACAAGCAATTCTCGAAGGAAGACATACAAATGATCAATAGGCACATGAAAAAATGCTCAATATCACTAATTATTAGAGAAATGCAAATCAAAACTACAATGAGGTATCACCTCACACCAGTCAGAATGGCCATTCAAAAATCCACAAATGACAAATGCTGGAGAGGCTGTGGAGAAAGGGGAACCCTCCTACACTGCTGGTGGGAATGCAGTTTGGTGCAGGCACTATGGAAAACAGTGTGGAGATTCCTTAAAAGACTAGGAATAGACTTACCGTATGACCCAGGAATCCCACTCCTGGGCATATATCCAGAAGGAGCCCTACTTCAAAAAGACACCTGCACCCCAATGTTCATAGCAGCACTGTTTACAATAGCCAAGACATGGAAACAGCCTAAATTTCCATCCACAGATGACTGGTTAAAGAAAAAGTGGTATATTTATACAATGGAATACTACTCACCCATAAAAACTGACAACATAACGCCATTTGCAGCAACATAGATGTCCCTGGAGAATGTCATTCTAAGTGAAATAAGCCAGAAAGAGAAAGAAAAATACCATATGAGATCGCTCATATGTGGAATCTAAAAAACAAAAACAAAAACAAAAAACCAAAGCATAAATACAAAACAGAAATAGACTCATAGACATAGAATACAAACTTGTGGTTGCCAAGGGGGCAGAGGGTGGGAAGGGATAGACGGGATTTCAAAATTGTAGAATAGATAAACAAGATTATACTGTATAGCACAGGGAAATATACACAAGATCTTGTGGTAGCTCACAGAGAAAAAAATGTGACAATGAATATATATATGTTCATGTATTACTGAAAAATTGTGCTCTACACTGGAATTTGACACATTGTAAAATGATTATAAATCAATAAAAAATGTTAGAAAAAAAACAATGACTTGTCAGTCATTCTGTTTGGAATACAAATACTAAAGGTCTGTATAAAAGGGTAATGTATGAAAATGCAAATGTTCTGTATTTCGTATAAAATGTTTATCTTTTACTAAGTCCTTATTTGGTTTGTATTTTCATACATATGCAAAAAAGTGATCTAAAACAGTTGCAATTCTCTTGTAAGCCATGGTCAATGTCTTCAAAACAAATAAAAACATACACACACACACACACACCCCTCCGTCTTTCCTTCCCCCACAAACACATGCTCATTCTATCACTACCACTAAAATCTCAGTCATGGGGAACTACGTACGTATCTGTATCTTTGGTGCAAGCAAACAAAAATTTCCATTTTACTGCTTCACTGCAAGAGACCCATCCTGGAGTTACTGCCATCTAGTGACAAGTAGGAGTATTCAATCCTTCTATTTTTCAAAACTAAATTGCCTAAAATTTTTAAAAGTAAGATAAAACGGAAATGAACAAGAAAATAAATATAAAGACTCTGAAAGAACTCTTCAGTCTGCAATATAGCTGCCACAGCATTGTTCAACTGTAAACAAAAGTAATTATTTTTGTTTTGAAATAAATTGGACTTCCTCCAGGTTTCTATCATGTTAACATTTTACTTTATGATGAAAATGTAAACTGTACATATTATATATTCCTTTGCATCTTAAGCTTATTGAAATTCTATGCTGAAATAATATTTCTTTTTTATTGGCTTACAAATTGTTTTCAATAATAATAATTTGCTATTTTTATAGAATGTGCTTACATCAGTAGCTCTTATCTGGAGAAGTTTCTGTGTGTGCAGGTTCCTGAGATGTTGTCACAAATGATTTCCTTGCATTCATGTCTACGTAAATATTGCCTTGAAGGAAAAAAGTGTTAACATTTGATCAAAATACTTTAGAATTCTTTCAGAAATAGGGTATTAAATAAGTTATGCTAAATATATCTGTAAAATCTCTCTGTGTAGGAGTAAGAATTTTTTTAAAAAACGGTACTCTGCTATCGTTTTTCAGGGTCACACACAAAGTAACCTCAATCTGGAGAGTGACTTCTTGTTTAAACTAGGAAACACAAGGATACTGCAGAATTTCAGTTCAGTCTTCTTAACAATCAAATGTGGCCCTATTGACTACAAACAGTAACTTCGATGTAATGTCCAAATTTTATAAAGAACTAGTATTTCGTGTCAAAAAGTGCTTATTTACAAATCATCTGTTCTGACTTTTTAAAATATAAAAAAAACATAAGTAATATTTTTACTTAGATCACTTTTCTGTGAGAAATGGGACAAGCATATCTACCATGGATACTGACCACTCCAAATGGGCAATTCAGTCACTTCATCCAGTTGAAGAATTGTTGGAATGCTTAGGCCAGTTCTTTTGTCTCTGCCAGTAAGGCAAACTCTTAAATATGAATAGGTAGGTTCTGGGTCTCTAGGTTAGCAACCACTTTTCACTTTCCAGAGTCACTGGGACCAAGTCTCATTAATCTATGTCTTGTCAAAAGTTATAGAGGTCCCATTAAAATGTGTGTGATATAACCATTTCTCCATCTGGGCTACAAAGGAAAACAAAAGTAACAGTAAATTGCTGAGTCTTAGGGCTTTCATAATTTATTATCAGAATTGAATTCTAGAAGTGTCATAGTGATATAAACAAGTCATAATATTAGAAATGTAAGAATTAAAATTAGCTGACGCCTTAGAAACAGACATCTATTTAATTGGAATATTTGGTCTATGGTTGGAGTATGTTTAAAACGATTTTGAATTAAATAATGCAATGTTGATTCAATTATTTTGTTATTTGAGAATTATAAATATTTATTTTCCTTATTTAAAAGACAGTCTATTGAGGAGTGATGGAAATGTTAGCTAACTTGATTTTGGTGGTGGTTTCATAGGTGTATATATGTATCAAAATTCATCAAATTGTTCATCTGAAATATGTGTAGTTTACTGTACAGAAATTATATCACAAAAAAAGTTGTTTTAAAAAAGGCAATCTATTTGCATCATGTAAAATATTCAAACCAATATAAAATAGTCATTGTTCCTGGTCAGCTTTCTCTGTTCTCATATTCAGGATTTTGCCCCAGAAGTGGAATCTAAGTTGAGAAAGAGTTAATAAGCATCTGTGGTATATCCTGGATATAATATAACACTGTTTTAATGTATGCAAATAGAGATTGTGATAAGAATTATGTAATGACTTCAGCATTAGGAAAATCCAAAATCGTTTATGTTTAATGTGAAAATTAATGGGGCATTAAAATGATTAAATTGAATAAGCGCAGATGCCTCAAACATCAGAAGTCCATTTTCTCAGCTTGATGTCTTAAGTGGTCATTCCTTCATCTGCATTATGAAAACCTAAAATTTTTTAAAAAGGTAAAATTTCCTAACCAAGTCAGAAGTTAGTTTAGCAACAGGAATCATTAGAAGCAACATTTCACTTCAGTTAGATAGATAAAAAAAGATTTATTGATAAAAAACATTTATTTTCAGGTGTCCAAAAATCATCAGTGAGAATGATAGAATAGAAATTTAAAGGACATTAATTAATTAAATAAAAGATTTATTTATCCAAATATTCATGACACTTTCTTTGATTCTGAGCTAGCTATTTTGCTTCCAATTTAAAATGCATGTTTTTAATTCATTCAGCATTTCTTATTTAAAATCAGCATGTAGGTGAGGAATTAGGCTATAGTAATCCTTCAGAGGGAAACCTCCCATGTGTAAACTCGAGTGGAAGATTTTGTTGTAGCATTCTGGAAAAGCAGTAAAGCCTTGTATTATTATATCCTGCAACATCATTAAGGCAAGAATTTGACTGAGGAGTAATTCTTAAATTTAAGACAAAGACAACAAATTTAAAATTAGGCAACTCTGATCGTCTAAATATCCCGAGGCAATTAAGTTCAGAGAAAATGTTCTGAATTCACTGACTGAGACCCTCATATAGAAACTATTAAGAGGGTGGGACACTCTCAAAAATGAAAATCTCACTGTACAACTAAAAATAATCCCTAAGTACAAGAAAAGAAGAGTGAATGTAAAGATGATGTGACCTTATAGTGAGCTTTCAGATGAGCTCAGATTATAAAAGGAGGCACACAAAAATGGAAAAATAAATACACTCAAGGACAAATATTTTTAAATGGCACATTTAAACACGATCAGGAAGGGTGAAGCCTAGGAAGGAATCACAACTGTAAAATTAGAAGAAAAATTTAAAAACTCCCAAAGTGCCTTTTTGAAAAGTTCTGTTTGGAGGAAGAACAATAAAGGGCTATCCTGATGTGTTTCTCAGAATTGGGATGTTTATGTAAAATGTAGATTCCTCCCCATGTACAAAATTAATCTAAATCTCCAGGAGTGGGCCCAGGAATCTGCATTTTAGTTAACTCCTCAAGTGAATTTGCTTTATTTTTTTAAAAGTTGAAACTGAGTATAGTTTTAAAAGTCAAACAATGCTAAAAGATACTTAGTAAAAAATAGTCCCCACCCCTCAACCCTCCCACCCCCGCCAATCTGTTCACAAACCCTCAAACTTCCTCCTCAAAGGAAACAGCTTCCAAATATTTTGGTTATCTTTACTGACATTTATCTCCACATTTCTAAATGATATTCTATTTCTTGATAAATTGCTTTTTTTTGTGGGGGAGCAAGGTAGTTTGATTTGTTATTTTAATGGAGATACTGAGGCTTGAACCCAGGACCTCATGCATGCTAAATGCACAGTCCACCACTGAGCTATACCCCCCTCTTGATTAATCATTTTTTTTAACATTTTTTATTGATGTATAATCATTTTACAATGTTGTATCAAATTCCAGTGTAGAGCACAATTTTCAGTTATACATGAACATGTATATATTCATTATCACATTTTTTTCTCTGTGAGCTACCATAAGATCTTGTATATATTTCCCTGTGCTATACAGTATAATCTTGTTTATCTATTCTACAATTTTTAAATCCCAGTCTATCTCTTCCCACCCTCCACCCCCTTGGCAACCACAAGTGTGTATCCTATGTCTGTGAGTTTATTTCTGTTTTGTATTTATGCCTTGTTTGTTCTTTTTTTTAGATTCCACATATAAGCGATCTCATATGGTATTTTTCCTTTCTCTTTCTGGCTTACTTCACTTAGAATGACATTCTCCAGGAACATCCATGTTGCTGCAAATGGCATTATGTTGTTGTTTGTTATGGCTGAATAGTATTCCATTGTATAAATATACTACTTCTTCTTTATCCAGTCATCTGTGGATGGACATTTAGGCTGTTTCCATGTCTTGGCTATTGTAAATAGTGCTGCTATGAACATTGGGGTGCAGGTGTCTTTTTGAAGTAGGGTTCCATCTGGATATATGCCCAGGAGCGGGATTCCTGGGTTTGATTAATCACTTTTAAATATTACCCTTTGACTTCCTCTTAACAGTAGATAAGTAGATAAGGGTTTATGATCCTTACACTTTTACCTGTATAGTTCCCCTCCCCCACATTCCCAGGATTGTTACATCGCAATTTGGAGAAAATCAGTATTCAGTTTACTTTGATATGATCATATACATCTTATTTGTAGTTGAATCAATAATATACTGTGATTACATTTCCTTTCCCTAACAATTTCTTATTTTCCCAGAGGTTGATATTTGCCTCATATATGCTTAGATCTTTATGTACTTATTGCTAATTTTTTTGATTTATACATAATCTTTTTTAACATCTTTTTATTGAGTAATAGTCATTTTATAATGTTGTGTCAAATTCCAGTGTAGAGTACAATTTTTCAGTTATACATGAACATACATATATTCATTGTCACATTTTTTTTCTCTGTGAGCTACCACAAGATCTTGTATATATTTCATTGTGCTATACAGTATAATCTTGTTTATCTATTCTACATTTTGAACTTATTGCTAATTCTACCCAATCACTCCATCATTGTCTCAATACTATTTTCCATATAAGCAAACACATCAGATAATTCCTCAATTTCTATTTTCCCAGGAGACTTCCCTCCTGGAGCCCATTACCTTTCTGCTCTGCTTTGGGTTAATTTCTCTCTGAGTCGATGGCACATCTACAGTTCTAGGAGTTCCCTGTACCATCATCCTTTGTTGGATAGCGTGTTCCTTTAATCCTCCTGTTTCCTGGTTTACTTCTTTCTCTTGGTAGACCATATCCTCAGTCACTTTGTGAGTACTGCATGGAAGTTACTTTTAAAGTCCTGGTATATCTGAAAATATCTTTACAGCTACCAATCAGCTGTGTAGTGTCTCATTTTCAACATGAATGGGAAACCAAATATCATTAGTGTTTTTTGGGGGGGGTTGTTTTGTTTTTGTTTTTGTTTTTTATTGAAGTGTAGTTATTTACAATGTTAGTTTTGGGTGTACAGCAAAGCAATTCAGTTATACATATACATACATATATTTTTTCAGATTCTTTTCCATTATATGTTACTACAAGAAATTGAATGTAGTTCTGTGTGCTATACAGTAGGTCCTTGTTGTTTATCTATTTTATATATAGTAAGGTGAATCTTTAATCTGAAACTCCTAGTTTATCCCTCCCCATCCAAGCTTCACCCAGCACTGGGCAGGCACTGGCTCCTCCTGTAGGAAACCTGCATAAGCCTCTAGTCCAGCCTCATCCACCAGGGGACAGATATCAGAAATAAGAAAACAACAATCCCAAAGCCTGTGGAAGGAATCCACAAACACAGGCCAGACTCTACACTGGGACCAGCTGGACTCTGGCCCTTGGGTGACAAGAGAGGAGTGTACTGCTAGGACACATAGGACGTTTCCCACAGAGGGCTACTTCTCCAAGGTCGAAAAATGTAACTAAGCTATCTAAAAATACAAATAGAAAGACAGACAATATGAGGTGGTAAAGGAATATCTTCCAGTCCAAGGCACAATATTAAATCCCAGAAGAAGAAACAAGTGATGAGGAGAAAGGTAATTTACCTGAGAAAGAGTTTAAAGTAATGATGGCAGAGAGGTGTAGGGAACTCAAGAGGAGTATAGATGCACAGAGTGAAGTTTTTAGCGAAGAGTTGGAAAATATAAAGAATACCCAAGCAGAGCTGAAGAATAAAATTACTGAAATGAATAACACACAAGAAGGAACCAAGAATAGACTAAATAAAGCAGAAGAATGGATCAATGAGTTAGAAGACAGATTAGTGGAAATCACTACTGCAGAACAGAAAAAAGAAAAAAAGAATGAAAAGAAATGAGGATAGTTTAAGAGAACTCTGGGACAGCATGGAATGCCCTGATATTCGTATTATACAGGTCCCAGAAAGAGAAGAGAGAGAGAGAAAGGACCTGAGAAAAATTTTGAAGAGATAATCACTGAAAACTTCCACAACTTAGAAAAGGAAACAGTCACCCAAAGTTCAGGAAGCACAGAGAGTTCCACACAGGATCAACCCAAAGGAAAATACACAAAAGGCACATAGTAATCAAATTGACAAAAATGAAGGATAAGGAGAAAATATTAAAATTAGCAAGACAAAAGCAACAAATAACATACACGGGAACGCCCACAGAGTTATCAGCTGATTTTTCAGCAGAAACCCTTCAGGCCAGGAGAGAATGGCACGATAAAATTAAAGTGATGAAAGGGGAAAACTGACAACCAAAAATACTCTGTCCATCAAGGCTCTCATTCAGATTTGATGGCGAAATCAAAAGTTTCACAGATAAACAAAAGCTAGAAGAATTTAGCACCACCAAATCAGTTTTACAACAAATGTTAAAGGTATTTCACTAGTCATCAAACCATAAGAAAAGAGAACAAAAAGAAGAAAGAAGAAAACCTACAAAAGATTGCTTTGGCAATTTGAGGTCTTTTATGGTTCCATACAAATTCTGGAATTGTTCTAGTTCTATGAAAAATGTTGTGAGTATTTTGACGGGGTTTGCATTGAATCTATAGATTGCTTTGGGTAGTACAGCCATTTTGTAATGTTGATTCTTCCAATCAAAGAGCACAAGTTATCTTTCCATTTCTTTGTATCATCTTCAATTTCCTTCATGAATGTTTTATATTTTTTAGAGTATAGGTAACCTCCTTGGTCATGTTTATTTCTAGGTATTTTGTTGGTTTTGATGCAATGGAAATGCTTATGCCAGCTATAAATTTCTGATTTTTGAAGTGAAAAAAAAGGTGAATGAAGGGCCACAAATAGCCAAAAAAAACCCCTAGATTTTAAAAATTGAAGTATAGTCAGTTACAATATGTCAATTTCTGCTGTATAGCACAATGTCCCAGTCATAAACGTATATGCATATATTCATTTTCATATTCGTTTTCATCAAAGTTATATAAGATATTAAATATAGTTCTCTGTGCTATACAGAATAAATTTGTTTTTTATCTATTGTTATATATAGTGGTTGTTATTTTCAAATCTCAAACTCCAAATTTATCCTTTTCCATCCCTTTTCCCCTGGTAACCATAAGATTGTTTATTATGTTTGTGAGTCTGCTTCTGTTTTGTAGATGAGTTCATTCATGTCCTCTTTTTTCTTTTTTCATTTTAGATTCCACATATTAGTGATATCATATGGTATTTTTCTTTCTGTGTCTGGCTTACTTCACTTAGAATGACAATCTCCAGGTCCATCCAAGTTGCTGCAAATGGCATTACTTTATTACTTTTCATGGCTGAGTAGTATTCTATTGTATAACTATGTTACACAACTTCTTTAAACAGTCATTGTTGGTGGACATTTAGGTTGCTTCCCTGTCTTGGCTATTGTATATAGTGCTGCAATGAACACTGGGTTACATGTATCTTTTCAAATTAGAGTTCCCTCTGGATATATGCCCGGGAGTGGGAATGCTGGATCATATGCTAAATCTATTTTTAGTCTTTTGAGGAATCTCCATACTGTTTTCCATAACATTTGCTATTTCAGGCAGGCCCTTGCTGTAAAAAACAGAGGCCAAATAAACAGAGAAAACATGGAGAGAGGGAAAAAAGGGAACAGAATAGAACTTTAAAATATATAAATAATATGTTCAGACAGGTGAGAGAAGTTGTTGCCGCTATGAAACAAGACAAGATACTACAAAAAATAGTCATCAGTGCCCAAGAATTAGATCCTGGAAACTTTAATATGACATAGAAGTGCATCAGCCCTATAATCTCTCTGGTTGGTTAATATTGCATTGTTGGATATAGCCTAGTTTTCTCAAGGTTTACTGTACCCGAAAAATCACTCGCTGATTATAGGATGAAATGGTAGAATACACAAAGACATTTAACCTTTCTTCCCTCCTAAAATCCTATTAAAATAATATTAAGAGAATTTTTTAAAGCCTTAATTGTGATGGAGACCAAAACAAAGAAAGAGAAACAGGAGAAAATAAAACTTCTCCCCAGATTATTCCTGCGCAGTCATTTCAGCTTCCTCCAAAAGCTAGTTAATGTCTCTTCTCCGTTCTTTTTGCTTATCGGTAGAGCTTGCAGACCCATAAGCTTCCATGTTAGCTGACTGAGCAGTAAAGCAAACAGATCCCCAAATGTCAATGTTTAGAGTTCTTGAAGAACAGATATCTTCAATTTAGATGAAGTCTAATTTATTAATATTTTCCTTTATGGTTAGTGCTTTTTCTGTTCTTCAGAAATCTCTGCCTACTCCAGGTGATAATGAAGATATATTCTACAAGTTTTACCATTTTACTTTTCACACATGTTTATATTTTCAATCCTCTGAGAACTTATTTCTTTTTATGTTTTGACATAACGGTGTTTTTTTTTTCACAGTACGAATTTCAAAATGACCCGTTCATTTAAGCAAAAACATTCTTTCCCCATTGCACTTAAATGTTATCATAAATCATACAATGATATATATGTAGGTCTGTTTCTGTATTCTCTATTCCATTCCTCTATTTGTCCACACATGCAGCAATACCATACTGTCCTAGTCTTACTGTCATAAAGTTGAAATAACTTGTTATCTGTTAAATAGCTGTAGGATCCTTAGTACTAGTCTCTTTTTCTCCCTGATATTGGTAATTTGTCTTAGCTTTTTTTTTTTCTGGAGCACTTTTGCAAGGAGTTTATTGATTTTATTAGCCTTTCCAAAAAATAAATTCAAATTTTGATCTTTTGGATTTACTCTTATTACATGTCTCCTTTCAATTTAATTAAATTCTGCTTTTATCTTTATTATTTTCCATCTATTTTCATTGAGTTTAATGTGCTCTTTTCCTAATTTCTTGGGATGGATACCTAGATAACCAGGTCCTTCCTCCTTCCAAACTGCTGCCATTGTCTCTCATTCGTGAATAGTTAGAAGTTAGTCAACATATGAATCTGGGAAAAACCACCTCACAAGGTAGCCCCCTTGTGATTCAGAGAAAAACAAAGAAAGGGCAAGTGACGAATACGATAGACCACAGGCAAATGTCTAACACTGAGTGTGAAATCTGGAGAAAAAGACTTGAGCAGGACAAGATAATGCTCTTTAACTTCTTACAGGGTTGTTAAAAGGGGAAGGACTGAATAAATTATCTATGAATCCAGAGGTCAGTACTAGAACTAACAGGGAAATTATTGAAAAAAAAAGATTGCATCTCAATATAACAGAAAAACTTTAACAATTAGAGCTACACAAAAACAGAAGTGCTAAAGTATAGGGAATCAGGTACTCTTGTAAATTTTTTGTTGGAAAGCACTTTGACAAAATCTATTAGAATTTAAAGTATTCTTAACTCAAAAATTCTACTCTTAGGATTTTTCTCTATGGTATCATTGTAAATGTGTACCAAGATATATGAGCGAGGACAGTTACTGGAGATTACTTGCAATAGCAAAAGATTAGAAACAACCTAAATGTCTACCAACTGAGAAGGAATTATGGCACATCCTTATGATTACAACATAGTGCAGCCATTAAAAAAGGTGGTAGATCTACAGTCTCCCAAGGCAAAAGAAATAAAAACAAAAATAAACAAATGGGACCTAATCAAACTTAAAAGCATTTGCACAGCAAAGAAAACCATTAACAGAACAAAAAGACAACCTACAGAATAGGAGAAAATATTTGCAAATGATGCGATCGACAAGGGGTTAATTTCCAAAATATACAAACAGCACATACAGCTCAATATAAAAAAAAAAAACCTAATTAAAAAAAGAGCAGAAGACCTAAATAGACATTTCTCTGAAAAAGACATCCAGATAGCCTAATAGTCACATGAAATAATGCTCAATATTACCAATTATTAGAGAAATGCAAATCAAAACTACAATGAGGTATCACCTCACACTGATCAGAATGGCCATCATTAGAAAATCCACAGACGATAAATGCTGGAGAGGGTGTGGAGAAAAGGAAACACTCATACACTGTTGGTGGGAATGTAATTGGTGCAACCACTATGGAAAACAGGGCGGAGGTTCCCTAAAAACTAAAAGTAGAGTTACCATATGATCCAGCCATCCTAATCCTTGGCATATATCTGGAGGGAATTCTAATTTAAAAAGATACATCTACCCCAATGTTCATAGCAGCACTATTTACAGTAGCCAAGACATGAAAGCAACCTAAATGTCCATCAGCAGGTGAACTAGTAAAGAAAATGTGGTATTCACACACACACACACACACACACACACACACTGGAATTTTACTCAGCCATGAGAAATAAAATATTGCCATTTGTAGCAATATGGATGGACCTGGAGAATATCATAGTAAGTGAAGTAAGTCAGACAGAGAAAGATAAATATTATATATCACTTATATATAGAATCTAAAAAAATAGTAAAAGTGAATATATTGACAAAACAGAAACAGACTCACAGACAGACATAAAAAACAAACTTAAGGTGATGAAAGGGGAAAAGGTGGGGGGAGGGATAAATTAGGAGTGAGGGATTAACAGATGCACACCACTCTATGTAAAATAGATAAACAACAACGATTTACTGTATAGCACAAGGAACTATATTCAATATCTTGTAGTAACCTATAATGGAAAAGAATCTGAAATATACATATATTTATGTGTGCGTGTGTGTGTGTATATATATATATATATATATATATATATATATATATATATATATATAAACTGAATCACTTTGCTGTATACCTGAAGCAAATACAATATTGTAAATCAACTATACTTCAATAAAAATTGCTTTAATTTATTTGCTTTATTTAAGTAAATAGTATATTTAATAGAAAAAAATGTGCAGATCTAGATTTACCAGAGTACTGTCCAAGATGTATTATGAGAAAAAAGCAACATGCAAACAACAGTTTCATAGTCTGCTGTCATTTACATAGTATGCTATTATCTGTGGGAACATCAAAAGCTATTCAAGCAGAAAACACTTGGAAAAATAGATCTCTGTACAAAGCTTAAACATAAGTTGTTTGTCTCAAAGGACTATCTACATAGAATATAATAGGATTATTTTATTTACATAAGGTTTTACATGTCACTTTTCCCCCATCAGATCCTTTGAGTATACTCATAATACAAGCCTTCTTGAGTTTCAGTCGTTTATTCTGTAGCCAGTAGCGTGATGTTCCCAATAACGATACAGAAAAGCACTTGACTGGTGAAATGTCCCCATCATGCTCTATACCTGCCATATATTATTGGGGGAAAAATAAGACTGTAAAGAAGATATTGTATAAAAAATGAATCAATCCAAGACAGAAAATTTAATATTTTCTCTTTACTAAAGCCTTATTTTTATTTTTGTTGCTTGGGAATCATGAAGATTTGCCTATAGATATTATGTAATATTGTTAGGAAAATTTGAGACCTAATGAAGCATTTTCAATCTATGGGAAGTGCCAACAGTATCAAGCTTAGAACTGTAGAGCAATCCTGTCAGTCCTTCAACCCTACTTAATGATTACTGAGATGGATATTGACCTTATTTGGGACACCTAACTGGTATGTTACATACTGGTGCAAGTTATATTAAATTGCATTTCTTTGCGGAGAGATATTAGATCTGCAAATTAAAATGCCAGGTGAAAAATGCTGTGTTGCCTTCTCCTAAGGAATTCATACTTGCTCTCCACAGTGATTTCAAGTTTTTAACATTGTTGGCAAAATTTTTAATTGCATACATTAAGAAATATGTTTTTATGATAATGGTAACATGTAAAGTCAGTTTTCCAAAATGTTTGTGAAGGGATTTGTAATTTTAGAAATAGTTCAGCTATGTAATACCCTAGCAAGTTGCGTTCTCTAACTGTAATTAAAAGTGATCCTTTAAATTCCACTCGAGATGCAATATTACTAGCACTGATAAGTGTACCCTTGTTACCTGGTTCTCAAGTGAAGGGAGGGCTCCTGTTCTCTTGATATGTTTACTCAGCTTCCACTAATGTGAGTAGGCAATCCCCAAGGATAAGAAAAAATTTATAAGTCTGGCATATGAAACACCAACTCAATAAGTTTAATTCTGCAAAGAGATGTGAAATTCTTCCTGACACTACAAGAACAACAATTCTAAGAGGCTTTGGTAGACTAAACAGAGGAGTAAAGGATTGAAGATTGAAGGAAACAATCTCTCTGTCAAATCCAGGTAATAAAAGTCACCACAATTTTGGTAATCCAGCTTAAAAAGTTTTGATATTATTAATGTACTGCCATGTAATCACAATACTAAAGGACAAGGAAACATGTCAATTAAACATAAAACTGTGATAAATACAAGATAGTAATTGAATCCCGTGGTGAAGTGCTTGTAGAACGGGAAACAACTTTGAACTCCCTTTTTCTCTGTTGATTTGAAGTTTCTAAAATAAAGAAAACCTGCAGGGTCTATTTGGGATTCATTTTTTTAAACACTAGGGTAATTGGATTTCCATAATTGTCTTCAGGAAGAAGGATTTAGCTAAATGAATAAAATCTCTGGGCAATTCTGTCTCTACTCACACGGTAAGGGATTGAATAAGTCAACCTTTCCATGGCCCTGAATGCAGGATGCTGTCATCAGTCCATGGGGAGGCTGAGATAGAATATATTCCCCTACCAGGTCTTGTTTGGCTTTGGATCAGCTACTGTTGTAGCTTTTCCCAATACCTCTAAAAGACAGAAGGGAACTGATTTTTTTCACTCTGGAATCAATTCCTTTCTTTTTCCACTACCTCTGTATAAACTTTTTCTCATGAGAAAGAAAAATGCAGAAGTTAATTATGTCCTTAAATACCTATAATTTGGCATTTGTATACTCTAGCTCAAAAAAGCTGAATGACATGAACTCACAAGTTTATGTCTCTTTACACTATAGTCTCTCGCCACCCCCAAACACCCAAGTGTCCTCTATTTCCAACTCTGTCCCAAACTTCCTCAATCCTCACAACAACAACAAAAACTAATGCTTACTGATTTAAGAAAGTTACTCCTCCACCACTTCTCATAAAAGATTTGAAATGGAGAAACAATTGCACATGTAAAATTTCTTAGAAAACCCTAGTGAAGACTCAATTTGCAGCTAGATTTAGCTGGGGTCTCCATTGAGAACTTAGGCTATGAATTTTTCTAGAAATCAGGCCTATGTAGAGACATACTGGAAGTGGAGGCCATATATCTATTACGTGTAAGTCCTGGGGAAAAATTCAGAATAAAAGAAGAGGGACATACAAGAAGTTTCTACTGTATAGCATAGAGAACTATATTCAGTATCTTGTGATAACCTATAATTAAAAAGAATATGAAAACAAATACATGTATGTATATGTATGTGTATGTATGACTGAAACAATATGCTGTATACCAGAAATTAATGTAACATTGTAAACTGACTATACTTCAATGAAAAAAAAAAGAAGTTGTGACATCAACAAGAGAAAGGACAAAAACCTCATAATCATCTCAATATATGCAGAAAAAGCATTTGATAAAATTCAACACCCATTTATGATAAAAACTCTCACCAAAGTGGGTATAGAGGGAACAAATCTCAACATAGTAAAAGCTATATATGACAAACCTACAGCCAGCATAGTACTCAATGGTGAATAACTCAAAAGCTTCCCACTAAAATCTGGGACAAGACAAGGCTGCCCCCTAACACCACTCTTATTCAACATAGTCTTGGAAGTCCTAGCCACAGCAATCAAGCAAGAGAGAAATAAAAGGGATCCAAATTGGAAAAGAAGAGGTAAAAGTGTCACTATATGCTGATGACATGTTACTATACATAGAAAACCCTAAAAAGTCCACACAAGAACTACTAGAGCTGATCAAAGAATTCAGCAAGGTAGCAGGTTACAAGATTAACATTCAAAAATCAGTTGCATTTCTTTATACTAACGATTAATCAACAGAAAAAGAAAGTAAAGAAACAATCCCCTTTAAAATAGCACCCAAAGTAGTAAAATACTTAGGAATAAACTGAAGAAAGGAGGTGAAAGAATTATACACAGAAAACGGTGTAAACCACTGATGAAGGAAATTAAAGAAGACTTCTAAAAATGGAAAGATTTCCCACGCTCCTGGATTGGAAGGATCAATATTGTTAAAATGGTCACACTGCCCAAGGCAATCTACAGATTTAATGCAATCCCTATCAAATGACCCAGGACATATTTCACAGAACTAGAACAAGCCATAATAAAATTTATATGGAACCACAAAAGACCTAGAATTGCCAAAGCATTACTGAAGAGAAAGAAAGAGGCTGGAGGAATAACTCTCAGACTTCAGACAATACTGTAGACAATACTACAGTCATGAAGACAGCATGGTATTGGTACAAAAACAGACATATAGACCAATGGAACAGAATAGAGAGCCCAGAAATGAACCACAAATTTTTGGTCAACTCATCTTCAACAAAGGAGGCAAGAATATACAATGGAATAAAGACAGTCTCTTCAGCAAATGGTGTTGGGAAAACTGGACAGCAGCATGTACATCAATGAAGCTAGAACACTCCCTTACACCATACACAAAAATAAACTCAAAATGGATCAAAGACTTAAACATAAGACAAGATACAATAAACCTCCTAGAAGAAAATATAGCCAAAACATTATCTGACATACATCTCAGAAATGTTCTCCTAGGCCAGTCTACCCAAGCAATAGAAATGAAAGCAAAAATAAACAAATGGGACCTAATGAAACTTACAAGCTTCTGCACAGCAAAGGAAACCAGAAGTAAAACAAAATGACAACCTACAGAATGGGAGAAAATTTTTGCAAATGATGAAACTGACAAAGGCTTGATCTCCAGAATATATAAGCAGCTCCTACAACTTAATAAGAAAGAAACAAACAACCCAATCCAAAAATGGGCAGAAGACCTAAACAAGCAATTCTCCAAGGAAGACATACAAATGATCAATAAGCACATGAAAAAATGCTCAATATCACTAATTATCAGAGAAATGCAAATCAAAACTACAATGAGGTATCACCTCACACCAGTCAGAATGGCCATCATTCAAAAGTCCACAAATGACAAATGCTGGAGAGGCTGTGGAGAAAAGGGAACCCTCCTACACTGTTGGTGGGAATGCAGTTTGGTGCAGCCACTGGGGAAAACGGTATAGAGATTCCTCAAAAGACTAGGAATTGACTTACCATACGACCCAGTAATCCCACTCCTGGGCATATATCCAGAAGGAACCCTACTTCAAAAAGACACCTGCACCCCAATGTTCATAGCAGCACTGTTTACAATAGCCAAGACATGGAAACAGCCTAAATGTCCATCCACAGATGACTGGATAAAGAAGAAGTAGTATATTTATACAATGGAATACTATTCAGCCATAACAAACAACAACATAATGCCATTTGCAGCAACATGGATGTTCCTGGAGAATGTCATTCTAAGTGAAGTAAGCCAGAAAGAGAAAGAAAAATACTGTATGAGATCGCTCATATGTGGAATCTAAAAAAAAAAAAAAAAAGAACATAAATACAAAACAGAAACAGACTCATAGACATAGAATACAAACTTGTGGTTGCCAAGGGGGAGAGGGGTGGGAAGGGACAGACTGGGAGTTCAAAATTTGTAGATACTGACAGACATATGCAGAATAGATAAACAAGATTATACTGTATAGCACAGGGAAATATATACAAGATCTTGTGGTAGTTCACTGTGAAAAAAATGTGACAATGAATATATGTATGTTCATGTATAACTGAAAAATTGTGCTCTACACTGGAATTTGACACAACATTGTAAAATGACTATAACTCAATTTAAAAAAGTTAAAAAAATAAATAATTAAAATTAAAAACAAAAATAAAAAATAAAATAAAATAGATAAACAACAAGGTCCCACTGTATAGCACAGGGAACTGTATTTAATATCTTATAGTAACCTATAATGAAAAAGAATATAAAAAGGAATATATGTATATATATGTATGAATGAACTATTATTCTGTACACCAGAAATTGACATAACATTATACAGTGATTATACTTCAATAAAAAAACTGATTATGAAAAAATTAAAAAGTAAAATAAAATAAAATTGCAGCACTTTAAAATAAAAGAAGAGGAAATCAAAGCACATAAAGACAGTACTAGGAAACGGATAGGGAGGTACAACTCTGAATATAGCCCCAAGGTTCTCATTCAGCATGGTCCCCTGGTTCAACTTTGGTGGCCCTGTGGCTGAGGTGTCATATATGGAGAGTGAAATAAAATAATAAAGAGGAAAAGAGCTTCTTCTTCAAGTCCTTAAGGAGTGCTGTACAGCGCTTCTCTGCACTCTGCTTAGCAGGGTATCACACCAATGGACGTAAAGGATATTTGTCTAGTGGGATTAACTACTAAAGTACAGAATGGACACAATATTGGTGTTTTTGGTGGGGTTCAGTGGGTATGGTTGCCTGTGGTAGGCACTGAGGTAAACTTATGCATCACAGATGTGCATATAAAGCATTTAGCACAGTTTCTGACACAAAATATGTGCTCAGAAAATGGCTGCTCAATGACATGGCTCTTAGCAGCAACTTTGATGTTATGGGCTGCATTGTGTACTCTCCAAAATTCAACTCAGAATGGGACCATGTTTTGAGAAAGGATGTTTAAAGAAGGGATAAAGTTAAAATGAGGTCATTGGGGTGGGCCTTGATTCAATATGACTGTTATCATTACACCTTATAAGAAGAGGAATTTTAGACACAGACATATACGAAGAGAAGACATGTGAAGACACAGGAAGAAGATGGCCATCTACAAGCCAAGGAGAGAAGCCTGAAACAAATCCTTCCTTAATGGCCCTCAGAAAGAGCCAATCTTGACAACACCTTGGTCTCAGACTTTTAACCTCCAGAACTATGGAAAAATACAACTCTGTTCTTTAAGCAATCCAGTCAGTAGTATTTTGTAATGGGCATCACTAATACAGTGGGCATTAGCAGCAACAGGATGCATTATGCTAGCAAGCTGGAGGAAACAAATAAAATGGTGATTGTTAATATGACTAGTTCCTAAGCATCCATCCATTCGTTCATACACATTCATTCAATAAATATTGCTTGGTCGTTTTATGTGCCAGACATTACTCTAAGTGCTGGAAATGCAAAAGCCAACAAAGCATAGTCCCTACCAGTGAGGAGCCCATAGTCTTGTGTATGTGTGGTCATTTGGGAGTGAGAAAAGAGGAGAAAAAGAAGAGAAATGAGGTGATGTAAAGGGCATAGGGCATCAAATATGTAAATCAATGATTTTCATTCCATAATCGACATGGCAAAAAGCAGGACAAAGTTAGGCATAAGGTTTTATGGGTGTAGAGAGGCAGGCCATCTAAATCAGAATGGTGGCCAGGAAAAGCTTTCCAAACGTGTCTCTTGAGCTAAGCGCTGATGTGTGACTAGGAGTTAACTAGACAATAAAAGAGAGGAAGGGCATTGCTATTTAAGAAATACCACCCCTTCTCCTTCTTCCTGACCTCCTTGAACTCCTACAATAGTTACAGGAGAAGTGTCAGAAAAATGTAGTTTTGTTGCTCTTCTGATAATAAAACTTTTATCCTCTGGCAGGAATGGCTTAGAAAATTCAGAGATTTCACACATGTGCAGCAAAGTTCAGTTTTCTATTCAAACTAAAAACTGAAAGCTACACACACAGGCACACACGTTTGCGAATGCTAAGACGACCTAGTTCATGAAGAGTAATCCTTGCTTAATAATGACTATATTGAACACTGAGCAAAAGAAACTAAAAATAAATTTCAACTCATATTGCAATGACATAAAATTGTTTTTTATGGTGCTTTTGCCAACCACTATGTAAGAACTCATTTATCCTCTTCCTGATTTCACATCTGATTTGTATCTAGTTCAGCCACTATTCTAAATAATCTTTCATAAGTTTAGTGATGAGGTCTGGTCACACAGAATAATACATATATTAACATTTTCTAATATCTCATTTCATGTTCAAGTAGCACTCCTATGTACTATGGAATCAACCAATATCTCTGTATATCAGTTTTCTGTCTATAAGAAGGTTGATATTTTTTCTTCCAGAAAAAAAATGGCAAAATTGATTTCAACACAAAATAGCTGTTCTAGTTTTTTTTATTGTATTTGAACAGTGGATAATGTAGGCCTATGAACTGAAAAAGATGATAATAGCATCTTTGAATAGTTCAGAGGCTAAAGAAAGCAAATTTTAAAAAGGAAATCATGACAGTAAAGAATTAAGGTGACATGTGAAATATACTAACATTCTCTTCCAAATCAGTCACATAGGCTCACAAAGATAATGATGATGATTAGGATGACATAATTATATTCAGCTAAAATATCCATTTTAATTCATCCATTTTCTTTCACAAATGAAAAAAAATCATATTTCTTTTATCTTCCTCGTAAGAATGTGACCATTTAAAAATAGGTCTTCTTGCCAGTTTCCTTCTAATAACCTGCTTCAGAACGAAGAAGTGAATAGTCATTCTTTCAGTGTCAAAGTTTTCATTGGATGCTTTGACTTCTATGGAAGACAGAATACTGGCAGCATGGCATGAAGTCTTTGGAGCTGCTGGAGTTAGGTTTGTGGCGTACTCAACCATATATTTTAGACATAGCCTGGCAAGATATTTTTTCTTACTGCAAGTCCTAACCTACCATAATAATTTGTCCTTTTTGGAGACAGACTCTATTCATTATGAAAGGATAGAGTATGAGAACAGCTGAAATCTTTAAAAGCAGTCTATTTCAGACAAAACTCTGGCAGCTTGGGGCTCTTCTAGACTCTGTCAAAAACCTGGCAACATGACAAATGCTGGTCCCAATGCGATTATGGAGACCAGATTTAGTATCTGAAACAGAAAATAATGCAAATAAGAACTGTAATAAAATGTTAAATTCTGTAAGAGAGGGGAAAAAAAGGACAACTTAAGAGAACATCTCCCTTATCAACTCAGGTGATGAGAAGACAGATTTTGGGATAGTCAAAGAAATGCAAACAAAATTCCAATCATAAAAGATAAAATGCTTATTAAGGGAAAATTTTGTGTTCTCTTAAAGAGTTAACTTTTAAAAGGCATGCCTCCAAACTGTGAAATAAAAATCTTGTTTTCACAGCTAAATTGGAAATATTGGGAGAGCATCCAGAATGGTGAGCTTTGTCTTGCTGTTTGTTATGGAAAGCAGACACACAAATGCCTGGAATGAAAGAAAAACTTGTTTCTGTCAAATACATTCTGTTCAGGAAGAGTGTATCCGTGTGAAAATATGACCCTTATAATGCTGCCAAGTTTAGCAAAATCTAAGGTAAGCTGTAGAGGAAGTGCTAAAAGCAGCTTTAACTTACACACCCAGTTTTTAAAGGCTTTCAAAAACAATCTCAAGGAGAACACTTATAACACACTCTTTTGGTAATTCCCCTCTCTTTCTGACTTACTTTGTCTCAATTTAGACACTAGATAAATATATTGTTCCTGAAAGAACTGGAAACATGATGGTTAACCTGTAACTTATATTTTTCAACATTCTGGTTTTACATGTCCTGGGTACTAAAGTTTCATATTTGTTTATATCCCTGTGATTTTAAAACAAGTGTCTTCTTAAACACACCTGAGTTTGTAAGAACTCATTTCATATGATGCTTTTATGGCTTTTTTAAAGTTAAGACAGTGCAAATGAAAGATATCAATGCTTTAGTTTTTTTTTTAATGGAGGTACTGGTAATTGAACCCAGGACCTCCTGTATGCTAAGCATGTGCTCTACCACTGAGCTATACTCACCCCCCCCCAGTGCTTTAGTTTTATTAAACTCTTAATTTTGTGATGAAATATATGGTAAAATTCCAAAAGGAGTTTAGCAAAACTGAGAATTATGAAGATTTTGTGGTGGTCATGTTTAACTTTATTTTTCAGGGTTGTAGGAGGGTTATATTTTTTTTCCATTTCCCTAATTTTCTTATTTCTTAAAAAATCACAGACAATGTAAGCTTTAAATTGTAGCTCAGCTATGTAGTGACACAGTGCTTTCAGTACACCAAAACGTGGTTTGGGTAAATGTGAGTTGACTCCTGAGAGTGGGTTCAACACTTGTGATCAGAGTTTTGGTTACCTGCTATGAGGGGTTGGAGACTATATATAGCAGCAGTCACAAAATCATATGTTTACAGGAGCCTGGCAGGTAACATAAATGAGTGGAGCTGTCTGGTATCAGAATAAATATTTTGAAATAGGAAGCAATCGTGGTCTTCCATTTTCCTACTTTTGACTGAGAGACAGCTACAGCTCTTTTTGTTTGTTTTTCTTTGAATTACTTTAGGAAAAATAACACTGCAAGCAAAACCAGAAAAAGCAATTAACAGTTGGATTCCAGTGTGTCAATGTGCAAGATTTGGCCATGTGTTGTTAACTTGTGACTTCTGGTTTAGAGCAAAATATAAAAATTGTTAGGCTATCCAGACCATATGATGTCAGGCACATGGCACCATCTGTGAAGTACTCTTGCCAAGAAGTTGACCTGGAGCTTAATTAAATCTCGAGAGTTAACTTTCACTTACAGAAACATAAAGGACAGAGGAACAAGTAAAATGACACCTCGAAGAAGGAGACAGACAAATCTAGAATGTGGGATATTCCATATGAACAACTGATGTGTTTTCTCCTACAAGCCAATGGCAGGGAATAGAAGGTAATTCTTTAGATTCAAAGAGACCAAACAGGCATATCAATCAAATGCAGTTGTGGATCTTCTTTGAATGGTAAATCAAATATGCATTTTAAATTATTTATTTATTTATATTTAATTTTTTTGGAGGGGAGGTAATTAGGTTTATTTATTTATTTATAAATGGAGGGTACTGGGGATTGAACCCATGACCATGTGCATGCTAAGCACACAATCTACCACTGAGCTACACCCTCCCACCTTTGAAATACACATTTAAAAACAATCAAAAGCATTTGTTTATGGACTAGATATTAGATAATACCAAAAAATATTGGGTTTTTTTAGGCATGATAATTGCATTGTGGCTATGTAAGAGAGTATCTATGATTTTTAGAGATGCAGCCAGAAGTAATAGAGGCAAAATAAAGCCATATCTTCTGGGATCTGCCTTAAATACTTATGCAAAATGAGAAAAAGCAAAAAAGAGACAGATGAAACTAAGAGGCAAATCTTGATAGTGATCAAACCTGGTGATATGTATATGGAGATCCATTGTACTGTTTTCTATTTTGGTTTTTGTTTGAAATTTTTCATTAAGAAAAATTAAAGCTATGTAGAGTTACACTTCCAGGTATGATAAAGACCCTACCTGACAACTCTCCACTCCCACCCCACTGCATAAAATAACTAAAACCTGGGCATAAAAGAAAAAGCAAATAGCTGAATTCACGAGAGAGTGAACAGAAGTGACTTCTGGGTTGGCAGGGCAAGTTTACTTGGGGGAAGG
Organism: Camelus bactrianus; assembly: GCF_048773025.1. Classification (NCBI taxonomy): domain Eukaryota; kingdom Metazoa; phylum Chordata; class Mammalia; order Artiodactyla; family Camelidae; genus Camelus; species Camelus bactrianus. The sequence continues at coordinate 68,918,910 of NC_133575.1, read as the reverse complement.
GACACAAATTCCTATTTCTTCAGGTTTTAGCCTAAGACTAACTGCAGTCCACACCTGGCTGGAATTCTCACAGAGAGAAAAAACAAAACAAAACCCAAAACAACCTATCTCTGGCCTGTGAAATAAGAACATTGATTGCAGGAAACTGTGAATGCTGAAGACAATGGAGGAATTCTACAAGGGAAAGAATCAGAGAGCAGAATTCCAAACTCTGTCAATCCACACATCTGACTGACCTCTGAAAAAGGCTTGTATGGAACAGATTAAAAGCATCTAAGCAAAAGATCATCTAACGCCAGACCAGAGATTGCAAACTGACAACTCACGGGTGATTCCTGTACATAGACACATCTAAATCAATCTGAATTGAGTTTGAAGTTCAGACCAGCCTCACATCCAAAAAAAAAAAAAAAAAAAAAAAAATGCCTGCTAAAACATAGAAGCCAACACTTATCGGGGAAAATTAGTGGAATCCAAAATCTGCACAATTTAACACTCAAAATAACTGGATGTAGTAGAAATTTATGAGGCATATAAAAAACTGAGAAATTGAAGCACATCTGAAAGAGAAAAAAAATCAATTGGGTCTGACACCAAGATAAATCGGTTGTTGGGATTAACATACAACAATCTTAAAGTGGCTATAATAACCATCCTCAATGAAGTAACCAAAATATGGTTAGAATAAATAAAAATTTCAGCGAGGAAAGAGAAACAACACAACAGAAGTAAATGGAAATCTTAGAGTTGAAAAATATACGTTCTGAAATGAAAAGTTCAAAATAGACTTAGCACTGTACACCAGAAACTAACACAACATTGTAAATCAACTATACTTCAGTTTTAAAAAAATAATCAAACGGAGGCAAAAATAAATAAAGAGGAAACAAAAAAGAATAGACTTAACAGCCAAATGGAAACGACGGAAGAATGAGTAAGTGTAGAAGATATATTGATTAAAATTGTCTAACGTGAAGTAGAGAGAGCAAAAAAAACTGAAAAATAGTAAGCCAAGACTCCGGGAACCATTAGGTGATTGATATTGAGTGATTTGACATGTGTGTAAATGCAATACCAGAAGATGAGGAGGAATAGAATGGGACAGAAGAAATTTTGAAGAAATAATAGCTCAAAATTTCTCAAATTTGATGAGTCAGGAATTTGAAGATTCAAGATACTCAATGAACATCATGCAGAATAAACAAAAAGCTCATGCCAAGGAATATCAGAGGCAAACTACTGAAAGCCAGATAAAGAGCCAACCATTTTAAAAAACTTTTTATTATGGAATACTTTTTTAAAAATTGTTTTATTTATTTTGGTGGGGAGGTAATTTACTTTGCATATTTAGTTTTGGAGGGGGTAGTGAGGGTTGAACCCAGGACCTTGTGTATGCTAAGCATGCACTCTACCACTTGAACTACACCCTCCCCCTGATAAAGGGGCAATCTTAAAGGCAGCAAGAGTAAGACAGCATTGGGGGGGGGGAGAGCAAAGTTTCAACTAACACCTAACTTCATCAGAAAGGAAGGAGGCTAGAAAAGAATGGAGAAAAAAATTTTAATGATGAAATAAAGAAAACCGTTAATACATTTACTTTATATCCAATGAAATATGTCTCAAAAATGAAGTGGAAATAAGGACATTTTCAGGTGAAAGAAAGGTAAGATAATTCCATAATTCCATCACTAGTGTATATGCATTACAAGATATGCTAAAGTTTGAAGGGAAATAATATCAGATGGAAACTCGGATCATTAGAAAAGAATAAAAAGCCCTGGAATGGCAAATATCTGGGTAAATGCAAAAATGACTTTGTTTTTGCCCTTTTCTTCTTGATTGCTTTATACATCACATTAACTGTTTAATACAGAAATTACATTGTCTTGTGGGCATTAGAATGTATATAGATATAATACATATAACAAGTATAGCAGAAAGGAACTTTTTTTTAAATTGAAGTTTAGTCAGTTACAATGTGTCAATTTCTGGTGTACAGCGTGATGTCCCAGTCATACGTATACATACATATATTTGTTTTCATATTCTTTTTCATTAAAGGTTATTACAAGATACTGAACATAGTTCCCTGTGCTATACAGAAGAAATTTGTTTTTTTAATCTATTTTTATATATAGTAGTCAATATTTGCAAATCTCAAACTCCCAAATTTATCCCTTCCCACCCCGTTGTCCTGGTAGCCACAAGATTGTTCACTACTTTGGTGAGTCTGTTTCTGTTTTGTGGATGAGTTCATTAGTGTCTTCTTTTTTTTTTTTTAGATTCCACATATGAGTGATATCACATGGCATTTTTCTTTCTCAGAAAGGAACATTATTAACTATAAAGTGACTGCAGAATTTAAGGATTAATTGTGTAAACCCTAGGGAAACCACACAAAGAATTAAAAAGTAAAGAATTATACCTAAACAGTTATCAAGAAGTAATAATGTAATTAAAAAATTCAAATAATTCAATAAAAGGCAAGAAAGGAGGGGAAAAGAAATGAAAGACAGAGGATGCATGCTGAAAACAAAAAAAATTGGTAGAATCAAATACATGTCAATAATTACATTAAAAATTACTGAACAAAATACTCCTAGTAAAAGTTAGAAATTGTCAAAATTGGAGGAAAAGAAAATGAGACCCAACTGTATGTTGTGTACAAGAGATATACTTTCAATTAAAAGCATATGTTGAAGGTAAATGGCTCTAAAAAGATATACTTTCCAAATATTAAACTCAAAACTTACAGGCGTAAACAAATTTCTACTGTATAGCACAGGGAACTATATTCAATATCTTGTAGTAACCTATAATGAAAAAGAGTATGAAAATGAATATATGTATGTATATGTATGACTGAACTATTACACTGTACACCAGAAATTGACACAACATTGTAAGCTGACTATACTTAATTAAAAAAAAATGTTAAACAAGCAATTCTCCAAGGAAGAAATACAAATGATCAATAGGCACATGAAAGAATGCTCTATATCACTAATTATCAGAGAAATGCAAATCAAAAATACAAAGAGGTATCACCTCACACCAGTCAGAATGGCCATCATTCAAAAGTCCACAAATGACAAATGCTGGAGAGGCTGTGGAGAAAAGGGAATGCAGTTTGGTGCAGCCACTGGGGAAAACGGTATAGAGATTCCTCAAAAGACTAGGAATAGACTTACCATACGACCCAGTAATCCCACTCCTGGGCATATATCCAGAAGGAACCCTACTTCAAAAAGACACCTGCACCCCAATGTTCATAGCAGCACTGTTTACAATAGCCAAGACATGGAAACAGCCTAAATGTCCATCCACAGATGACTGGATAAAGAAGAAGCAGTATATTTATACAATGGAATACTATTCAGCCATAACAAACAACAACATAACGCCATTTGCAGCAACATGGATGTTCCTGGAGAATGTCATTCTAAGTGAAGTAAGCCAGAAAGAGAAAGAAAAATACCATATGAGATCGCTCATATGTGGAATCTAAAAAAAAAAAAAAGAACATAAATACAAAACAGAAACAGACTCATAGACATAGAATACAAACTTGTGGTTGCCAAGGGGGAGAGGGGTGGGAAGGGACAGACTGGGAGTTCAAAATTTGTAGATACTGACAGGCATATGCAGAATAGATAAACAAGATTATACTGTATAGCACAGGGAAATATATACAAGATCTTGTGGTAGTTCACTGTGAAAAAAATGTGACAATGAATATATGTATGTTCATGTATAACTGAAAAATTGTGCTCTACACTGGAATTTGACACAACATTGTAAAATGACTGTAACTCAATAAAAAATGTTTAAAAAATGTTAAATGATTAAAAAAAACCTTACGGGCCTAAAACAACAAACATCTGTTTCACAAATCCGTTGGTTAAGAATTCTTTCTGTGGGGCTCTCACAAGGCTGCAGTCAAGGTGTTGGTTGGGGCTGGGTTAGGGTTAGGGTTAAGGTTAGGGTTAGGATCTAAAGCTATCTCAAAGCTTCCCTGGGGGGGATGCACGTCTAAGTTCACTCACGTGACTACTAACGGGCCTCAGAAGATCCACTTTAAATGTTACTTATGTGGCTGTTAGCAAGAGTTAGGTCCTCACTGGTTTTTGCCCAAAGACATTAGTTCCTTGCCCCGTGAGCCCTTCTGTGGGCTAGTCATAGTATGTTAGCTGGCTTCCTCAAGACCAAGGGCAGAGAGAGAGGGGAGTGGGGGGACCAACTCAATGAGCACTTCTTCATATGCTGCACTGTGAACAAGTTCTTTACTTTCCAAATTTATGTCTGTCCCTATTATAAATTCCTCAGTAAAAGAAGCCATCCCATTCTACCCTCCAGTGTTAACCTGATGCTTCTATAGTGTCCAACAAATTCATAGCAGAATCACCATATTGAATGTTACTCGTGGCCTCAGGAAAGGCACCCTAGCGTGTACAAAACTGTCTAAAGAACACCAATGTGGAATAATAAAAGACCATAAACTGCACCTAGCTAACCCTTCTAATAGTTATGAAGTTTAGAATTTGGATAGTGAAATCTTAACTATCTTAGGATATATTTCTAAGTACAATAAAGGAATTAATTTCCTTATCTCTGTGGGGAGGGTATAGCTCAGTGGTAGAGTGCATGCTTAGCGTGTACAAGGTCCTGGGTTCAATCCCCAGTACCTCTATTTAAAAAAACAACAAATAAACCTGCGATTTTGAGATTTGCAAATGTTAACCATTATATAAAAATAGATTTAAAAAACAAGTTTCTTCCGTATAGCACAGGGAACTATCTTGTAATAATCTTTAATGGAAAAGAATATGAAAACAAAGTATGTATATACATATATGCATGACTGAGACATTATGCTGTAAACCAGAAATTGATACATTGTAACTGACTATACTTTAAAAAAAGTGATTCCGAATTTGAAACTCAATAAACAAACAAACAAACAAACAAACCTAATTACTGTAGCTCAGTTGTAGAGCCCATGCTTGGCATGCACAAAAATTCCCTTATCTCTGTGTAGCTGTCCTATAGAACAGAGCAAAGGGCACCCAGCAATGAGGAGAGTGAATTCTCTACTCATTGAAAGTTGCAGGATGGCAATACAGGAATCCCCTGAGTCTCAGTTGCTCAGGGCAAATGAGAATACCGTCTCTAGAGCAAAATTCTCACATACCAGGAATGGGTTCTCTATAGCAAAGTTTCTCAACCTGTGACTACTAACAACTGGTCCTCTGCCTTTTAGGAGGTTTATCATCCATGGCCTCTACCCACTAGATGCCGGTAGCTACCCACCACCCATGCCAACCCCCCACCCCTCTCCACAAAAGTGTTCGTAAACATTGCCAAACGTTCCCTGGGGGGCAAAATCATCTCCCATTGATAGTACTTTTGTAAACTGAGAGGCACATCCTTTACTGGGTACTGACATCAATTTAGTGCATACCAACAAGCATTTTTTTGTTTTTTTCAGTTTTTTTTTGGTTTCATTTATTTAATTCTTTTTTAGTTGAAGTATAGTCAGTTTACAATGTTGTGTCAGTTTCTGGTGTACAGAATAATGTTTCAGTCATACATATACATACACATATTCCTTTTCATATTCTTTTTCACTTTTATTATAGGTTACTATAAGAATTACTACAATTGAATATTGTTACCTGTGACAAACAGCATTTTTAAGTGAAATCGAACTGAATAGAAAATATCCGAGCACTTAGTCTAGTACACATGATACATCATGTCTGTACTGTGTTGCTCTGTAAAATCTATTTCTTTTTTCTCAACTTCAGTCTCTGTCTACAAAAACACAAACGGATATGCTTATACGCCTAAGTAATATGATGTGCGTGAGTTGTTTCTTTTTAATATTCAGAAAAAAAGTAGTATGCTTGGTTTGAAAACTTTAAAGGAATTGTAGAAATTCTTAAACATTAGATGAGGCATCAAAACCCAGACTGACTTTGGTTTTGTCTTGTTATTCATATCAGAATTAAAGGATTCCTCCAGCCTCTTGTCACTGTGCTGTCCTTGCTCCTCTCCTACTCGTCCCTTCTCCTCCTAATGATGCTCCTTAATTCTTCCATATTTGCATAGTTTCAATAGAAACTTATGGTGGGTTGCTGCTAAAAAAAAGTTTGAAAGCAACTGTGCCCAGAGCACCCCTGAGAGTACTCAACCAGAATGGCTGCTTTAAGGTCTTAGACTTTAATTTAGCTAATCTAATAGTCTATGATCCTGGTATAAACCTTCATCCAAGTTAGACTCAGCCCCCACTGTGCCCTTCATAAATATGCTCACGCCTTCCTGTCTTCACGCCTCTTTTCCTGCAGTTCTTCTTGAACTCATATATTTATTGACACTATTCATCTTTCAAGGTCTCCCCAAAGACTCTAAGATGACCTGATATTCTGGCACAGAATAATCCCTCCCTTCTCTGAACACCTTTTATACCTTTGTCTACACTGTAGAAGTCCTCTTAAACAACACGATTGGGAACCATACTTTGGAGTACTATATTATTAAAAATTACTATTAAAAATAATTCTTATACTATTAAAAATTAAAGTAAAAATATAAACATACACTATATATAATATATGTTATATTATATACTATATATACAAAACTATAAAATTAAAATTACAAAATATTAAAAAATTACTGAAAGATGTGACATATCTAAAACATTTTGTTAAAACATAAATAATATAAATGGACACTAATTTGATATTGTTTCAACATAAAGGCCAAGGGTTTTCCTTTGAGAACACATCTGCCAACTCAAGTTCTATAGGGTCAGTTACTATTTCAATTTATTTCTTTAAAATAAAGAAAAACCTTCAAGATCTTTGTAAATAAGTCTAAGTGCAGAATTCTTCAGATAATGATTTGTACCACTCTGTGGCCATTTCCCTCCCCCCAATTCAACAAGTGTATTTTTTAAAGCAACTAAACTTCATTCAGTCCTTTTGAAATATTTGAGTTAGTTTTCATAAAGTGACTCTTGCTAAGTATACAACCAGCATTCAGTGGGCCATGGGCACCGACCAGAATGTAGGGGGAGTGAATGGCATGAGAAGGACAAATATTTGTAGCAATTACCATCCTCATCTTTCCTAGACTCTTACTATCCCACAGTTGCCTCAAAGGAGAAGTATGGCTAGAGAAGGAATAGTGTAAGTGGCCAGTCATGCTTGAGTTCTATACCCAAAGTAGCACCTTATTTTCACGCTTAAAGGTAGTAACATGTACATTGACCTAAAATTTGCTTAGACCAGTGCTTCTCAAACCATCAGCTGTGAAGCAACTTTTTAAGAAATTTTCTGTCAGTTACAGATGGATACCTTGTAAAATGCAATGACTCCTAGAAAAATGAAAAAAGACATAAAGTACAAGCTGCAGTTTTTTTTATTATATTGAATGATACCTAAAATCACTCTGTTAATTCCTGTATGCATTTCTTTTTTTAATTTCAACTTACTTTAAACATTTTTTTATTTTACATTTCTTTATTGAGTAATAGTTATTTTACAATGTTGTGTCAAATTCTAGTATAGAGCACAATTTTTCAGTCATACGTGAACATACATATATTCATTGTCACATTTTTTTTTCGCTGTGAGCTACCACAAGTCCTATATGCATTTCTTAATGTTTACTCTCAATTTCTGTACTTATCCCAGGCCAGTAACAGTTTGGGGGTACTGTTCAAAGGACCTCACTTTGAGTAGCCTCAGAACAGAATGACAAGGACCGTGGAAGAAGAAATGTTAATTATGCAATTGAAAAATGACTAGTGAGACCCTGAAGTTAATGTCCTCACTCACCCACTAAGCTAAAGTGCAGGCTCTTGTCCATTCTGATACTCCTGTTGGAACCTGGCAAGTTCTAGCAGGCAAGGGAGGGGAGATAGAAGGGTGGCTTGGGTATATGTAGCCCAGCGGCCACATTGATGTTCATGTCAGGACTTCCTTAAAACCCCGCTCCTATCCTCTTCTCCATTACCTACTTCAGAAATTGCCCTATTACACCTAACACACATTAAATAGATACTTCTTTAAAATTTGTCACTCTGTAGTGAAGAAACCAGGAGAATTGACAAAACTAAGCTATGCTAAAAAAAAGAAAACTTTTCTTCTTGAAATTAACATATATTTACTCTTTTGGCCAAAATGAATGTATTTTAAGCATCGTTAAGCCTCTTTCTTCAACTCTGTTTCCTCCCAAGTGGCACAAGTTTTTTTTTTCTTTTTAAAAAGATACACAGAGTGAAGCCAATGAACTCTGTGTCTAGAAATGATGGAACATTTACCTAAGAAGCAGTAAGTACCCACAACGTTTCTAAATTTGAACATATTTGGTATTGGAGAGAGCCAGCTAGAGGGTAATTACATCTACACTAAATACTTTCAGTAAACATATCAGATATGTAGTCAATGTCAAAAGATATAAATAATTTTCGTAATTACAATATTCTACTGTGCTTCAGGGCTTGTGAAGATAATGATTAGGAACTTTATTCATTATTTTAGTTTTAAAAAACAATTTGTGCTCATTGTTGCTAATGTACTTTCAGCAGTTATTGAACAAAGAATTATTTCAGCTAAATCATTCACATTACAACGATTTTTTTTTCCTGTAAAATTGTGTAAGTTCCAAGAAGGTAAGTACTTTGTTTTTTCTGGTTCATTGTTGTATCTCTAGCATCTGTCATCGTTCTTTTTTTTAAATTATTATTTAAGTATAGTCAGTTTACAATGTTTTGTCAATTTCTGGAGTACAGCACAATACTTCAGTCGTACATGAACATATATATATTCTTTTTCATGTTCTTTTTCATTATAGGTTACTATAAAATATTGAACATAGTTCTCTGTGCTATACAGTAGAAACTTGTTATTTATCTATTTTATACAGAGTAGTTAGCATCTGCAAATTTCAAACTCCCAATTTATCCCTTCCCACCTCCTACCCCTTCTGGTAACCATAAGTTTGTTTTCTATGTCTGTGAGCCTGTTTCTGTTTTGTAAATAAGTTCATTTGTCTTTTTTTAGATTCCACATGTAAGTGACATTATATGGTACTTTTCTTTCTATTTCTGGCTTACTTCACTTAGAATGATGATCTCCAGGTCCATCCATGTTTCTGCAAATGACATTATTTTGTTCTTTTTATGGTTGAGTAGTATTCCATTGTATAAATATACCACAGCTTTATCCAGTCATCTGTTGATGGACGTTTAGGTTATTTCAATGTCTTGGCTATTGTAAATAGTGCTGCTATGAACATTGGGCTGCATATGTCTTTTTGAATTAGGGTTCCCTAATTGCCCAGGAGTGGGATTGCTGGATCATAGGGTAAGTCTATTTTTAGTCTTTTGAGGAATCTCCGTACTGTTTTCCATAATGGCTGCACCAAACTGCATTCCCACCAACAGTGTAGGAGGTTTCCCTTTTCTCCACAACTTCTCCAGCGTTTATCATTTGTGTCACTGTTCTTGACACATGGCAAGTGTTCAATAAATGATGAATGAACTACCTCGCCATTTTAATGGGATAGCTATAGTTGTTTGCATTTGGAATATAAGTTCTTAAAAGCAGGGTCCATGGGTTTTAGGTTCTGGAGAGTGTCTAACCTTATGCACATGTTGGCACTCCCTATCACTTGTAAGCACTGGTATGCTGGTAAATATGTGTGGTGTAAATCTCCCACCAAGGCCAATTTCAAGCTACCAAGCTGACATTCCTGAACTCGGAGCTGGGAAGAGATGTGGATAGCTCCAACACACCACCGCCCAGGAGAGGTCAGTCCCCTCTTTGCCCTATCAAGCTTCTGATTTTCAAACCTTCAAACTGTAGATTTAATATCCTTCGCCCTGAAACAATGCTGACCAAGACTGGCATTGTACCAGGCGCTTGATTTCCACCAGAAAATGAGGGTCTATAACGAGTCTTGTTGCCATTATCCAGTAGTTCTCTAAGTGAAGTCCCAAGAGCAGCAGCATTATTACGTGGGAACTTGTTACAAAATTCCCGGGCAAATTCTCAGTCCCCACCCCAGACCTCTTGTGAATGCAGGGAATCTGTGTTTCAAGCCCTCCAGGTGATTCTGACACACGAGTTGGGGAACCAGTGCCCTAATCCAATACTCAGTAGGCCTGAGGCCATCTCCATGAGCACCTGCGCTTTTAACCAGCTGTAGTCTTTCTCTCTTCCATCCATGTACAATTTCAGTTAGTTCGATTTAGTTTCTGCCCCTTTCAGTGACTTAGTCCACTTCTCTGAAGGGATTGCTAGTGTCTTTGCCTAAACCACAAATAGAACCCTTGAGAAATAGACACAGATGCCAGCTGAGATGCAACCAGTTACCCATACCCAGGACAGTAATGTGAGTCTTCCTAGTTCAGTTGTAACTCTTTCACCAGTAGTTTGCCAGTAAGCTTCCATCCTAGACTTCACAGATTTTGGTTCTGTGCTCAAATATCTGGAAACCTTAAGTGACCAACATGATAGTATTTTTTTTCTGTTGTCTACCCTTTCTCAAAAGCCATATAAAAAGGTGATTTTCACTTTGATTTTCATTCTGAGAGCCTGTAAAACAAAATCTAGGTTGAAAAATGTGCCCTAAGACAGCTGCAGAGATATTAAAATATAGAGAAGCCGTATCTCCAATGATAACTTCCTTAGTTGTCATATTATTTAAGTAGTAACTCCTGGTACTTCTTCTCAGAAGAGGCACTTCCCAGGGGCTTCTTCCTCTATCCTGTCTGAGTCTACCACAGAAATATAGAATATATGCTGACAGGATATATGAATGTAAAGCAGTGAGAAAAAGCGAAAGTAAAGGTTATGTTATAAGCTTCCAGAAACCACAAACAGTAATGTAAATTAGTAAAGGCCATGAATTCTGAGATGTGAAAGAATAGGGTCTTAAAGAAATTAAATTACATGTAAATTTAAAATATCAATAAAAGCAGAAAACATCACCCAATATGTTTTCCCACTCTTAACATGCTGTAGTAGACCTCTATTACTTTTGCTCCTGAGGAATCTTTTACCACTTGGTTTGTGACAAAATGTGCCACAATTTTCCTTAGAGGAACTATCCCCTCTTCTACTCTGTTATGTACATAGGGTGGAGCTGAGTCCATCCCAAGCCCTAGGGGAAGCCATCTATGTCACTTCGTTCTAGAACTTCATATTTCCTTAAGGATTGGCTCAGAGATGAGCACATGGCCCAGTTGGAGCTAGTGAGACTTTGACTGGGTTGACTGAAAGAAAAGCAAGTGATCTTCCCTATTGGAAATTTGTTTATCTAAGAGGATCAAGAGGATCCAGATGCTGCAGCTGTCTTGCCGCTAAAAGGGGAGAGCCTAGAATCATGGGGGGCCACCACAGTCTGAAAAAAAAGTGACACACAACAGAAGGTAAAGCTGAAGAATGGAGTGGAGCTCTAGTGACATTGCTTGGGCCATACTCCTTGATATTCTGTTATACAAGTCAATAGAGTCTTTAAACTTGAGGCCATTTGTGTTCGATTTTCTGTCTGACAGAAATGTATCATCACGAAGTCTGTGAGGAGGACTAAGTTGTCAGGGGAGGGTATAGCTTGGTGGAGTGCATGCTTCACAAGCACGAGGTATTGGGTTCAAGCCCCAGTACCTCCTTTAAAATAAATAAATAAGCCTAATTATCTTCCCCCCAAAAAAGAAACCCCAAAAGAAAACAAAAAGGAGGAGTAAGTTGTGAGCTTACATCTACCCTACGCACCATAATGTTCCGAAGGAAGAGTCCAGAAGACTTGAAGGGCACTCAATAAAGTATGTACAACAAAGTAAGATGCCTCCACAGAACAAGCTGAACAAACAAGCTGACAGATTTAGGAGCTGAAAGAAACTGGGGGCAGGCAAAAAATGACTCTTCTGAGGAAAATTGGTGGAGGACAAGTGGACATCTTGTTCCTTTTCTTGAAGACTTCAGAAGCTAAGCTATTTGGGAAAGAATCAAAGGATAAAGAAGTCCTATTGGTAAATAAAGGAGAATGTTTCTGTGGATTTTTACAACCTTACATGAGAGCTTATTTTTCACTTTTTTTGAGAGAAGTTTTATGCCTTGAATTTTCAAAAATAATAGGTCAGAAATGGATAAAATGCACACTTCCTCAAGGGCTATTTGTTTCATTTTGTCAAGGGGGAGGTATCTCAACATAAAGTTATTTAGTGTGTGTGTGTGTGTGTGTGTGCGTGTGCACGTATATATATGTGAAATGAATTAAGAACTTGAAGAAAGGATTGCAAACTCAAATATCTATACAGATCAGGCAGGTGATACAAATGAGGGAAGTGGGCTATTTGAGACAAAAGGATCAGTGGGGACTGTGGTGAATTGGAAAGCAAATATGCTACTCAATTCAGTTGCCCTGTGGGAATATGGATCCAGTATTGCCATAGCCACTGAATGCTCAAGCAAGCCTCAAAATTGGTCTTTTTACACGAAGTACCCTTACTTTTAAACATTGGCAACTATTATCTTGCTGTTGTCAACACTGTGCATGTCAAACAAATCCCTGCATTCGTTTATGCAAGAAATATTGATTGAGCACCTCCTATTATATTGCAGACTTTATTCCAAACACCAAGGATAAAAACAGTAAAGAAAACAAACCACATAGCTGCCCTCATGGAGCTTACCGTCCTGGAATAACACAGTAGGCAACACAGTTCACAGTAATGCTTCTCATGTCCTTCTTGGTAACATTTGACAAAAATAAAATTTCAATGGAACACCCAGGGAAGTGTACATATGTTGCCACATATGTCATTTTTCTTCCTCTAGTAAATAAATATTAATCAAAGTTACATCTCAATATTAATGTTATATTATTGTGTAACAGGATGATTATTATATTTTTCTAATTTTCCACTGCTTCTTAAGGAGGGTGAATATTGGTAAATTTAGGGCCTTTTATTTGTTGAGCCCCTGTGGGTCTGTATGTGAACTATTGTGAGCTAATATTCTGTGATCTTTCATCTCATCTGCCTCTATTCCTTGTATCCATTATCCTTTTCCACTAATTGGGTAACAGAGATAGGTATCAATATGCCCTGCCCTTGCTTACAGGATGAACCTGGCTTAGAACAAAGATGTCAGTTGAGTTGCTTACTGGATTTTGAAACACAGCAGACATGATAATTTTAAAAGCCAAAACATATTTTGATTTATAAGATTCAGTATAGCTGATAAAGAAAAATGTTCCTAAAATTCTAAAATTTATATACAGAACCAAAGCTGAGAACATGGAGTTTATATCATCAGCAATAAAGTGAGATTTTTGTTATGTTTTTTGTTTTTTGGAGTGTGGAACCCAGACCATGAGAGACCATTGTCTGGCTTCAGAAAGGTGAAGTTCACTAAAAACTGGCGTCTACCTTGGCAGTCTATCAGCAATGGTGGTGGGTGATGTTTAGGAAGACATACCACAGGGCAGCTTGTATATATCATGCATACCTCAGCATGATGTCTGGAAAGCAACTATGTGCTCCAGAGCCCCACAAAAAGATTGAGACAGTGCTGATGGAACCAGCTTTGAAGATAAAAGGAGAAGGAGGAAGTGATAAACTCAAATCCTGCACTGACCACATTTAAAACTGGAGGTGATAAACAAGATTATACCGTATAGCACAGGGAAATATACACAAAATGTTATGGTAGCTCACAGAGAAAAAAATGTGACAATAAGTGTGTATATGTCCATGTATGACTGAAAAATTGTGCTGAACACTGGAATTTGACACAACATTGTAAAATGATTATAAATCAATAAAAAATGTTAAAAAAATAAAAAAATAAAGCTATATGCCATAAAAAAAACTGGAGGTGACTGAGTTACATTGACTTGGCAGGTTGAAGCCTTCTGCCATTTGTGAATATGGAATTCTTGAGCTAATTTGAATGACAGTAAAACAGAAGTTCTGAAGCTTCATATCTGACTTTTGGGACACTGCAATTTGTATCTGCTGCATGAGTTTTGAAGAGCTGAGGAGAACTTCAACAGTGCTGCTTAAGGAAGGAGCAAGATTTAAAGGTCCGGAGGAAAGATCTTGGATCCAAGAAGACCCAAGTCAGCAAGACTGGACAGTAAGGAAGAAGACTGAAAGTGAAAAGGAAGGAGGGGAGGGAAGAATCACTGCCCTCCCTTGCCCAGTACATGTACACACATTGATGGTACAACTAGAGAAATGTGGGAGGATTTTTGTCATTTAATTCTATGCAACATGCAGTGTGATCCTTCCTGGGTTCCCACAAATGTTCAGTAAAACTCAAAACAAAAAAGCAAACAAAACAAACAACGATACATTCGGTTTGCTCGGAATGCTTATGAAAGCCAATGAAGGAGTCCAGTTTTGCGTCCAGGTTTGTGGGAGGCCAAATTATAGTCACATTATGCAAATGGGGTGTGTAGCCAATCAATGAGTTTGAAAAGTTAGTTATGGATGGGAGAGTTCAATATGGGAATTATGTCTCAAATGTCTTTGTACCTCAGCTGTTTAATCTGTGAAATGAAGATGATGATATCTACCATGTACAGTTGCTCAAAGGATTAGAGAGGTTTTTAAAATACCTAACATATGAAAAAGAATACACATATATGTATAACTGAATCACTATGCTGTACACCAGAAACTAACACAACATTGTAAATCAACTAAACTTCAATAGAAATAAAATAAAATAAAATAAAATAAAATACCTAATAGTGTCTTGCACAGCAACCGCCTAAGAAATGATGGCAATTACAATATTATACCTCATTGCATTTAGGTTTTTTTAAATTTAATTTTATTTTTAACACCTTTTTTGTGATATGGTTCCATACAGTAAACTACACATATTCCAGACACACAATTTGATGAATTTTGATAGATCCATATACAATGTTCAAAATTTGACATTATTCTGCCATTTAAAAACTCTACCTTTAGCCCATATTTATCAAGGAGCTTGTTTCAAACTACATTTGTCAATGTCTTAATCAGCATAAATGTTTAATGAACAATGGAAGAATTCATATATTGATTACACCAAGAAAAAAAACTGGCTTTATCATCTAACAATTAGGAAGATATCCAGAATATGTGTTTTATTACTTTAAAAAATCTTTATGTGAAGAAATAAGTTCAGACAGGTTTACTTAGCTACAGCTACACAGACCTCTTCCCAGTTCTTCAAACATATCTTTACTTTTATGCTTTAATCTTATTGAAGACTTCTCCTAGTCTTCAGAGCAGAAGGAAGAACTCCTTCCTTTGCATGTCCCTGACATTTTATTTATTCCTTTATAATGGCATTTATCATCTAGTGCCTGATATTATAAGCCATTTTTGTCTCACCTCTCAAAGAAGAATATTCTACATTTTATTCCTCTTTATACACTCTGCAAGTATCTTGTACCTAGCAGGTCTATTCAATATATCTTTTAACTTTAATAATTTTGATTCTTTCTTATTTACGTACTCAAAGAAATGCTGCAAATATATCTTCTTAAATAAAGTGATGTCAAGGCTTTAAAATAACCTTGGCTTTATCCTAAATGTGAGGATATTCATTTGAAGTCCTGTTATTAGCTCCAGACAATTACGGAAATGGAAATAAAAACCATAAAGAAATGCTGTTTCACATTCATTAGGATGGTTAGCATTAAAAATTCAGATAATAAGAAGTTACGAAGAAATTAGAACCCCGATGCAATACTGGTGGGAATGTAAAATGGTGCAGTCACTTTGGAAAACAGTCTGACAGTTCCTCAAACCATTAAACATGGAGTTACCACATGACTCATCAATTCCACTCCTAGGTATACACCTGAAAGAAATGAAAATATATATCCATTTAAAAAATTGTACATAAGGATAGAGGGTACAGTTCAGTGGTAAAGTGTGCGCTTAGCATGCATGAGGCCCTGGTTTCAATCCCCAGTACCTCCATTTATAAATAAACAAAGAAACAAATAAATAAATAAATACAAACCTAATTAACCCCCCGCAAAAATAAAAAATAGACAAAAATCCTACAGGAATATTTATGGTAGCATTATTCATAATAGCCAAATGGTAGAAACAACCCAAATATCCATCAACTGATGAGTAAATAAACAAACTGTGGTATATCTGTACAGTGGAATATTACTCAGTCATAAAAAGGAATGAAGTACTGATAGATTCCATGACACGAATGAACCTTGAAAAATGTGACGCTGAAAGAAAGAAGCCAGACACAAAAGACCACATGTTGTATAATTCCATTCATATGAAATTTCCAGAACAGGAAAATCTATAAAGATAGAAAAAAGTAGATTTATGTTTGCCAGGGCTTTGGGAGTTGGTGAGGGGATGCCAAAAGGGAAAAGGAGGTGATAGCTAAAGACTATGGAGTTTCTTTTTGGGGTGACAAAAATGTTCTAAAATTGTGTTCATTGTTGAACAACTCTGTGAATTAAATAAAAACCCACTAAACTGTACATTTTAAATGAATGAGTTCTATGGTATATGCACTATTTCTCAATAAAGCTGTTAAACTCTGCTTTATCCTAAACCCTGAAAACACTAGTTTTAAAGCCTACTATTAGTCCCAGACAACTGCTTTTGATAACAATGCAAATGAGACAGCATGGTAAACTAATACATAAATAACATTTAAACACACAGCCTTAGTCATGGCGATGGATTTATTATTCAACTTTACTTGCTTACTTGCTGCTCCCTACATTTTATTCTCTTACTTTTTTTTACTTTACTATATGGGCTACTTGCCATCTCAGAAATCTGTGTCATTGAAATTTCTATTGGTCAGCAATAGCAAATGTCACGTTCTTAAAGGAAGGAAACAGCAACCAGGACCCTTGCTTATAGCTGTACAGTGTGTGTGCTCCCCTACTCAGGAAGTTGCCATTTATATAGAGCACAATGTCAGTGATGCCTCCTAGAACTGGGCAACGTGGTAACCTTGATAAAGTCTTCTTTGGTTTCATTGCCATTCTCCATTTATCTAGGATCAAGTTTGAGTTCTCCTCACTTCTCTTCACACCCACCCTCCAACATATCAACTGGTCTGTCATTTCTAGTGATAAATTTCCCCAATTCATTCTCATTCCATTCTCACTGCCACTGCCCTGGTTGCATTACACATTTTCCTTTCCTCAATTGTTACAATAGCCTCCTCACTGACCTTTCTACTTCTTGTTTTCTTCCTACTATATCCTTCATACCACAAGCAGAATTTTTTTCTAAAGATATAATTATGCCTTGCTGTACAACAGAAATTGACACATTGCCTATACATCAATAAAGATATAATTATGCCTTTCCCTGTACCAAAAGCTCTCAGTGCTTCCAGTTACCTACAAAGTCCACGATTCTTAACTTGTCATTCAAAGCCCCTCATGATCTCCTGTAACCTAATTTTAAAAATCTCATTTTTAACCAATTCTTCCCCATGTTCCATATTACAACCACATAGGTCTTTTCCTCAAACCCATCATGTACTTTGCTGCCTCCATATACCAGATCATGTTGTCTGTCTTGTTTATAATGCCCTTTCCATTCATTTCCATCTGTTTAAAGTCTACTGTTTCTTTAAGGCCTAGCCTAAATGCTACCATCTCCTGGATGCCTTCTCCCATCCTTCTTGGCAGAGTGAACAGATCTTTATTCTGAAAGTTCATGTTATTTTATGTGTATTTTTCTTGTCCTCATCTTATGGCTGGTATCATATAAAACATCTGTGTGTGGGTCCATCCTTTCTATCATGACCCTTCATCTCTCTTATTCATCTTTGAATATAGTAAGTGGTTTAAAAATGTTCAGTGAATAGAAGGAAAAAGAAATGGACCCCATGGGATTTGGGAAAGACAAAATGAGAGGCAGAGGAAAAGAAAGATCTATATAAAAATACAATAAAATAAAAAGATATTGAAGCAGAAGCTGAAGGTCTAGTATAGGTTGGATACTTCAAACAAGAACTCAGAAAAGCTATGAGCTCCTATCATAGGAAATATATAATTGAGACTGATGATTCACATTTTAAAATATCTTTTTGTAGAAGTTGTTTGATGGTTTCTTAGAATAAAAAGGCTCACAACAGAAAATAAAATAGAGATGAAAGTAGATGTGTGAAATTGAGGCTATAGAAGGAAGAATAACTTATAAATAATATTTATAAACTTAAGTATTTCTTTTTTTTCCCCTTTAATTATAGCAAATCCAAAGTTGAGATCCTTTAATATCTGTTTACACATCTTCTCACAACTATAATTCATATGGTTGTGGTCACAAACATTTCCCACATCATCCATACCTCAATTGCCATAACATAATTTCTTATTCTAAGACTAGGTCTAATGGAGCCAGGCAGTTTACAAAGGAAAGGCAGAGACAAATTTATCATTTTAGTTTCAAAGACTGATACCCTCTTTTCATGATCTTAAAGTAATATTTATTAGATTACACACAACATTTTGTCCACATTACATTTTGGCAAGTCAAACCATGCCACTTCTTTGAAATTTGCACAGATCTGTCATTTGGTTAAAATAAAAGTGTGCCTCCAGGATAATAAGGATATTAATTACTGTTCCAGTTGACTAACAAATACTTTTTTACACGTAAGTGTATGTAATTTAAACATTTTAGAGTTCTCTTAAGAAAAATAACATATGGCATGTGGTACCTTTAATCTCTCTCAATTTCATCATTTAACATCTATGGCAAAGGTCAAAACAACTTTTAACTAGGCCTAAATGCTTAGAAACAGACGGTCATAAATATATGGAGCAAAGCATCCATGTATGTGCAGGAAACGTACCTTGGGGGCAGGATTTCCAGTTGAGAAAATCTGACAGATTGTAAATCCTAACCTCATGTCACTCTTAGATAAGGGCATCTGTGCCTAAGATGCAAGCTCTGGTATAACTTCTTGTAAGAGAAAAAACATACAAATCATTTCCAGGCATTGAAAAAAGACATCTCTGAGCCAACTTGGAACATATGAAACTTCTCAAAATAGAATGAAAAGAAGCATTTTACTTTATATTTCCATTAACTGTTCTCAAAGTGCATAAACCAAAGATATTTCAACTGAATATTCATTAATTTTATTTAAGAATTGTTTTGCTGTACGTATTGTGACAGGTGCTGCAGGGGACTCAAAGATGAGAAAAAAACACATAAATTGTGTTCTCTAGGTACTTAGATAGGTTGGGATAGGAAAAGTGAGAACTAACTATAATTTAAGACTGAAATCAATAAGTGCCCTCCAAAAAAGTCTAAAGCAGAATTGGGTCTGCATTAATTAGACATTCTTTTTTATCTAATATCACTTCATTTGAGGTACTACCCCTGTATCAATTGATAGTTCTGAAGGCCATTGCAATAATACAATACATTTATTGCAATACATTATTACAATAATACATAATAATACATTAATACAATACATTATTGTGTCATCTTGCTCCCACCTCAGTCCATTCTCCCAGAGTGATCATGTGACACAAGCTGGTCAATCTGACTAGCCTATCCTGTGTCACAGTGATGGGTCTATGTATGGGCCCATGATGAAAGTAGGATGTCCTAAATATTTGCCTTCCTCTCTCCATATCTACTATCTACCCTTTTCTATTCTACTCTGACCCCTGGGAGGCTGATCTTTATTAAATACATTAATGGACTTACTTGCCCTCTGTCTTCTTGTTGGGTTCAGCCAATGAGAAGCCTCAGTAGATTAAAATAAGGGAAGGAAATGAGGCCAGGGTATTTATTCCTATGGTTTCTACCTTACAAGTTTGCTGTGAATTGGCTACATCCCTCTGCTGAAGTCATAGTACCTGCCAGGTGGCTTTCTCCATATAGCTACCTTCTCTGGGCTCAGGTAACTCTTCCCACCTCTTACCCCTTCTTGTCCAGGGAGGATAATAGCTCTCTTCCGCTGTAACTGCTGCACAGTTCTTGGTAGGTTTCCCCAAACTCTAACAACAAATTGCCCAGATTGAGTGTGCCTTCAATTCCTGCTGGGACTCTGATAGACAGGAGCAATCAGATTCTTCCTTTATCCACGGAGGTAGGGGGAGAGAGAGAGAGATCAAGAGAGCTCAGGATGGTTTGAACCTCAGGATCCAGTCATAGACAAGCCATCTCCGCTCCTTGGCTATCTCACTTATTTGAACCAATAAATTCCCTTTTTGCTTGAGCTAGTTTGAGTTAGGATTCTATAACTTGCAACTAAAGTAGTCCTGAATAGCACAGGGTTTAAAAGTAAGAAGATGTATCACCTAGTTTGGGAGATCAGTAGAGCTTACATGAAGCAGGTGGCAG
Organism: Camelus bactrianus; assembly: GCF_048773025.1. Lineage (NCBI taxonomy): Eukaryota > Metazoa > Chordata > Mammalia > Artiodactyla > Camelidae > Camelus > Camelus bactrianus. The sequence continues at coordinate 68,898,527 of NC_133575.1, read as the reverse complement.
CTGAGAGGGATACTGCAGGAAATATGTGAATTGCACAGCAGAGATAGGAAAAACAAATGCTTTTCAGTGAAAGAAAACAATTTGAATAAAGACACGGTGGTATAACACTGTTCAAGGAAGAGTGAATTGGCCAGTTTTCCTGGACCATACAGTATAGGTAGTGGAGAAGTCATGGTAGATAAAGCTGGAAAGGTAAGACTAGGGCTTGACTTGAGCAAAAGGTTTGGGATGACGTGGGGACATAGATTTCTTGGATGTAGCAGCGGCAGTTCTCTCCATGAGACAGCAGGATTGAAATGTCATCTTCGGGTGGATTATAGTGCTTTCTTTTTTTACTAGCTACCTATTGCTGAATAAGAAATCACCTTAGAAATTCATGTCTTAAAACAATAAACATTTATTATCTCAGTTTCTGTGGGACAATAATTCAGGAGCAGTTTAGCTGAGTAGTTCTGTTTGAAGGTCTCTCACGAGGTTGCAGGCAAGATCGCAGCTGAGATTGTAGTCATCTGAGAACTGCGAATGGAAAAGCCACTTCCAAGAAGGCTCGCTCACTCACATGGCTGCTGGCAGGAGGCCTTGGTTCCTTGCTGCCTGTGGACAGAAGTTACTGCCACACAGATCTTTCCCTAGAGTTGTCTGAGTGTCCTCATGAAGTGACAGCTGGATTTTCCCAGAGCGAGCGATCCCAGAGTCAGGTGGAAACTGCCATGTCTTAAATGACCTATCCTCTGAAGTTACACTCTATCATGTCCACAAAATCCTGTTTGTATACAGGTTAGCCAATTTTATGTGGGAAAGGACTGCACAAGGGCATGACTGCCAGGATGTGGGATCCATTGGGGTCATAGTGGAGGCTGGCTACCACAGTTTCAATTTTTCTATTTTTATGAAAACTTGGAATTTGTATACTGCTGTAGGGCAATTAGGACTGCAACTGAGGTTTCACCATTAATGCAGCTGATTTCATATGTGTTGATCATTCTGTAACGTTTCTCATGGACTCATGATATAAGCTTATATTGGGACCATCGTATGGAGGGTTTTAAATGCTGGGTTGAATTGGCATTTGTTATTTTATTTTCCATCCTTTCATGGTGTGATGATAACAAATATATCACTTAGAGCTCCAAACTTAATATTAAAAATGATAGAAACCAGAATTGCGATGGTAGTGTTTCCTAACTGAAGAAATGGGCAAAAAAGAATGAAACAGTTCTCCAGAGGTATTCAAAATACAATAGCTTTCTCCAGCCACCTAGAACAATTTGGCTATGAACTGGGCTGAAAGCAAAGGATTCTTCTTCAGATCTGTTCTCATTCTATGATTTCTTAGTCACTATTTAGATTTGAATTGGGATTGTATTTGAATGGTGATAATAAAAACCTCCCTCAGCTGTAATTTTGGGGTGGAGAAATAGTTGGCAGAGAACCGTCTGTAATTGTCTTATTCTGTAGGACCCATGCGCTACTTTGTTTTTGGCTACATGGGTGTTTTTTAAATTATTTTTTTGTGGAATGAGATAATTAGGTTTGTTTTTTATTTATTTACTAACAGAGATGCTGGGAATTGAACCCAGGACCTCGTGCATGCATAGCATGTGCTGTACCACTGAGCTATACCCTCCCTTTAAAATCATTTAACTAAAACTTTTTGGTAGCAATATTCACCTACGCTACCAGAAGGAAAAGGGATGTTATTGTAAGGATGCACTGGAGTTTGCCAGGATTGAAGGATAAAAAACAAAACCTAGTCAATCTTCATGGAACGGAGACCACAACTTTCCTCACAAGACCAGGAACTTGCTCTTTCTCTCATGGCAACTGTACTCCTCTTCATAGGTCCCTTCCACTCTCCTTGTTCTCTACCAGTTGACTTCCTCTATTATTTATCTTGATGATGGCCATATACAAGATGGATGCCTTACACAGTGGCTGCTCCAACCCACTTTACATCAAGACAAATCTCAGAGGAGGAGGGTATAGCTCAGTGGTAGAGTTTGTGCCTAGCACGCACAAGGTCCTGGGTTCAATCCCCAGTACCTCCATTAAAATACATAAACAAACAAACCTAATTATCCCCTCCAAATATATTAAGTAGACAATAAAAAGACAAATCTCAACACTTTCTTTCAGCTTCTATTATACTATATCTTCTATGTCATTTGTTTAGAATTTTCTGAACTGTGAATCTGATTGGCCTGGGTCATCTTTTTAAAATGGGTCTCAAATCTAGGCATAAATCTTTGCAAGCCATGGATTCTCTTGGGTCAGCTTTATTCTTTTTCCTCCAATCAACCGTGGTCAGAGACTTGAAGTCCTGTGGTATTTAAAACAGGACTGCTGCCTTTTGTTAATGGTGTAGAGGGGCTAGCTTCCATGAGAAGGTACAGTGGCAACGGCAGACATTGGTACTATGAAAATACAGAGACAATTCTTGCTTTTTAATAGGCATTTCATATATTTCTTTCCAAACTCCTATTCTGTACTTATACAGAATATAAAATATGGTTCAAATGACATCATATTCAAACTTGGCTCAAAGTTAGCCCAAACATGAAATAATTCTTTCTATTCTTAATGGTTTGAGTCATACCTAGACTTATAAAGCATTATTCTTGAGGATTAGAGCAAATAAAACGCTCTGAATCTTAGGTTATTCAACCATTTCCTGATAAAGACTAATTTAAAATGCTTTTGCATTGAGATAAAACATGCATGTATTATAGTAAAAACAAACTGTACTAATAAAACACTAATAATAGGAGTGACTACTAGTACAAACTGTAGAATACTTTAAATTTTTATTATGAATATTCGTGTCATAAATTCTGATGTGAGGTTTTGTCAGTAAACTTAGAAGGGAATAGCTCACCAGTTGAGATTAAATATCTCTTTAAATAAGATTTTTTTTATTAAAAATGAAAGATCAAATACAATTAAAAGGGAAACCATCCTATATTGCAGATTTCCATGTGTTTGTCTGAACTTTTTACTTTGGGCAACCATACAGAAAATTTACTACGTTCAAACTTTGGGGATAATAAAACAGAAGAAAACAAATTAATTTATTGAATGATGAAATGCAGATGAATAATCTTTTTACTTAATCTTGTCGATGTGTGTGCTTGAATCTGTTTAGACAATTCTAATTAACTGGATGTGAGTTTGATAAAATATAGGGAAATTTTGCAATCAGGCCACTGAATACTCAGTTTAATTATGTTGGTATGCACTTATATTTGCTTCTAATGCCAAGGATCCACTGGTAAAATGAATGCCTATTTTGTGGTCTGTTATGCAGAAAATGTTTAATCCAGTGTTTGATTTACTCTGTTAAATCTTCCTAATTGAATGTGCTTATTCATCCATGTAGAATTGGGTATGCTGCTTTCTGTTACTATGACATTACAATTAGACAGCTAAAAGAAGAACAGCAAGACTCTCTGTAAAGGTTCATGAAATTCCCACAAAATTATTCATAGTTTATTGTTTTGTTTTGTTTTGAAAGGACTTATGAAAAATGCAAATGTGTTCAGAATATTTCTGTATCAAAGAAACTGACAAATACAGTAGTTATCACAAATAATCATTTTGTTGCTAAAACAACTATCACTTAAAAACATATTTCTGATATATTGGAAATGATTGCTGTGATGACATTGATTGTCTTTTAAAGATGGGAATGAACATGAACTCAAAGTACTCGAATTTTATACAGCAGAAAATGGATGGAATAATATTTGTATTTATTTAAAGTGGAAAAGTATAAGTTGACTTCATCTGGCTATACTGTAAAACTCAGAGTTTGTATGTTTACAAAAGTACTACTTTGTGTAATTTCAGGTTGTTCTCCACTTTTAGCTATGCTTTATTGTCCAGAGTAATTGTGCTTGTGAATTTTTATTAGCACTACAACAACAGGCTTAGAGACAAATTTTTTAATTCAAAGCAAGCTCTAGCACTAGTCTTAAATTAAAAAAAATTCTTTGTAAGTCTGGAACTTGTCGTAAGGTATTAATAACCTACTTCCTGAATTGTTATTGCTTGGGTTTTTTTTTTTTATGGTGTTAAGAGATATACATTCATACAGACATAGCTATTTTCTAAGATGCTCTTATAAAGAACTCAGGGTATCGATGGTTTATGTAACACTCTTACTTTAGTTTATACTAGAAGATCAGTGTTTGGTTAGTTTCGTTATCTACACTATGGTAAGAATGAGATTCCAAGGTAGTGGATTCAATTTGTGTGTGCGTGTGCGTGCGTGTGTGTGTGTAAAATTATGTGACTGCCGCATTATAAACTATACTAATAACATGAAATCTGAGCAAGAGTATGTAATAGTTCTGGTCCTTCTAGCCCATTACCACTCCTAGAAAATTTTTTGCCACATCCTACTGATGATGAGGCAATAACATTATCTATGAAAACATAAGAAATGCCATTCCGGGTCAGATCAATCATTTGGCCTAGTGTTTCCCAAAGTGTATTCTGTGGTTTAAAAGTTATTATGAAATCCTCATAGTTCACATGTATATTTATTATAAAAGATTTGAAGAATCCTCCCGTAAAGAAACGATTTAACTTTAATTGCTTCCTAAATGTATTCGATCATGAAACTTCTATTAATATTCTGTGGAATTACTTTCCCTCCTAGAACACACTTTGGGAAAAAAGGTTAACCATGGCACTGAAAGGGATTTCATAGGGCAGTATTAGAGCTCTCCACTTCTTCAGCATTCAAGAAATATTTGTTAAGCTCCTATTCAATTACAGGCATTCTTCTAGATACTTGGGATAGTTCAGTGAACAAAGTTCCCTACCCGCCTACTACTACTTTTATAATCCTCGAACTTACATAAGCCTTTCTTAAATATGTTTATATGTTCAATTCCCAAGCCATCTTGAAGGGAAAGCATTTATATATACATTTTTTGAGAACAGATTATCTATGCTATGGTACTGCATGCCAATATAACCATTAACATAAAAAGTTATTTTTTGATCACATGAATTTAAAACCCAAGGGTCAGAAAAATATTTCAATAATCAATATGGTGTTATATGATTGCAAATAAGAATTAAAAAGTTCACCAGTCTGTAGGATAAAATCCAAATGAAAAAATGCAAAATCACCAGTGTATATAATTAAAATGTTGACAGATATTGCCAAATTGCCATCCAAAAATTTACAGCAATTTCCACTTTCATTAGCAGTGTATGAGTGTGCCCACTTCGCCATACATTTACTGATACCGTGTTATCAAATATTTTCATTTCTATCAACTGGATTGGTGAAAGTTGGTATTTCCCACATGCTCACAATGACTACTACTGCTGTTACTACTCCTACTACTAATAACATTTATTGAGTGTTTACTATCAGTCAAATATAATTTTAAGTATTTTATTTATTTACCCCTTATAACCACCTTGGAGGGTTAGTAATATTATTGTTGCTGTTTTACAGATGAGGGAAATGACATTTAGAGAGGATAAATAATTTATCTGAGACTGTTCAAACCTAGGAAGTCTGGCCAAGAGTCTGAACTCATAACCATTATCCTATATTGCTTCTCTAAGAAAAGGATGTTCACTGCAGAATCATTTATAGTATCAAAAGACCAGAAAAAAAGTAAATATCCATCAATAGAGGAATATTAAATAAATCATAGTGTATCCATATGATGGAATAATAAGAAGCCATTAAAAATAAGGCACCCATATATGTACTGAGAACACAGGCTTTCCCAAACATATTAAATGAAAAAATAAAGGTGTAAAGTAAGGAATAATGTTTAAAGCATGCTACCATTTGTGTCAAAAAAGAAATAAAAGGATTACTGCTCCCCTCACACACACAAACACACACACACATACACACACACACACAAACACACAATCTTAAGCAGGAATCACAAGAAACTGGTAACAGTGTTTATCTCTGGAGAGGACAACAGGAGGGCCATGAGGGCATGGAGACACCAGTATATCTCTGTATGACATTTTGTGCTGACTGAATTTTTTATTAACCACGTGTGTATTACCTGTTCAATTACAAACACAAAACCAGCTAATAAAACAATTTTGCTGGACAATCAACTCATTTGATTCCCATTTAAAATAGTGCTCTTGTGTTGTTTTTTGAAGGCTTCCTAAACCATATTATTCATCCATTCACTAAGCAGATTAAATAATTATTTATTTACTTTTGGCAAATAAAAATCTCATATATTTAAGGTGTACAATGTGCTGTTTTGATATATGTTTACAGTGTGAAATGATTACCATAAGAAAACTAATTAACATATTCATCACCTCTCAAAGTTACTACTTTGTGTGTGTGTGTGTGTGTGTGTGTGTGGTGAGAACACTTGAGATCTTCAATTTTAGCAAATTTCATGTATACAATACATTATTATTGACTATAGTCACCATTCTGTACATTAAGTCTTCAGAACTTATTCATTTTATAACTGAAATTTTGTACCCCTTGATCAATATCTCCCCTTTTTTTCCTACCCCCCAGTTTCTGGTAACCACCATTCTACTCTCTGCTACTATTTTTTTTTTTAAGGTTCCATTTATTAGTGAGGTCATGTGATATTTGTCTTTCTGTGTCTGGCTTATTTCACTTAGCATAATGTTGTCCAGATTCATCCATGTGATTTCCTTCTGCTTCAAGGCTAAATAATATTTAAACCTAATATATATTTATATGCCATATTTTCTTTATTCATTCACTTGTTTGATAAACACTTAAGTTGTTTCGATTATCTTGGCTACCGTGAATAATGCTGCAATTAATATGGAAGTCAGAAAGCTCTTCGAGATAGTGTTTCTATTTGCTTTGGATATATACCCAGAAGTGGAATATTTTTGAGTATGCCAGGCATTGAATGATGTACTGGAAATATAATGATGAACAATATAGGCACAGTCCTTGCCTTTGTGTATCTTACCTTCTAGGAGGATGGCAGATTTAAAACAAGTAATTGCATAAGGAATTAACTATTTCTAATCATGAAAAGTCAACAATGGCCGACTAAAGGGTGATAGGTGACCCAAGCTAGACTGAGGGACTTGCCAGATTATGTGTTGTTTCGAATGAACTGTGAAATGAAGATTAAGCTAGAAGAAAAGGGGAAGAAGGATAAAAGTTCACCTCAGGCACATGAAAGAGCATGCGCAAAGGCTCTGAAACAGGAAGGAACATGGGATATTACAGGAAATGAAGGAGAACCAATATGGCTGGAGCTTAGAGAGAGAAAGGTAAAAGGTGTAAAACCAGACTAGAGAGTTCAGCAAGGCCTTTTAGAACAAGTTTAAAATCTTGGAGTGGATTTTACGAACAATGGAAAATCATGAAAGTTTTAGGTAAAGGACAACATGATCAGATGTTAATTTTTTAAAGTTTACTCTACCTGCAGTGTGGAGAGTGGACTGGAGAGAAGCAAGTATGAATGAGGTGGCCAGCTGGGGTCAATTGTAGTAGTCTAGGGAAGAGATTACGGCAGCAGTCCAGATTCAGAGGTGGATATATTTACAACGTATCTTTGAGATATATCTGGCAAGAGTTGCTGATGAATTGGTTTAAGGATGAAAGAGAGCAATATATCAAAGATGATCCTTAAGTTTTTGATTTGACTAACTGATTAGAATGTGGTACCATTTCTAAGCTGGGGATCACTGAAGAGGTTTGGGAGTGGGGTTGAAATATTCAGAAATTCAATATTGGACACATTCAGAAGAGATGTTGAGTAAGGGGTTGGATATATGGATTTGGAGCTCAAAGAAAAAGCATAGGATAGAGACCATTAAATTACTGGTTTGTAAAAAATATGATTCATCAGATCCCACAGTTGAATAAGCTTCTGAATATAAGGTAAATATTCAGGGAGTTGTGGTTTTTCAATTCAGGAAACCATTAAGTAAAAAATTAGTGTTACAGAGATTTAATAGGGTAGTCAATTTGTAAGTATCTGTCATCTCATTGTACTGTGACTTATCCAAATCAAATATCTCAGTTCTCAAAAATAAATGTTCTTAGAATAACAGAAAAGATAGCAATTAAGTTGCTTTGCTTTATCCTGTTTTACTGATGTTACCAAGTCCTATATTCATTTTTTACCTTGCAAAAAACTACAAAAATACATTGGAAAGAAAAGGTATTTTGAGTGTTTTCTCCATGCAGGGGCTTTATATTTTTCTAATGCAATAATATTTTCCATGCCCAGAGAGGGTGTGGTAACTTCTGAGAAAGGGTAGCTAAATATAGACTGGCACTTTTATCTTTCTGAGGGTTGTGCTCTCTTGTCTCGGGGGTAAAAAAGGATTTCAAATTTGGGCCAAGACATATTGGAAAATTAACATTACAGAGTAATTACTTATTTTGTTTTACTTCACTAGATTTAAACTTCATGAAGACAGGGGTTTTTGTCTGTTCTGTTCTTTGCTGTAATCCCAGCATCTAAATCAGTGTCTTGTACATAGTAGGTACTCAATGAATATTTAAGGATAATTAAATGATTTAATGAGTTGTATCTTCACTGTGTGTTTATATTTGTTAGAAAATTTCTAAAGTTAGATATAGTCATATTGTAAAGAATATATATATATACACACACACATACACATATATCTCCAAAGTAAGACAGAAATACTTTTATTTAATCATGTTTTTAACCACTCACTTATGGCTTCTCACTGTTAAAGGAGATTTTGGAAAGCTTCCTTTGTTTACCCTGGGGAAATCTATTAATTTTCATTTCCACTGCTGGTATTGAGAGTCTCACAGATCTCACAGATAAGATCTATTTCGCTTTTGATAATACTTAAAACTTTCTTTTCGTATCAAGGCAAATGACAGTGATTTACTGAACAATAAATCACTCCTCAGAGGAATCTCTATTACACAAAATATTCATCAAAGGACCCTACCACAAGAGAATTGTTCAATACAACAAGAGAATCCACAAAAGATATTAATAAAACATGTACAATGCTGCTAATGATTACTGAAAAACTCATCAAAATGCAGCAAAAAAAAACCCCAGTAAAATTCAGTTTTAAGGAATTTTCATGGAATTTAACAAGGTAACAAACATGTATTGAGAATCTTCAAAATATAAGACACATGAGAGTGATGGGCAGATATAAAGGTCAAGACTCAGTCCCTGTCTCCACAGTACTTACCATCTATTAAGGGAATCAGAACTAAGCTCAGTTCAGCAAACACTAATTGAATTCCTGCTATACACTAGGGTTATGTTAGACGCAGGGAGTAAAAAGACAAGGCACAGTTCCTGTCACACTGGGACTTATAATTTAGTATATTGTGTATCTGGGTGTGTATTTTGGGGGATATGTGTAAGGTATAGAAGCCAACATGGATGCAAATAATTTTCAGCGCAGTATGGGAGGCTATGCAAAACGGCAGCACGATGTAGGGAAATTTAACCGAACAGAATGAGGAGATGAAAAGAGGAGGTGGTGGAAGCAGTGCTGAATCTTGGGGATAAATGTTAGCTAGAGAATGGGCAGATCATACCACGCTGAAGGAACAACAGTGTGATTGGGGAACCAAAAAACAGCTCAGAGATCAGTCAGGTGGTTTAAGGGAAAGTCCACCACTGCACTCTTTCTTTGAATTATTTTGAAATTCTTATAATATAACTACACGATGAATTTCTGGGATCCAAAGGACCCTTTTTCACTCCCAGGCACCCTTCCCCTCTTTTTTGCTTTGGTATTGTCAGACAGCAAAGCATTTTAAATAACGGGGGTGGGGGTGTGGGTGGGAGGAGGCCGATCATTAAAATACTTACGAGACCTGTATTAGCTCTTTGGCATAGGCAATCTAAAACCCTTCATCAAATACAATTACTTTAATATAAAGGCCATTTTATTTTGATCATTTCTGCGGTATCTTATCTGGAGAATCTTCTGTAAACTCCTTGTATACATATAGAAAACCAGATTCAGAATCAATAAACCCCTATCAACCAACTCCGATGCTTTCTTTTCTTTTTCCCTCCTGTGAAGCAAGACAAATTTTGCAAATATATACTGCCAAGGTGGTTGTTTGGACTAAGTAGAACAAATGCATACGCAGAAAGGGTTACATTCTGGCGAAACCAGGGCGAGTGATTTTTCCTGGGTTTTCATTGGGAAGACATAGAGACAAAAAAGATAAGGGATAAAGTTTGAAGGTATTGGTGTGAAAAATTATGCTTCGGGGGCCAAAACGAAAGTACAGACACACTGGGGGAAAGAGACAGTTTTCAGGCTGTAATGAAAATTTCCTTTGTTCACGGAGCACTCCCCTTTCAATTTCACTCCGCCCTCCGTGTCTCCGAACAATTCTTGCTTTATCATTGACTAGGGTCCCAGGTCTTCCCACATTCATCCTAGCTGTCAGAGTAAAAATGTACATCTCTTTTCTACCCCAAATCTCCAGGCTAAACGCGCTACAGCACTCAGCCCGAAAAATGAACCGGGCTTTTAACATTCGCCTAAAACACTTCCAGTGTAACGCAGCAGCTGCCTACCTGGACCCGCCACCCAAGAACTACAATACCCAGAATGCAGTGTTTTCTCTTCCGCCTTCTATCACGGCAATGCCTAACTTGATCTCATTTCCCCAAGCGATAGTCACATGACACGTTTCCTGTCAAGATGGCGGATAATCTCCCTTCGGAGTTTGATGTGATCGTAATTGGGACGGGTATGTGTGGCTCTGGTACTCCCTGGACAAAGTGTAGGAAGTCTATCCCGTTCCTACCTTCTCTGTCAGTGGCGAGGGTTGACGAGAAATGTTGGGGGTCGAGCGTGGGACGGAGGACGGAAAGGAAGTGAGGTAGTCTGGAGTCAGCGCGGGACTTGGCAGCTCCAGGGAGGGGCTTGGACCCGCGGTTCTTAGCGCCATTTGAGTAGGGGTCGATCTGGTCGATGCCGATTGCTGAGGTTGGTTGCTGCGGGTGATTCCTGTTTTCCTTTAGGGAGGTGGGTTTGCAGTGTTGTGAGAACGGAGGGTTGGGATTTTATCAATGGAGATACTTTTGGCATGACATTATGATTTCCTCCTTGTTGATTTCAAGGTGATATTCCCCATCATTTTGTTTCTCCATTTCATAGGACTTTTTCATATATTTTTATAACCCTGGGGTGCAGTGCAGTTTGTTACTCAGTTGTTGCCCTGTGCGTTTTAATTTACTAAAGTGAGGAAATGGATTCTTTTCTATTGCGTTGAGAAGCCTAGGGGGTTGTAATTTGTTGAGGTAGCCATTATTCCTGCTTTATGGTGCTGAAAGAAAAGAATTTTGCTTTCTACCACCCACCTATCCACCCACGGCTAAATGAACTGAGAACAGGCGTCTGTGAGTCCAGTGCAGGTGTGTGACCTTTATCTTCCCCTTGGTTTCCCATCGTTTATTCTACATGTTTTGGGTGGTGCCTGAACTCCCCCTGCAATTTCTACTTTACAAATTATACGTACAACACGTGGTAGAAGACATTTGGCAGCAGTTTGTACTTTGTTTTTCTTAACAGTGAAAAACGTGGATTTTAGATGAGGTGAAGTAGTTTGTTGGGTGCGGTTTTCGCCTATCTATAGAACGTGGTAGGTTGGAGAAGCTCTGGTGGATGAGACCCTGTCCATTTTGTTAATGAATTCAGTTCATTGTCTTCTCAAACAGTAGGAGCAGCCATGTTTCCAGGTCGGGGGTAAAAATAATAACTACCCATTTTCGAATGCTTATTACCTGCTAGTCGATGTGCTAAGCTCTTTATAAGCCTTATGTAATCCTCAAAACAACCTTGTTAGAGTAGGACTTCTCTACACTTTATAGCGGAGGGAAAAAGGGCTTAGAAAGGTTGCAGTTTGCTCAAGATTACACAGCTGGTAAATTTCCAAAGGCCCGTTCCATCTCAGAAGGAGAATCATTGATCCTGACCCCCAGAGTTAACTCATATTAATAGAAATAATTAGGAAAACTTGGTTCTAGACCTTGCTTGGTCATTAACTAGCTGTGTGAATGCTGGAGGAAGCACTTAATCTCTCTAAGCCTCAGTTTCCTTGTTTTTGAATATAGGGAGGGTAAACTAGATAGCCTTGTTGGTGTTGTCTAACCCACAGTTCCCTTATTCTAGTTGCACTTGGGTAATTGTTCTCAAAACAGCTAGTTGCACTTGGGTAATTGTTCTCAAAACAGCAAGGACATGTTTATTCTCAACCTGAAAACTGCGTGGCTACAGATAACCTTGCTGTAGCTGCTATGAACAGTTTGTTGGATGATAGCTGGAAGGAGTCAATAGACTATTCTCTCCAGTCTATCCTAAAACTTTAAACATCCATTTTAGAATGGTTGTTATACCATACTTGGGTCCTGTGTTACTGCGTTTTCTTCTTCTTGTTACCTCGGAACTTAGGGTGGTTTAAAAATTATTTTGAATCATTAAGATATTTTTTCTTGATTCAAATTTTAATTGATAAGAGTTCTAATTCTTCTTTAAATATTAAGTGCTGTTAATTCTTATGTAAGAAATAGTTTGCCTTCTAGTTCAGTTCATAGTATGGACTACACTCATCCTGTTGGAGTCTGTTATGATAGAGGTAGGAAGATTCTGTGAGTGATCCAGAAAATTGCATCAGGAGGCATCTGGTATATTTGGAAAAAAAGATTCATTTTAGACTTATACCCATGAGAGTAATGTTATTTATCAAAGTATGAGAAGAACTTATTTGAAGTTGAAAGTTTTTCATATTCCTTAATGAACACATTCTGATTTATCAAGCACATTGCTTACATTTATGATATGAAGCTTTGCTTTTAGGTATGTCAAAGTGGAAAAATTTGATAAAAGTCATTTTTAAAATAGATGAATCTAGTAACTCCAACCGTTATTTAATAAGAGAATAAAAATTATCTTTAATGTGTTTGGAATATTTCTTTTCCAAAATAGTTTGGTGAGAGTAGCCTTTAAGATGTGTTTACCTTACTAACTGTACTAGCTTGAGTAAATCATAGAAAAAGCAGTATTTCAAAGATTCAGTTTTACTAACAAAAGTGAAATTAATCATGCATGTATCAGAAACATGAAGAAATAGGCTCTGCGATGCAATTTTTCTTTTAGCAGATTTACTTCTAGTTAAAATGTCATCAAGAGACAGTTGCTTCATCAAGTAAAATCTGTGGATAATATGATAAATCTCTTTGACCTTGGCTAATTTGTATTTCTTTTCATTCTTCATAATGCAGTGTTTTCCTTCAGACCATGTTTTGAAGAGATTAGGGGAAAATAAAGTTTTGTATATATTTTCTTAGTTAAGCCCATTTCCTTCTGATTACAAAATACAGGAAACACCGAAAGGCAGAGGAATAAGATAATATACTTGAACCATGGAAAATACAGAACAAAATGGAATAAGGAAGGAGGACCAAATGGAATCTCAAGGGAGAGGACAAAAATGGATATAGTGATAAGTGTCTAGAAGGTACCAGTTTGGGTACACAGTTGTCTTTTTTTTTTTTAAGACATCTTGCCATTTAAAAAGACATTTGAATGATCATTTTGTGGGTTACAGCAAAGCATTATAGGTTTCAGATTGAAAATAGTACCAGTAGCATAACACCTCACTGGAGGTGACTTATCTGGCGACCTGTGTAATCTGTAATCTGCAGCAGAGCCAACAACTCAACAAAAGGGTGGGCAGGATGGAAGTTACAAGAGTTATGTGATAATATCAGCATGCTTCTTACATAGGGAAATTCCTAATTACCTGACTTAGAGCATATTCATTCTTATTTTAGAAATAATTCCAGCGTGCTGAGAGCATATATGAAGCATCCTATTGGAAGATACAGGAAATGTTATCAGCTTCTGCAAGAGCTGTGTTTGGGGTCAGGGGGTATCATTAGAGAGAAATGATAGTTCATGTCTTTAGGGGAAAGGGGAGAGACAAACACCTAAAATGCAAATCTGTATCAGACATCACAGTGGCCTGGAACCATTCAGTGAGGTGACACTCATTTTTTTTAGGGTATTCAGCCCACATTTACTGAGAACCTAGTCCCTGCCCCGTGACATTTCCTGTATTTCCTATTCTGAGAAACTGTTTGTGGTTCCTGACAGTCACATCCTCAGAGCTGTTAGAAGACAGCGTGGGTTTTTCATTGCATCCTTCTTGCTCTCTGAAGACCACATAGAGATTCATTCCACACCCTCCCCTTTCTGAAGTACACCACACTCATTGTATTTTGGAATTATTCCCCTAAATGGACTGAGGAGTAGGCTAGTTTAAATTTTTTTCCTGCAGAGGATAAATTAATAGATCCTTTTTGATTTAAGAGTTTTATTGCTGAAGATTCTGTGGAAAGAAAGGAGATAACAGAAGTAAACATGGGGGAAATTACAAGGGGTATTGCTCCTAAATCCTGACTACCTTGCTAGATGGTGCCCAGTGTAGGACCATAGTAGATGTGGCAGCAGGGCATAGTGGGCGTTACTTGACCTTCCTCCTGGGTGACTTTGGGCAAATAGCATAACCTCAGTTTGTTTATCTCTAAAGTGAGAGACTTGAATTAGGTGACCTCTAAGGTAGGCATCTACCAGTTCTAGAATTTACCATTGTGTGTGCATACTCCTTATGACCCTGAGTCCTTGAGAAAAGGTTCATAAAAAGATTTCTTGGAAATGATAAGCTGCTTTCATCAGGAAAGGTCATGTAGGTAGTATATTTCCATTCCTTGAAGTTGGTTGAGAATTAAAACTTTTAAGGTGGTTAGCCTTGGCTGGCAACTCCTTGACTATAATGCTTATGATGGTGGTGGAGTAGCTTCACTTTTCTGAACGTTGGGAAATAGTAATGCTGCAGGAGGTTTTCTGGAAACTGATTTTTCCTAAATAACTATTTGTGCTAGACTCCCTGCCAAGTGATTTCTCATATATGTATCTTATTTAATCCTCTCCAGGGTGCCTGTATATGGTTCTCATATCACAGGATGTCCATGTTTTCTCTGCCTGTATTTCCAAAAATCCATACACCTGTGGTCTGGAGCAGAGTTTTTTTTTTTTTTTTTAATTGCAAGAGGCCATCTATTTGTGGATCATGAAAGCAATTCTAGCATTAAAAATAGAGGTAGAATAGAATACATCAGAATATATTACACGTAGTAAGGATAAGTATAGCTTTATTAAACACGTATTTCATGTGTGTATAATAGATTACTGTTTTTTTGCAGGTGGTGAGGTAGCCAGGGACATAAAGTTTTAAAGTCTAGAGAATATTGATTACTTGAGTAACATAGTGAGTAGGAAAGAAAGTAGTATCTCAAAAGTCCTTTAGTTTTACAAATGCTATACCAGCCATTTATTTTATTTACTTTGACGTGTATGTGTCTCATTTGAGAATATAGGGTAGTGATTGACGAGGTGGCTGTGGAATCGGACAGACTGTGTTTGAATCAGCTGTGCATCTTGTGCCACCTCACCCATGTTCTTGACTGTCTATGTTTCAATTTTCTCATCTCTAAAAGAGAATAAACCTCACAGAGCTGTGTCGCACAGTCAGTGGAATAATTCTGTAAAGTGCTAAGTGCTCAGAAAACATTGTTAATTTTTATAGCCCATCATACTATCTCGTGAATGCTTCCCCAGGAAGGGCTTGTGCTTTTACAGAGAGCAGTAGAAAGATTCAGGTAGCTGAGTCATCTTCCTCCTCTTCCCATTGTCTCTTTGGTGGGAAAGACCTTTGTGTGTCTGTTACCACTGTTTCTATGAGACTTCTTATCTGATGATTTTCTTTCCTTTTTTTTTTCTTTTATTCTGTTTTGTTCACCAGTTTGCATTGTTTGTTATTTGTTTTGCTTAAGGCTTTTTTTTTTTTGCATTATTTTCTGTTGGGATAGTGGTGTTTTCTTTCTTTTTTATTGAAGTATAGTCAGTTTACAATGTTGTGTCAGTTTCTGGTATATGGCATAATAGTTCAGTCATACATATACATGCATCTGTTCGTTTTCCTATTTTTCATTATAGGTTACTATAAGATATTGAATATAGTTCCCTATGCTATACAGTAGAAACTTGTTTTTCTATTTTATGCATACTAGTTAGTATGGGAAGGGATAAATTTGGAGTTCGAGATTTGCCTAAAGGTTTTGAACAGATTTATCTTCTTTGAGGCATAGTATGAAACTCTTCCTTGCCAGTATAAGAATGCTGAAGGAGCTATAGAGAGCCTACAGGTTTTGCTGTTCTGAAAAATGCTTTGCAGTTCTCCAGGCATTTACTGATGGAAAAGTGTGCCTTTTCTACTCTTGGTACCTAGAAAAGTAAAGGGAGTTATGTAACTCTGGAGAAGACTCTCTGGGAGAGGCTCACCCTTCCCTATAAATCATAAGTTGGAGCCAGTCCCTCAGAGAGAGCCACATCTGTTACCAGAGTTCTCTCTGCAGCATCATTTTCATCTCCCATGTCTCATGTCATTTTCTCATTTGCTCCAGTGTTCTCACGATGTTTTGGAGAACTCGGGCTACAGCAATTAAAATCAAATACGACTGCTCACCATCACATTCTCATGTTTAACATAAAATCCCAATGCACAGAAACAATTATAATTCCACATAATTGATCTGTTACTCATGCTAAATCATCTGCTATTCAGTTTCAGTGCAGTATTTTAGGCTGGGCCTGCTATATGTGGAAATGGTTTAAAAGTCAAATGGGCTAAAAATCACCTTCAGTTCCCTGTTTATATTAATATATATTACTATATATATATATACACACACATACACTAGAGCGATTGGAGACATTTGGGAGATACTTAGTTGTGACCAACAAAATAGGGCTACTTTGAAAGATTGATTGTCTTTTTTGCTTTTCTAATAATCTTATTAAGGGCAGTGTGAAAAGAGACAACAATTTATCACACACTGATTTCTCAAAGCATGATTATGAGAGCTATCATGTTATCATAATGAGACTATTTTAAAAAATAGTTTGAAAACAGACAGGTGACCAGACCAGGGACAGCTTTGCCAGTGTGGTGCTTAGCATGAGTGTTTGATCTCATTGTATTTTACCAAGAGTTTTAAGTTGGTAATGTCATACTGCTTGACTGATTTAGTTTATATCACATTTAGAAAAGTACTAACATCTGCTTTTTCTTCTGAGTAGTGTTCATACATATCTTTTTTTGTCCAGCTCAGTGTTCATATTGAGTTATGATGGCTGTTAGTTAATGGCAGTTTTAGTCATTTTTGTACTTCTTTGAAATGTTTTGGATCCTGTATCTGTGATCGGAATTTGCACACTTGTTAAACTGCTTTTCTGTATACATTTAAAATAATTGTCATGAAAAAGTTTACATGAGCTGAAGTATAGAGAAATAAGTCTTTACATATAGACATCAGGCATTAGGATGATGCTGAGTTGTGAGTTCTAATCCTTAGTTTTCTGTATGTTACTTTGGCACGAGCTATCTAAACCAAATAAATGTCAATTAAGAGAATTAGTTTTAGTATCTATAACGCACTGTTAAACAAATAGATGAAAGTTTTTCTAGCATTTATTATATTCTGAGTACTGTGCTAAGGCCTTAAAATGCATTATCTCATCCAATTCTCACAACCTTGTCTGTGTTAGATCTGACTGTTATCTCCATTTTACAAATGTGGAACCTAAGTCTTCGTAAAGTTTGACCTAGGTCAAACTGTTAAGACTGGAGTTGCTCTGGCTGAAACTTAGCTTTTAGATTGAGCTTGTTGGATTCTTCCAAGTGAAAAAATACCTTATACTGTCAAGATTAGATTAGTGTGTTCTGGCATAGCAGTTGGCAGTTGCTTCGTTTTGGGGAGTTAACAATTGTTGACCTTAAAATCCTGATGCCAACAAACCCTTGTGATGTTAACTCCTTATTATTGATGGCATCATGACATCGGTGGCAGCTTGCAGACCTTTTAATGAAGGTGAATTGAATGACCTTGATGTGTCTCTCCCTTAAAAATGGAAAAACAGAATCAGCCACTAAAGTAATGGCAAGAAATGGGATCAGAGAATACAGTATTATTTCAAGTGATAATCTTTTTCCCTGGGAATTATTCATTGATTATAAGATACATAATTTCCCACAGAAATAAAATCATTGTTAAAAATGACCTATAGGCTCTTTGGCTATTTGTGCATGTGCTGGGTGTGCCATTTTATGTCTTTTTTTTTTTTTTTTTTTTTTTTTTTAGTTTTCTGCACTTGCAAATAATTAAATTTTCAAAATCAAGTTTGGGAGTCCTTGTCCTGTTTATGAAGCTTTTTTTTTTTTTTGATTGACTCTTCTTTTGGTTTCTACAATTGTCAGCACTTAAAATGCATACATCTTAATTGATGTAGTAGATATGGTAGTATCTTTTTTCCTCCAAGGGCCCTGCCGTTAACAAATAATAATAATAACTAACACTTTTTAATGTATATACTTACAGAGCTTTTCTCATTTTGTGTGTATAGATGTGTGTATACTATTCTATATTTATAAGAGTGTGTCTTACTGTAGATGCTGTTTTGAAACCTGCTATTTTTCATTTCATGGTATGTCATGAACATCATTCCATGTCAACCAAATATTCTTCCTCAGTGTCTTTTTTTTAAACTTTTTATTTGGCGGTATTGTAGACTCATATGCAGTTGTAAAAAATAATATAGGAAGATCCTGTATGTGTTTTACCCAGCTTTCCACAATGGTAAATAACATCTTGCATAAGTACATGTAGCATAACCAGGTGATTGGCCTCAGCCAATGACCTGATTCAGATGTCACCAATTTTACAGGTACTTTGTGTGTGTGTGTGTGTGTGTGTTTAGTTCTGTGCAATTTTATCACATGTGTAGATTGGTGTCACATCCAGATACAGAATAGTTACATCATAAAACTCTCATGATACCTCTTTATAGCCACAGACACCTTCCTTCTCATATCCCTAAACCCTGGTAACCCCTAATCTGGTTTTCATCTCAGTGATTATATCATTTCAAAAATCTTATTAACTGTTATTTTAAGTAGATGCTTAGTAAGTATTACTTTCTACAGATGTCCTGTCGTTTATTTAAATTATCAACTTTTGTTGGACATTTAAGATGTTCAGTTTTTCACTTTTATAAATAAACTAATGTGATGAATACATTGTACCTAAGTCTTTTATACATATTTAATTATTTCCATAGGATAAATACCTAGAACTATAAATGTTAGATTGAATTTTTAGAGGGTGGTTCCATAGTGCTTCTGATTCTGATCTGTACTGATGAATTGCCTTAAGAAAAGTCTGCCAGCCTGTAATCTCACCAGTGGAATATGAGAATGCTTATTTTCCCATAGTCTTTCAACATTGGTATGAGTGTCTTATTCTTAATTACTGTCAACTTCATAGCCAAAAAATGTTATTTCCTTGTTTGAATTTACATTTTCAGATCATAAGTGAGATTGACTAATAGGTATTTTGGTCAATTATTTCTTTTGTAAATTGCTTTTACCCATGTTCCTATTGTGCCATTTTTTCTTTTCCATATGTAATAATCCTTCATATACAAAAAACTTTAATTCTTTGTCATAGGTATTTTGTAAATATGCCTTCTATTTTTATGGTGTGTGTGAAAATTTATAATTTTTATCTAGAGAAATCTGTCAGGCTTTTTTCCTTTTATGGTTACTGCCTTTGGAGATGCATAGAAAGCTGTCCCCTCCAAGATTAAGAAAATATTAACTCTTAGTTTCTTTTTTAAAATTTATAATTATTTTCTTTTTGGGGGGAGGTAATTAGATTTATTGATTTGTTGATTTATTGATGGAGGTACTTTGGATTGAACTCAGGACCTTGTGCATGCCAAGCAGGTGCTCTACCACTGAGCTATAGCCTCCCCCCATTAGTTTCTTTTTAATATTTTAGTTTTTACATTTAAATTTTAATTCACCTGAAATTTACTTTGTTGTTGAATATGAGGGTTTTTTTCCTCCTAGATCATTAGCTGATTGTTCTAACACCACTGATCTGTTCTTACTCCACTGAATTGAAATACTTCCTTCCTTTATTTATTTTTTTACTGTATGATCAATTTTTGGACTTGCTGCCGATAATCTGAGTGTCTCTTTGAGTGTAGTCTCTTTTAAAGTAGAACTATAAAGTGAGAGTAGATTGGGTCGTTTAATCTATAGAGAAATGATAACTTTCCCTTTTTGCAATCTCGAGAAACAAAACGTAATATATAAAAATATATAGCATCTGACCATATAAAAAATTACAGCATCCACTCTGAAAAATAACAAACTAAAAGAAAAAAAGAAGGCAGAGCAGGATTACTTGCAGCTTTTAACAAAGGACTAATTACATACAAATAATACTGTCAGATTTATATAAAAAATATCAAGCTCTGTATAGATAATTGGACAGAGACTGTAAACAGCCAAGAGAGGTTACAAATAGTCAGCAAACTGCTGGGAAAATATTTTTTTTCTTAGGACTAGTCAAATGCAAAAATAACCTAATAATTTAAAAAGTTAAATTAAAAGAGTAATCACTAATTGTTGACGAAGTTGTATTCAGTTGAAATGCTGATGGTATTATAAACTGGGACAACACTTTGGCAAAGTAATATGACAGTTTGTACTACGAATTGTAAATA
This sequence comes from Camelus bactrianus, assembly GCF_048773025.1. Lineage (NCBI taxonomy): Eukaryota > Metazoa > Chordata > Mammalia > Artiodactyla > Camelidae > Camelus > Camelus bactrianus. The sequence continues at coordinate 68,877,854 of NC_133575.1, read as the reverse complement.
TGTTCATTCCCGTAGACTCAGTCCAGGTCTGAGAATTTATTCTGAGAAAATCATTCAATAGAGGTAAAAAACTACAAGGGTGACAACATCTATTTTAAAACTGCTTGTCATAGTAAAATTCGGAAATAATATAAATGTTGTATATTGAAGAGCCCCAATGTCTCAAAGGAGTCTGGCAGACTACTGGAGTAGGCAGTTTTACAGTATGGCCCGGGATTTGGTCCATAGCTTTTTTTTTTTAATTGCAAAATATTGTACATGCAAATGAAATATATGTGTGTGTATGTGTATATATATATATGTGTGTGTGTGTGTGTGTGTATGTATATATATATATATATATATATATATATATATTTAGAACAACATATATATATATACATATTTAGCACAATAACAAAGTGAATGACATGTATGTATGACATAGCTAAAGAAAAAGAACAGTACCAGAATCTTAGGAGCTCCCTGTGTGCACCACCATCCGTCTCCCCTTTCTTTTCCACAACTGTAACCATTATGGTAAACTTGTGTTCATTGTTCCCTTTGGGCTTTTTTGTTTGTTTTTTTAAAATTTTATTTTAAATTTTTTACCACTTTTCCCCCCCCAATGGAGGTACTGGGGAGTGAACCCATGACCTCATGCATGCTAAACATGCACTCTACGACTGAGCTATACCCACCCCCGCTGTTCCCTTGTTTTTTCTTTTTTAGTTTTCTTTTTTAATCACACGTGTATATCACTAAACCATATGTTGTTAGTTTTACTTGTTTCTGACCCTTGTCTAACTTTTGGGATTCTGCTGTATGTATTCTTTCTGTGACTTGCTTTCGTTGATCAGTTTATGCTTGTGAGAGTCATCTGTACAGATGCCTAAAGCTGCATCTCCCCCCCGCCCACACTGCTGTTATATAGTAGTCTAGGTTAGCATATCTTCAACTTCAGTAGATTATGCATTGTCACCAAAATAGTTGTATTTATTTTCCCTTTGGTCTTCAGCTTTTGAAGCCCCTGCCTCCCTCAGGAAATATATAATGTCATAAATACACATTCACAACAAAATAAGTACATATTGTTTTGTAACGTTTTCAGTCAATAATACTCATCTTTCTTTTTATTCCAGTACAGTTTTTTTTATCTTGTACACAGACCATATTTCACTTTCCACATTCCCCCACCCCAAAATACCTTTTACAGCTGATACGTACACTTGTGTCCAATTCATTTTGGTGGGGGGGAGGTAATTAGGTTTATTTCTTTGTTTTTAGAGGAGGTACTGGGGATTGAACCCAGGACCTTGTGCATGCTTAGCACACTCTACCACTGTGCTATATCCTCCCTCAGTTCATTATATGCATTGCATCTGGTTGTTATGTCCTGTAAGTCTGTTTTATTCTAGCTTTGTTTGTCTGTCTTTAATGATGACTGAGATGTCGAAGAGAGACTAGGCCAACGATCCTACTGAATTTTCTACCTTTTCGATGTGGCTGCTTTCTTCCTTGTAGTACCATTACCTTGTTCCTCTCGACTGTGTTTTTCCTGTAAACTGAATTTATATAGAAAGACTTGGTGGATTCAAGGTTAACATTTTTGGCCAGAACACCTTTGGTGACAATGGCTATCATGTTGGATTATGCCAGAAAACTCAAAATATCTGGTTGATCCACCATGAGTGTTGCTACAATTGACCTTGGATTAGGATGATGACAATCTGATGCTTCTGTTGTATGGATGTATTTTTCCTCCATGTATTGAAAATAATCTGTATGTTGCTAATTTGGCACTCTGGAAACATTCAACTTGATACTAACTGTTCACAGCATTGTTTTAACATCAACAGGGAATCTTTATATAAGTAAGTATTTTTATTAGGACTTCCAAAATGATGTTTTGTTCTAGTTCTTTGATTCCTTCGACATTTAATAGCTGTCACTGAATGCCAGTTTCTTAATTTACAGAAGGGAATATACCTTTCTAGTGTTATTGGTGTCTGGCAATTAAAGTACCTGTTTCCATGATTTGAGTCATTTGGGAAACTGAATTAATTCTAAGGTTGCTGAGTGGGATGTACAAAGGGATTTGGATGTCCTGAAGCAGTATAGTACTTAAGAGCACAGACTCTGGAGCCAGTACATAGGTTCCAATGGTAACTTTGCCATTTACTGGGTATATGACTTTGGGCAAAGTACTTAACCCCTCTGTTTTCAGTTTCCCTATCCTCTTCTGCCTTGTGTGTACATGTGGACAAAGACTGGAAAATAAAGGAAAAATGAAAAAACTCTGTTAGGGGTCAGATTATGGGTGACAAAAATATTTTCTTTAGAATTGTGTCATATTTACAATGTAAGAGAGGAAATGAAAAAGAAAAGTAACTGTCATGCTGCTTTTCAGGTATTTTTAATATGCATTTTCAAGTGCAAAGTCACTGACAGGTGATTCATGAATCTTTTACACTGATTTTGGTTTATCCTTCCTGTTAGAGTGTTTTAAGAAATTCTTAATGCAGTAAAATTACAATTTTCATTAGATAAAATTTTATCTTTTGTTTTATTTTAATAAGCTCAATGTAATCACTGTTCAGCTTTTTAATGAGCAGGGTAAAATAATTATCCTCAGTGCTCTCTCAGTGATAATGTAGCAGATTTTCTCTTAACTACGTAATGAGACTACATTTAAAACTTAATTTTTTAAATTGAGTTATAGTCAGTTTACAATGTTGTGTCAATTTCTGGTGTAGAGCACAATTTTTCAGTAATACATGAATAAACATCTATTCATCTTCACATTCTTTTTTTCCGTGCATTTAAAACTAATTTGAAGTATTTTACCTTAAAGAATGTTCTATAGTTAAAAATAACAAATTCATAGGCCTTTTAAACTTGAGTTTATAAGGTTCGTAAGTTTTTTTCCTCTACTTTAAAAAAAATGGATTTCATGATAGGATTTCATATAAGGGAGGAAGGTTATTTGTTGTGTGATTTTGTAACGTTCTTGGAACGAGCACAGTCTCTCATCATCTATTTTAGTCTCACAGCTTTATAAGTAATACAGTAAAGGTCATTTTTCTTCTGTGGCACGTAAGTAAAATATGTTCTGAACAAAGAAACTTTATTTTCCTCATTACAAGTTAAATATTGTTAAAGAAACTTTATTTTTCTTAGCACAAGTTAAGTATTGTTAAGTTTGAAGAGTGCTCAGCTGGGATATCCTTTGCTGTGCAAAGATCATTTTGGTCACTTAAATTGATACAACAAAAATATTAGTATTAAGAAAATTAAGCAAAAATTAATTGTAGTGGAATCTGCTTATTTTATTTCCTGGCAGGGAATAGGTCTTTGGCAAATATTTACATTACTTAATAAAACTTTCATTAAGAGATTCGAGTTGACATGGTTTTCTCGGTTTAGATAAAAAACAAAATAATCTCTGCTTTCCAAGGGACTATTTTATTTGATAGGCCTAGCCTTTGGTTAGCTCTCTAAAATTTGGTATTAAATTTTATTTCTTAAACTTTTTATTGTGGACTATTTCAAACATGAAAAAGTGGAGAAAATACAATAACTCCCTATGGACCAGTCTCCAAGTTTCAGCAGTTATTAATTTATGGCCTCTCTCCTTTTCTCTGTACTCTGCCCCTTCTCATTTCACCATCCAAACCCAGATTATTTTTATACAAATCCCATATGCCATATCATTCTGTTCGTAAATATTTCAACATGTATCTAACCGATAAGGACTCTCCTTTTAAAACATAACGACCCTACTACCTTCAGGCCCTTGTTTGCATTTTCAGTTTTTCCTAAGGTTAAGGCATTTATCCATTATATTTCTTTGCTCTGGTACTCCTTTTAGTTAAATTTTCATTTCTGCTGTAATTTTTCTTTAATTTCTTCTTGAGTCATTTCACTTCCTTTTCACGTGTTCCTAGTATCTAATCACCCCACTTTTGAATTTTTCTCATTCTGATCTTTCAGAGCGTCTTATCATTTTATTCATTTCTTTTAGCTTGTATTACCGTAGTTAGGTTATAGTTTTCATCTAATTTGCAAGCATGTCTTCCTCGGATGCTTTACTGTCTGTTGGGATGTTATTTCACTTCTGTTCTCTCTCTTTCTCTCCCTCTCTCTATTTTATTGTACATTGAATGGGATTAAACCAAGATCTTTTGTGTTGCTCATTTTTAAGTGATGAAAGTTTTCCGTGTATATTTTTGGGGGTGGGGGAGTTATTTATTTATTTATTTAACAGAGGTGCTGGGGATCAACCTGGGACCTCGTGCACGCTAAGCATGCGCTCTACGACTGAGCTATGTACATCCTCCCCTCTTCCGTGTGTTTTTAATAGGGAATGTAGATCAGGATAGCTTTTCTAACTTCACTGCTCTAAATCTCTTCTGTTTTCACTAAGGAATCAAAAATACAGCCTGAGATCTGAGCTCTGATAGCTGTGTTCCCCTCCCCCAGTGCTGTAGGGACCTTCTCTTTCCTTTGCCCCTGTTTTCCCTGTTCTGCTGAATTTGGATTAGATTCCTGACAGTTACTCCTCAGTGCAGGGCTTTATCCAGAAGGACAATTTGTTTATTGGTTTCCTAATTTCATAGGGCCCACTCCCTCAGCACTCCCATCCTGCCAAGTCCCTCCCAGTTTCTACTCCTGTTCTCAGGCTTTCCAAGCTTCTGGTGAACGCCTGAGAGCAATTTTAGGGTTCTCTGACTCTCAGCACTGTCACAAATTTCTTTGCCTTTCCTTCATTTCCTCTTCCACACTTTCTGATACCATGTGGGTCTTCTAACTAATCGAAGGCGTGTAATGACCCACTTGTATTTTGGAGTTCATCATATTTTGTCACCTAGCTTTGTTGTAGGTGTTGTCCCTGGGTGTTTGGTTTTGGTATTTTAGTTGCACTGTCTTGTTTTTATGGGGATCTCGGGGGAGATTCAACAACTTTGCTGCTAATGCTATCTTCCCAGAATCCTGTTTTTATTTTTATTTTTTCCCGTTTTTTATTTTTAAGTTCAAGTCATTTGCCCAAGAACAGAGGCAGGTTGTTGATTTACCACTAACATTCACCTTTGAGAACTTGCAACAAACCTCATGGGTCACTTATTTTAAGCTCTTCATACTATCTATGAGAACATCTATAAGGAAGCTGAATTCCTGAGAGGTTAAGTGACTTTTCAGCTATTTAGTATAAACCTGAAAACAAAAATCCAGTTTCCCTAATGTTGAAACTGTTCTTATTGGATACTCCAAAAAGTTCACACTAGACTGAAGTTTTAAAAATTAACATAAGTTTTGCGAGTTAATATTTTAATGGATAGCATATTTATCTAGAGTTCTAAAAATTACATAGATACTAATAACACTATTTTCTCCAATGAGGAAGAAATCTATAGATATTAAATTATTACATTTTTACTAATATGTTTGATATTCCATAGATATTAAATTACTACATTTACTAATATGTCTGATATTTTGTGTGGGTCAAAGTGAATTGCAGATTAAAAAACAAGATTTTTATCTATACACCTTGAAATTTTCATAGGCTACATTACTGGTGGTTTTTTTTTTTTAAGGTAACCACTGAAAAGTAAATATAAAATACAAACTTTTAAATTTAGAATTTAATAAGAGTGTACAAAACTGCTTGAACCTGGGTTGAAATTTAATTTCTGCCTAATTTTGTGATGTCATTCTTTTGGAGTGGCTGTGACAGGAGTTAAGTGGGTAGTTTTACTTTTGCATTGCTCAGTCTAGTCAGTTCTGTACCTGATTGTTGTTTATGCTTGGTTTGCGATAGTTCAGAAGGTCTGTACATAGGGTTGTTTCAGTAGTAAAGGATGTGGCTCTCTAAAAGCGGGTTGTACTCACCAGTTTTTCCTTGCCAGTAATTCTATTTTTTTCCTAAAAAAAGAAGTTATTCTTTATAAAAAACAGTCACAGTAAATTTTCAAGTTCTATGTAATTTTCTTTCCATTCTGGTCTTCACGAGTTATAAATAACACATGAAATGACTTTCAAGGTAGAAAGCAGGAATCCATTTTGAAATGTTCTATAAAATAAAGAGTGATTTATGGTTTCATATGATTTGGGCCGAAAGCACTCGGGCTTTGCCAGGTCATCAAAGTCCTGTCAGGGGAATCTATTATTTATTGTTCGATATGCTGGGAGTGGTGTAAGTACTTTATTTTATGTTTATCTTATGTAAGTATAGTGTTAGGAAAAATCAATTCCAGATACTAATACAATTTTAAGAATAGATCATAGAGAACTAACCTGAATGTTATAGTTGTAAATGACTAGGTTCTGCATCAAGGATTTGGATTAAAAGGGGATTTTGAAAAATGAATAAGTAATGGTTTCATTCCTATAAAATATTTTAGATAAGAGTCTTGAAAATACTAATTTAATACCTTTTTGGTCCTGATTTTAGCTTAGCTCCATTTGATAGTGAAACATGTCTATTTTATCTAGACAGGTTTTAGAAAATTATAGAAAGCTGAGACTGTAAGTGTTTGTTATATGATCATATAACATTCCATAAGCTTCTAATATATTTTTTCTAGCTGCCAGCTTTATAACAGAATCTCAACTGAGAAGGACTTGATGTAACAAACCTCAATTTCCCCCGTTACAAGCTTTATGAAATGTTATTGTAATACCTAATCTTTACCAGTGTTTGATTAAAAAGGACTTGCCAGGAAAAGTTGTTGGTCTTGCATCAGAATTAGACATTTTTCCTATAATCCTTTGGCAGAATTATTTGATACAGCCTCACTAATTTAGTAATCATGTCTAATAATGTGAAATGTTTAAGTGATACTGTTCGATGAACTTCTGTAATGTACATAAGGAAAAAGTCTGTGTACATACAGAAAAGGCTATTGGACTTCTTTTTAAAAATATATTTTAAGTTGTTAGATCTTTGAGGATAACTTAAATATGACTTCAGATATGTTATTGAAGGGGTAGGAAGAGACGAGAGAGGACCAGTGTTTATTCTAGGAGACACCATGTAAGGTGTTTTATATCATCTTTAACCCATTCCTCCCTCTACCCCTATGCAGTGTACTATTAGCCCCATTTTATAGTTGAAAACATTGTACTTGTATATTTGTACTCAGATTTTTTTTATAGTGTGTTTCCAGTGTAATGCTGTGTGATTTGACCCTGACCTAGGTTACCTGTTATCATGTCTGGCTTTCCCTTGTGGGAGAGACTGTATAATTCATTGTAAGCCTATGTATGTTTCATATAAATGCCTCACAAGGGTGTTGTGTGAATTTGAGTAACGATTCAGAAGTAGTTCACTTTTTATGGTGCCAAGTGTTTTTTAAAAAAAAAGGCTTTATTTTGAAATGAGTCAAGGGTTTAAAAGCTAGTAAAACTGAGCTTATAAATATTAATTTGAACAAAGTAAGTCGTTATTTTACTTATTTTGCTAATTTATAAATAAGACCAAAAAATTTAAGTATGTTAACTTTTCCTAAACAAGAACTCCAATTTTAATACAAGTTCATCCTTCATGCTGTGACTAGAGTTATTTTTCTGAAACACTGATTTAACCATGTTACTCTTACGGCTAAAATCTTTTGAAGACTCCCTGCTGCTTTCAGGTTCAAGTTCAGACTCCACCGTTTGGCTCCAGCCACTCTTTGGGCATCACCTTTTGGTACTCTGTTTCTTCTCCCTTTGTCAAGAATATTCCCCTTCCGCTTTTCTTTTTCCTTCTGCAATTTTCAATTGTGTTGTTACAGATCTGAAAGACCCAGCTGGTGTCCCCTGCTTTTTAGAGCCTTCCATGACTCCCCTCTACAGAGGCAATGCTTCTTTCCTTTGTGTTCCTCTAACAGTTTTAATTACGTTTATTATCTTCATCCCTTTAAATTCTTGTCCTTTAGAGCTCTTTTAGGCTAGGCATTGCCTTTATCTTTTTTTTTAATCTCACTCCTATCACAGCCTGCTCTATCTCTATCTCCTTTTTCCCTTTCCCCATATCTCTTTTTCCTTTTCTTCCCTTAAACAAATATTTATAAGAGAATCTGCTGTGTGCCTCCCCTGTTCAAGGAACTCAGTGTATTGATTGGGTGTGAAGAAATATGAAATCCTGATCAGGAAGACATTACTAACTGTATTACTAGTCTGTTGTTTTAACCTTTCTAAGCATGAAGATAATAGGTCCTTGCCATTTAACATAGGAATAGCCTGTCAGTTTCACAAACTTGTGAGGGTGTCTAGATGGAAGTATTAAGGGAAGACACAAATGAGAGTCATTTTGGTTTTACGTAATTTGGACTCAAATCGTGTTCACTATTGAAATCCATCCTTGGCTTTGCTTTGTTGGCAAAGACGTGACTTCTGACTGTTAATCGCAGCCATGGAAATAACCACATGCCTTTTTACCTATTCAGAGTAACAGCTAATTTGCACCAAATAGTGGAGAGCAGTTTTATTATTGTCTGCCATTGGAGTTGGCATCTGGTAAAAATGGGTGTATGTTTGGAGTAGTATTTAGATGAAAAAATAGTGCTTGTAAAATATTTTTCCAAAGAAAATAAAGGATATTCTTTATGGAGCAAGTACCCTCTGCTAACAACTGAACAGTCTTATGAAGTAGGTGGTGGTAGTCCCATTGACGGATGAAGAAACAAAGGCTAAGAGAAGTCAAATGACTTGCCTGAAGTCGCGTAGCTAGTTAAGCAGCAAAACTGAGATTCAAGCCTAGTTCTGTCTGACTGGGACCATGCCCCTTTTATTACGTTGCTGTCCTGCCCTTAAATCCTCATTCTCAGACTCATGTCCAAGTAGGAGAGAGTGAATTTACCTTGGTAATTTGAATTTATGATGCCAAATTACTGAATCGCTTCATCTTTGGCAAGTTATTTAACCTTTCTCATCCCATTTTTTTTTCACATGGGTAATACTGCCTGCCTCCCAGAACTGCAATGAGGAATAAAAGAATGTAAATGAAACTACATTGTGAATCATGAAGCCCTATACTAATGTTTGGTGGTATTGTCCTTTTTACCTAAGCCTCTAGAGTACCACAGTGACTGCATTTCATGAATACAAAAAGTTATTTTTTTAGGCATAAAAAGCTCAGATAGTCTTAAGATAAAAGACATTAGAACAATACAGTTTTAACCATTTGAAGCACTAAGTATGCTTAACTATTTGAAACTTTCCTTTCTTCCTCCTATTTCTTTCTATACCACAAACTCACTTTTTCTCCTTTGAATTATACCCAGAGTTAAAGTTGAAACTTTATGATGGCTTATTTCCAATAATTGATATTTAATGGCTGTATCCAGCACATTTGGTCAGAACCTCTTTTTGGAACTAAACATTTTATACCCACAAAGTGCTCATCGCTGGAAAACTCTAGTTCTTCCATGAGTGTAGCTGGAACTTTTGTTTAATGTGGTTTTTAGTTAGAGATTGGCTATGTCCATTGCTTCCATATGCATATTGCTTTTTATGTAAAGAAGATAACCATTCTCTTTTCTTGAAATCCTTGATGCTTCATGTGTAGTTTAAACCCTTGCCAAAAGAATGCTATTTCTTTTCCAGTAGGTAAAAATCCAGGAGGATCGAGGTATTTCATTGTAGTGAAAGAGTCAGTAGCAGCACTATAGAATTACACTAAACTTTCAAAACATGCTTTGTTTGTCTGATTGATATAAAAGATTTAATAGCCTCTGTTGAAATGATAGTAGCTCTTATGGTAAAAAGTTATGGAAAATTTTTGAATTTACAACATAGGGTGTTAACTAGCTGATGTAGCTGAGCACCTGATTTTTTAAAGCATAAAATCATTATCTTTGGTAATTTTATTTTTGATACTGGTAGTAGTAATATGTATTTCCTTTTATGATAACAAACTTTATAGCGTGGCTTAATTTGATTCCAAAATAGTGAACAGTTTTTTTCAAACTGCCGTATCAACCAGAAGTAAAATAATATATCATGTAAATAGCCTCTTTTTATATTAGCTAACTTATTGCTTAAACTGAAAATTGTATGCTATTTACCCTAAGAGGCACTGTGGCTTTGGAGTTAGATTTGCGTTCAAATTTCACCTCTAGAACTTTTTTTTTTTTAAAGCATTGAGCAACAGGTTAACCTACTTGCATCCCCATTTCTTCTTCACCTCTAAAATGTGTATGGAGATCCTTCTTTCTCGGTGCATTTGGGAGACTCAGATGAGCTAGTGGGCGAACGTAGTTTCAAAATAAATAAATGAAGTGCTATATGAACAATATTTTGACAGTTGCTCATTTATGATGGTTGGCAGATAAATAGAATTTAAGTACTTGCTTTTTAAAAACTCTTCCACATAAAACAAATTTTCAGTATTACTAGTTTATGTTTAAGAACCATCATTCAACAGTGTGATAATATAAACTTTATCATTTTGAATACAAGAATGAGCCTCTTTTGTGAAACTTTTATACAGTGAGGACATGAATTGAACATTTTTGTGTTTATATATATATATATATATACATATATATTTCTACATTCTAAATGATATAGGTGTGTGTTTTTATAGGTTTGCCTGAATCCATCATTGCGGCTGCATGTTCAAGAAGTGGCCAGAGGGTTCTGCATGTGGATTCGTAAGTTTATCAATGGTAGCACTGAATACTTCCTAAGTATCTCTATACAAAATTAAAATTTAAATATACACACACGTGTGTACATACATATGTCTTTTTAAGTTAGACAAATTATTGGAATTTATTTTCACCAAAAATTTGTGAAATATGTAATGTACAGATTTTGCTATTATACTATATGAAATAGTGATCTGTTTCCTTTGAGAATGAACCAAATGTACCATAACTTTATTTTTCAAATGAGTGATTTAGGTTTTTCGATGATAAATAATTCTCAAAGAGGCTTGGAAATCTCACACCTGTCCTTTTAACTATATAGATGTGTGGGTGTATGTAACCTGTATATGCTGTTGTATTTTAGGCTTCACATTTGATTGTTGAAAAAAATCAGCTAATAGCTTCAGAATATGTGGTTTTCTTAAAATTTAAGAAATTTTGACTATTTTAACAAAATTTAAACTATTAGAAAAATATTAGCTGTGAGAAATACCTAGAATTTTGCTTTTCCCTTAAAATGTGATGATTTTTTAAATCAAGGAAGTCAGTGGAAAATTCAAGTTTCAGGTAAAGCATAAATCTTCCCATTACTGCGTCCTCCTGAAACAAACCCCTAACTTTCCACTTGTCTGTTTAGTGCTCTTGACCATTGCATTTTGGCACTTTAATTGTTCATTATATAGAATTAGAAAAGAAAGAAGAAGAGATGACTTTGTATTTTCTGCAGAAATGTATTAGCTGCAATGTTTTTAAAAACTCCAGAATACAAAGATAACTAGATTTGTTACAGTTTATAGTGCCTTCTCGTATATTATCCCAGTATAAATATGGAGAATCCAAAAAGTGGTGTTAGTTCATTTACGTTTAACCCTTTCTAAATTTATTTTGGAAGCACATTAACTCCTAAGTTATTGAATGAAATTTCTAAATTAAATTAGTTTCTGCTTGTTTGAGCCCTGCCCTTGGAATTCTCTTTCACTATTGTGTGTGTAACTATTATATGCGTGTTAATGTCTGAATTCAGTCTTTTTGACATATGGAAATCACGTGCTGAAAAATCTGTCCCCTTTAAAGCTGAGGTGCTAGCTTTCGGTGTGCTTTAAAAGGCTTAATAAATATATAAATTCTAATTGATTTCTGATAATGTTACTTAACCTAAAATTGAAAATACAGTCTTAATTTTCCCAAGTTATTTGTTGTGCCTGACACTGTAAACTACTTCCCATATCAGTTTCTTTATACATGTTATGTAATTTAATTGCTATTACAGCCAAGTGAGTTAGGTTATACCAATTTAACAAATGGGGGATGCGAGGCATAGAGAGGTTAATTCATTTTTCTAACTTTACCTAGCTAGTGTGTGTCTAATGTTAAATTGGAATTAGTTTTGTGTTTTCTTATTCTAAAACCTGAAATCTTTCCACAATGAAGAACATTTATAAATCACGTAGGGTTTACTGATATTCCAAAATAAATTTTGATTAGGAATATAAGAAGCTAAATCTAATTTCAGTTAACAGTGAGTGGATTACAAAGGCTGGATGATGTGGTTGCCTTAAGAACTTATACCTTGATAAATACTGTTTCAAAGTGGCGAAACTTTTGTCTTCTGTTTTAGATCCTCAGGCTTGGTAGCTGTTGAGAGTTTAGATACAGCTGGGTATTGATTTAAAAGATGTTTTCCTGCTCTAGGCCAAGTTTAAATATTTTCACATTTTTATTCATTTTAGCATTTATGGTTCTTCCTAGACTCAGTCTTCCCTCGCCCTTTCATTTCTGCTTTACACCTACAGTAGTATCATATATCTCTGTTCCATAGACATACCTTCCATGCTTTTTTAAAAAGATAACTTTTAAATTGTGGTAAAAAACAACATAATATAAAATTTGCCATTGTAACTATTTCTAAGCATATACAGTTCAGTAGTGTTAAGTATGTTCATAGTGTTGTGTAGCAGGTCTCCAGAACTTTTTTAATATTACAAAATGGAAACTCTGTACCCATAAAACAATAAAATAACTCCCCATTCCTCCTCCCGGCAGCCCCTGGCAACCACTCTTCTGCTTTCTGTCTCCATGAATTTTACTTCTCTGGGTACCTCATATAATTGGAATCATACATTATTTGTCTTTGTGACTGGCTTACTTCAGTCAGTATGATGTCTTCAAGGCTTATCCATTTGTATCGTGTGTCAGAATTTCCTTCCTTTTTAGGACTGAAAAATATTCTATTGTATGTATATACCATGTCCATTCATCTCTGTCTCTTTTTTTGGGGGGTGGCAGAATTTGATTGATTGATTGATTGATTGATGGGGGTACTGGGGATTGAACCCAGGACCTCATGCATGCTAGGAATGCACTCTACCATTGAGCTGTACCCTCCTCCCCTCCATTCATCTCTTGATACACATTTGGCTTGCTTCTAACTCTTGACTATAGTGAATAATGCTGCTGTGAACATGGATGTGCAAATATATCTTCAAGAACCTGCTTTCATTTCTTTTGGATATATACCCAGAATTGGGATTTCTAGCTCATATAGTAATTCTATTTTTAATTTGGTGAGGGGGGACTGCCATATTATTTTCCATAGCAGCTGTACGTTTTACATTCCAACCAACTTGCCATGCTTAGGCTCCACTGGGAATTTGTGTATGGGCTTTAAAGCCAGAATGCCTGGGTTCGAATCCTGATTTTCTTCACTTAGGAGGTGTGTAATCTTTGACAAGTTAGTTAGTCTTCTACACCTCAGTTTCTTGATATAAAGTGCATGATAATAGTACTTAATTTATAAGATTGTTTATAGGATTGAATAATCTATGTGATAGATTTATAACAGTGCCTGAAACATAGTAAGCCCTCAGTAAATGTTAACTTTTATTACTCTAACAATACTGCTGCTGCTGTTACTACTAGATACAAACAAGCAAAGCCAGATAAAGTAGTGACCAATCATGCCTGGAGATTTGTGCAGAGTGTCATAGAGATGACCTTTGAGCTGAGCCTTGAAAGATGAATGAGAGTTTAATGAGGAGTTAAAACATTCCAGACAGATGACATGCTAGGTGAATGGTGAGAAATTTAGTATGACTGAAGGGTTGGCTAAGTGAGTTGGCTTAATGAAAGTTTAAACTACAATTAGACTGGAGCCATATGGTGAAGGCCTGTATGCTAAGGTAGGGAGTATTGCTTTTTATCCTAATAATTATCTTTATCATCTTTATGTCTTCCCCCAAACCCATATTAAATCCTTAAACATATTCTGTCATCTCTACTTACAAAACATAACCCAAAACTAACCAGTTTTCTCCATCTCCACCCTTCCAGTTCATTCCACCATGATTTATCATTGAGCTACTCCCAAATCCTCCAAATTGGTCTGTTTTTCACTATGGCGCCCAGTATTTGGCCTCTTTCTCTTTTGTAATTGCATCACACGTGCATCTTTCCTTTGCGCCCTCTACTCTGCCATGGCTGTAATTATGCATTCGATCTTAATTCTTAATATTATTTGTGCCTTTTTTTCTGTTTCTTTCTCATTGGTCTGTCTTGGTAAAGATTTGTCTATTTTCCTAGTCTTTTCAAAGAACCAGCTTTTGCTTTGTTGTATCTTTCTGTGGTATCTTTGTTTTCTATCTAGTTAACATCTGTGTTTATCTTTATTATTTCCTTCCGTTACTTTCTTTGGCTTGGAATCACTCTTGTTCTTTTTCTAATGTCTCGAATTGAATTCTTAGTTCTTTATATTTAAGCCTTCCTTTTTGTTTAATATCATATATAATTCTAATTCCTCTTAGGGTCGCATTAGCTGTCTTCTGTAAGTTTTAAGTATTATAACTTCTTCTTTGATCCATTGGTTATTTAGAGGTATGTTTTTAGATATCAAGATGTATTTTTTATTTCACTATCTTACTGAATTTATAATTTTGAACACTAGTGACAAAACTTGCAAATGAGAAAGTAAAAAAATTCTAGTGTGCCTCTTCATTCTTCCTGCCTGCAACCCACCTTCCTTTTCTACCCCCAGTCTTGCCTCCTGGAAATAGTTACTGTTACCTTTTATATGTCCTGCAATATGCTCTCTAGAGAAGGACATTGCAGAAAAATGTGTATATTTTTATCATGTGTGTAATCCATTCAGAGTAGAAAGTTACAAGATACTGGGCAGTTCTAACATCAAGGAGCCCTTGTGTTGCCTTTTTATATCCATACCCACTTCCCTCCTCTGCCTCCCTTATTTCTAACCCCAGCTCTATAATTTCATCACTTTAAGAATGGAACTGTACAGTATGCACCTTTTTGGCTTTGGCTTTTTTCACACAACATAATTCCCTTGGAGATTCATAAAGGTTATTGCTTGTATCGACAGTTTGTTCCTTTTTATTATTGAGTGGTGTTCTATACTGTGTGTGTATCATTGTTTAACCATTTACCTGTTGAAGGGAATTTGGACTGATTTCAGTTTTTGGCTATTACAAATAAAATTGCTGGGTTAACATTCATCTGTAGGTTTCTGTGTGTATGAACATAAATTTTTATTTCTCAGGGATGAATACTTAGGACCGCAATTGCTGGATCATATGGTAATGGCAGGTTTGGTTTTTTAAGAAATCCAAACTATTTTCTGGAGTGCCTATACTGTTTTATGTTCACACTAGTGATGTACGGGTGATCCTGTTTCTCTGCATTTTTGTCAGCACTTGGTGTTGTGAACTCTGTTTTGCAAGGAGGGGGTGCAGTTCTGATTGATGTGTAGTAATATCTCATTGTAGTTTTAATTCACACTTCCCTAATGTTTAATGATGTTGGACATATTTCGTGTGTTTATTTGCTATGTGTACATCCTCTTTGATAAAATGTCTTCATGACTTTACATTATTTTCTAATTGGATTGTTTGTTTTCCTGTTGAGTTTTGAGAATTCTTACATTCAAACCAAATATATTTTTAACTATCTTTTTTTGGTAATTGATTTCTAATCTAATTACATTATTATCAAATAGTTAGCTCTGCATGATATAAATTCTTTAGTATTTTTGAGAATTGCTTTATGACTTGGAACTATATAACTCTGTGACTTAAAAATAATGTTTTTACCAGTTGTTAGATATGGAGTTCCATCTGTTCATTAGATCAAGCTTCTTAATTTTGTTGGTTCAGATTTTCTGTTATTGATCTATTAATTGTGGAGGTGTTTAGTAAAAATCTACTTTACTGATTGTGGCATTCTTGTTTTTCTTTATAATTCTATTAATTTTTGCTTTATGTATTCTGAGTTTATATTCATAAAGGTATGTAGATTTAGAACTATGATATCCTTATGTAGTTTACTTTTATGTTTTGTCCCTGATAATGCTTTTTGCCTTAAAGTCTGTTTTTTATCATATTATATAATAATATCAGGTTTCCTTAGTTTTTTCTCCTTGATATATCTCCTCTGCCCTTTTATTTTCTATCCCTCTGTGTCATTATGTTATAGATATGCCTCTAACAAATAGCATATAAGTAGATTTTATTGTTTTAATTCAGTCTGGCAGTTTGTCTTTTAACTGAATTTAGTCCGTTTATATTTACTGTGATTCACTAATATTTGGATGTATTTCTACCATCTTATATCATACTTATTCTTTACCCTTCTTTTTCTGTGCTTTTCTTCTCCCAGCTTTCTGCCTTTTATTGAATAGGGATATGTTTACACTCTTTTTCCCTCCCCAGAACTGGTCTGGAGTTACAGATGAAATTTCTATTCCTTAAGATTAGAATAGCCTTAAATTTTTCACATATATATTCAAATTAAACTTTCAAGACAATCAAAGTATTTACTCTTCTCAAGCAATGCAATGGCCACGCTTCTCATGTTTATTGTTATCTAGCATTTTGGTGGTATTTTGATCTTATAATAACTCCTTTTGGTTGTTGTTGTTATTTTATTCTTTTTATAATCAATGCTTGTTCAGAAATGCCCATACCAGTCGTTTTTTTGCTTACTCTTCATTCTGGGGTCAATATCCTGCTTCCTGAAGTTCTTTCAGCCTTAATCTGTTAGTAGTAAGCTCTGTTGTTGTCTATCAATGACTTCATTTCACTCTCAATCTCAAATTATAATATAGTTGGTTCTATAATTACACATTGAGGGTGATTTTCTCTCAGCACTTTGTCCTCTGGCTTCGTTTGTTGTTGAGAAATATTCTTTGGTAGATGAAGTCTCTTTTCTTTCTGATTGCTTTAATATTCTTTGTTTTATAGCTACATAATCTTACTCTTTGTTGAGGTGTGGATTTTGTTTCTCTTTATCCTGTACAGAACTTGTTTTGCTTCTTTAAATCAGATGATTTATGTCTTTTGTTGGGAAAACTCTCAACTGTTTGCTTCTTCAAACATTCTTTCTCTTTTGGAATTTCTCTTATATATTGTCCCTTCTTGTTCTATCTTTTATGCCTCTTAATGTCTTTCATATTTTTCATCTTTTTAACCTTTTGATACTGCATTCTGGATTGTTTTCTCAACTTCATCTTCTAGTTCTGGGGTTACTAACTGTGGAAAGCACAGGTCAGCCACTTTTTTTTTTTTTTAAATAAAGTCTTAGTGGAACACAATCATGCTTACATACTTACACAAGTTTACATGTTGACTGTGGCTGCTTTCACACTGCAAAGGCAGAGTTCAGTAGCTGCAATGAAACTGCATGGCCCACAAAGCCTAAAAATTTACTCTCTGGCCCTTTATAGAAAATATTTACAGACTTCTTTTCTAATTCATTAATTCTGTCTTCAGATGTGTCTAATTTTCTGTTTAACCTAGCTCTCATTTCCTTCAATGACGTTCATTTCTAGAAGTCCTGTTGGGTTATTTTTTAAAGCCATCAATATTCTTTCCTTGTGTTTCAATTAATACATTTAAAAATATTTATCACATACTTCTATTACATGAAGTTCTTTGAGGTTTAATACTGCTGTTTGTCATTTTCTTTCCATTTTCACGGTCAGTAGTCATCTTTTTTTCTCCATAAAATGTTTACATAATTTCCAGTTTTTCTTAAGTGGGACTTTATCTGTGGGAATCCTGTGTGACCTGGTTGAGGGGGTATGTTTGTACCAAGTGGTTTTGCATTTTCTTTTGTCTGGTCACCCAGTGCTATCACTGACTATATTAGTTTCCTATTGCTACTATAACAGATTACCACAAATGTAGTAGCTTAATGCACCACAAATTTATTCTTTTACAATTCTGCACATCAGAAGTATGAAATGAATCTTACGGGTCTGAAATCAAGGTGTAGGCAGGCAGTGAGTGCTGCATTACTTTTGGAGGATTCAGGGGAGCATCTTTTTCCTTATCTTTTCCGGCTACTGGAGGCCACCTGCATTCCTTGGCTCATAGTCTCTTCTTCTGCCTTCAAGAAACTCACTTCAACCTCTGTCATGCCGTCTTGTTTTTCTGCCTTTGACCTTTTTGCCTCCGTCATAAGGAACATTGAGTTTACTTTGGGGCCCATCTGGATAATGTAGGGTATTTTCTCATCTCAGGATCCTTAATTTATTCATATTAGCAAAGTCCCTTTTGCCATATAAGATAATTTATTCACAGCTTCTGGGGATTAGGATGTGAACATCTTTGGGAAACCATTATACTGTCTACTACACTGGCTCAAAGCAATTTTTATGTTAATTTCTAGGCTTGAGGGTTTCTGGTGTATGCGAGTAGTATGCATAATCACCTGCTCCTCCCTGCTTTCCTCTCCCCACTATGGTTCAAGTTTGCAGTTGTAAATTCTCAGAGAATTTTTCTCTTCTACTTATAACCTGCTTCAGCAGCATCCCACCATGTACTTTCTGAAAACATACAATATTCTCTCATATCTTTATGCCATTTTTCATGCTGGCCCCTATTTATGTGAAGAGTTCTTACTCCTCCTTTAGGACATAGTTAATATATCACCTTCTAGTGATGTCTTCCTTGATACACCAAGTAATATTAATTTTTCTAATTACCTGTACTTTTAAGTATTCTGTACATTTTTGAAATGTAACATTTTTCATGTGGTATTATTACTGTTATAGATCTCTTGGCCCTATTAGATTCTTAGACATCAGAGATCATGCCTTAGTCATCTTTATATCCCTAGTGCCTAAGAGCCCTGGAGTATAGCAGTCCCTAAATAAATATTTGATAAATATATAAATGTTAAGAATATTTATATGCGCCAAGCTGCTGTTCTGGTGGTGGGAATTTAGAATTGCCTCATACATGCTCGGTGCAACATTGGTCCTTGCTGGTCTGCACATGGCAGATTCATGGTAGTTTAGAAGGGAGTCATCTGTTGATGAGAAAGTTGAGGTTTGCCCACAGTCAAGCAGATGACTGGGGCTAAAACTCAGGTCTTATTCCTATTCTAACAGTTTTGAAATATACCACACTGACTTTGTTGCTGATATACCTGTATATATTTATTAAAAACCGGTTAATTGAATTACTCCAACTAATTGTAGTTTTTAGACACGGTAGAACATCGTTACTTTGTATTTTTGCTTATTTCTCAATTAAGTTCTCCTGTTGAACAGGTTAGAACCATGCTTCTCAAATTGTAGTAGTGTTCTGGTACTTGGTGGGGTTGTAGTGGCATATGAAGCCAAAGGATAAACAGTGGAGCGTCTGTCTGGTGTGTAAATTTGATAAACTTTAAAGTGCATTAAATGCATTAAAATATTAAGGTTTTTTGGAACAAATTTTAGATTTATAGTAAAGTTGCAAAATTAGTACAGTTTCACAAAATTAGTACAATTTCTGTATACACTTTATTCAGCTTCCCCTAATGCCAATATCTTATGTAGCCGTAATACCATCATCAAAACTCAGAAATTAATATTGATGGAATACTAGCCACTAAACTATAGAGCTAATTTGAATTTCACTGATTTTTTTCAATAATGTTATTTTTCTGTTTCAGGATCTGGTCCAGGATCCCAATTTACATTTAGTTGTTAATAGTCTCAGATTTGAATTCTCTCTCCCAGGGTACGCTAATGTCTGCCTGATGGTATTTTCTGTTTTCTTCTTCCCATCTTCATTTTATTTATTGCAATTCTTCTGTAAATAAGAGCTGTATCTTCTCCATCATTTATTTATTTGTTAAATTATTTATCTCACTATGGGTTCATGGATATTTATTTTATTCCATGGGTTATAATCTAATACTACCGTTGTTTATGTTGTTGCTCAAATTGTTACAGCTTTGGTCATTGTGAGTTCCTTCCAGTTGATTCCTGTGTCCTTATGAAATGTCCAATCTTTGTTTGAGCACGTCCTTACTTTCTGACCCTGCAAGATGCTGCAGGCTTATCTTGTATTTTTCCTGCTCTAGCCCTAGAATCAACCACTTATCCATGAGCTTCTCTCCATGTATTTGAGAATGGCATTTAGAAACCAGACTCTGAGTACAAGGTGCGCATTCCTACTGGGGTGTTACTGTTTCTAGGCCCTCTCAATGGACAGAGCTAGTTAATACATTAATGTGTATTAAGCTATTCATACTTACACATCTGTATTTCTGTATCCATCTATCTGTATGTATGTATTAAAATACTAATACCTCCCATTAAATGGAGACCATTTAAAATATTGAAAAATGGATATATAAAGGAGTAAGATACAAATTTTACCATATTTTAAAAGGTTACACATGGAGGGAAGGGTATAGCTCAGTGGTAGAGTGTGTGCTTAGCATGTACAAGCTCCTGGATTCAGTCCCCAGTACTTCTGTTAAAAATTAAAGTAAAATAAATACATATATAAATAAATAAACCTAATTACTCCCCCCGCAAAAAAAGCCAAAAAGGAAAAAAAACCCCAAAAGATTACACATGAAAATTCAACGTTTTGTGCTTATGTAGGACCACTGTAAGCGATCTTCCTGGCTTCCCCAGCATAAACTTTCTCTGAAGCCATGAGAGCTGTTTAAAGGAAATATCAAAAAGTCTCATGTTAGTCTATACTTTATCTGCTCTAGATGCTTGGTACCTAGGTATTAGTAAACACTTTGGATAAATGACTCAATATGAAAGTGCATGAATGTAAAGGAGCCAGGAAGTTATATTGTCCATAATCAGAATTTGTAACCTAGCCATCTTGCCACATGTATATCATTGACTATAGGGGAGACTGGAGATAAAGTAAATTAACCCTTCCACAGCTGGAACAATAACAGCACATATCCCGGCGTCATCATGGCATATGAAAGACCTTGTCTTTGTCAGCTGGCAGAGCACCTGTGGATAGACACTTTTTAAATGCCATCTGTTGACAGTTTAGGGTTTGAGAGAGCTTACGTTTCATTTCTTGAAAGAATAAGATAAGAAAATTTCCTTGGAACACATTTGGTTTTTCAGTTTTCATATTTTCAAATTAAAAACAATAAATTTCTCTAGTCGTGGAGGATGAAAGCTAGTCACTGTTACTCTTCTTTAATGTTTTGAAACAATCTAAGCTTTGTAATGTGATATAT
Organism: Camelus bactrianus; assembly: GCF_048773025.1. Taxonomy (NCBI): domain Eukaryota; kingdom Metazoa; phylum Chordata; class Mammalia; order Artiodactyla; family Camelidae; genus Camelus; species Camelus bactrianus. The sequence goes on along the minus strand of NC_133575.1, from coordinate 68,856,735 downwards.
CGAGGATTATCCTCTAGACAAGAGGTTGGCAAACTATGGTCCACAGGGCAAGGTGCCTGTTTTTGTGAATAAAGTTGTATTGGAGCACAGCCATGCCCTTTCATTTATGTATTGTCTATGTCTGCTTTTGCTATACAGTGGCAGAGTTGAGTAGTTGTGACAGAAACCTAATGGCCTGAAAAACCTGAAATATTTACTATCAAGCCCTTTAAAGGAAAAGTTTGCTGGCCCCTGCTCTAGAGAATATTTTTAGCCCATATAAATATGTACTTCTTTAACTGTCCTGTACAATAGCTGAATTCTCTATTAAGGGAAACTGGCAAATGTAGGATCAGAGAAGAAATAATCGTTTATATTTTAAAATTTATGAAAATCCTGCTTTTTAAGTTTTTTTTTTATTACAGAAGTAATGCATGTATACTATATCCTGAAGGCAAAAATAAAAAAACATACTGCTTGTCCCTTATTTTATATATGTCGGAAACATTAGTTACGACATTTTTCTATACCATGCTGCGTTAGTTAGAACAAAAGCAGAAGGGCCATAATAAAGAGATCCAAAATATAGTGACTTGAAAAACAGTTACTAAGAATAGTTGGTTATTAAAGTGAATGGAAAGAGTCCCAGTGCTAATAGGGAGATGCTCTGCTCCATGAGGACTCAGGCACCTTCCCTCCCATTTCTTTACCGCCCCCTAGGGTATTCCTTGTTTGTATGGTCTAAACGTGGTCACAGGTTTGTCCAGGTTTCAGCTTTCATGAAGGAGATGGAGTGTGGTTAGACCTTTGTCCTTTTAAGGCCTGGGCCTGGGGTGGCATATATCACTTCTGCTCCTACTCCTGGACAAAAACTTAGTCATATATCTGCATATAGTTTATAGTTATATGGAGGCATGTAACACGTCTCTGGTTTCATGGCCACATGTCTAATCCAATTTTGGGGGAGCAGTGGATTTTGGTGGACAGGTGGTAGTCTCTGCTGTAGGTACATAAGTTTTCTTACAGAGATGTATTGTTTTTTCTTAAAATTGAAGTAAGGTGATGTACAATATTACATAAGTTACCAGTGTACAGTATAGTGATTTGCAATTTTTAAAGGTTATGCTCCATTTATAGTTACTATAAAATATTGGCTGTATTCCCTGTGTTGTATAATATATCTTTGTAGTTTATTTTATACATGATAGTTTGCACCTCTTAATCCCCTTCCCCTGTACTGCCCTTCCCTACTTCCCTCTGCCCATTGGTAACCACTAGTTTGTTTTCTGTAAGTCTGTTTCTCTTTTGTTATATTCACTCGTTTGTTGCATTTTTTAGATTCCACATATAAGTGATATCATGTAGTATTTGTCTTTTTCTGACTTATTTCACTTAGCATAATACCCTCCAAGCCCATCCATGTTGTTGCAAATGGCAACATTTCATTCTTTTTAATGCTGAGTAGTATTCAATTGTGTATATATATATCACGTCTCCTTTATCCATTCATCTGTTGATAAGACGCTTAGGTTGTTTCCAGATCATGGCAATTATAAATAATGCTGCTATGAACATTGGGGGTGCATGTGTATTTTTGAATTAGTGTTTTTGTTTCTTTCATGTACATACCCAGGAGTGGAATTGCTGGATCATATGGTAGTCCTATTTTTAGTTTTTTGAGAAATCTCCATAGTGTTTTCCACATTGGCCACACCAGTTTACATTCCCACCAACAGTGTGAGGTTTCCCTTTTCTCCCCATCATCTCCAACATTTGTTATTTGTGTTCTTTTTGATGATAGCCATTCTGTCAAGTGTGAGATACTGTCTCATTGTGGTTTTGATTTGCATTTCCCTGATGATCAGTGATGTTGAGCACCTTTTCATTTACCTGTTAGTCATCTGCATTTCTTCTTTGGAAAAATGTCTGTTCAGGTCCTCTCCCCATGTTTTAATTTGTTTTTGTTTTTGTTTTTTGATGTTGAGTTGTATGAGCTGTTTATATATTTTGGATATTAACTTCTTATCAGTCATATCAATTGCAAATATTTTATCCCATTCACTAGGTTGTCTTTTCATTTTGTTGATGGTTTCCTTTGCTGTACAAAAGCTTTTAAGTTTAATTAGGTAGCATTTGGTTATTTTTGCTTTTATTTTCTTTGCTTTAGGAGACAAATCTAAAAAATAATGCTACGATTTATGTCAGTGTTCTGCCTGTGTTTTCCTCTAGATATTTTATCATTTCTGGTCTTACATTTAGATCTTTAATCCATTTTGAGTTTATTTTTGTATATGCTGTTAGAGAATGTTCTAATTTCATTCTTTTATGTGTAACTGTCCAGTTTTACAAGCACTACTTATTGAAGAGACTTTTCCCCCATTGTATATTCGTGCCTCCTTTGTTGTAGGTTATTTGACCATAAGTACGTGAGTTTATTTCTGGGTTCTTTGTTCTGTTCCATTGATCTGTGTCTGTTTTTGTGCTAGTAAAATACTGTCTTGATTACTGTAGCTTTGTAGTATAGTCAGAAGTCAGTGTGATTCCTCCAGCTCTGTTCATATTCAAGATTGTTTTGGCTATTTGGGATCTTTTGTGTTACCATACAAATTTTAAAATTATTTATTCTGGTTCTGTGAAAAATGCCATCGGTATTTTGAAAGGGATTGTATTGAATCTGTATATTGCCTTGGGTAGTATGGTCATTTTAACAATATTGATTCTTCCAATCCAGGAACATGGTGTATTTTTTCATCTGTTTGTGTCTTCTTTAATGTCTTTCATCACTGTCTTATAATTTTCAGAGTACAGGTCTTTTACCTCCTAAGTAGGTTTCTTCCTAGATATTTTATTCTGTTTGATGGATGGTAAATGGGAATGTTTCCTTAATTTCTCTTTCTGGTAGTTAGTTGGTTGTTAGTGTATAGAAATATAACAGATTTCTGTGTATTTTGTATCCTGCTACTTTACTCAATTCATTGATGATCTCCAGTAGTTTTCTGGTGGTGTCTTTAAGATTTTCTATGTATAGTATAATATCATGTCATCTGTAAACAGTGACAGTTTTACGTCTTTCTTTCCGATTTGGGTACTTTTTATTTATTTATTTTCTTCTCTGACTGCTGTGGCCAAGACTTCCAATACTATGTTGAATAAAAGTGGCAGGAGTGGGCATCTTTGTCTTGTTCCTGATCTTAGAGGAAATGCTTTCAGCTTTTCACTGTTGAGTATGATGTTAGCTGTGGGTTTGTCGTGTATGGCCTTTATTATGTTGAGGAATGTTCCCTCTATGCCCACTTTCTGGAGAGGTTTTTTTTTTTTTTTAAATAATAAACGGATGTGGAATTTTGTCCAGAGCTTTTTCTGCAATTATTGAGATGATTATATGGTTTTTATTCTTTAATTTGTTAATGTGGTGTATCACATTCATTGATTTATGGATGTTGAAAAATCCTTGCATCTCTGGGAAAATGTACTTGTTTTTTTTTATTGTTGTTTTTTACTTAAATAACAAGCTAAAAGTATGATTTTTCAGTTAATTGTAATGAGCTGTATATTATTTGTTATATGAAGATTCTACCATTTTTAAAACCTAGTTCTTTACTGCTGTATTAGAGGCTGTTTCCAGTTTCCTGTTATAAGCAAAATGTGAACATCCATATGCATATGGATTTTATTTATAAATATCTAATATTTTTGGAAAAAAGGTATTGTCCCAAATTTTTGCCACGTTTGTAAAATCATCTTATGACCTTTCTTCTTTTTCTCTGATTTAAAAATTTACAAAGTCTTTTTGAATTATTGAGCTTGTGTCACTCCTGTGCCTCAGTACACTTAAATGTTATGGTAAAGAAGTAGATAAAATTCTCTTTTTCTGCAGAAAGTTTTATACAGTTAGTCAGTAGACTAGTGGCCTGAACTGATGATCTCATCCTGACGAATTGTTGAGTGGCGTTATTTTTCTCAGTTTGATTAAAGTCTTTCTTACATTAAAGCGTTTAATATTAAATGAGAGAAAAGCTATAGAAATAATAGCAGGCAAAAATGTACTTGGCATTTATTTATTTGTATGGATTTTATTCATGACTTTTTGAAGATCAATTTAGTACTTTAATCTCTTGCCACTATTTACATTTTTATACCATTTAAGTGATGATGGTTGATGGTTCTGAAATGACCCATTATAAAACCCTAAGTACAACCTGTGTTGATTTGTAAACCCTATCCAAGCATCATCACTATCAACAGCAGCTAACCTCATTTAAAATAGTCATTTCCTTGCTGTGTTGTCATAAATTTCTGCAAGCAGATTTTAAACTCAAATTAACTTCTGCCAAATTGTAATTTAAGGAGCTCTATTTTTGTGTGCCAGTTATCTGTCTAAATAAATGTAAAATCTGTGTTTCTTTTTAGAGAACTACATTTACTTTAGATATTAATGAGCCTTCAACATGTGAAATTTCAAGAATAGATGTTGTGATTTAGAAAAGCAATTTGCAATTCAAAATGTAGAGACTGACATTTACTTAAAGTTGAAGTTGCTAGAGGGAGATGCAACAGGACCAGAAGTTTGTATTTTAACAGAGTCTACTTCTACCAATAATTCTTTATCTAGACAGCTTCAGTCAATCTTTTCTACTAATCATATATGTCGCTGTTTAGTTTTATTTTGTTTCCTTTCAGTCTTCACTTTCTACCATAACTACTTCGGAGACAAAATAAACTAAATAAATTAAAAACAATCATGTTTCCTCACTGAATTAATGTAAGTTCCTTTTTTCTTAGCCTCTTTTTTAAAACAGAGTACTCAATGTTGGAGCTCTTTTAATTCTCATTATATTAAGTATTTAGTGGGTTTATGATGTAGACCCAAATAAATGTCATAAATATAGCTGTTGATGTTTTAGTCTTATACAATAACCATATTATTATTACTAAAAGTTTAAAACATTGTTATACTTTAATAATTTGACCAAAGAAGATATTAATCTAAATAGTGCTATCTTGTGAGGTTAAGAACAAGTGTCAATATTATATGACTATCAATTTCTGGGCTAGATTCCTCTTTGGTCTGACAAATTTTCTTTTCTAGTTAGGAACTGTGTCTAGTTGGAATTTAGGAATTGTGATGAAGAGAAGTAAACAGTTATTTTGTCTCTAGACTTTTTTTTTGTTGTTTATTTAAAAAAACTTTTTGTCTCTAATAAAAAGTACACATATACTTGTCATAAAAATTCAGGCAATGTATATGTATATTACATGCACATGTACATATATACAGGAAAAATACACTTGTCATTCCTCTTACGCACCACTCCCAAGAGACCACTATTGGTGTGGTATATTCTATCTGGAGGACTTAAGATAGTTTCATGAGAACTCGTGAATACAGGAATGAAAGGATAAAATGAACTGAATTGATGAGGCGAAAATATACCATAATAGTGTCTCATCATCACGTCTATTTGCACAGTCTCTTCACATCTAACAATATTATTTAGCAATAATGTGTTGTGGTACTCAGTGAAAAAGTTTTAAAAACCAATTTTTTAAACAAATAAATAGTTGATCAAAACTAAATGAGATCACACAGTGAAAAAAAATATGACAATGAGTATATGTATGTTCATGTATAACTGAAAAATTGCGCTCTACACTGGAATTTGACACAACACTGTAAAATGACTATAACAAAAAAATGTTAAAAAAAAAAAACTAAATGAGATCAAATAGGCTTGTATGAGGAAAAATTCATCCCAGTCGTTTTGTTGAGTGTTGTGGAGCTATGGCTGACCATGATTTCAGAGGACAGTTTCTGGCTCACTGTTTCTTCACCATTGACTTGACATTGTTTGGATATCCCCTTTTCCTTTGTATCAATAGTTGATTGTTACGTTTTGGTACTGAGGTGGGAGACACTAAAATTTGTCAAGAGTTGTCACTTCTCAAGAAATATATACATTATAATTGGAAACCAGTTGTAAAACCGAATGAGATTATGGGTATTGCTAATCGCTGAGTATCAAGAGGTAAGCAACAAAGTAGATCATGACTCCTGCCCTCATGATGACCTTGGATGCTAGTAGGGGGAAATAGGTATTAAACGTGCTTAAATTTTATATTATAAATTGTGCTTATGAAGGAAAAAAGGGTAGTGCTAGAAGAGAGTAATGAGGACATTATTCAGATTTGGTTGTAAGAGGGTGGCTTGAATGGTAGTGGTCACAGTTACCACTTACTGACTTCTCACTGGGGATATGGGACTATGAAGATCTTTGAGAGCTAGCATCATTTCCCTTTTATAGAAAGAATTAACCTGACTTCTTATGAAAAGCATTTTTTTTTTGTCTGTGGCTTAATAAAGCTCTACCTCACTGAGTCACCTCAGAAATTTGCATCTGCAGTTGTGTGTCATATCAGTTTTATGATATTTTCCTGCCCTGGGAATTAATTCTACATACGTAGAATTAGGTGAAAAATTTAGATCTGATGCTTTACTTCTTCAGTGAAAGGACAGAAATACTCTGTATAGATGTTCGATGATTATTGGCTCCTAAAAAAAGAAACCGGTATCGATTCAACAGCTACTCCTACTGTGAAGTTTCTTGTTAGTGGTTTTAGTTTGTGGAAATTGAGGTCTGTTTATGTTTTCTTTAAGGCAAAAGTAAAACATGGCTCTTTCTCTTATACTGGAATACTTTCACACATGTGAATAAGGTAGCTCAAAGATAAGAATTTGAGAGGCTTTAGATTTAAGACTACCATAAAGAGAGAAATAAAAGAACATATAACCTCACTTAGAAGAAAATTTTTATTTTTGCCTTCTATTATCTAGGTGAAAGAAAGAAAACCACACTCTTATCTCCTATAAGGGTGAGAAAAATGTATCAAAGAAGCAAGTGTTATCCTAACTTTCTCCTTTGTGTATCCCCCCATGTTAAAGACATGTCATGAGGTCCGTGGCACTAATTTATGAGTGAAAGTAATTTTCACTTGCTTAACATGATCTAGTATTCAGGATATGCTGTTACAAACAATGTGATGTAATAATTGCTACTATTTACCGAATATTTGCTTGGTATTATGTTAGGTACTCTACAAATATTAAGCTGTTTAATTCTTACTGCATTTCTCTAAAAGAGGTACAGTTTCTCTCCTTTTGCAGATGAGGAAACAAACTCCGACAATTGAAATAACTTGTCCAGGGTCATGTGTCTGTTAAGGGGATGAACCAGGATTTAAACCCAGGTCCACTGGACTGCAAAACCTGTGTCCTTTCACTGAGATAAGCTGAAGGATTGGAAAACAAACAGATCCTGGGCTTGCTTGATGGTCGAGAGATCTGATTCAAACCGTTACATAAATCACTGGTTATGTGACTTACGTTGTTTTCCTCAACTGTAAAATGAGCCTAGTGTACAGCCGACCTTGAAGAGTCCCCCTGAGGGACCAGTGGGATACATGTAAAAAGTTGCCGTATGGCCAGCAAGGTCTGACAATGAAGTGTAGTAAAGGCTTTTACTTTGGAATCTTTGGTGGATTACGTTCAGCCTTTATTTTGGAGGGCAGCATGGGAAAAAAACAATCCTTGGAAGCATTTCATGATTTTTTCTGGTTTTGAAACAGAAATGTCATTTTACCTTTAGGTCACTGAAATCTGTATGACAGGAGCTTCATTTGCAAATGACAGTTCTTGCATAAGGAGGATTTTTTTTCCCATAGAGCTCAAACAGAGGCTAGATTGATTGAGACAGCTCTTTGCAGCAATCATGATACATTAGCATCTCTCTAGATGTTACTGACTCTGACTTATTTTATTCTGTGGGCTTGAATGAGGCTAGCTTTCACAAACCAGAACACTACATGCAAAGATAATTGAATGCACATACGCATCTTTTGCCCTATGTCTCCTTCCCCCCACCTTTCTCCTCTTGAGCAATTTCTTTATCATTCATTCTCCTTCGAAATGGAAATAAGGAGAAATCTTTTTCTCTTGTATTTTCTTCCTCCTTGTTTTGTGTGTGTGTGTGTGTGTGTGTGTGTGTGTGTGTGTTTTGGTTTGTTTTTCCTTTAAAATGGCAACTATCCTCACCAGCTCCTTGGGTTTTAAGACTATCAATCAGCTTAACCTCTGGATGCCCAGTGATCTACAGCAATAAAGCTTAAAGCTTCTTCCTATCACTCTAATTTCCCATTTTTTAAATTTTTAAAATGTATTTTTTAATTGAAGTATAGTCAGTTACAATATATCAATCCCGGGTGTACAGCATAATGTCCCAGTCATACATACACATACATGTGTTTGTTTTCTTACTCTTTTTCATTAAAAGTTATTATAAAATATTGAATATAGTTCCCTGTGCTATACAGAAGGAATTTGTTTTTTATCTATTTTTATATATAGTAGTTAATATTTGCAAATCTCAAACTCTCAAATTTATCCCGTTTATTTTTCTTTAATGAAACTGGAGTTTGATTTGCCTTTCCATGGCAAAGGGAGGGTTAAATTTTAGGAGCTGTGACTATTCTGAAGTAGAGGATAGGGAAAAAAGAGACTTGGTAGTCCTCAATCCTTTGACCTGTCAGTTCTGTCCTTCTCTCAGCAGAGTCCCCAGTCTTGTCTCTTTGTCTCTCTACCTTCTCCGGGTTGTCAGCAAACCTAGTTGTGCCTGGCTGACACTGGACTCTGGTAATTGCTGATGAAAAGGGTACTGGAGGCTCCTGTGGGTGTGTTCTTCTGTATCCACACTTTGCATTGAGGGGGGGGAGGGGAAGAGGGGAGGACCGTAACTTACTATGTGCTAGGCGTTGCTTTAAGTACTTTCATTCCTATTTTAAGGACAAACTGAGACTTTAAAGAGTAACCTCTGTAAGGTTATCGGCAGAGGTCATAGAGCTAGTAAGAGGCACAGCTGGGATTCAAACCCAGGTCCATCAGGTCCTGAAGCCTTGATTAATAGCAGTGCATTTAATCCTCTTAGTTAACAATTATTACCATGTATTAAGGGTTCCCATATGACCAAAGTGCTATCCTTCCCCTTAAGTTTCTCCTAGTCTAGTCAGAGGAAACACTCATGCAGTCTAATTACAAGACAGTATGACAGAGCTCTTACAGAAATATGTGCAGAGCTCTCGAAGCACAGAGATCAGTTCTGTGATGTTGGAGAGCTAAAGGCTTCACAGAGGATACTGGATTTGTGTAGTTCTGACTGGTTTGACTAATTCTACCATTAGTTTTGTGATGGAATAGCATTGAGTGTAGGGCATAGTATTAATCAAAGCAGAGAGACGTCTGGTCACTTGACTCATTCAGGCAGTGTTGACAGTGTGGTTGTGGCTGGTGCATTGGATGCATGGCAGAGAAGAGTGATGTCCAGAAGTAAAGCTAGAGAGGTAAGTTGGAAGTAAGTTTTGAAGGGTCTTGTAGCGATGCTAAGGATTTTGGACTCAACTCTAGAGGCATCAGTGAGCCATTTAGCATCTTTATGGAAGGGAATGGCATAATGTGGTCTGCCAAGACCTGATCACAGTGGTGGTAATGTGGAGGTTGGGTTGGAAGGGAGGAAACTAGAGGCAGGGAATCCTTTGAGGAGGCTAATGAATAAACAGAATAAGAAATAGGGTCTGAAATAAGGCAGCAGTGGTAAGGATGGCTAGGATAGATGGGGTTTGTGAAATTAACCAGAATTGACACATGAGGAAGGCATGATGAGCGAGTTCAAGGTTTCCTAGCATCAGCAGCTACAAGAATGGTGTTGGGATTTATTGAAATGGGGAAACCAACAGGAAAACCAAGTTGAGGGTGGGGAACAGATAATGAATTTTTCTTTTTAATGTAGCAATTAAAGTTAATCTGGGATATTTAGTGAAGGGAGATATCCAATAAGCTAATGACTCATGATACGTGATTTCAGGGCAGAAATAGCTGAGTCTGGAGATCCCCTGAGGAGCCCAGATTGGAGATGGCAATTTGTGAGTCAGTGTTAGAGAAGTGGTAATTGAGTCAGTAGGAATAGATGAGATCCACAGAGGAAAACAAGAATTGAGGGCAACCTTTGTATATTACCTACTCATCTACCTGGCTTGATTGTCTAAAAATGGATTTGAATGGATAGATGAGTGTGGAATGATGAATAACTAAACATAGCAAGGTCTCTTCTCCAGCTCTGACGACTGGGAGCACAGCCTTGTATTTCTTTCTGAGAGACTGAGCTGATTGCCAAAGCAGCTTCCTATAGCTTTATAAGACTCTTAAAACCGAGTAAGGATTTGGTCTTCCTCTCTAACATTAGAATTGCATCTGCATACTCAACCAAGGAGGCCGACCTTCCTTGATCTTAGAATGAGGGTATGATGAAAGGAGCTTGACATTTTTGTGTATCAAGTATGTGGAGCTTTTTAAAATAAGAATTTGTGTAGGGGTAAGTCCAATATATTGCTTCGCCTGTTCTATTATTTGTCAGCCAGGAAGATAGAAACATGTCATGTTTCTTTGTAGTACTACAACCAAATTTAAATGGAATAGAGCCTCTTGTAATGAGCATAGTGTATAGCCAGCAGATTGATACTGGTAGACATGCCACACTATTATTTTCCTACTCTTATCATGTGCCCAAAGATATTTGTGCACATTAAATATGGTTATGCAAAAGATTGGCTGTATTTTAGGTCCTAGAAATGAATAGTCCCTCCAGGTTTGGCATTAGAGTAGATGTAGTCTTGAATTTATTATCCCATGTTCATTATCTGGATGGATTGGAAAAGCGGAATAAATATTAGACTTCATTGTTGTTCATCTGTTTTTTAGTGGGGGGCACTTTTTTTAATTGAAGTATAGTCAGTTTACAATGTTGTGTTGATTTCTGGTGTACAGCATAATGTTTCAGTCATACATGTACATATATTCATTTTCATTATAAATGTATGTATATGTATAACTGAATTGCTTTGCTATACACCTGAAACTAACCTTGTAAATTGACTACACTTCAATAAAAAAATAAGAATTTAAAAAAAATTAGACTTCATTCCATCTAATGTCTGTAAGTAGATGCCATTGCCTTTACTTATAGTAAGTCAGATTCCAAGACTTGTATTATATGCTTATATTTATAATTTTAAATATCTCAATCTTGTAGACTATAGCAGACTGTGTTATAGTGGAAAGAGCATAGAGTTTGGGGCCTGATATGTCTTGGACTTAATTAAGTATGGGCTTTGCCATTTCCTAGCTGAGTGAGTTAAAACAAGACGCTCAACTTCATGGTTGGGTTTTTTTCCCCTAATTTTAAAATGGGGATAATTATAGCACCAATCTCTCAGGATTCATGTGAAGATTAAATGACATACGGAAAATGACAAGCTCAACATTTATAGTATCCCAATTTTCTTCTTTCCCTTCACGTGAATTAAGTCGGCATTTCTCAGAGTATGTTCTGATGAACCAAATGCTGCTTCAAAGAAAAATGCTTATTGGTTCACCGAATTCATTCCTTCTTGGAAAGAACAGACATTAACATATTTAATGGTGCTGAGAAGCTCTGCCATCCATAAACCACTTTTTTTTTTTGGTGGCTTAACTCCTTTAAACCAAGCATTTCTCAAATTTATTTTGTCATTGAAACTTTTTTTTTCTTGGAATACCTATTAACACCCATGTTATTGCCAGGATTGACAATTTTATTTTGCCTATTTTGGAAAAGGTGAATTTAGTATTTAGGTCCAGGTGTGCTATTTGATATCGCTGTGTTTGGCTTTATTGAACCCACAGCTACCATTATAATATCCTGTGGCCTAAATGATGTGAGCCGGTTTAGAAATTTGGGATTGTTTATGTTACACTGGACAGGATTAGGGTTTGTAAAAGCTTAGTTTCAATGGCAGTCCTGCCAGTTTTAGCTGTATGACCCCGAACTGATTTAATCCTTACAGAGACCCATCTCAGGGTCCTTGTCTGTGAATTAACACCTGATCTGCCTCACCAGATTGCTGGAAGAATCCAGGAGAAAACAGTTATGAACAGAATTTTGAAAATTAAAAATGCTGTCAGTGGAAGGTGCCATTACTACGATCCCAGGAAAAGGAATTGTAGGAGCAGTGACTGTAGAATAGGGAAGTCTGGAGTTTGAGCTGTGCTGCCTCTCTTTTCTACTGAGCAAGCTTGGACCCCATCTGCTACCTGCCTGAAAACATTTTCAACTCCTCATTTTCTTAATAATTAAAATGTTTCCCAGGTGAATGCTCCTGAATGTCAGTAGCTCTGTCTTTTGTCATTGTTTTTGTACTTGCTTACAGAAGCTAGTTCCCAATCTGGGATGTAGTTTAGCATCATGTAACTATGGTTGTTGCTGAATATTCAATACTGACTTGTCATTTATGATGCATAAGAAAAAAGATTGTTAGGATTTAATTAAAAGGCTCTCTTTAATAGGTTTAACGCTTAGCCTTCTCTTACAGTTCAACTTTCTTTATATCCACCTGTAATGTATTTCTTTTCTGTTAGTAGACATGAAGCATAGTGATGTTGCTTTAACATTAAACACTATGGTAAATGGTGAGAAATCTCTTGTTACTCTTTTAATACTATTTTTGCTGTTGTTTTATTGGTTGGTGTTAATGGAGACAGTTGTGTAACTTATTTCCTTTTGGTGTCTGGAAAAACTTAGTGAGACTCTGAGTAAGCTTTGTGAATAAATTCGGTGAACTTTAGAAAGATTAAAGCCATGTTTTCTACAGATTTAAGGTCAACATTTCACGCAGTGCTAAGCCAGACTGTGATAATTGGGCTTTTCTATCTTTGAAAATAAGAAATGTCCATTTGTGATTTTTACTGTTCCAGCAGAAAATTATAGGCCACTTTTCCATCATGAAACTTGAGAGAGCTTCAGATAATAGTTTTAGGTTTGCTCACTCTCTGGTTTCACAGAGACTCTAATTTTAAGGAAGTCTTTTGCATCATATAAAACTAGTGGTCCTGGCAATAGAGATAAATATCATCCTTCATCATAAACTGCTTTTTCCTTTACTTGATGTACAGAGGCATTTGTGACACAAAATTGGCAGAAAGTGTTCCATTCCCCTTTTTTTTCTCAGTCAGGAAGTTCTCACTTTGTCCTTAAAATGAATTGTATCTCTGGGTTTTAAAAACAAAACCAGTAGTAACCTAGCCTTGTTATTCCTTACAGAAACAGTTTTAAAGGCTGTGGAAATAGCATTTTATACATTGAATTTGAATATCAGAGTTCTGAAGCTATATCTTTAAAGGTAAAATTTCAGAAAACATTTGGTGGGCTTAAATTGTTACTATTTCTATGACAATAATGTCCTAGAGAGTATATGACAATGTTACTGACTTTTTAATTTTTCCTCTTTGTCATATTGATTTTGGTACCTAAAGTCTTTGGCTTTCTCCTTAGGATATTTTAGACCATGTTTAGAACCACACAAAATAGCAAAATGAATTTAGTCAAAGTCTTCTTTGGTCTTATAGTGGGTTTATTAATTATTGTATGTTACCCTCTTTTGTCAGAAAGACCACAGTAATGAAAACCATGTTTCACCTTTTACATACATAATTGGATGAGATCACCAGATGCTGATGTTAAGAGCACATCGACAGGAAAAGTTGAAAATAGGAGCTGCATGGAAAAATACTAGAACCAATTAGGTCTGTCAAAAACCATATGACCAAGTATAGGGGAGAAAAATAGATTTTGACTATGAACTGACCTCAGGTCGTTTAATAATGGAAAGAAACAACAAGATGGCCTTTCTTCAAGTTTTTTTAGCCTTTTAATAATAGCAGAAAATATATTGGAAATTGGCACATCATGGTCAGTGTTTGAAAACTCATGTTGGATTATTTTTGGTTTTCTCAGATTTTATCATAATTTCCAGACATACAGAAAAGTTGAAAAAAATTGCACTCTGAACACCTGAATATCTGTTACCTAGATTCTACCATTAACATTTTGCTGTATTAGCTTTTATTACATAACTATCCATTTATTCATTTTTCTAGCCATCCATCATTCCATCTTAGCGTTTTATGCATTTCAAAGTAAGTTGTACACATCTAGTATCTTCAGTCTGGACCACTTCAGCATACATATCATTAACTAGAGTTATTTATTTGTAGTGTTTTTTTGAGATAAAACTCAATAAAATGCACAGATGTTAAGTGTACTATTTAATAAGCTTTTGCAAATGCATATACCTGTGTAACTAAGAACCTTCTCAAGGTAAATAACATTGCCATTGCTCTAGAAAGTTCCTCATACCCTTTAAAGTCAAGTCCTGCCCTTACTCCCACTCTCAGAGGCAACCACTCTTAGGATATTTTTCACCATAGAACAGTTAATTTAGTTTGTTCTAGAACTTCACATAAATGGACTCATGCAGAATATACTCTCTTTGGATAAAGCTTCTTTCACTTAGCATAACGGTTTTGAAATTCATCTGTGTTGTAAGTACCAGCAATTTCTTCCTTTTCATTGGTGAACAATATCCATTCTATGGATATACCACAGCTTATTTTTCTATTCTCCAGTTGGTGGATATTTGAATTGTTACCAGTTTGGAGCTATTAATGAATGAAAATGCTATCAAAAAAACTTGTATAGTGCTTTTGTGAACACACGCTTTCCTCATGTGTAAATACCTAGGAAAGTAATTAGTGGGTCATAAGGTAGGTATATGTTTAGTTTTGTAAGAAACTGCCAGATAATTTTCCAAAGTTTTTGTACCATTCTATACTCCCACCAAAATGTATGAGCATTTTGGCCATCCACACCAACATGTGGTCTTGTCAGTCTTTTAAATTTTAACTATTCTGATGTATGTGTAGCAGTATCTCATTATGTTCATTTTTAATGCTTATTTTATTTTATTTTTTTAATTTAATTTAATTTAATTATTTTAATGGAGGTACTGGAGATTGAACCCAGAACCTCATGCATGCTAAGCACAAACTCTTACCATTGAGCTCTACCCTCCCCACTTTAATGCTTATTTTAATGTGTCCTTATCCAATGACTAATAACACTGAATACCTTTTCATGTGCTTGTTAACCACATCTGTCTTCCTTTGTGAAATGTCTATTCAAACCCTTTGCCCATTTTGAAAAATTTGAATATTTGTCTTATTATTAAAGTTGGAAGTGTTCTTTATATAACCTGGGTACCAGTCCTTTGTCAGATATGTTTGGTGAATATTTCTCGTAGTTAATGCCTAGCCCATTCATTTTTTTTTTTAAGTGGATGTACTGGGGATTGAACCCAGGACCTCATGCATGCTAAGCATGAGCTCTGCCACTGAGCTATACCGCCCCATTCGTTTTTTTTAAATGATGTATTTGGTGGAGAAGTTTTTCATTTTGATGAATTCTAATTTATCAGTAGTTTACTGCTTTCTATGTCCTGTCTGAGAAACCTTCATCTACACCTGATATCAGATTCCTGATGTGTATTTTTCACTTATAATTGATATATCCATTAAAAATGTACTTTAAAATGTACTTAGGTCTTGAAGCTTTCACCCATTAGTCAGAGCTTCTCACATAGGACCTTATGGTGGCTTAAAAGAAGCCTATCTCAACAAAAAATATAAAGACAGTGGTTTTAATAAAAAAAAAAGGCAGTGGTTTTCATTACAGCTTCAGGGTTGTTTTATTTTTTTCAACACTCAGGATCTTTTCTAGTTTTGTTGAGTTTTATGTTTAGAGGATGGGAAGGGATGGCAGAAGTGTATTATTCTCAGGCAAAGGAGAAGAGAATATATAAACTGCTGTGAGAAAACACTAATTCTAATATCCCTCTCTTTTCCCTCCTCCTCCTCCATACTAGCTATTGCCCATTTTCTTTTTCCATGGTTGTCTCTGATCCAAGGAATCACAGTTTCTAGGCTTCCTTGATTCCAACATCTAGAATTGTTAGTATAGCTGAAATTCTTTCTAAAACTTAAAGCCCTCTAGAGATTCTGGACAATGTACGAATTTGCGTTATCCCTGAGGAACTGTGAGATTATAAGTAAAGTAGTGATCTATATTAGTACATCTACTTTCACAGGTGTTTAACCATTTTTCTCTGTTAGAGCAAAGCAGTGATTTTTGGTAAAATCCTTGAGCCTAAGAGCTGAATGTTCTTAACGCCCATGTCAACAGTTGATTAAGGAGCAAAATATCAGAATTTTGAGAGGATATCTAGTAGCATTATGGATGTGTAATTTTAGATATCATATTAAAGGTTTTAATTTTTAATTTCAAAAAGATCTTTAAAGTTTTTAAATTGAAGTATAGTCAGTTAAAATATGTCAATTTCTGACGTACAGCATAATGTTTCTGTCATACATATACATACATATATTTGTTTTCATATTTTTCATTATAGGTTACTACAGGATACTGAATATAGTTCCCTGTGCTATACAGAAGAAATTTATTTTGGTCTATTTTATATATAGTAGTTAGTATTTGCAAATCTCAAACTCCCAATTTATCCCTTCCTACCCTCTTTCCCCGCTGTTAACCATAAGTTTGTTTACTATGTCTCTGAGTTAGAAAGATCTTATATAGATTTTTACTTCATTAGAGAAAGATACAGAGAAGCAAAAATGAAAATGGAAACAAAACCAAGAGTCTCCCCGAAGTAGAGTGGATGTTCTAGTTGGAATGAGTGTACTTTGGGGCTCATTGTACAAAGGATCAATAAACGTGATGAGTTTTGTTAAGGATCTGGCAGCCTGATATGTAGTGTAGAATTAGAGAGTTCTGGTTGTCAAAAGTCTGCTACTTATAGAAGTTAATCAGAAGTCCAGTGTCTACAAGGTTTACCTGATCCTAGTTAGGAGACCTCTGGGTTCTCTAAAACTGAGTGATCTACACAGGACTGTGGAATGAAGAATCATATTTCACACAGTTATCAGTGGGAATATTGTTCCTGTTATACTTATCACTGAAGTCCTGATGTGAATAACTGCATCCCAGGATCTACTTTTATTTTTGACCCTGAAGGCTAAGAATGGCACAGGGTCTTCCACTAGATCTAGAGTAGCCAATTATGTCTGTATATATATACACAAGATGTATTTATTTATTTAGGCATGGGAGATGGGTTTGGTGGTGGTGCTGTAGCAGTTGGTACTTACTGCTTGTGGAAAGCTTAGCAGTTTTTCCAGTGGCTTTCTTTGAGATATACCAAGGTTTTCTTCCCAGCCATTTTTATTAACCCAGGAGTCAAATTTGTTCATGTTACCTGCTCAGTGCACATATCAGGCTGTTTACAATCACATGATTAGTGGCCCTTGAGCAGTGCAGAAAACTCTAAGGAAGCCAAAAAGATTTTTTTTAAACTCCTTATACAACCAAAAGTTACCTTTGGGGTCTGAAAGGCCCACTTCTATTTATTTTTTTTTCTACTATCTCCTCTAATCTCAGCAGCCCAATTATGTGTGCTTTTTGAACTCTGAGGTAGCAATGTTGAAACTGAAATGGGATAAAGATCACTTTCTTGATTTTCATACCCTCTTCTTTACTCTTACTTTTTATTGTTACAGAAGAAGCTACTATGGAGGAAACTGGGCCAGTTTTAGCTTTTCAGGACTGTTGTCCTGGCTAAAGGAACACCAGGTAAAGTTCGTATCTGATTTTTAATCTACTAGATTGTATTTTGTGTAACATAATAACCCTGCATTGAAGAATATACTAAGTTTCATCTGTAATATAAAACGGGTAACTTATTTTTATTTACTTATTTAACAAAAATTGTACAGTCACCTTTTCAGCTAATATTTTTCTGATGCTTCTAAAACACAGCACTTTTTAAAAATAAATAGATATGTTGACTGAAGAATAAATCATACATATTTGATACCATTTTCTGATTACTCTGTACACTCAAATATAAGGCAAGATTTTTTTCTGCAAAATAGTCTTTCAGAAAAAAATATTTCAGTCCTTATAAAACTCACGTATTACTAATTGTCCTTTAACTAAGTATATTTTGGGGAAAAAAACAAATATTTGGGGAAGGGACATTAATTTGAAATGATCTCATCAGTCATTGGTGGTTTTGTATATTCCTAGAAGTCACCTGACAGAATCAGTAAAACAAAAAGCAAGGAAAGAAATTTAATATAATATTTAATATTTAGTAATTGTTTTCCTAAGGGTAGGATCTCACTGCTAACAACTGTTGGATGTCATTACCAAGAAGTTTTCTTAGAGATCATTTACAGCATACTGACATGGGGAGTTGGTTATGTCGTGGAGTTTACCAATTTTTATGAGCTATTAAAAAAACTGTCCTATTTTCTGTAAATGGTATACGTGACTTGAAATGGAATTCCCACTGAGAGCATCATATGTGGAATCAGAAACTGCTGTATCTCAAAAAGGTTTAGACATTTGGGAAAGGAGGATGATATACTCTAGAAAATTGTATTCAGTTAGCTAAGAATAATACAGCCACGACTTGAGCATTTACCATGTACCAAGGACCACACTGAGCTTTGTAGTTATACTGATTGATTTAATAGTATAGTTGACTCAAAAAGTGCCTCAAGTGATGACAGAGATGTTGATGTTGAAGATGCAGTGAAGATTCAGTTTGAATAATGTTGCATGAAATGAGAATGTGGAGAAACAAGCAATGCTTGTAATGTAGCATTTCATGTAATAATCCAAACTATGTATAAATCAATAAAGTAAATGTTATAAATAGTTTCATTTAACTATTTTTTATCTGTATGCCTTAAATATTCATCTGTTTATGTTGGTCAGAAACCCTTTTTTGAACCTTACCCTTGGGAATTATGTGTGAGAGTCACCTTATATTGAGGCATATTTAGTACTTCCATGAGAAAATTGAGTCTAAATTCTCAGAACAACAACAAAAATACCCTAATTGTCTGAATGGAAACTTTTGGTGAATGAAAGAGTTTTAAAAAAAATAAATTTTGGTAATGGGTTAGATTTATTGAACTAAAAATATTTTTGTGGATGTTTCTTTTATTTTAATGCTTCTTTTACTCCACGATCTTGACTCTGTCACTGTATGCTTTTTCCCTTCACTCTCTGTCCCTGGTCTGTAATTCTTTTTTCAGGCTGATAACCCCATGTCTACATGTTCAGAGTTCCTGTCCATCACCTCCTCTTCTATTTATGTTGAGATATTTAATGCCGTCTAATAATTACACTTGATAATAATTGCTGTCTGCCATTACTTTTCTTCAGTTTAAAATGTTAAATTCAGAACAGTGAAGTCTTTTAAAAATGGTTATGGTTCTACTTTATGAAATCTGTAACTTTAGAAATTTTCTGAGGTGAATTTACTTAAAGGATATTGAAGTTATCTTTCACCAGTAGTTCATTGAGTATATATCATGCATTTAAAAGAGTTTTTCTCTGAGAGATGTGTATCAAATAGATTACTTTTTAAACAAAATGTTAAGACCATTTATTATTTTAAAAAAAAATTTTAATGGAGGCACTGGGGATTGAACCCAGGACCTCATGCATGCTAAGCGTGCGCTATACCACTGAGCCCTTATCCTCCCCACTAAAATTTCAAACAGATTAAAAATTGATCCTTGACTTTTGGCAAAAGTAGATCTTGACGTCTTCAAAAATCCCCTGAATTCGAGTATTATATCATATAATTTTCTCCATAAAATGTAATTAGCCATAAAAAATGACAACATAACGTCATTTGCAGCAACATGGGTGTCCTTGGAGAATGTCATTCTAAGTGAAGTAAGCCAGAAAGAGAAAGAAAAATACCATATGAGATCGCTCATATGTGGAATCTAAAAAAAAAAAAAAGAACATAAGTACAAAACAGAAACAGACTCATAGACATAGAATACAAACTTGTGGTTGCCAGGGGGGATGGGGATGGGAAGGGACAGACTGGGATTTCAAAATTTGTAGATACTGACAGTCATATGTAGAATAGATAAACAAGATTATACTGTATAGCACAGGGAAATATATACAGGATCTTGTAGCTCACGGTGAAAAAGAATGTGACAATGAATATATGTATGTTCATGTATAACTGAAAAATTGTGCTCTACACTGGAATTTGACACAACGTTGTAAACTGACTAAAACTCAATAAAAAAAGGAATTATTGAAAAATTTAAAAGTCCACTTTCAGTCCTTAGGGAGAGTTGACATGATTTGTTATATATTCTTTTTTTATTGTCTTTTTGAATATAAAATACTCAGGTTGTTTATTATAAAGTCCTTAGTTCTTTTGGGCTGAGTACTTTTCAAAAATACTTTTACATATAATTAAAATTTGCCATTGCTAGTGACCAACCTTCAGAGAGCTGAAAGTAAGTAGAATGAAGTAATTTTGAGCCTGCTGTTTTGGCAACAAAGGTAAAAACTTTATTATTAACAGGTAAAGAGGGGAAGGTATAACTCAGTGGTAGAGTGCATTCTTAGCATGTACAAGGTCCTGGGTTCAATCCCCAGTACTGCCATTAAAATAAATAAACAAATAAATGAATAAGCAAACCTAATCCTCCCACCCCCCAAAAAAGCAGAAAAAAAAGTAATATATGCATCAGATATGCTTGAGTCTCAGCAGATGGAGGGTTCATTGTCCTGGTTTTTAAGCAGTATCAAAAGAGCCATGAACAAATGACTGCATCAAAATGTCACATATCCTGATAGAAATCTATAAACCAGAACTAGGTTTTGATAGGATAAATTTTTACAATTTGTCTTCCTCTCCTTCCTTTGAAGTTGGCATACACACTGGAGTTGCTTCAGTGACCTTGAAGTGATGTCCTTTTTTTGAGTTTTGATGGGATGCAAGGAAAAGCATGAATTTAGAAAGGTATAAATTTTCTCAGAGAAGTAGAAGTTCAGATTACCCAACTTAATTAAAATTCTCATATGTATTTTGTTTAGGAAAACAGTGACATTGTGAATGAATGCCCAGCATGGCAAGAGAAGATCCTTGAAAACGAAGAAGCCATTGCTCTTAGCAAAAAGGACAAAACCATTCAACATGTGGAAGTGTTCTGTTATGCCAGGTATGAAAGGTATTTATTCAGGATAAACTAAGTTAATGACTTCTTATTCACACATCTTCAGAAGAAGCCAACAGTGAGGATTTATATGGCATTGGTTGCTATAAGTCTACTTGATATGCTGGTTTGAGTTTTTAAAAATGTGACTTTCAATTTTGTTATGTTTGTTCATTTGTGTTATTTTTTTGGATTCCACATATAAATGAAATCATATAGTATTTGTCTTTACCTGACTTATTTCATTTAGCGTAATACCTTCTAGGTCCATCAGTATTGTCACAAACTTCAAAAACAAACAAACAAACAAACAAACAGACTCATAGAAAAGAGATCAGATTTGTGGTTACCAGAGGTGGGGTGTGGGGGATTGGGAGGGGGGAGGATTGGATGAAAACAGTCAAAAGGTACAAACTTCCAGTTATAAAATAAATAAGTGCCAGGGATGTAATGTATAACCTGATACCTTTAAGTAACACATCTCTGTGTTATATGTGAAAGTTGTTAGAGTAAATGTTTTTTCTATTCCTTTAATTTTTTATCTATAAAAGAATGATGAATGTTCACTAAACTTATTATGATAATCACTTCATGATATATGTAAATCAGATCGTTATGCTGTATAGCTTAAACTTAGTGCTGTCAATTATATCAATAAAATTGGAAGAAAAAATAAAATATAACTTTCAGTTTTCTGTTTAGTTAATATCTTAACATTTGTGACTTATAATTTACCAAGATTTTTTAAGTACATTATCTTATTTGAGCCTTACAATAGTTTTGTGCTAGGATAGAACAAATAGAATTAGTCAGATTTTTTGCAGAATCCTCAGTGGAGCTCAAAGAGATTAATTTGCTGAAAGTCACATGGCTTGATAAATGTGAGGGCCATACCTAAGCTGGATAGTGGTGGAGTCCAAGAT
Organism: Camelus bactrianus; assembly: GCF_048773025.1. NCBI lineage: Eukaryota > Metazoa > Chordata > Mammalia > Artiodactyla > Camelidae > Camelus > Camelus bactrianus. The sequence goes on along the minus strand of NC_133575.1, from coordinate 68,834,799 downwards.
TAAAGCCCAGGGCTTTTTAGTCCTAGTCCAGTGTTCTTCTTAACTCTTCTTAGATAATAGTAAGTGCAGCAAAATGGAAAGTTATAATTTTGAATTTAAAAAATCAAACTGAGTGGCCATAACACTTGAGGACATATTTTTGTAGGTTAGGAGAGAACACTGGGAAGTAAGAATGTTGTCAGAGTCTCCTTCTGAGTGAAAGAATTCATTGTTTTAAAACAATTGAAATAGTTAATTTTTTCAGATGATATGGTGGATAGGCTGAAAGGTAGCAATCATGCAGTCATGTAGTTCAGAGAAATTATTCAAGTAGTTACAGAGTTGAGGGATTTACAACATCAGACTGTCAGGTTTTTTAATAGTAATTAAAACTTTAAATCCAAGACACTAGAGATTCTTCAGGATGTGCTCTGTCAGACATATCCTTGTGGCACAGTGGTAAGTGTGACCTGAACCTGTGAAAAGTTGGGGAATTTGTGGTTGATTTCTTAACCTATATTCATACCTGTCAGGTAACTAGCATTTTGTCCCATAAATACATAGTTAATTTTCTATGATTTTCTGCAAAAGGATAACCTTTGAAAAGTCAGATAGAGATTGAAATTTACATAATTCTAAATGGTGTTCAGTATGAAATGGTTGAACTCTCTGACACTGTTTAGAGAGCCAGTGTAGACAGATTGATAACAAAAGGTGATCTCAAGTGAAAAGTCATATGCTTTGATGAAACCAAGAATAAATGTTTGGTAACTTTCTTGTGTGTCCATGAACACTACTTGACTAGAATATAGTGGCAGTCACACGCAGGCCCTTTGAGAGGTACTTCTGCTATTTCAAGGCCTCTGATTACTCTTCATGACAGTTATTTATGGTTTCTAATGACTACAATGACACATTTTGAGTGCAGAGGAAATCATCTTGTTTTCCATTGCTGATCTCTTCAGTTTCATTTTTGGAACTTCTCATAGTGTTGAGATTGGTGGTGGAAGGTTTGTTTTAAAACAGAGAAGTAGAACTCTGCTTTATATTCCTCTTCAACAAGAGGTGAACTGGGATCATGTTCTGTATTTGGAAAGGGTAGCTGGTTATTACTTGGAATACTTGGAAAGTATTTACTTGGAAAGGGTAGCTGGTTATTAATGCTATAGTAAGCAGGAAGAGCCCTGAGAGTGTCCAGTGGAGGAAATACGGAAAATCCATGTGTCTGTAATAAGTGCTGTGGATATGAGTAAACAGGAATAACAGTGCCTTTCTTAGCCCCCAGCCAGACTGTGATGTCCTTAACCTTTTGGATCATGACCACAAACTTGGAATTATGTGAAAAGGCTAAGGCCCAAATAGCTGCCACAAAGATTTATTTTATATGAGAGAGCATCACCCGGGACCCACAGACTTAAATCAAAAACCTGTTGAATACATATTTCTGACAACCCTACTTTCTGGTTTTTCTACTATAGTAGTTTAAAGCAGCAGATAGGAAAGGGGTATCTGCTAGAGGCAAGCACATTGAGGACCACGCAGAGACCAGGGTTACAGTCCTGCCTTTATGATTCAACTGACTGTGTGATACTGAGCGAAAGACATCCCCTCTCTGGGCCTCTGTTTTACTGTTTCAAAACATGAGTGGTTTGGACTAGGTGATCTCAAAAGTCCCCCTGGGGTCTACCATGCTGCTATTTTAGGAGTTAGTTGATAGACTAACAGAGGAAGAGTAGACAGAATCAGCAAGCTGAGAGCAGTCTTTGGGCCTTTTTTGTGTAGGGGCTAATGGCCTTTTGTATCAGGATCTCTGAAGGACATCATTGTTTTATAGCACAGTGAAACAACTGATGACCATAATTATATCCCGGTGTCTTCAGGCAAAAGTTCAATTATGTTCTCTCTACTCCACTTGAAAAGGTGGGGGGATTTGAAATACATTTTAGGAACATGAGTATTAAAAATGATTAGAATGAAGATGTCATCATTTTGAGAGACTAGTTTTGGTTTTCTAGAAAATTCCCTCTTTTTCTCCCTGAGTAAGGATATCACTGTGTAGTAGATCCTTGACATTCTTGTGGGATACATCACAAAATTCTTTGTAAATCCCCTTTTGTAAATGTGAAATATGGTACAGGCTTTTTGTTATTACTGCTTTTTTTACATATGTGTTATTGATGGTAATGTTACATTTTGTGGACATAGGGTGCATGTGCGCACATGTGTCTGTTTAGTTCTGTACAGTTTTAACACATGTGGGTTCATGTAACCATCACCCCAGTCAACTTAGAGAACAGAACAGTTCAATCACCACAAGGATCCCTCTTGTTGCCATTTTATAACCTCACCTCATCTCCTTCCTACCCTTCCCCCAGTCCCTAACTCCTGGCAACCACTAATCTGTTTTCCAGCTCTCTTATTTTGTCATTTTGAGACCGTTATGTAAATGGAACTGTACAGTATGTAACCTTTTGTCATTGGCTTTTTTCGCTGAGTGTAGTTACCCGGAGATTCATCCAGGTTGTTGCATGCATCAATAGTTTGATCCCTTTTTTTGATGAGTAGTATTCCACAGGAGCGATGCACTAGTTTCTTTAATCACTCACCCATTGAAGAACATCTAGGCTGTTTCCATTTTTGTCTGTTACAACTGAAAATGTTATAAACATTGGCTTACAGGATTTTGAGTGAACATCAATTTTCATTTCTCTGGAATAAAGGTCCAAGTGTACAGTTGCTGGGTCATATGGTAATTGCATGTCTAGTTTTAGAAGAAACTGACAAACTTTTCCAAAGAAGCTGTACCATTTTACATTCCCACCAGACATGTATGAGTGATTCAGTTTCTCCATATCCTCACAATCATTTGGTGGTGTAATTTTTTAGTTTAGCCAATCTGATAGGTGTGTAGTGATATCACATTGTGGCTTTAATTTGTGTTTCCCTGATGGCTAATTTTGAACATCTTTTCATATTCTGATTTAGCATCCATATGTCTTTTTCAGTGAAATATCTGTTCATGTCTTTTGCTCACTTTTTAATTGGATGGATTTTTTTCCTGTGGCGTTTTGAGAGTTCTTTATATATTCTAAATGTATCCTTTGTTAGATATGTGGTTTACAAATATTTCCCCCAGTCTGTAGCTTGTCTTTCATCCTTTTTACACAGGATTATTTAGCAGAGCAAATATTTTAAATTTTGATGAAGGCCAATTCATCAGTTTTTTTCTTTTGTGGATTATGCTTTTGGTATCACATTTGATAACTCTTGGCCTAGCTGTAGAGCCAAGAGATTTTCTCTTATTTAAAAAAATGTTTTAGAGTGTTATGTTTTACATTTAATTCCCTGGTTAACTTTGAATTAACTTTGGTATAAGGTGTGAGGTTTAGGTCAATGTTCCTTTTTTTTTTGACCTAAAAATATCCAGTTGCTTTAGTACCATTTGTTGAAAAGGCTGTTTTTTTCTCCATTGAATTACGTTTGCATCTTTGCCAATAATCAATTGGCAGTACTTGGATGGATCTATTTTTGGATTCTGTTTTCTGTTCCATTGATTTATATGTCTTTTCCCAGGTCAACATCACAGTCTTGATTACTACAGCTATCTAGTAGGGTTTAATGTCAGTAAGAATGGTTTCTCCAAACTGATTCTTCTTTTTCAAGATTGTTTTAGCTATTCTAGCATCTGTGCCTTTCCATGGAAATATTTTAATAAGCTTGTCTATGTCTAGAAAATGTTGCTGGAATTTTGATAGGAATTACATTAAAGCTACAGATCAACTTGGGAAGAATTGACATTTTCGTTATTTTGAGTCTTCTAATCCATCAACAGGGTACGTCACTCATTTAAGGGAGGTTGTCTTTGATTTCTTTCTACAGAATTGTGTAATTTTCAGCATGCCAATTGTGTACATGTTTTGTTAATTGTATACCTAAGTATTGAATTTTCTTTGGAGCAATTGTAAGTGGTATTGCCTTTTGAATTTTGCTTTTCACATGTTCATTATTAGTATATTAAAATATAATTGATTTTTATGCATTCATCTTGTATCCTGAAATCTTGCTGAACTTGCTTATTAGTTCTTGAAAATTTTTTGTAGATTCCCTGGTAGTTTTGCATAGACAGTCATGTTTTCTGCAAAGAGGAGCCATTTTATGTTTTCCTTTCCATTGGCTTTTTTTTAGAGTCTGTTTTCTATTGAGAGTCATGTGTTTTCTGTCCATAGCCACATAGCACAAGTTAATTATATTTTCTACGTATCCTTAGGCTCACTTAATGAGTACTTTTTTCATAAAGGAAGTTATTATCACTTCCTGAGGACTTATAATTTTATGCTAATGCTGGGCAATCATTTAGGTTCTCTCACTTGCTGATAATCTTGGCCTTGTACACAGCTCTCTCAGCACATGCAAGTCAAATCCACAATCTGAGCAAATGACAAATTCCCGAAAGTCTTACACTTTAATGGTCATTCATGCCAAGAGTTTACTGTATTTAATTGCATCAAGCAAATAGATAGAAGTCAAACCTCAATCCTTGGTACACTACATATATAAAATATTGTTTTAAACATTTTGGTAAATTTCCAAAATATCATGTAAAGATAGCTTTATAATGATACGAAGGCTGAAATGTAATGACTTGTCTTCCCATTTTGGACCAGATTATTTAGCTTATTTACAGAGCTGATGTTTATTAGGCCCAAATCTATGACTTGATTCTCACATATGTTACTTGTTATTTCATCAAGGAAGAATAGTGCCTGTCTCTTGGCCACAAGTAATATTATAGCCATGACTAGTAACCTCTTGATTTATTAATCTCTGATTATAAGCAGGACTGGGCAAGGATGCAAGTAGATCAGTGCAAACCCGTCACCCCTGCTTGGAAAGTACCTGAAAATACATGGCAAGTCAGTAACACCATATTTTAATGTAAATGTATAGGGTAGCGCATTATTTCTTTTGTCATTGTTGACTTTACTTATTTTCAAAAATAGTTCTGTACTGTTCAATCGAAATGTTTTCGTGATCTTTTAAACACTAAATTAGTACTTTTTGATTATTGCATAATTAGGCTAAATATTAAAATAGAAATTGTAGTGATCATTCTGTTATCGTAGCTTAAGTCCAGTTATCACAAATTCTGTAAAAAACTATCCAGATTGTTTTGTTTTATCCATGCTTTGTTCCCCTGTGTGCTGCTTGTAATAAGTGAGACAATTTCTAGTTTGGACCAGAAGTACTTTTGCTGTAGCAAGATTGCTTTTTATTGAAACAAGTTTTGTGATTGTACAGTTGACTTATGGAAGGGAAGTGAAAAAGGACTAGCATTTATTGGGTACTATCTTTTTGGCAACTGCTATAAGCTGGTGCTTTACATATTTTATTTCATTCAATTTTCATTTAATCTGTGCTATAATCAGGGAGAGCCAGAGACAGCAGAGCCCAGATTTGAACATATCTGTCTGTTTCCATTGTATCATGTTGTATTTCAGGCATCAGATAAAATGCATGTAGGCACATCAAGGGAGCCATTCCACCAAGTGAATAAAATATTTTCCTTTGTGAAAACTAGCACCTTAAATACATTTGCTTTTTTAATTTAGTAGAATATTACTTACTTAGTATTGTAAAGTAGTTGTATCTATAATGGGGAATTAAAGTGCCTAACTCCCAGTGTCAGAAGGACAAGGGATGAATCCCATATCCTTTACTTGTTGTGACTGTAGTTTATTCGCCACAGGATGTTTCTGTAGTTTATTGGGGGAATAAAAGTAGCTACTGTTTCTGGTCTTCAATAGTCAACAAGCTATGAAAAAGGCACAATACCTTAATTCACACTTAATTTGCACAAACTCAAACAGCTCTTAGGTAAGATTGTTGCCTATTAATTGCATAATGTCATGTAGTTTCTTTAGTAAGAAGTGATTTTTATCTTTCTAAAATATTGGCAAGAACTTGTCACCTTTTTTGCTCCCCTCCTCCCCCCGCTTTTGGCATCGTACTGAACATTGTTTCCCTTTTTGGGCATGATAATGTTAAAGCAGTATAAAAATGTGCTTCTTAGATTTGCAAATGAACCAACTCTCTAGTGGACTGATACCAAAGTAAAGATATTGTAATAGTCTAAAATTCTGCTTATTTATTTTAGATTCTAAAATTTTAATTTAAACATTTTCTCAATAACATGAGCTTCTTGGGCAAAAATGTAATAATACCGATAAGAGAGAAATACAAAATTTTTAAAAATGAAAAATCACCTGTAAGTTTTATAATTTAGAGGAAACTCTGGTTCATCACTGTGTACAAGTAGGTTTTAGGTTGCAAGTGACGCAGTGCCTAACTAAAAATGGTTTAAACAAGTAGATGGATGGTGGGTGGGAGGGTAGGCAGGTGGGTGGCTTGGTTGGTCCTTGCAGAATATGCTAATTGAGAATCTTAATCACATCAGCGTTCTGGGGTAGCTGCTCTGCACTTCTCTTAGCTTTCAGTCCAGAGTTATAAGATAGGTGCCCCAATTCTGAACAGGTTGTCACACAACAAAAATCTCTAAATGTGAAATGGAGGAAGAGAGTTTTTTCTAACGTGTGTGCTTTTTTGTTATTACTTTACCAGGGAGTGTTTCCCAGGAGCCCCCAGCAGGCTCTCCCCTTGTCTCATTGGCTAAAACTAAGTAAACTCCTCACTCCTAAATCAATCACTAGCAAAGAGCAGTAAAATTACCGTAATTGGTTTTGATCAGCTATGCCCCATGCCTTAATTCTGGGCACCTTCTACCTGATATTGGAGCAAAATTGCAGCTCTTGTGACAAGGAGGACAAGGATGATGTTTGAGTAGGTAGCCAACAGTACCTGTTGTACACTACCTTAGGAAGTTTTGTTCTTAGAGAAATGTGACAAGAGGTCGATATTTTAGCTATATATTTTAGCTATATTCTACAGTGTGTGAACATTTTAAGCTGGTAACAAATAAGGAAATACAACTACAAATATATTATATTGCAGCAATTCAAAATTGATTACAGTAGTTTTTTTCTTTATATTGCTGTTTTCCGGAACAACAACTTTTGGATGGTCTGATTTTTGTAACTCTTATGAGTAACCATTAAACGTTTATTTGCAGGAATAAACAGCTGGGTAGCAGTATAACATACACTGTGCAAGTCAGAAATGAATGAACAGCCTTAGAACAAAGTGCATACATCAAAGTAAAAGAATCCCATTTCTGCAACAAGCTATACTGGAGGGAAAAAGTGCAAATGACTGAAAAATAAACAGTGAACACCTGTGCTAAATAAATTAACCAGCTGGTTGGCAATTTTTCATTTGACTTATCTAAAAAGGTGACTATTACAAGGCACTAATAAGACATTCACTTTGAGGTATTCTCTTGTTACTACCATTAATTGATAAGCAATACTAGATAATATCAGAATTTGTACCCCCAAATTCTCAGAGTTATGTATAGATTGTGGCAAATGGTAAAAAATGCATTCAGCAAAGCAGTTGTGGTAGGTAAAATTATCTCAGAATATTGTTATAATGTATTGTAAGTGTCCTTTGAAATTCAAATTAGTGATATAAATGACACTAGATTTCATTTGTCAATCTGTTTTCATATTGAAAATTTTAATAAGAACTAATGATGCAGATTTTTCCCCTTTATAATATGTTAGATTCATAGTAGCATTTTAGAACTCAAAGGTTCCTTTGAGAGCTTATAATTCAGTCACATTCACTTGCAACTGACAAATGTGTTTTTATACTTTTCAAATACTTTAAAATTAATAAAATTGAGTTATTTCATTCTGAAGTGTACTTCAAAGGTTGAATTATCTTTTTAAAGAAAATGTTGTGTTTTTTTTAACCACAGTAGAAAGGTTTAAATTTGAGGGAAGTTAAGTCCTTTTTGATGAACAGAATTTTGCTTACTGAGAAATTAAGTGGAGTTTGGGAGTTTTCTGGTGTCTTTATAACTTCTAGTTAAGTATTCAACTTTGGCAGAACTCCAAAAATATTGCAGTGGTTGTTAATGGAAAGTAGGGACACTACTGTGTTTTTATTGCATATGTTTGCTTGTAGTGCTAAGAATTTCACCAAATTATGATGTTGTGAATAGTAAAACTTAATAGCTTATGGATGTAGAACAAATTCACAAAGAATAATTTCCTTTTGTAAGCTTATGCCAAAGTATTCTGACTTACATTTTCCAGATTGTCCAGTACTGGTTAATGCATTTCATTCACTCTAGAAATCCCCCTTTCTCAGAATGTCATGGAGAGATACTGACCAGATCAGTTGCTGTGCTCAGTTTCCCAGGGGTCATCATCATGAGCTATAAAAAGAGAAGTTGCCATATTCTGTCTTATCTGTAAAGTATAATTAAATAGCCTGTCATTTCCAAGTTTAGTCTCTCAGCATGGAACTTTTTGCTGACAGTTGTCACCTTAGATCCCTCATGGAACACACTTTGGTTTACTGGTTTTCAAAATAATGAAAGTGAATGTAAAGCAAGTGTGAACAATTCTGTGGAAAATACATAAATCATATATCATGTTACTGCTCCTTATTTTTAATGTCTCTTAAAGGCAGTGATGCTGTTACATGGTTATGTAGCCAGAGAGCTTTCAATATGTGATCTCAGAAAACCTAAGGACATGTGTTTTGCATTGCAGTTGACCTGTGGGAAATTTAACAGTATCTTATGTTTGATTAACCTTTTAGAGTTTATAAAATAGTCTTTATATATGTTAACTCATTTATCTTACAACAGCCTCATGAAAGTTAAGGCAGATGGAATGATCTCCATTTCATAGATGGGGAATCTGAGAGGTTAAGTGACTTGCCTAATGTCTGCTATGTGTTGCATCCAGGATTAAAACTTTCCCCACTAAATAGTAATTTTCCTAGATCTGAAAATTATTCTTTTGACATTAATACCACTGTTTTTCATTAAATTTAGTTGAACTTTGCTAGATTATAACAAAAAGTAGCATAGTATTTGATTTCTTGACACTTAAAATAAGTTTTTTTATAGTCATCTTCATAAATTTATAAAATATGTTTTGGTTTGATTTTACCCTTTCTTATTGTAGTGTTCATTGGGTTCATTTTAACAAGGCACCTTTTTTCACTGCACCCAGCCTTTTGATTAAATTAAAATCTTAAGTAATTTATTGTTTTTTTTTCTGGCCTGATATTTTTGTGTTTTCTACAAATGTTTGTTTCAGGTTTAAGTATATGTTTATAAATTTTTATGTAAATATATATTTATATCTCCATCCTTTGCTTGTATAAACCATTTATTCATCAAGCATTTGTTAGATACCTCATCTGTAGAGCAGTGCAGGAGATATTGTGAGGGGCACACAAGAAAAGATTTCAGGCTCTCCTCTCAAGGGAATGAAAGTCTAGATGAAGATAAAATATATACAGAACAACTGAAGGACTAAAAAGGAACTGATAAATGCAAGGTAAACTGCATGACTGTATGGTGGGGGCATTGAGTAACAGAATGATGGATGTGGTTGGGTTAAGGCAGACTTCTTGAAAGTGAAATTTAAACTTTTTCTTAAAATGGAGAGGTCGTTGAAGTATTTGCTTATGTTTGGGGATGAGGGAATTGTGATATTATGGGAAGTGGGAAGAATAACCCAGAAGAAACAAATAATATGGGCCAAATATAGAAATTTGAATTGATAAATTAGGAGTTAGAGATGCCATGTGGGAAAGTAGGAGAGATGACAACAGAAGATTGTAGATAGAGAAGGTAATTTGGTTTAGAGACTGGAAGAGGAAGATTTTATGGGGTAGGGTTGAGGTTTAATAAGAGGAGGAACTGCTGTTGGTTCTTGAGCTATTAGTTAGCAGATGTTTACTTCCCAAGGCTTATCCATGTACAAGGAATTTTGTGTTGAGCAGTAGGGCACTCAATGAAAATGTAGGTTCTGTGGAGGATAAAACATCATGGAGAAATACAAAATGCAGGCACACTGGATGGGAGCCTATTGTATCAGTCAAGGCAATAATGGACTGAGAATGTTAACTCTAGTAGTAACTTTGGAAGTGGGGATTCCGGGAAAGTAATGGACACTGATACTAAAACAAAAAAAAGCCAGAAAGAAGTCAGAAAGATCCCTTTAGATACCACATTGTGATAAACCAACTTAAACTTTAATGATAGTTTTTTTCTAGCTCTGTCACACCACCAATAATAATAATCTTTGATAATTACCATTGTTGAGGGTTTACTGTATGTCAGGCACTATGCCAGGTTCTTTGCATTTAATCCCCATTTAACATTCAAAACAACCTTGAGAGGTAGGTGGTTTTACCTCTGTGTTACAGATGGGTGATTTGGGTCACAGAGGATAAACAACTTGTCTACCATCACAGAGTTATCTAGTCTTAGGGTCAGGGTTTGAACCTTGATCTGTTTATTCTGAAGGATGTACTTGTAAGCATTGTGTTGATTTGTTTCTAAAATATAATTGCCTGTCTGCCTTACATTCTCAAAAATAAACACGTGACGTGGTCTGCCAAACCCTGAAATCTTTTTTGTGTATTTTTCAAATCTTAAATCATGTTTCATATGGTATTGAAACCTTGACAGATGAATGTTTAACGTGTGGGTCACAGAAAGCAGAACATACATTGAGTGTGATAAGATCAATGAGGTAAAGAAATTAAAATTGCTATTGAAAGTTAAGATACTAGAAAAATGTAGCCACCTACAATTCCCAAAAGCCTGGTGTTGATTGTTATTATACTTTCTCATTAGTCAGGATTTGCATGAAGATGTCGAAGAAGCTGGTGCATTGCAGAAAAATCACGCTACTGTGACATCTGTGAACTCCACAGAAGCTGCAGATCCTGCCTGCCTGCCTATAGCGGATGAGTCATTAAGCACTGTGAGCTGTGAAATGCCCACAGAACCAACTCCAAGCAGCAATCCAGAGAGTGCCCGAGAAGTAAACGATGTCGAAGCAGCAGGGGAAAAAGAAAACCCTTGTGATGAGAAAACTTGTGTGTTGTCAACTTCAGAAGAGGAAACAAGGAAAAATGTGCCTACCACAGAAGACACCGCCGAGCAACCAAAGAAAAACAGGATTACTTACTCGCAAATCGTTAAAGAAGGCAGGAGATTTAATATTGATTTGGTATCGAAGGTAAGTCCCAGTTTGACCCATCGTCTCATAGAACAGGACTCATTTTTAATTGGTTGAAAATAGCATCTGGGTCCATCAAGCCCAGTTTTCATAATTGTATTCTCTGAAATGTAGAGCATTTCTTTTATAAAGGGACAGTATCTGAAGTTTATGGTTCAATCAAAATATTCTTTAAACATAGGTTAAAAATACAGTAAAAATGCTCAGTACTATATCACAAAGATACTTTTGTATTGGAGCACATAGTCCACCTGAATATTCTCCTCCTGCATGGACACTATGAATTCTATCAAGAGAAAAATTCTAATGAGCCTAATTGTAGATCCATGTTATTTATAGTCAGTCTATTAGATGAACTTTTTTTAGCCCACATTTATATAGCAGCTCTTTTAACATCTGTATGATGATGAACATTTTGAATAAATCAGAACATTTTTTGAAAGTCATCTGTTCAGGTGTGAGAGCTTTGGAGAATAATTTAATAGTCTTGGGGGCAAGGAGATTGGAAGAATACTATGGTCTTTGGTTATTTTTCCATCCTTACCTCTAATGTTAGGTCATTAGACGACTTCAGAGGAGGTTCTTGAGTCTTAAGAGGGTAGTGTTGTATTGGGTTTATATGAAGCAAGGCTAATATAGTGCAAAAGACTAGAGAACCAGTAAGATAAAAGACAGTGGCCTTAAAGGGTTACAATATAGGGCTGGTGAAAGGAGGAAGAAACAGACCACATACTGGAAGTTGAGGGCAAACTGAGAAATTGAAAAGATGTAGGAGAGGGTAGTGAATAATATCAGACTTGCTTCAAAACGAGGCTTTTCTATTTAATGTGCTCTTTTAAAGTTCCAAACTGTAAAAAGATACAGACTAATGCTGCATGCTCCTCACATTTTGCTGATACATTCCTATATATATTCCTCATCCTGCTGATGTCTTTGAAGAGTATCTTTTTACTACCCATTGTTTGTTTCTTTTTCTAAGTGAAGTATAGTCAGTTACAGTATGTCAATTTCTGGTGTATAGCATAATGTCCCAGTCATACATACACACACACACACACACACACACACACACACACACACACACATATATATTTCTTTTTATATTCTTTTTCCATTGTTTCTTTCTGACACATAGCTCTCTGTGCCTGATTCTGCCTTGGTTCTACTTTATAAATTTCTCTACTCTCTCTTCTACCTACTTTCATCTTGCCTTTCTTCTCTGCCTACTTTGGTCTTGCCATGCTTTGAAATGTAGCATTCTGTCCATGTTACCTTGGCTATTGATTTCTAAATGGAAGTTTAATCATAGATCACTAATAGTCTTTCTGCTCTCATGAGCAGGAAAGACTTAAAAAAAAAACAACAAAAACAAAACAAAAGACTGAAGTAGTCAAGTAACAAATAGGTTTTGCTCTGAGATTTTCATTTTGAATTAGTTACTCGGAATTTGGCATGCCTGACTTAAAGAAACCATGATGTAAATGGTGGGTAAGAATCAAGACTAGTTCATAAAAGTCTCTAACCCTTATGGTAGCTGAAATACAGTAGAGATCTTGCAAAAAAAAAAGGTAGAAGAAGGTGCTGTTTCAGTTTTTGGAATTAGTGTAGGAACTGATTCACTTGTGTAAGAAAGTGAATGCTGGTTGTGGTGCAGGGCAAGATGGTTTAATTAGATGCTGAGACATTGGAGGAGACTGAAGATTTCCAAGTATTTTCATGAGTTTGAACAGTTAATAATAGTGGTTCTCTTAGGGGTATTAAAAACAAATATGTCTAGAGGAATCAGGGCAGTTGTACTTGGTCCTGCATATTTTTCATGGGTTCATACACTTCAAAAATAACCAATAATAATTTATTGTATTCATCCTAGAAAAGCAGAAGTAGCTAAAGAACATATAATCATAACAATACAAGAGGTTTATTATCATTTTTAAATTGTTAGTCATTTAATGAGTATTTACTGGGTACCTGCTATGTGGAAAGCAGTATATTCTATGATGTTGGGTCAGTTAATCACTGCTTGGAAATTCCACCTGTTCTAATCATTACAGTTATTACATCAGAGTTTAGGATGATTGACAAATACCTATCTCAAGCCCTACCTCTTTCCTAAAGTCCAATTTATCATCTCTATAAACAACCTGACGTTTCTACATGCATTCCATCTCAAAGTCATCGTGGTAAAACTGACAAGTATTGTGGTGCTTTGCAGTTTACAAAACACATCCATGTATACAGCCTTTTAAAAAGTAATCTTAGAGCTCAGGGTAAGTTAGCTAAATAAAATACTTTATAGTACTATACTGCTTAGACTAATAGAGAAGATGATCAAAGATGAAGTTCTTACAAATAAAACTCATTTCTAAGAAAGGCCATACCCTTAATAATTATGGAACCAGCATGCCAAGTGAAGCAGAAGTTGTTAATTATTAAATCCAGTTGCCATTATTATAATCAAATTGGAGTGCTCTTTAGCCTCTCACCACTGAAATTGCTACGGTGGATCACTTACAGAGGGATGGAAAAGAGACTTAGGTTTAAATATGGTGCATATTCATTATTTCTAAGCTTCAGATAAAAGTTTAGTATAGTTTTTATTGAAATGTGTTTTCACTCTTCAGTGGTATCTTAAATGCATTCTTTTTAAAGCTGACATTAAATCTTACGGTTTATTATATCTTATTAAGTTAAAATAGTTTATGTTTTCATATATTAATATTTGTGAAATTATTATTGCCGAGGTACCATTGACTCTTAAGTATTTGTTTTTAAATGAATAAGATATTGGTACCTGTTTCTTATTATAATTACAGAATCAAGACTTGGCAATATATTTTTTTTTTATTAATTCAAGGTCTGATTTTTTTAAATTGAAGTATAGTCAGTTACAATTGTTAATTTCTTGTGTACAGTATAATGTCCCAGTAATATATTCTTAAAGACATGAACTATATCAATTGTGTAGTGTGTTAGGCTGAAGGTAACAAAGTAATATGTTGTATTTAGTCGGGGTAATTGGATTAGTTTCAAAAAAGCGATGTCAGTTTTGTTTGTTCTAAAACAATGTTAGACTAATAGTTTTAAAAAATTCACCTAACTGATATTGATTTACAGAAAGTCTGTGCTGACCTCTTGCATACTCAGACTAATGGTTTTGATTGATTTTTGAGATTCTTCTTTTTTGGTAGTAAATCTAATTTCTTTTCCTTTTTCCCCTTTATTACAGATGTAACATTTACATTTTTAACATTTATAGAGTTATAGACACTTAAAGATATCTCAGTATAGGAAATAGCCAAATCTGTTGCATTTAAAATTTAAAACATGCTAGATAATACTGCTAAAATCGTTTTTGTCCCTTGGAAATTGCTTATATGTTCAGAGTTTAAATCAGTCGCTTACATTCATGCTGGCCATAACCATCATTCCCACTTCTTAAGAAAGACATATCATATAAATCTAGACTGCTAAGGTTACAGAGGGACCTTATAATTTGACTCTTTTGGTGGACATGCAAAAGAATGGTTAGTCTTTTTCTTTTTTGGTCTGTAAGGAGGTCCAGCAGACCTCTTAATAATTTCTTTAAAAATATTTTTTGTTTGTTTTTTGTGGGGAGGTAATTAGGTGTTGCTTATTTATGTATTTAAATGGAGATACTAGGGATTGAACCCAGGACCTTGTGTATGCTAAGCATGCAGTCTACCACTGAGCTATACCCTCTCCCTTTTAATAATTTCTTAATAATCACCTGGCCTTATATAAAGTTATGGTCCCTTATCAACAACCCTTGGGGCCTGGTATATTCTGTTATTTGGATTAAAAATTTATTTTAGCAAGTAATGTATATGCTGACTGATATTTTATATATGATGTAGCATTCTTAGCAGAGGCTGAAGAAGCACTCTATTATTAAACATATGAATATTTCTGCAGTCAAATATACGAATCTTTCCATTAACTGGGACAAATAGAAAAACTTTCTATCAGTTTGGGTCAGGTTTTGTTACCAAACCAGTTATGAGAAGATTTTGGATTCCAGAATTTTTTGGATTTTTGAATTTTAGATAATCCATTGTGAACCAATAATAAATTGTGTTCTGTATTATAATATTAATAGGTATAATGCTTATTTTTACAAATAATTTAAAATATAACAAGATTATGTATCTTTATTTTAGTGCTTATCAGTGTTGCCACCATTTCACCGTTTATTTCATCCTCTAAAATACTTTCTTTCTGCAGCTGTTGTATTCTCGAGGATTGCTAATTGATCTTCTAATCAAATCTAACGTTAGCCGATACGCAGAGTTCAAAAATATTACCAGGATTCTTGCATTTCGAGATGGAAGAGTGGAACAGGTACTATGCCGAGCAAGTTTTGTGACTGAGTATGAGCTTAAATTTTTATGGTTTGTTTTGAATGGAGAAGCAAATAAGATTGTTGTTTTCCTGGTAAAGCAGCAGATTCCAATCCTGCATGGTGATTAACAAATGTAAATAGAAAGAGATTGCCAACGAAAATGTCTAGTGTTAATTTTCTCTTAATTTACTCTGTAGCTTGATGTTGGTGTTGAGAAAGTGTTAATTTCAGGCAGCATTGCTAGATTTGAGCTGTCGTTTGTTCCCGGTTAGGGGTGACATGCTGCTGGCCTTTTAATGGCGTGAGAAACAACTTGGCAGAATTAAGAGAGCTCACAAGTTAATTAGCTCCGAAGTCAACAAAGATGCCGTTAGAACTGATGGAAAGTGAAACAGCCTGCCTAGAAAGGAAATAATAATCTTGTTACACTTAAAGGGAAAAAAAAATGTCATTGGGAATACTTGTATCACCGGGAAGCGGTTTCTTAACTTTTAAAATCATGTTTTTTAGGTTCCTTGCTCCAGAGCAGATGTATTTAATAGCAAACAACTTACTATGGTAGAAAAGCGAATGCTAATGAAGTTTCTTACATTTTGTATGGAGTATGAGGAGCATCCTGATGAATATAAAGGTATTGTTTTTCATTAAATTTGTGTTCTCATATTATTAGCGATTTCCTATTATTTTCATAGGCTTGCTCTGATTTTGTGAGCCATTCATTACTCTTTTAAAACATTTTTACTCTGCATTGCCCAGTAGGTTAGCCATTAGCAACATGTAGCTATTTAAATTTAAATTAATTAAAATTAAATAAAATTGAAAATTTAGTTCCTCAGTCGCACTAGTTACTTTTCAAGTGCTCAATAGCCACATGTGGCTAGTGGCTCCTATGGTTACAGTGCAGCTATAGAATGTTTTCCTCATGATAGAAATGCTGTACTGGGTGTTAATTTTTATTCTTGTTAATAAAACACTGCTGTCAACTGGTGCTTCATAGATGATATTCTCTTTTCATTATCCATTCATTTTTTTTATCAGTAAGGAAAAATATCTATATTTTTTGTATTTTTTCCAGGATTACCTTTGCTTGGAATATTGAATTACTCATTTTGATTGATTACAAAGAAGCTAGATGATATGGGGAGAACCCCTGGATTAGGAGAAAACATGGTTTCTGGTCTTGGCTTTGACCCATCTCACTGTGTGATCTGGGGCCAATTACTTCAAAGTTTGTTGAAAATTGAATACACCACTTTAGTATCAGAGCTTTACACTTAAATGGCATTGAGCTGGAAAAGTTACTCAAAATAGGAATATACTGACAATTCATTTATAAAGTTACAGTGAGAAATACAGCAGAACTTTTTTTTTTACTAGATGGAATATTAAAAGTTTAGCTCTTGCTCTTAAAGCTTCAAGTCCATTAGATACTGCCAAACTGTTCTCCACAGTAGTGTAAATGTATATTCTTTCTGAAAATGTTTATAATTTTTTTGTTTGTATAAATTATTTCTTTACAGTTATTGTCTTTTGTAATGGAATTATATATCCTATCACTAAGAGTCCAATTACATTTTTTCTGTTCTTGGTTTAAAAGAATAGTTTTTATGGGTCCCTTATGTTTTGAGGTATGATTAGAAGGCAGTGAGACTGATTCCACTAGCCACACACAAATTAGTTTCGTTACTTTTTCATCATAGTTCATTGTTCCTAGTTTTCCTAAGAAAAACAATTCAAAAAAATTAAGTATTACTCCATCATTGTTTTCACCAAAAAATTGCCATTTGTCATATTTAATATTTTAAAATGTAAATATTGGCATTCTTCTACAGTTTTAATGAGAATAAAATAAGATTATTGCCAACCATGGAAACCTATTGTGATGGTTAATGAATTACTGAATGCTTTTCTAGTTTTTCAGATCCGTAAAGTACTAAGCAAAGATTCATCATTTAAAGCTTAAAAGTTGTGCCATCAATCCAATTAGGATAGTGAGATTGTTTCTAGTTTGTTCCCCACCCCTGAAATCAACGGTCTCTGTCCAAAATGTGATAGTATTACCACTTGTGTCCTTTGCTAAGTGTTTTTAAACAGACTTGATCTCATTTTTGTGCTGTGATTGTAAATTGAAGTTTGGCTCTGATTTTAATTGATACATTTTCATCTTTCTTTTCACAGCCTATGAGGAAATCTCATTTTCTGAATATTTAAAAACCCAAAAATTAACCCCCAACCTCCAATATTTTGTCCTGCATTCAATTGCAATGACATCAGAGACAGCCAGCAGTACCATAGATGGTCTCAAAGCTACCAGAAACTTTCTTCACTGTCTTGGGCGGTACGGCAACACTCCATTTTTATTTCCTTTATATGGCCAAGGAGAGCTCCCTCAGTGTTTCTGCAGGTAAGACAGGCATTGGTTTTCTTGTCTCTTCTTAAGATGATACTTGAATAACAGATGAAAATTAGGAAGACAAAGTGAGATTTATTCAAGATTGACTATATGCAAACATATACTTTGTTGTTCTACTCTTTTCTAATCTATTTGTCTGCCTACGTACTTACCTAAATGATGTATTCAGTTTGGCCAGTTTTTGAGCTTTATAAAATAGAATCATCCTGTAAATTTTGTTTTCCATTCAATATTATGTTTCAGAGTATCATCGTTGTTGTATATAATTACAGTCAACTTATTTTCATTGCTGTGTAGTATTCCATTTTGAATATACCACAATTTATTTTTGTTTTTATGTGGATGGAGACAGGGTAATTCCAGTTTTTTGCTGTTATTAACATCTTTGTATATGTTTTAGGATATACAAGTTCAAGATTTTCTCTAGTGTATAGATCTAGGAGTGGAATTCCCGAGTCATGGGATATATGAAGGTTCATACAGGATAGTGCCCAGTTGTTTCTCCAGAGAGTTGTACCAGTTTACCTTCCCCAGCAGTATATAAGAATTCCCATAGCTCTCCATCTTTACCAGCATTTGGTGTTATCAGACTTTTTAATTTTTGTCAATCAAACTCACATAAAATATCACTGCATTGTATTTTTATTTTGCATTTCCTGGATTACTAATGAGGTTGAACATCTCATATGGTGATTGGCTTTTCATGTTTTGTCTTTTGGAAAATGCTTGTTCATGTCTTTTGCCCATTTGTTTGTTGGGTTGTTGTCTTTTTCTTATTGATTTGTAAATGTTTTTATATATTCTGAATAATCATCTTTTCTCAGTTAAATGTGTTGTATGTGTCTTGCCTTATGATATTTATGATACATGGAGGTCATTAAGGTCAATGTAGTCAAATATAGCAATCTTTTCTTTTATACTGAGCACTTCTGGGGACAGTAGAACATAGTAGTTAAGAACTTGGGCTATGGAGACAGACTGCCGAGATTTAGATCCTGGCTCCTCTGTTTATCAGCCACGTAACCTTGGGCAGAGAGACCTTCACAGTCTCTCTGTTTTCAAAGACTCAACTCTTGGGTTTTTTGTCTCTCTCTACTACAGCTTTGTATCCTAGTTCATTAATTCCTGGTCTTTATTATCTCCTTTATTTCGCTTTTGTTGGATTTTGCTCAATGCATGCCTCCCCTCCCCTGCCTTTGCTGATTCTTAGGCAGAAATCCAATGAGTTAAATATTCTTCTTTTTTATTTTCTAATATAAGCATTTAAGATGATAAAGTTCTAACTGTTGTTTTGAATCTTACACAGGTATTATATATTATTTTCATTATCTTTTAGTCCTATCTTAATTTCCCTTAGGATTTCTTCACTGATCCATGAGTTTAAAGTAGTTAATTTGGTTGTTTCTTCTGCTCTTACCATCTAATTTAATTCTGTTGTGTCTAGAAAGTATGTATTTATGATACTAATACTTTGAAATTTATTTATTTTATGACTTAGTATATCATCCACTTTTGTAATTTTTCCATGTGTGCTTGAGAAGAATGTGTTTATCTAGTTGTTGGGTACAGGGTTCTCTAATTATTGGTCTTGAAGGCTAATAACTTAAGCATCAAGCTGTAATTTTCTAACTTTAATGAAGTGTTTTTCTCTTTGATATATCAATACTAGAGTACCATGTTTTGAAATATCCCATTGTGGATTTTTGATTTGTCGGTTCTCCCTATAATCCTATAAATTTTTATGTTTTATTTATTTTGAAACAATTTATTAAGATCATATAAATTTATAATTGTTTAATCTTACTGATGAATTTAATATTCTGCATTTTCTGTTGACCTTATTCATCCTTAATAATTCATTTTTTAAAGTCTACTTTGTCTGATATCGAATAACTACTCCAACTTTTTAGTATCTGCTGGTTATATCTTTCTCCATCCCTTCATTTTTCAACTATATTTAGAGCTTTAAATAGCATATTTTTACATATTTTTAATCCCATATGACAATCTCTGTTTTTTACTAAGCAGAATGAGTCCAGTTTAACTGAGGCTGTTCTTTCCTTTTGAAGTGTATAATTTTAAAAGTTCCTCTAGTTTATGCTCCTGGTAGTCAATGCTTTCTAGTTTGCATGTATATGAAAATATTTTTTTCTTGCCTTTTTGTCTTGAGTGAATATTTGTTAAGTAAACATTTCTAGGTTGGCAGTACTTTCTCTCAGTCCTTTAAAATTTTATTCCACTGTCATTTGGGTTCCATTTTTGCAGTTGAGAAGTTTGATGTCAGCCTAATTGTCATTTCTTTATAAGTGATATCTCTTCTCTCTCAAGCTGTCTTAAGAGTTTGTCTTTGGTGTTCTGCATTTTCACTCCAGTAAATTTAGGTATTGGTTTCTTTGTATTTATCTATCTTGGTATACGTTAAACCATATGAAATTAACAATATTAAACCATTTTGACCTACAATTTCATATGGTTCAAACAACTATATTGTATTTCCTCTATCTGTGAATTGTCATTTATCATTTTGGAAAATTATGTCAGTATCTTTGCAAATGTTATTTTCCCCCATTGTCTCTCTTCTCACCTTTTTGGAACCACAAATAGATATGTTCTAGAACTTAGCATTCTCTCTTCCATATTTGTAATCTCTCTTTCATATTTCTTATCTCCTTGTCATTCTGGCTACATTTTGGATACATTATTAAAGTCTGTTTACCAGTTTACTAATTCTGTTCACCTGTAACTACTCTATAATTGAACCCCTTTTTTACTTCAATATTTTTACCTTACATTTTTAGAAGTTCTGCTTCCCCACCCCAAATATTCCATGTCATTGTTTCTTACTCTCTTTTGCTTGTTCATTTTTTTCTATATACAGATATTTTTTATGCTGCTATGTGTTGATGAATGTCAGTGATTTATTTCCTTGTATCATGCTTATTTTTGATTGAGAGTTTGTATTTGATTGACTTTAATTTGTGGAAATCTGGGAGCCCGAATTAAGGATACTTTCCTTGAAGGATT
Organism: Camelus bactrianus; assembly: GCF_048773025.1. Taxonomy (NCBI): domain Eukaryota; kingdom Metazoa; phylum Chordata; class Mammalia; order Artiodactyla; family Camelidae; genus Camelus; species Camelus bactrianus. The sequence continues at coordinate 68,813,852 of NC_133575.1, read as the reverse complement.
ATTGTGTTTTGCTTCAGCCAGAAGGCACTAAGACTTGGGACCATTCTAACTCCCTTCAGGGAATCCTTGCTTAATAAAGGAACCCCAAATACTGCTCACACACTGATATGGGCAACAAGACTTTTTTTTTAAATTGTAGTGTTGCTCAAAGCTTTGAACTCAGCTCAGGATTTGTTTGTACTGTGCATATGTGTGTTTGCGTTTGGGGATTTCCTATAACATTTCTGTTTCCTTCAATTTCAGTAGTGTGATAAAAATTAGGTTTAAGGTAAGAAATAGTTCTTTTGGTAGTAATAGGAGGACCCTCACAGTATCCTGTCCAATATACTGCTGGAAGAAGTAGGTATTCACAAATCCACATTTCTTAACTAAGTGATTTTATGAATAGTGGTAAGAATGTTATAAATTTGAAAGTAACTTCATTCTGAATATGAAAGATCTGTATATTTCCAGACAATCTCTTTCTCCTCCAGTTACTTGCCAAAAAAGTAGGGATGAATGGGGAGTGTCATGTCCCCCAGGGCCAGAGGTTCTCCTATCAATTGAAACTAAGGGGAGTTCTGTGGTTTCCTTAATCATTCTTTTCCTCTTCCTGTGGCATTGCCTGATTCAAAAGGAGCCACACTGCTTTCTCTGGTGTTGCCATTTGCCACCGACTCCTGCAGAACTTTGGGGTGAGGAATAGGTACAGAATGGTTCATTGGGGAATAAGCAGAAGCTCATTGGCTTCCTTACCAGCACATTATGGAAATGGAATATTTAACCTCATTCTTGTTTTTTCACAAAATCCCTATGTTTGCTTTCCTAATTCGTACATTTGTAAATATATATTTATCGTTTGTTTATTTGTGGCTTCTCAGGGAAAAGACATTTAAAATTTTCATTCGTTTGCCCTGTACTGTTATAAAATTTGAATGAGACCCTTAATGTGTTGAATTCTAAGAAAGAAAACACTTTTCCCTAGAGGTGATTATAACCTGAGATTTCATCAGCCTTCCATATCTTTTTACCCTCTGCAGAGCCTAACTCAGAACTTTGTGTGTGGTTCATATTTAATATTTGTTATAAAAATTATGTCTCTCTCCAATTTGAAGTGATCCTTTCAGGAAATGATGTAATTAAATGTGTGTGTGTATATATAGATATTAAAAACAATGACAGAAAACTCTTAAGTTTGAAGTAGTGTATTAACCTTTTGGGTGGTACTTTGATAATTAAGCCAACTCTGAATTCTTTATATATATATATATATGAATCTATGTATTTATAATTTATAATAAAAATGCATTTACTTGGCCTAAGGATATTAACTTTTATATTTGATTCCCTGTGTAGTGCTTTATAATTTCATATAAATATTGTTCTGTTTATATCCTAGAGTAGTAACACTACCACCATCTATACATCATAGCCTACACTTTTTATCACCAGGTTATCAGAATTAGGTGTCACCTGTTCTGTGATTTCTAACCATCATTCTATATTCTGTTTTAATATAACCCTCTTAAGCGTTTCTCACAGCCAGTTACAGTGTGTTCTCATCAAGGCTACTGTTATAAATGGCATGCATGCATATTTATGTGAAAGATTCAAAGACTTTTGTAAGTCATATCCTTGCATTGTAAATGAATTCTGCATAAACAGTATAACATTTTAACTACTAGAGATAACTTTCATCAATAAATGCCCTTTGAGGTTTTTATCAATTTAAATAGGTAGATTTTTTTTTTTAGCAAAGAAAATGAAGCTTATTTATTGTACTACCTACTACCCATTAATATGTCAAGATCCATAAATTGGACCATATTGGAAGAAAAGTCATTGAAACCTGTATATTTTTCTAGTCTAGCAAGCCATAGAATTTTCCCTACTGTATATTAGTTGGTTAATATTTTTTCTGGCATGCTGGGCAGGATATGTATGCAGTGTATAGATTTTTAAACTCTCACACTATATCTTCCAAACAGAAGTCCTTTTTAAGCTCTAACCGACTAATTTATTTCTGTTATCTGTGTGGTTGGTAACACAGAAGCCTTTAGAACTACTTTCTAGTTCAGAATAGGTTTCATATACTGTGTCATGTTTTCATAACCTATGAAATGGAGCAGGACCGGTGGGAGCAAACAAACTTTACATTTTTTTCTTTTTATAAATAGACCTAGGCTGCACAGAGATTGTTATTTGTTTTTTTATAAAGAGGAGGTATTTAACCAATAATTTACTAGCTTATTCAGTCTTCTATTCTTCAGTGGCCTAGATTTTCTTTTCTTTTCTTCCTTTAATGTAGTGAGATTGTGAAAACATAAAGAATGAGTATATTTTACCTCTGACATGTAATATAAATTCTCTGTGTTTGTATGTGTATATAAATTCACCACCAAATACTTGGTACCAGGTGCTTGTACTCAGATGGCATTTTCCTGAGTATTGTTTATGGAAAATTGAATAGATGTACGATCTAACTCAGGAAATTACAGAACTCACATTGATTAGCTTATAGCTTTTAAAAAGAGAGAATGGAAGAATATCATAAGTCCAAAATATATGAGGAACTTGCTTAAGATTATGGGAATAGCAGAGGAGGACAGGAAAGGTAATCTCCTATTTCATGTGTTCATTCAGTAATGACAGAAAGAACGATGCCCAGAATGGGCCAAATAGATGCTACTGTGATTTTGTCTTAACCATGGAATTTGGTTTTCTTTTTTAATATAAATTTTAAGGTATTTTATATTGTTTTGTCTTTTTCTTCTGCTTTAATAAAATTTCTTCTTTAGTCCAAAGTCCAAGCTCCAAACATACTTGACTGAATGTTGTATGGTTCCATTTGGAGAACTCATAGTAGAAAACATCTCTCAAACCAAAGGAACCTGCTTATTGTATTCTCTAATAACCAGGTTTTTTTATTCAGAGAATTTTCTGAAATCTAAGAAACATTTGTTAACCTGGATCAACATATTTGAAAACCAAGAGAAGCCTTAAAATTGGCCAAAGATAATACTGATGGAAAATTTTATGAGTTTATGGACTCATCTACATGTGAGGTCCGAGCAAAATTGAGATGACTTTTTAATGCCTGTCCTCCAGTGTTCTTAACCCTTCACCCCAACAAGTGTGGGCTAGATTATGGATCTAGATTCTTTAACAGTACATTTTTTCCCCTCAACAGCATTCTCCTTAATCTCTCTTCTTGAAAAAAAAAAAGTATTTCTACTATTCTGGTAATGATATAACAGGAAAAATTAGAGTTGGAAGAATGCTTTTATATTGTTTTGACTGGTTGTCTAATTTTACAGATGAGGAAAGTTCAGATAAAAAGAGGTTGAGGCTAGAAACCAGATTTCCTGATATGAGTTCTTCACAACTCATGTCTTATATAATTTTTAAACAATGTTTTCTGAAAAAATTAAAAGAAGATAGTTAATAAAAATGTTGTTATTTGGGGGGTTAAATAGTTGTGGTTTAACAACTTGTAATTTGCTGTTATTTCTTTTCTGTTAATACATAGTCACTTTACAAAAAAAAAAAAGCAAGAGAGTATAAGGACCATTCTTATGGTGTTCTAGAAACATGTTCTGAGTCTATGCCCAATAGGAAATGCCAGTTTAGATGGATAAAAGACATTATCTAAACTTCCTGTTTTACCTAATTGATAAAGGAAAAACAGGCCACGAGCAAATCAATTTCCCCTCCACCCCTATAAACTTGTACATGTGCATTTGATAAACACTAATGTGGATGAGCCCAGTAGCAGTTACGTTTTACACATTTTGGAGACTAGGTGGCATTGCTCTGTTTCATGCTCCCAATCCCATTGGTTTCCCCCCACAGTGTCATAGGTAGAACTCCACAATACACCTAGGTGGAGAATCTGGCCCTATGTCCAGTTGGTAGATTTGACCAGTCCAAACGTGTGTATGTGTGTGTGTAAAGTTTGATTATTAATGTTGAAGCATTACAACCTTCAGTATTTGTAATTAAATGTTAAAAATTTGCCAAAGTGAATTTAGAAGGAACAGATTAATTAATTGAACACTGAGCGTGTGGTAAATCATACAGTAAGAAATATTTTCATAATGGATCACTGCACACTGTTGTTTTGCAGCACTGCAGCTGAATAGAGCTGTACTGAAATATGCCAAAGGTTCTTGTTCTTAATCTAGGGTCCTAGGTCCTTGGAATTTATATATAAAATGTTTTATGTATGTCTTTATGAAAAATATTCATAGTTTCATCAGATTTTCACAGACATCCGTGACATAGTAACAAGAGTTAAGAACCATTGTTACAAATTTTCCATTAAAAAACATTATTTTTTAACTCAGATAATCATTCCTTAAGAGCTTACAAAAAGAGGAGGTCCTAAAGAGTGAATAGCAAAGGTGCTTCTGGGATATAAAGACCAGGCAGAGATGGGAAAACTTAGAAAATGTTGCTATTGAATCTGTAATTTGCAGGCCCCTCTTTGAAGAGGTGGGAACAGATACCTATGCTTCTGTGGTGTGGAGAAGTTTACTATGGCAAACAAGAGAGTACATTTTAGAGCCAGACCAACCCTGGTCAAATCTTGGTCTTGCCATTTACTAGTTGTGTATCATTGGGCAAGGTATTTAACCTCTCTGTGCTACAGTTGCTTCATTTTTTTCACAGGGATAATAAGAGTAATATCTGCCTAATAGATTGTGAAGATTAAAATGAATTAATATCTAGAAAGTGATTAAACAGTGCTTGCCTTAGTAAGTACTACGTAAGTATTAAGTGTCATTATTTTCCTGTTATTATGATTATTATAATTACTGCCACTGTTGCTGCTGCTGTTGTTGTAGGATGCCACCAGGACAGGTATGAGACCAAGTTAGGGAGTGAGCCAGATTTGTGTTCTAATCCAGTGGGTCAATAAACTTTTTCTGTAAAGGGTCAGGTAGTAAATAGTTCAGTCTTTGCAAGCCTTAAGGCTTCCATCGAAACTATTTGCAGTCATAGACAATATGTAAAAGAAGGTATGCTGCCGTGTTCCGAAAAAACTTTATTTATAAAAATAGGCAGGTTTTCTGACCCTAGTTTAATCAGCTGAATAGACTTTTGTCTATAAAATAATGATTTTTAAAAGACCCTGATAATAAGAAATTATACAAGATCGCCTCAGTGCAATGCTTGGTATATAGTAATCATTCATTAAGTATTTGACGGATAGGTGAATGAATAGTAGATATTTATGAATTGCTGCAAAAATTATGTGTGAAAGGAACCATAGAGCAGTGTTTCTCAAGCTTTCACTTGTGTCAGAATTTAACAGGGGTTACTGAGTCCCATACTCAGAGTTTCTGACTTGTAGATCTGAAGTGGGGCCTGAAAATTTGCATTCTAATAAATTTCCAGGTGTGGCTGATGGTGCTTGTCTAGGCTACGCTGCTGAAGAGAAAGCAACCAGGGGAATTGCTCTCTGGGCCCAATTCTTATCAACAAGAAGGAAAGGATTTAGTTAAAGGGTTAGAAAACTTGCGAAGAAGCATCTGTGTCATTTGTTGTAAATTTGATGTTTTTCATTTCTTCCCATTTAAATCAACAGCTATTTTTTAAGCATCTGTTCTCTTGTCTAGTACTCTCCGAGGTGTAGTGGATGTATATGAAAAACAATATGACATAGACAGACAGATGGCAATGTCAAGAGTGTTTTCTCTATTTGAGGAAAGAAAATAAAATGCACACTCATAGACCAATTAAAAAATAAGAAAATGTATTTCATCAGGTGCCAGAATGTGCAATGTGAGAATGAATGAGTATTCAGAAATGATTGGAAGGAGCCTAAACAGATATGACATGAAATTAATTTAACTGAGGCCCACAGATGATACCTATGAAGTTATAGGAATCTCAGACTGCTCTATTAACCCATCCATTTCCAGAAAAGAGCAAGAAAATTGGGCTCCAATCTGTGCAAAGAACCATCAGTGGTTAGACCTCACCTTGTCACTGAACATGGTCCATTTATGTGAGATAGATAATTGTTCTAGTGGCTCTCGGTTTAGGCCAGAGTTTCTCGGTCTAAGCACTGTTGACATTTTTGGCAGGATAATTCTTGGCTGTTATAGGGGAAGACCTGTCCTGTGCATTTTAGGATGCTTAGCAACATCTCTGGCCTCTACCCACCAGATGCCATTGCCTTCCCCTATCTACTTGAGACAGACAAAAATGTCTCCAGGCATTGCCAAATGTCCCCCAGGCAAAATGACCCCTGTTTGAGAAATACTGGTTTAGTCCAACTCAGTATATATTTACTTGGGTGTAGTCTACTCTAGCTAAAAGTGGAAAAGCAAGGAGAATAAAATGTTCTTTCAGGTCTTTCTTACATAAACTCAATTTGTGGTTCTATAATCTGGAACTCTGTAAAAATTCTTCAAGGAAGAGAACAGTTTAAAATCTTTTGGCATTTGAATGAATGGAAAAATTCATGCAGGTCATTTAGCAAAGTACCTGACAGATATTAAGTAGCCATTAAAAAGCAAATTCTTGGGTAACAAATAATCTTAGCTGTTAGGGAAAAAAAATGAAAACACTGAAAAAAGAAAATAGAAAGCACACACACACACACTCACTTTTATAAAGAAATGCAAGCCCTATTCCCCACCCTCGAATTCCACCCCTAGAGTTAACCATTGTTTAGTTAGTTGCATATCTTCCCATCTTCCCATGCTTATACAGACTCCTGTGTATGAATGTGTGCATATATGCATACTTAATATGTAAAGGGCTGAATAGTTCTCTGGTATATGGAGGTATGTGCTGTAATTTATTTAATCATTTTCCTATTCTTGGTGTCATTAAAATTATGTCTTTATTATGTAAGAAATATAATTTCACATGCAGAAATTTGGGAAAACAGGAACTGAAGTATTACTATTTATTATTATAATTAACTTAAATCCCATCACCTGTTAATAATAACCACACCAAATATTTTGGTATATTTTCTTTTCCTTTTCTTTTAATCCTCACACTTAAAGAATACATATAATTTCAATCCTTTTAATTTTTTTTTTAATTTGGCCATCTTCAATTATATATAGCATAAGCAAACTTAACAGCCATCATCTTAAAAACCACATAGCTTAAACTAGACAGCAGTGGAAGGTTAGGTATAGTAATAGGAGTGCTTCAGATTCAGGGGTTCTTAACCTGGCATCCAATGCTTGGAATAAATCACCTAGGTTTTAGGAATTTGGTGGTAAATACCCTGAAATTGCATGCCAAATTTCGTGTGTATGTGGTGCATAGCTGCATTTTTAGGAGCTTCCTAGCTTCTTTCAGTGTCTCAAAGGAGTATATCACCCCTCAAAAAGCTTAGGAACCACTAAAATGTACTATCTCAATTGAGAACTGTCCTTATTAAATTAGAATAGCATTGTAGAGTGGATTAACCAAAAGCTTGTCTCCCAAAAGTTTGAGGACTGTTGTTTGAATAGAAATTTTATAAACGGTAGAATCCTGGAGGGTAAAATAAATACAGTGATAGACCTCATTTTCTGAACCTTTTGTATATGACTTTTCAGGGCAGTTTTCCCTCTAGTTAACAGTTGATATTGGCATGGAGATGATACATAAAGTATAGAGATTAAGCGTGATGGTGTTTGTATGATCACTTGTTTGTTTTCCCCTTGAAGAGAGAGTGTTGTGTGGGATAAACTGCAGGGTGGTGCTATAATCCATCATTTTGAAACCTGTTCTCTGGTGATGGATGGATAGATTGGTAAAGTAACTCAATAATCTTCATTTTTTTCCAGGTTATTCACAGATCAGTGAACATTGTCGTTAATAAAGCAATGGAATGCTTTTGTGTCCTTGTCTGCATTATTCCTCAGGTTTTGACAGGAAAAGCCTTTTAATTTGGGAAGAACCTCTTATTAAAACTTGCATTATATTTAAGTGTATGGTGCTAGAACATCTATTGTGACTCTTCATGAATATATTTGAATTTTATTGGCTACACAAATTATACAGTTTGAGTTTCTATTTTAGTAATAGCCTCTTCAGTGCTAATTCAGATACTAGATTATCCTCATAGGTAGTACAAAAACTCACCCAGTCCTTTTCTCTTCAGGTTCCGTATGTGTCCTACTTGAGTTCTTAAAATAATTCTAATAACTTGTATTAGAGTGAAAGGTAGCTGACTCCATACAGGGCAAGAGTGATGTTTGAAGTAAGTCCAATGATAATTTGAGTTGAGTCAGTGTTTGGAGCTGAGATTTGAGTTTGATTAAATTGAAGGGTAAAACTGTATGATTGCAGAGACTAACTTTTCAGGGATCATTCAAAACAATTCTTGACCCGTCTCTTTGGAACCAATATATTATTTGCAACTGTAATAAAAATAATATGTGAAGTATGTTTATTTTCAAACTAATTCAAAGAGCAAACAAACAAAAAAACCTGAAGGCAGGCGGATTACAAAGATCTAAGGCTTTATTTGCTACCAAGTGTAAGTAAGTCTATGTGAGATGGCTGAGTTTTCACGTGTTCCCTAACTCTTCCCCTTGTTTAATTTGGTTCTGTTCCAGGTTGATCCAATTAATGTGACTGCATACAGTTGTCAGAAAGCTGTTCATTTCTAGTTCATCAAATTCTATTTTGGTAGGGAGTGCTCAAAAACTGAATCTTTTTTATAAAATTCTTTGTTGGGTTTCCATAGAAGTTAGAAAGTTTTCCATGTGTTTTAAAAATACCAGTCTTCGAAATGGGTTTTGATTCTAGCTCTGTTGTTACTGTTTGCATGAAATTGAACATGTTGTTTACATTCTGAGAGCCTCAATTGTTTTACTTGTATTATGGGTAATTAAATCTAATCCAGCCTCCTGCCTGGGGCTACTGTGAGACTCAAATGTGATGATGTTAGGGAAAGTACATTGAAAATTGTCCAACATCAATACAGAATATTATAACAAAAATTGCATGACTTTACAGTTTTGGTATTTAGAATGAATGTTTTTGTAATTACTGAAACATTAATTTACATATTATAGACCATTCAGTTTATACAAACTGGATCTCGTATTTAGAATTTAATTAATGTAATTAAATTACCTAATAATTTGCCTGTTGTTAGATATATGTGCTGTGTAAAATTTTATCATCTCTTTGTCTCCTAGAGTTCCAAGTGCATAGTCTTTTACAAAATGGGTACTTCATAATTTTTTTTTACTATTGAATTTGGTATAATTTTTCTCTTACATAGTTAACTGCTTTGAACTTTGGCTGGCAACTTAATAAATATTTTGAAAATTGAATTAGAAATTACCATGGAAAGAAATTAAATACCACAGGACAGAAACTGTTTCATCTTTCAGGAACTAGATAAATAATTTGTAAAAGAGAACTCTGTTGGGGCTGAAATAATTAGTGTGGCTTTTAGTCATTCCTCCTTCTTACTTTATCTCTTCATGCCTCAAATTCTCCCCTCTCCCCAAATTAGGCAGTAGGTTATCCCTTGCCTGATATATTGAAATAGAATAGAAGTTTTGCCCCCCAAAACACCCCACTTCCGTATGGTAAAACTTCATTGATTTTAATCTTATCAATTTAGCATCCATAATAATTTGAATGCTTTGTACTCTGTGCGTAAGCAGTGTGCTAAATAAATGAGTAGCATAAACAGGAAGGTATACTTAGCCTACTCAAGAAACTAATTTCAACTCATTTTTCTAATGACTACTGCAGTTTTTAATTCATGTGCATTAAATATCATAAGCCTGTACCTTTTACTTTACATTTAGACTGATAACCCTTCAGTGTTTCATACAAATGCACATGTATTTGTAAACAGCTGTATTTTTCAAACTTTTTGCTTTCCCATCTGGAGTTTTTAAAAGAAGAATGGGATCACAAGGTTGCTGTTTTTCTTAAGTGAATCTCTTTTGACTGTATTAGAATTTGAAAATACTCATTTTTTGAATTCACAATCTTCAGTTGTGGTCCCGTCTGCATAGACCCATATTCTTCAGGTGCATTTCAAAATAGATGGAATTAACTCTAAAATAACCTCTTTTGAAGAATACACATTTACTGAATGAGCAATTAACTGTAATCCTAATTTTATGTTTTAATATATCCAATTCACAGAGGTAGCAGAGTATATAATAGTTATGAGTAGAGACCCTGAAGCCAGACATTCTGAGTTTGAATCCTGCCTCTGCCACTTACCTATGTGGTTAACCACCCTGTGTTTTCAGTTTCCTCCTTTATAAGAATGAAATAATAATTGTACCTATCTGATAGGGTTTTATGAAGATTAAGGAAAATAATATTTTCAAAGCTCTTAGAACAGTACCTGGCACATAATAAACACTACGTGAGCCTTTGTTGTATAAAATAAAATAATTTCCAAACTTGGTTAAGTTGTGCGTATATGAATTCAGGTTCTTAGGTATAGTGGAGTATTTCCAAATGCCTAATGAATTGGGAGCCAGACTTCTGACTGGAGTGCTTCCACCTTCCGTGATGTCTTCAAAATCAATACTTAACCGTAGTGGTCATATGATAGAGATGGGCGTACCAAGATCAGACCTGCAGCTGTCTGCAGTCTGGTGCAGCACCTCCTCCCCTTCCTGGAATTGGCTTTTTTTTTTTTTTTGGAATTGGCTTTCTTATTTGTCCTTTGTTTTTTGTTGTTGTTGTTGTTGTTTTTGGTGAGGTTAGACCTGACTTTCCCCTGCATAGGGGTAGTGCTTGAAATGGAGGTACTTCTTTCATGAGCAAATCAAATGAAAACAAACATTAGTTTTCTTTGTACTCCTAAAGTAGAAATAAACAGCCACTATTGAATGTCTCTTTAGGAGATGAATGTTTTCATGCTTAAAATGGGCTCTTTAAGACCAGCAAACTAAGGCAGTGTCTGTATGATACAGATCAATCGAGCGTGAATCAGAAGCATTTAGTCATCTGTTTTCAAACTTTGCGTTAAATATTCTGGCCATGATGAGACTGTATCACTTCTCTCCAATACAATTTTTGTTTATAACCATTAGAGATCTAATATTATCAAAACTTACATGAGAAAAATATTGCTTTATTCTTGAATAGTTTCTGAGGTAGAAAATAACTTTCCTTGGAATGTAAACTCTGGAGCTGGTATTTTTAAGGCCCCAGTAAACACATTGATGTTCTGGATGTTCATTCAGTTGAGCAGCTGCTGTTAACCATTCTTTATGGAGATGAACTTAGTTACAGAAATATACTAATAAGATTGGCCTGACCATTGCATTCAGAAAGGTCATATATAGGGGGTATAGCTCAGTGGTAGAGCATTTGACTGCAGAAAGGTCATATATGATATATGGTTAATGAGATTAAGAAAATTAGTCTGTCAACTGTACAGGTTAAACTTCTGTGCATTTTGTTCCCCCTGGAAGATGTCAAACCACGAGTAAAAACTCCCCACAAGTAGGAATGTTTTCTCTAGGGATACAAAGCTGAGTTTGCAAACTTACGTGAGTTTAATTCCTTAATGTCAGTTTGGAGCTTATGGTTAGTACGTTGAAACGGTAAGAGAAAAACACCCTACTTGTCTATGGGAAATAAAAGCTAGGCAGCAAAAAGAAGGATGCTGAAGACAGCAAAGCGCAAAAGGACAGTGAAAGGTAGCTTTGAGGTTCTCTGTGTTGCAGGATGCCCTCTTGTTAAGAATAGAATATTTAGACGACCAGTAGTTCGCAGCCCCTTTCTGTGTCAGATTACATGATGGGTGCTTTTGCATGTTTGACCCATTGCCAGGGATATACCCAGAATTTTTAGAGGCTTTGGCATAGATAAGAGAGGCTGTGGTCTCTGCATGAAGTCCCACTGTAATACTTTTTTATTTTCTCCCACAGACTTAAAGCATACTGTCTTGCAAAACACCGAGGCTGAGAACCATTGTATTATCAAACTAAGCATAAAATTCATTACTAGATCTGGAATTCACCTAGGAGTGATGGCTTTTATCACTTTTATTTTGTTGAATGTAAGGTAGCTTATTAACAGCCAATATGTATGTTTCCTTGTGTTGTAAGGAAAAAGGAAAACGTAATTTTAGATGTCTTGTTTGGAAGAAAAAAATAATATATAAGATTTGTGAACTCTAGTTCTCTGTGTGTGGTTCTGGATTTTTATGTATTTTTAGTTCCATAAAACCAACTGAAAAATTGTTTTTTGAGCAGTGCATATATTAAGTAAACATAGGGTTATGTTTACTCTTTCGCAATTTTCTTTCCTAACTTGCTACTGTACACTGCCTGGTTATACCTTACAGCAAGTTGACCTTTATTTTTTTCCTCAGAGGAAATAATTTTTTTCTCTTTCTGCTTATCAAAATAATCCATGCTTATGGTAAGGACTTTAGTACAGAAGGTGTGAAGAATATAAAAATTAAATTGATGAGATGATATTTTAAATTTCAGAATTACTTTGATTCATTTTGGTTTGGATTTAAAATGGCTTTCATAAGGTTTATCATCTTTAGTTTGACCATCCTGTTATTTACTTAGTACCCCAGCCTTAATTTATGGAAAGTGTCAAAACTATTCTAATGCTTAAAAACTAAAACAGTTCCCCCAGATTGCTCAATATGGTATCATTGTGTAAACAAATTTGTTGTTGTCATCTGAGATTTCTAAAGCTTTTTTTCCCTATCATAACTTTTATTGATGTAGTCATGTTTTGTCTTTTTCAATATTTACTTGGTTTATTGACAAAGGAAGAAACCAATCCTTCTATAAATAACTTGAAAAAATTTGAATTTCCCTTTAGAGGAAGAATTACAAGAGGTAAACTTGATTCCATATATTGGGGAAATTGAGTTATGGAAAAGGATTATACACACCTTCTTTTTTTTTTTTAAGTGTTATCACAAGGTTCCAGTGAGGACAAGGAAGAAGAGAATATATATTTCAGAAGTCAAATCATAAAAGTTGAAACATTTTTTCCCCAGAATGTAGGAATAGTATAGAAAACAGTTCAGTGTTTATATGTTTATGTACTACTATTTACAAGAGTAAAGAATACTAGTTAATGTGATTATTAAATTAGAAACTAAAAGTTTAACTGAAATCAACTGTTTCTACATAGAAGGTTTTAAAAATAAACATGTAAAATACAAAATGTTTTTGAGACCTTGGAGACTTAAACTGGTCTGAATTCATTTTTTCCTATCCACTGAATATATGCCTTTAAAACAGTTATCTTCCCTGGCCAAAGACAGAGCCACTAAACTTATCTTGCAAATATGTACTTTTGATGACAGAAAGAACCGTGTAAGTGTTCATTGTAAGTGTTCATTGTGTTTGTTACCACCAATCCATTTGCAATTTTCATACATTCTTTGGTAGTCAGATATATTTTGTCTAAGCACCCACGCACTCACACACTCACACTCAAACACACACACACTCACTCACTGGGTAACAGTTACTGAGCTTTTTAACCAAAGACCTAAAACAAATACTTTTTTACACAAAAAGTTAGGGGCGCACTGACTATAAACTTGGGCTCTCTGTTTTATCATATGCAAATTTAGAATATAAATTAGAATTCATTTAATAAATACGTATTGAATGCTTTATACTAGCTCTTCTGTGGGTGCTAGACATATATTATCTTTTGTTGAAGTATAGTCAGTTACAATGTGTCAGTTTCTGGTGTACAGCATAATAGGCATGTATTATTGAAAACAAAGTCTCTGGTTGGGAGGTGATGTTGAAGAGTGTTGGACAGAGAAGCAGTAGACAAAATTTGAGAGTGTTATATGGGCTGTGAAGAAAAGAAGACAGGGTGATATGGAAGAAAGTGACTATTGGTCGGGGTAGGGAGGTGCCCCTTTAGATACTGTGGTGGTCAGGGAAGGCCATTCAGGAGAGTGGCATCTGAGTGTAGTGACACCAAAATGTGATGGTACTACTTAAGCTTTTGGGGATTTGAGGAAAGAGTCTAGGCAGTGGAAACTGTGTCAGCGGTCTAAGGTGGGGTCTTTTTGAGAATCAGAAAGCTTCATATGACTAGGACGCAGTGAGCAAGTTAATCATGAGTAGAGTTTGACTATCCCAATTGAGGCCATTGGTGAGCATCCAAATCACTGCTACCTGCTTCTTTGAAGCATTGCTGTGTCCCAATAGCTTTTTATAATCAAACTTTCTGTCTTTTGAAATGTGATTTCCTGTTTAAGGGTTACTCTTCAACTTCGGTGGAGAAGTACGCATCATGTTTAATTTTCTTTGTTGGTTTGATGGTGCTGTATGATTCAACAGCTTTGATGATAGGGCCTCAGCTGAAGGTCTAGCGATCTTAAAAAAAAATAATAAAATGAAGCATTAAATCCAGGACACAGAATGTTCTGTGTGTAAAAATAGATTAAATGAGAATAATATATTAATGTGAGCCCTTGCCATTTTTCCTCTGATCTCCTTCCAAAGCTGTCAGGGCCTTGTGCCCAGTATTTATCTTAAGAGGCAGAGAAGGTCTCTTGCCACCTTTAGGGAAAACTCTGGTTAAGGCAAAGACCTACTGTTCATTTTTCATATATAGAATCCCACATACATAATTTTAGAAATGAAAACATTGCTTTACGTTTTACCTTTATGAATTTGGAGAATATTTTCAAAGATTCTTTGCTGTATGTTTTCAAATTCTAAAGTGTTAATACAGTTCAGTTCTTATTCTTGTAATTTCAAAATTAGTACAGATGAATGTGTATAAAAGAGTTCTTCCATTCTGAAAATAAATAGATTAGATGAAGAGAGACTTTCTGTTTTGTTGGACTTGTCTTGGCAACATTACATCCATGCAGTACATTTCTCTTGTAGCAACAGATGCAGGAACCCCGAAGTCTATTTTCTTTCTTGTTACGTTAGTTTTTAATTAAAGAAAACGACTAGTTGGGGGCACTTACTTTCTGTGAAATGTAATGAAGATTTATATTGGAAGTGACCTTCTCTTTATTAGCTGAAGCAGTAATCAGCAGAATTAATAGAATAATCAAATTATATACAAACTTCATAAATCATCATGAATAGTGCTGTCAAAAGTTCAACTATTAATGGGTCCTATTGTTTTGCAGCTGTATTAAAAAAATCAAAACTGCTGATTCCTACCTTGATAGGCACCAAAATTGCTTTTTTAAAGGCTGTATAGGATAGGGGCTACCAGCCAAAAATTTTCCCAACTGTTAATTTATCTGTAATACAATTTGATGTCACCAGGGCAAAGTTGAAATTGAGTACAGTGTTGGTATGCTGTCTTTCAGTAAAATCTGAATCATTGTTGGAAGCAGTACTCAATTAATTAGAGTTCTAGCAGTTTAAATGTCTGTTCTTTGGGGTTAATGGCATCAAAGACTTAGGCTATACTCCAAATATGCACAATTTTCTTAATAATATATTGGGTAGATATTATGTTGTTTTTATGAATTTTACTTCAACTTGTTATAAACTACTAATTGAAGTGGCAGTTTAATATTTGAAACTTGTACAGAAAAAATATATCTCATTAGACTCAATGCTTCTTATTTCTCAGGAACTTATTTACATGGATTTGCATGTTCTTTTTAACTTAATTACAGAGGGAAAATGGGAAAATTCTTGCTGCTGAGCTTTGTAATTTTTTTTCACAGTTGCATGTATGGGAATGGTAGATCACCACCATTCATATCTTATAGCTGATGATACTTAAAAAAACAAACTCTAACCACAGCTTTGGGCAGTCAAGCATTGCATCTGTCAGAGCCTATTAAAATAAAGTGAATCTATTTTTGAAAAAAAAATCCAAGACTTTGTGAAGTTAGAAAACAAGTTGTCATTTTTAAATTAATGTGCAGTGTAATTATTTTAGTTTGTATCTTTGAAAGTGACATTTTCTTTTTTTTTCCCTCTAATTTTGACAGAAGAAAGACATGTTCACAAGTGAGGAAAATTGTCTTTACTCTCAGTCATTAGGCAGACTCAGATATTAATTTCACATGAATGACCATTGCTTATTTTTCAAATTTGTATTTTCACTGTGTTAATTTAAATGTCTGAAAAGCATGAAGAATATCTCTGTATTAAATAGTAAATAACTGAAGTATAAAATGTGTTAACATTCTAAGTAACAGGAATTCAAAATAAGGTTTAACCTTTGATTTATCACTGACTCTCATCTCATAGGTAGATTTTTTTTTTTAATCTAAAGCGAGAAGCTAAGATAAATCTAAATTCACAGGCTTTCCCAAGATGCCTCTATTACTTGTTACAGTCAATTTGAAATGGAAACACCCTACTTGTTTTCAGAGAAATAAATTGTCGCCATCTCAGGGCATCAAATACCTTTCCCTTTTTCAGTATCTTCTATAGCTAAGAAAATGAATGGACACTGTCAGAATTCTACCAATTCTATTAACATTTGCATCTTGCTGTCTTTAACTGATTTCTTTTTCTGTTTGAAGATCCGTATTTGAAATTTTAGTCCATGACATCCCAAATAATAGTCGTTTAACATAGAGCATTCATGACAAGGTAAATAAAAATATCAAAAGAAAATTTTTCTGAGAAAAAATAACTTTCTGAGAAAACAGCTATTTCTGAGAAAACAACTGAGGCAGAGGGATTGCAATGACAAATGTCTCCAGGGGCCAGTCAGGTCATAGTAATGCAGTGAACTGGGGAAGGAAGTGGCAGGAGTGGTAAAGACCACAGTGAACCGTTGAGCACAGGACGCATCTAAAGGGAACAGCTGCTACATGACCGTAAGTCTCATTTGCAGACCCTGTGTCATCAGATTTTTCTCTTACTCAAAGACGCCAGAGATCCAGATTGTTTATGCCAGGGTAATTTTTTTTTTCACTTTTAAGTATTTTTTTTTATTGAAGTATATAGCCAGCTTGCAATTTTGTATCAATTTCTGGTGTACAGCATAATGCTTCAGTCATATGTACATACATATGTTTGTTTTCATATTCTTTTTCATCATAAGTTTCACCATAAGATTGAATATAGTTCCCTGTGCTATACAGTATGCATTTGCTTATCTATTTTATATATATTAATATCTGCAAATCTGGAACTCCCAGTTTATCCCTGCCCCACTAGGGTAGTTTTTTTTTTAACTGTGAGGTCATACAGAACTTATCTACAGGTGGATTTATCCCATGGACTTCCCAGTTGGCAACTCCTTGCTATAGGTAAATGACAATTTTTATTTGTACCTTTAAGAGGATATTTTTCACCAAATTGGGATTTTTAAAAACTTATTATCGCCATTCCAAAATGCTTCTTTGTTGCATCAAACTCATGATTAGCAACTGTGGTTAAGCAGTGAATTTGAGCCATGCATATACCATTTCAGAAGTCTAGACTTGGATTTTGAGTTACTGTATAAATTGAGCATCCCTTACAGAAACCACAAGCATTCCAGTGGTATTTTTCTTGTTCCAGTTTCGACAGCCTAGAAATGCTGGGGTTAACCTTTGACTATGTCCTAATGATGGTGTTATTTTTTCTCAAATTCTTGGAGTTATGCTTTCCTCAGTTTCCTCTCTTCTGCCCTGATCCAGGACTTATCACTTAACTGGATTCCTGCTGTAACCCTAGCTGCCTCCTGGTCCCAGTATCTGCCTCCTTTCTTGAGTTGGTTGACATGTAACTTCCAATGGCATTCTGTTGTTGGTCACATCAGATCCAAATGCTTCTACCTCCCTTTAAACCCCCTTCCATAATCATTTTGTCCTTCAGCTCCTTCCTGTCATTACCCAATTTGTCCATCCACTCAGTTATTCAGGTATCTCTATACATTCTCACCTTTCTGCATTTTCTTATATTTTCTCACCTTTTAGACACTGCACCGCCCCTAGTAGCCTAATGTGTTCCCATTAAAGGCTTCAGATATTCAGATCTTCTACTACTTCTGGCTGCAGGAAGCTGTGTGCTTTTAGGCAAGTAGTTGAACTGCTCTGATTTTCTATAACAGGCAAATTGGTTTAGCTGGGTTGTTTTTCCTTATGTAGAATTTTTTTTTAATCGAAGTATAGTCAGTTACAATATGTCAATTTCTGGTGTACAGCATAACATCCCAGTCATGCATATACATACATATATTTGTTTTCATATTCTTTTGCATTAAGGGTTATTACAAGATATTGAATATAGTTCCCTGTGCTGGTCTAGCTGTTTTAAAGGTTTCCTCAAGTTTTAACATCCTGTAACTCCTTCCCCTCTAATACATTGACCTCTTTCTTTTCTGAACTCCCTTATAATACTTTTAGTCTCTACCACCTAACATTATCTTCAGTTTTTCTTTAGTTGTTACACTTAATAACGTCATTTGTGTCACATGCTTAACAGAAGGCTAAATCTGTGACTTCAACATTTGCAGCTACTGCAGATCAGTGCAGTGCGGGTTATAGTTGGTTGATTTGAGCAATTTCAGTCTCATACACAGCCCAAGGTGAATCCTGGATGACAGCTCTACCTTCAGGTTCCAGGCTAGTACCATTAACTTTTGAACCGAGAAGGCTTGCAGACCTTTTCCTGGGACTTGCCTAACACAAGTGACTGTCCTTTGTTTTACTTTACTAGATGAATTGATACGTGCCAACAAAGGGGACAAACAAGTAAAAGTACCTGGGATCGCAGAGGCTTGGATCACTTTTGTGTGTGAAACATCTCAGTTTGAAATGTGACAGTCTTGAGCAGGGGTTCAGTTTGGGAGGGTCGATTAAAGAATCAATGGCTTTGGGGTATGAAGAAGGTGTAGCGAGTGAGCAGTTTAAAGAAGCCCAGGAACCACAGAGGAATAAGACTATTTGACCCAGGAGTCAATTTTGTAATAAATAGGAAAGGGTGAAGTTACTGAACATATAACCCACAGGAGGAAAGAACACGGTTTTTGTGAGGTAATTATACTTCAGCATCTAACAGGGTTCTTTGAGAGGGGTGTAAATAAGGTGTGAACAAGGGGGAGCCAGTGAACACTGAGACTTTCAAAAAGCCTTTGATAAGACTTTTGACCAAAGACTGCTTTAAAAAATGTCCTCTCACCATGGGGTTGGGGATAATGTTTAGTCATGCATAGAGATCTAGTTTAAACCAGGAAGGAAACAACGGGTGGCTTAAATGAGATCTCAATTGCCTGGGGAGATTTTTACAGTAGGCTCTCCCAGGAATCAATGTTCAGTTTTTTTTAAACATTTTTATAAATGATTGGCAAGTAAGCCTAGTAACTCTCTCAGCTGCTTCCTAATTTAGAGTTGACACTGAGAGCTTGTGGATAGTAAAATACTAAGCTGAAGAGTATTAGCTGAAGGGCTGTTTCACAAGGCAATGTGAGAAGGCAGGAAAATGGCATGAGTGACTGTCTCCAGGAAGATGGCTCTGTACATGTTTTTCAACCTACTGAACAGGATTGGCATTCAGCCATAAAAAAGAATAAAATAATGCCATTTGCAGCAACATGGATGGACCTAGATATCATCATATTAAGTGAAGTAAGCCAGAATGAGAAAGAAAAATACCATATGATGTCACTTATATGTGGAATCTAAAAAAAAATGGCGGTGGGGGACACAAATGAACTTATTTACAAAACAGAAACAGACTCACAGGCATGGAAAACAAACTTATGGTTACCAGAGGGAAAAGAGGGTGGGAAGGGATAAATTGGGAGTTCGAGATTTGCAGATATTAACTACTATATATAAAATAGATAAACAAGTTTCTACTGTATAGCACAGGGAACTATATTCAGTATCTTGTAGTAACTTATAAAGGAAAAGAATATGGAAACGAATATATGTATGTATATGTATATATGTATGACTGAACTATTATGCTGTGCACCAGAAATTGACACAACATTGTAAACTGACTATACTTCAGTTAAAGAAAGAAAGAAAAAGTGATCAGGAGTCATTATGTAGGGAATCTCTGAGGATACTTGCTCTGGGTATTCTTATGTCTATATTTAGAAAGACATACATAATACTGACATAGTCATGAAGGGCATTCAGAATAAAAGAGTATATTATTGTCCTGATTCAAAATTGATACCTCTTTCTTTGTGCTATTTATACAATTGGAGTTTTGAAGACTAGGCAGCAAAATGGATTCAGGATTTGAATCAGGATTATTCAAATAAGAAATGAATACATGATGTACAGAATATCACAGCAGAGAAAGAGTCTAAGGAAGGGGATTAATCAAAAGAAACTTCACGGAGAGCCTAAGTGGGTATACTCTGGACTTGTTTGCGACATCCCGAAAGTTTAAACAAAGAGCTTTTCTTTGGAATTTGAAAGGTCTCTTTTTAAATGAATTTACTTTAACAGGTATGTGGCAAATAAGAAACGTGAGGCTGTTAGCCTGAGTGTTCAGGCTGAAAAGTGCAGTTTTATTAAGAACTTAGTTTAAATTGTAATATGTTTAAAGAGTAGTCAGAAAACATCAGTGCTTTCCCATCAAAATCTCTGTTGATGTCATTGTGATAGGCTATACTGAAGAATCATTGACTAGGCACAGTGATTCTGGCTCTTATTATACAAACCATTTTTCCCAAGAACTATAGATACAGAACCTAGGTTGCAACCCAGGCATATAAATTGACCCCCAATATTTTTGAAAGACTTTATTTTTTTAAGATTGAATGATGACTTGTATTCTTTAATTTATGCTAATTTATTCTGGGCCCCTGGTGTAGTTATTAACACAGATCTGTTTCTGTCATCCAATACATAGTTTTATTGTGACTTTTCCTATAGAAGGTTAAATTTAAGGACAGCTGGAAAAGCTGGAAGAAAAAAAAAAGAATATATCATCTACAGAATGTCACCAAGAACAGAGGAAGCTAGATATATGGCTAAGATCTATAAAATAGAGGCAGTTTCTGGGAGTGAGTTTTCTGAAGGCTATGTATTGCTTTTTGACAGCTTTTTCTAAGTTAAGCATGATGATAATGCCTTCCTAGAGTGACAGCAATGCCTAACGGACAATCTGTCTGCTCACAACCTTTTCACTGAGTGTGAAATTTACATCAAAAGACCCATTGGACTCAGATACTTGTACCATATAATTTCTTGAATTATCAACAATGCTATGCCCTTCCAGAACCATGGTAATTCCTTGAAAGCACAGAAACTAATCTGTTGTGCCTTACTATGTAGAGATTAGTACCCAGAGTATTAAGTCATAATTTTGATGAATGGTCTGGAAGTAGTGGTTGTCGAGGTTAGTAACAATTAGCTGACTCTAATGACCAAACCCCAGTGAAGGAGGAGGGTTTTTGCAGAAGCCATTCATAGTGCTGCCCATACTGGAAGACTGTATCAGACTCGAGTAGTTGCATTTAGTTGTTACACACTTCAGAGGGGAGGCTGCTCTCATGAATATGTGAGTTACCTTAAGCTTGTCTTCAGGAGGACATCTCGCTGCTGCCTCTAGTCCATCAGCAGTTCTTGTCAGCATTACATCTCAAATATACTCCCAGTCTCTCCACCTTACCTCCATTGCCATGACCCTGCTTCACATCATCATCATCTCTCACTGGTCTACCCTGGACATAACTGGCCTGCTCTTTTTCCCTCTTGCCCTCATGACAATTCTCCAGACAGCACCCAGGCTCATTTAAAAAAAAAAAAATCTTATTATGTCACTGCCCTGCTCAAAACCTTCTGGTGGCTTCTCATCATACTTAGAATAAAATTCAAAGTCTTTAAGAAAATTTTTTTACTATAACTATATATAATTTATTTGTATAAATTATTTATTTAAGTTTTTAATTTTTAAAATATATATTTTTATTAAAGTATAGTTGTCAAAGTCTTAAAAATTTTACTATCACTATATTTGTTTAAATTATTTAAATTTTTGATTTTTAAAATACATTTTTTATCAAAGTCTAGTTGATTTACAGTGTGTTAATTTCAGGTATATAGCAAAGTGATTTAGTTATACATATATATTCTCTTTCAGATTCTTTTTCATTATAGGTTAACTATAAGATATTGAATATAGTTCCCCATGCTATACAGCAGGTCCTTGTTGTTTACCTATTTTATATATAGTAGTATGTATATGTTAATCCCAAACTCCTAATTTCAAAGTCTTCACTTTGGCCTTTGAAACCTGGCATGATCAAGCCCCTGACTATATTTGTGATCCCATTTCACACTATATTTCTTCCTATTCATCATGTTCCAGCCCCACTGGCGCTCTCTCTTTCTCAAATACAGCGATCGAGTTTGCACTTCCAAAGTTTTCAAATTTGCTGTTTCTTTTGCTGAGTGTGTTCTTCCTCCAGATCTTCACATGGTTAATTTCTTCTGGTCACTTAGGTCTCAATTCTAATATCATTTCCTCTAAGAGGCACTCCCTGATAATTGTTGTCTAACGTTCAGACCCCTGCATCATCCTGACATCCTTATTCCTCCTTTATTGTTTCAGGGCACATAGCACTATCTAGTTATTTTATTTCTTGTTTATTGTCTCTCTCATGCGCTACATAAGTTATATGTCAGCAGGTACAGCATTTGTCTTGTTTACTTTTATATCCCTACTATGCAGCGCTGCATCTGGTACACAGTAGGCCTAGTTTCATAAATATTTGGTAATGAAGAAGTAAATCTCAGTGCTTATCGGCATTAGCAGTTCTCTTAGAACTGGCACAGTTTCCTCCATGGAAGGTAGTTGAATTGACCAGGTACCTAAGTTGCTTAAATTGTGTTGAAGAAGCTACAGGGCTTGAACACCTGAAGGCAGATGTTCATAGTCCTTAACAGCAATTTAGCCTACAAACCCCTCATGAGTGGTACAGTCTGTAATCATTGTCTCCTTTGCTATAGAAAGTGAGAGCTAACAAAAGCTACAATTCATTTAATGTTTATGATGTACCAGGCACAGAATAGCACTTCACGTCCATTAACTCATTTAATCCATGCAACAACCCTATGTGATCGGTATTATTATCCCCATTTTAGAGTCTTGAGAACTGAAGGATAGTCACATGGCCAGTGAGTAGGGGAATCCGGATAGGTGCCTAGGCAGTCTGACTCCTGAGACAGACCATCCACATGGATTTCACAACCACCTTTACCAGATGATCTGTTGATCTCTGTGCAGTTTGTATGTCACAACTGAGACTATACATTTGACTTTTAGTGACCTTTCAGTTTCAGTGATCACTGCTTACCAAACAGGTTTCCTCGGGTTCTGTCACCACGACCAATATCAGATAGGGCTTTGCCATTTAGGTCATACTGGATCGCTGGAATGAGACCATGTTGTAATGGAGCATTCATCTGAGGATTTTTTTGGTTTTGTTTTTTATTTTCCTTTCTCTTTTGATGGTCTTGCTGCATAGTCTAAAACTTCATTGTCATGAATCCCAAGAACTTACAGCAAGGGATGAGGCCTGGCTTGGGATTCTTATGAATGTAACTGTTTACTGAGGCTGCAGGAATCATTACCTATTGTGTAGCTTTTGCTCTTAAGAAAGCATTCAGTTCTGGGCCAGTAGGAAGTCTATGCTGAATTGAATGACAGTGGCTTGAGTTGTTGAGGGGATAGTGGGTGGAGGGGGGAGATGATGCTGTGACTTAAATGCTACCCAGTTTTCTATCCCCAGGAGACAGACCAACTATAGCAAAAATGCATCATTCATTTCTGACACCCAGTATACAGTCATTCTCCTTCCCCCTACTTCCTGCAAGAAGAAAGTAGGAAAGAAGAAAGAAAAAAAAGATAGTATAAGTTTTAAGTAAAAACTCTGCTAAATAATAAAATATGTAACCAATAAACAATGATGTAGTAGTAGGAATATTCAATATAGGTATGTAACCCATAACCATGCTATATTCTATATAATATATATTTAAAGTGTGTTTGTCAACAGCACTAAGACGTTTGGGACCCCCTGTGTGTGTGTGTGTGTGTGTGTGTGTGTGTGTGTGTATTTAAGTATTGAAAAAATAAACACGTATACACATAAGCCTTCCCAGACAGAATTTTCAGACCAGCAGGCACTGGGTAAACATGATAGAAAACTCAGTGTGTTATTTTAAATGTCATGCTCTGATAAATGTATGTCTGAATGCAGTTAAAAATAAGTAACAACAGCTGAACTTTGTAGAGATAGATGCAATCACTGAAGTTTTATTGTCTTTCACAAAACTCAGACTTGCTGAATTACTGTTGATTGGAACTTCTGCTGTATCAGTACAGTTTAAGCTGGCGAGTCACTAAAAAGCACAGTGATGATGACCAGTGGTCACTCCGTATTCTCTTGTAACAGACCTTTTTTGTTGGGTTTATTTTTAATGGTATTTGATAAAGTGTTTCAAATATATTTCTGTAGTGGCTTTTGTTTTTGGGTAGTATTACCTACTGTATTTAGTACAGTAGTAGATTTTTTTTAAGTAAGTTCCATAAAACTTATACTTCCTTGCGTCTAGGCCCCATAGTACAGTCTAGAAGGTAGATGTACAGAGCTATCTTGCCAGGCATCATGTTAGGTTCCAAGATGGCTGATATGAACTGTACCAAATCTGGGACCTGACTGACATCTCAGCCATCAGTGTTCACTATGTTTGGTAGCTTAATTGTCCATCATTAAAGATGTGTAAACCCTTGGATCACTAGGCTGCCATTTAATGCACTGGAGGAAAACGTGTATCTTGTAGCGCCTTATTACCTTCAAAAAAATTAATGGTGCAGTGTTTCCCTTCTACTAACAGCACTTTCTCTATTTAAAAATCTCTATCTTACCAATATATACTTTATAAATCACTTTTTAAAACGTGAATTGCAGCGTATTCCTAATTTTCTAGGTACTAGATGAGTACTCCCATGGTTATTCTAACTCTGAGCTTATATTCTGTCTAAAATGAAGTCACAATAATCCACTTAACATGTACAGATAGAGAATAAACATATACTTTCAGGGAGCCAATAAGATGGAGAAATTGAGGAATTATTTCACTCTCTGTAATGATCTTTGCGAGTTGTCAGGAATTAGAACAACTCTGAGAGTAACTTTTACTCTCTTGACACCATGTTGCTTTCCTTCATAATGTCAAAAAGGATGGTACTGACAGTGAGGCAGGTTGTATGATGGTTATCAGAGAAGCCACTGGGACCAGATCACCTGAGTTTTCATTCAGCAATACCATTTACTAAATGACCTTGAGCAAGTCACTTGACCTCTCCTTTCCTTGCCTCAGTCTCCAAATCTGTAAAACTCTCCCATAGAGCTGTAGGGGGCAGTGTGTTAATACATGTAAAGCTTCTAGCATGTAATAAGCATTCAACGCGAGCCATAATGATTATTTGTATTGTTCTTGTTATTGGCTGTGTGCCCCAAAGACTATTGCATAACCAATAGTTATTTTCTCATTTCTCTTGTAATTCCCCACTTCTCATGTAAATGACTGCTATTTGAGTTTTGAATGCAGCTCTCAAGAATTACTTGTTGGGGAGGTGGGGGTTATTCAGTGGTAGAGTACAGGGTTAGCATGCACGAGGTCCTTGGTTCAATCCCCAGTACCTCCATTAAAAAACAGTACAAAAAAGAACTGCTTGCTGTTTATTTTGCTTGTTACCCACTCATAAAAGATTTCTTCAATGGCTCATTGTCACTGTGTAGCACCCCTCTAACCACAAAAAAATTTTTTTAAAGACCAAGTGTAAAAATGATTGATAAGATTATCACACAGAGGAGTCTTCATCAACCCCCTCATTTTGCCCGGCACTTTTTACAAAACACTGATTTTCGTCATTTGAGCATGAGGTACGTGATGAAAATACAGAGGTGACAGAGAATAAATGCCACCATTATGAGCAACACATATCTCCCCTAACAGGCAAGACTAGTATGAGGGAAAAAGCTAAAGACAAGCAGTATGAAAAACATACGTGTACAGCTGTCCGCTTTGGCAGTTACAGAAATTTATATGTAGATATCAAGTCATCTTTTTTTCCAAGAGCACAAAAATACCACCTATGTTCTCATTTAAAATTAAGGGGAAATTTGTTGAATTATTGTGACAGTGTCTCATTATTGGACTTCTTCCTCTGTAATATTCACCATCATTCTCTCAGACTGTTACTGGAGAGTAGGTTCTTGTCTTGCAAAGAATTTCAGAGTGAGCCATAGTAAAGTGAAAGCAAGTTTAAATAGAGGAATATACATTGCATAGACAGAATGAGGTCTGTCTCAGAAGGGAGAGTGGCCCTAGGGTGTTGGGGGTGTTTAGTTTTTATGGGCTAAGTAATTTGATATGCTAACAAGTGGGAGGATTATTCCAGCTGTTTTGGGGAAGAGGTGGGAATTTCCAGGAATTGAGCCCCTGCCCACTTTTTGGCCTTTTATGGTCAGCCTGGGAACTGTCATGGTGCTTGTGGGTGTGTCATTTAGCAGCTAATGTATTATAATGAGCCTATGATGAGACCCAAGGTCTACTGGAAGGCGAATCTTCTGCCATCTTGGGCCAAGTTGATTCTAACCAGTGTATGTCCTTTCTTCAGCAGCTATGTAATTCTTCTAATGGTTGTGCTCTGCCCCCTTCCCTCCTGTCTCAAAACTAGTTGTTAACATTCTTTACATTCTTATGTTTCTTCTATATAGTATATGCCCACTGTTAATAAATCATGTTTTTGTAAACTAGGTGGTTTTTTGATGGCTTACTAAAATATTATAGATGCCTCTATTGCACTTTATATTTTTTCAAAGGCCCCATTTACCATAAACATGTCATAGAAATTAGTTTTCAAACAAAAAGATACTTGATAATATTATATACTAAAGTAGCAATGTTTTCATAACAAGTGTGATATATAATGAAAGGAGGTCTTTGTAGAAAATTACCTTTAATTTTAGCTAAGTGGATTTCTTACGCTTTTGATAATACTGTAATAGCCTATAACATGTTTTATGATTTTTTTAACCTCATACAATCTCTGACTAATTCTGAACTTGATGCCCTTGTTTTTCTTGGAATCTGGGAAGATACCTAAAAATTGTTTTTCCCCAAAAGGGGAGTTGATGCGTGTGTGTGTGTGTGTGTGTGTGTGTGTGTGTGTGTGTGTAAACACAGAACAATGTGACTGAAGTTGGTAACAGCTCATCTATAGCTGCTTACATGAAAGTTACAAACACTGGTGGAGCAACTCACATGACAAAAAGATATCCCTGGGCAAGTGAGAATGCTAATTATGTGGTTCAGACTTTTAACTTGCTTGTCTGTTTTGGGGCCTTAACCTAATTCAGCTTGTTTATTTTTAGTGAGCCAGCAATATTTCATGTGCCAGTATCAATGGGAAATTGATGGTGAAAGTGGGACTGTTTGTCTCAGTCACATCAGTTTCACTGTTTCAGTAGTATTCCATTACTAACAATAGGAGGCAGAATGCCACTTGAGAAATGTAGCTAAACAGTCCTACAGAAAGGTTAGAAATCCTTCTAATCCTCTTTTCACTCTGTTGAATGCAATGTCTCAAATAGTACCAGGTGTACCAGCATAATTAATAAATATTGTTCCATAATTTGATATGTGACTGGTGAACAAGATTAGCAAGAAGGGAGAATATGTTGTAGCTGATGTTCTGGGTGAAATTTATAGTCAAAAGGATTTCCAGACACGTGAAATTTTGCTTGCTTGTCATTTCTTATATTATTCTAAATTTCTCAGTGGAAATAAACCCTAATTTCCTTGTTGTTCTATACCAGAAGGAATTATTACCTAACCTAATTAGCTTGATCATAGCTACTAAAATGATTAAATTTACAAAGATGGTAGGAATCTTACGCCATATTTAGAGAAAGCCGCTTATCTCTACCACTGATTTATATTTTTCCTTATAATCTAATTATGAAATACTTTAAGGATGTTTCAGAAAGAACAGAGAATAGAATAAAGACCACCCATGTGACCACTAACAGTTTTGCCAAATCTTAACATTTTGCCATATTTGCTCTAAATATGTTTTTTAAAGAAACTGAACTGAGCAGTTGAAATCTTCAGTGTAACTTCACTCTTTCCCTTCCCAGAGATAACTATTTTCCTGAATTTGGTGGCTATAATTCCTTTAAATGTTTGTGTACTTTTACTGCATATATATGTATCCATAAATGATATATAGTACTAGTTTGCATATAAAGTTTTGAAACTTTTCATTTATAAATGATGTCACTTTGGACATACTCTTCCCCAACTTGCTATTATTGCTCAATATTTATGGGGTTTTTTTGGTCATTTATCCATGTTGATAGTCAGTTCATTCATTTAAATGGCTTATAGCATTCCATAGTACAATGTGAGAGATTAAGCCAACTGTATGGTTAGAGGATGCAGTCCCCCCACGACTGCTCACACTTCTTTTTTTTTTCTTTTTTTTTTAATTGACGTATATTCAGTTTACAATGTTGCATCAGTATCTGGTGTACAACATAATGTTTCAGTCATATATATATTCATTTTCATATTCTTTTTCTTATAGATTACTAGATATTGAATATAGTTCCCTGTGCTATACAGAAGAAACATGTTTATCTATTTTATATATAGTAGTTAGTGTCTGCAAATGTTGAACTCCCAATTTATCCCTTCCCACCCACTTTCCCCTCCCCATAACTGTAAGTTTGTTTTCCATGTCTGTGAGTCTATTTATGTTTTGTGAATAAATTCATTTGTCTTTTTAGATTCCACATATAAGTCATACCACATGGAATTTTTCTTTCTCCTTATGGCTTATTTCATTTAGAATGATGATCTCCAGGTCCTTCCATGTTGCTGCAAATGACATTATTTCATTATTTTTTTATGACTGAATCATATTCCATTGTATAATCATACCACAATTTCTTTAACCAGTCATCTGTTAACGGACATTTAGGTTGTTTCCTTGTCTTTGCCCACACTTTTGACACAAACTGCAAGTTTGGGGATTCCCAAAACCACCCTCAGTTTTGATAGTTCACTCAAAGGACTCCCAGGACTCACTCAAAGCTGTTACACTCACACTTATGCTTTATTACAGGGAATCAGTGTAGATTGAGATCGGTCAAGGGAAGAAGGGATAGAATACAGGGCGTTCCAAATGTGGAGCTTTCACTTGTCCTCTCCCCACGGAGTCAGGACAGCGTTTCTCTCCTGGCACTGATGAATGGCAGTGCGCACTGAGATGGCTAACCAGTGAAGCTCACTCCATTGCTCAGGCATGACTGATTTGGCCATGGGGCTGATCTCAGTCTCCAGCCACACCAGAGGTTGACTGATACCACATGACCCAGCGCCTCCACCCTAAATCACACTTCGATCTTTCTGGCATGGCTAATTCCTACCTTAAGACTCTTGTATGGCCAGCCCTAACCTCAAATCATATTGTTAGACTGCCTGGTGACCCAAGGCCACACAGACAAACAAGGACACTTCTTGTAGACTTGGCATTCCAAGGGCTTAGAGATCATCTCCCAGAAGCCACAGACAAAGGACAGACATCTTTGTGGACCGGGTTAAATTCTTTATTACACATATGAATATGCCACATTTTCTTCTGTTCATTCTCTTGATGGATATTTGGGTTGCATGTGATATATATCAAATAGTATCTATATTATTTAATTAATGAATACTTTCTGTAATACTGTGTGCCAGGTACTCTGTAGCTTCTTTACAAATATTAACACATTTAATCCTCAGGAGACTCCTATATGAAATAAGTGCTATTTTCTTATTCTACAGATGAAGAAAATAGGATACAGGGAGCCTAAATGCCTTTTTCAAGGTCACATAGCCAGTAGATGGAATAGCTGGAATATGAACTCAAGCAGTCAGAGTCCTTCCTCATAACATTCTGTTATGCTGCCTAAGAAAACTACAGCAACAAATATTTTTATTCAGATCTTTTTTTCTATACACATATACAAAAGAATCTTTGTAAGATTTATGCCTAAGAGTAGAATTGCTGCACTGTAGGAGTATATGTCTTCAACCTTATTAGACTGCCAAATTATTATCCAAACTGATATTTTTAAACAATTTGTAAGATATTTGTACATATGTTTTCTAGTCTGTGGCTTTTCACTTTCTTTTGTTATCCAGATGTTTATAATTTTAAGGTACGCTGTTTTTTTCCAATGTTTTCTCTGTGATTTTGCTTTTTGCATCTTTTTAAGAAATATTTTTTGGGGGAGGGTATAGCTCAGTGGGAGAGTTTGTGCTTAGCATGCACAAGGTCATGGGTTCAATCCTCAGTACCTCCATTAAAGTAAACAAACAAACAAAAAAACATAATTACCCCCCCAAAAAAAAGCAAAACCAAAAAAGTATTTCTTTCCCCTGAGCTCAAATGTACATCCTCCTATATTTTCTTCTAGAAGCTTTGCCTTTTATATTTATGCCTTTCATCTACCAGGGATTGATTCTGAATATGGTGTAAAGCAGTTATCTCAAAACCATTTTTGCAGTGGTCCATTCTTTCCCCACTGGTCTGTAATTTCACCTCTGTCGTGATCATATCCATATACTTCTGGTTCTTTTTATTAGTTTGCTCTTGCTGCCATAACAAATCACCACAAACTTAGTAGCTTAAAACAACACAAGTGTGTAACCTTACAGTCTTGGAGGTCAGAATTCTCAAATGGGTAGTCAGGGCTGCATTCCTTCTTGGGGCTCTAGAAGAGAATCTATTTCTTGCCTTTTCTAGTTTATAAAGACCGCCTGCCTTCCTTGGCTTGTGAGCCTCTTCCAGCAGTGGGTTTGACCTCTGCTTCCATCTTCAAATCTTCTCTGACTTTGACCCTTCTGCTGCCTTTTTTTAAAGTAACTTTCTGATGAGATATCACCCACTGGGATAATCCTGGATAATCTCCCCATCTCAAGATCCTTAATGTGATCGCACCTGCAGAGTCCCCGTGCTGTGTAAGAGAACCTACCCACAGGTTCCAGGAATTAGGATGTGAAGATCCGTAGTGGGGGCATTTACAGCCTATCACAGTCTTCTTTCTGGACCTTCCATTAATCTTGTATTTTTAATTCATCCCTTTTAAGCATACTCATCATATAATCCCTATCTGATAACTCTACTATCTGAATAAAGTTTTGGAGGAATCTAATCCTGCGATTTATTGTGTTTGTTAATTCTCACTCAGGATAAGATGTGTTTCTTCATCTGTTGTATAATTTTAGATTATAAACTCATCAAACTGTCTATGACAATCTCGTGTGGCCTGGGTTGAGGTCATATGGCTCCAGAAAGTTTTAGCAATTGCTTCCACCAAGTTTCCAAGGATACTACTGACCCAGAGCCACTTTTCATGATGTTTTATTGATTAAGGGTTTATTGGCTCATCTAGTTGTATAATTTCAAATCCCAGCTTGTGTGAGGGCGGACCACTGGTTATAAATACAGAGGTGTAATCTTCCTCCACCCAGAGTTTCAGATAAAATAATTTATGTTTTCTCTCTCGTAGTAAGTGGATTTTTCCTCTAGATCAGCCTTTCACTGAAGTATAGTCCTTTAAGGATCCAGACATTATTAGAGAATATCTCATTTTCTACTCCTTGCCTTGTTTGGATCCTAAGGCCTCTCTTTTCCCTACGTGGGCATTAAAACCCAAGCCCTTAGATTCATGAGTTAGGCAAACTCCTTAGAGCTTCTGCAGCATTAACTCCTGTGCTTACTGCTTTAGTTTTCAGTTCTTAGTTTAGTTTTTGCTTACTTTTATGGTAAGCAAAATCTCCAGTCTTCCCTGCTTACTTTCTCCTTGAAGTTTCTCTGTGGTCACTTCTGCTGCGGGGGTCTCACCCATCACCTCTTGAGGCTATTTGTAGCCTATATATATATATATATATATATATATATATATATATATATCTTAGATGATCAGTAACTGGTTTGGTGGTGGGGATAGCTGAGCTTTGTTTAGGGACACTTTCAGCTTGGTCGCAATTCTAGGCTTCCACATCGTATTATTAGTAGTACCTTTGCTGTGTTAAAATATTACCAATCTTACTTCTGAGAGATTCTTAATACCTTGATAGAAAAAATAGCACATGATCAAAATCTTTTTTTCTCTAGGACCAGTTATTAATGTTAGATATTTGAAAGACCATAATGTTACCTTAATTTTCAACTCAAGAATCCTAATTCTCATTTTCCTATTCTCTTCCTAGGATGTGTGCGGTATTCGGTGGAATCTATTGTCTTCGCCATTCAGTACAGTGCCTTGTTGTGGACAAAGAGTCTGGAAAGTAAGGATGATATAAGTTACCTTCCTATATTTACACCCCAAGCACAGGTGAAAAATACTAAAGTCGATTTTTAAAAAAAATGATTCTTCAAAGATCCTCCTTGGTATTAATAACATATCAACCTTGATTAAAAGTAATTTGTGTTTAGATCCTTCAGAACAAGGAAAGTGAGTTCAGAATATAGAAACTAAATTAATTTCCCTGCAATATGACTATAGCTCCTGATCATCCAAGCTTGGAAGACAAATCATTTCAGCTGCCGGGGGTGGGTGATGAGTGATGTTAGTTTTCCTTGTGGCCTTACCTCCTCTAATTGATTTTCATCAGATGACAACAAAGCCCTCTGTTATTGCATTTTTAAAAATGGAGCTCACCTAAAGACTCATCAGATTAATCTCTGCTGATAATGCATGTCACTCCAAGAGAAAAGACTTTAATGAGTTTTTAGGTAGATTGTTGTCATAAACTATAGTGCCCTGTTATCTGAGAATAAATTCTTTCACAACCGTATCAGGCCTGAAAGCTGGTTGAGGATTAAAATAAGAAAGTACCTGTTTTTAAAGAAAGCTGAGTACTATCTATTTATCTGTGTATGTTTATATTTCAATTATATTTTTCTAGGATTTATTGTTTAGTAACTAAGATAAGATCTCATCTGAATTACACTAAGTTAGTAGTATTCTTTGATTTCTAGGTTTTACACTGAAACTTAAATGGATCAACTGATCACGTTTTAGGAGCTGTTCAAATTGCTATGTGTTTTTCTTTTTTGTTATATGTTCTTAAGTATCTACTGACCTATATCTCTTATATGACTGTTTTTAGGGAATATGTAAAGAAATAGTATTATTCAGGTTATAAAATACCTTAATATCTTGAACTGGCAGCTTAAAAACATAAATTTGAAGCTTTTTTTTCATTTTATAGTAATTCCAGATAGTCTAAGGGACATAAAATGCCTGTTAACTTCTTGTAGACCCATTATAGTGCAATAGCTAGTATTTTGAGATATGGTGGAGAAAAAAATTCAACTAGAAATGTAATATTTAGACAGTGAATTTGCTTTAGAAAAGTAATTCTCTAGTATGAGATAAAATAGACACATGGTTTAAAGGCTTATAATTTCCTTTTAGCACTTTAACAGAAAGGTACTACATAAATGAAACATGATGATCTCCAGTGAAAAATCTATCCTTGAAGGCCCAGGGTATTCATATATTGATGCATGAAGAGCTCTGTGGAGGTTCATGAAGGAATAGTTGTCTTTATGACTCTTAGAGTCATTTGTCCTTATGCATTCATTTTGAAACGTATGCATGTTCCCATGTTGGAAAGCCAGATAATGAATTGCTTGTTTGGTGCTTATTTACTTAGATCCTTTTACCTTTTTTGGGCCTCATTCCAGTCCCACATGTTACTCTTAGTGACATGAAGAATTTGCATGGCTCATGTTTGTTTAAAAAAAATGGATGTATTAGTACAGTAATAGCATTTGTTGAACTAAAGACTACATTTACCTTAACTTTGACTTAGTTTTTATTACAGACTCTTAACAGAAGAAGTCTTCTTTATGACCTACTCTAGATTTCAATTGCAACAGATAGCTGACGGCTAAGGGTTTAGACCCTTTAGACCTTTCGACCCTTTAGAGACCAAAGTTTGGTGGGTTTTCAGATTTTATTGTGCCTATCAATCACCAGATAAAATTGTTTAAAATGCAAATTTCTATCTCTCACCCTGGGAGAGTGAAATTGGGTCATCTGCTTAGAGTGGAGCCAGGGAATTTGCAGTTTTAAGGAACACCCCCAAATGAAAATAATGTAGATTACACTGAAAAACAGTGATCTGTAAGGTAAAGTTCAGGATTTAGCCAATGGTACTGTGTTCTATGATGGACTGGGGAGACTCTCAGTCTTAATTCATTTCTTTTATATCTTCATAGAAAGACTTCTCAGACATAACAATTATTGTCTAACAACTCTTAAGGCATGCAATGGTCAGGTATCCCTGGAATGAAAGAAGACCTGGGACTCTTATCACAGCCACGAGTGACAGTGGGCAAAAGTCACTTTTCTCTGGGCAAAGCCAGTTCCTTTATCTGTAAGATGAGTTAGATGGACTCTGCAGTAATTTTCAGGTCTCCTCCTGGATATGATGTTCTTTGGTTGAATTATTGAAAGTACTTAGAAAGTACTAAGTTTTTCCGTAACATTTAGAAATAAATTGTCTTAAAATGTTTTACATGCCCAAATGTAGTCCATTCGCACATATTGGGTAATCTTCAGTCCCAGTGAGAAATTCAAAAAATGTCTGAACAACTGGTATGCGTCTACTTTAATGAATATAAATGAAATAGCAAAATGTCTACTTCTGCTATTTATTATTATTTTACTAGAACCTCAGTTTTCCAATGAATGACTTTTTCTTGGCCATCTTGGGTCTTTAAGATACAGCCATTGTGTATTCTCTGTGTGATTCTCTTACTGGAAAATTTATTCCAAGCCATAGCTGTTTATTTCCTTAGTAGTAGGACAGTTTTTAAA
This sequence comes from Camelus bactrianus, assembly GCF_048773025.1. NCBI lineage: Eukaryota > Metazoa > Chordata > Mammalia > Artiodactyla > Camelidae > Camelus > Camelus bactrianus. Next base: position 68,779,079 of record NC_133575.1, on the reverse strand, counting down.
ATTTGACCTCTGTGTGTAATATTCATGATATCTACAGTATTCTCACTCTACTAAATTACTTAAGTGATCTTGAAAAAGTTTTATTTAAGAGACAACCAGTACTTCAAAATTGCAAATTCATATCCTCATTAATAATTACCAAATTTATGTTTTTGATTCTTAAAAAAAAAAACCCATTCTTTCAAGTCAAATAGTCTCTATAAATATCTAAAATTACCATTGATTAAAGTTGACTCAGGCCAATGTATCTTTCCCAAACATCACTTTGCCATTCAAAGTCAAATAATTGAGAGACCTACCAGTAATAGAAGATGTTCTGTCAAGACTTGAATAGAAAATAAAGTGAGGGATAATTTTTTGAGGGAAAAACCTTGAGCTTATATTTGGGCATATCCAGCATACATTTCTTTGTAAGGAATCCAGATTGACGCAAACAGTTGTTTATTTTAAGTGTAATTGGCATATTAATCAAGGGATCTGCAAAGGTTTGCATTTGTCTCCTCTTAGATGGCCTTTCCTCTCCTACTTTACTATATGGAGTACTTGGCATCCCCTCTCCTCTTTGGTGTAATTAAGAGCTACTCATGCTTTGGGTCTAAGGTCTAAGTTTATTTCCTGATCCTACGGACTAGATCAGAACCCTCTGCCAGCGCCCAACTCAGGTCCCCTTGTATGATTGTAAATTCCCTATAAGAAAAGGCAGGATCTCATTACTCTGTCTCTAGAACCAAGGCAGGTTCCTGTCACCCATTATACTCAATAGCTTTGTATTAAATGAATGAATGAAGATTAAAAACTGATGAGAGCCCTTTTTTGTGCCTTTCTTTTCACCTTTCATTGAGGAAAGCTGATAGAAGCATAAATGATCATAGCATTGAGTTTAGCATGTGGATTACACATCAAAGTATTGTACAAACTTTGAGAGAAGAAATACGGAATATGGAACCAAACTCATGCTTATTTTCAGCTAGACCTTATTTTTTGTTCTTGTTTAATTCGCTCTTCTTGAGATCCGCATTGACTGTGCTCTATTTGCTATGTTATCCATTGGCTCTGCTTTCTTAATTTTCCAAGGACATGGGTATCAGTGGTTCTTTTTTCTACCCTCTTACTAAATTCTAATACTGAACCCCTCTGTTGACTGTTTCTGGAAACACTGAATGCTCTTGTTGAGCAACTTTCTTTTCCTTTACAGCAGTGCTGACCATGTAAAACGCCTGCAAATTAGATTTGGCTGTTTAGCAATGTAGCATTCGATAGTAGGGTAGCGTATGGATGACCTTGGGCCAGATATGTCTGTAATCAATAGTCCGAATCTAATTACTTCAGCTAGTGTTCCTTCTGAACTTCAGCTGTCTCACTTACTAGATTTTCTGCTGTTACTATTTTTTGGAGATGTCTTTTTTTCCTGATGTCAGGAATAACTGGATCTTTCTCAGATATTTGAAAATTACTTATGAATAGTATGTTAGACCAAGCATGAGGTGACTGATTCTTAATACTATTTGTCATTGTGGGGAAATCACTGCATTTCTGATTTTAGTATGTTCCATTTGTAAAATGGTAGCAATAATATTCTAGATATTTAACCACCACCAACCCACATGCTGGTATCTGTGGGGGTAAACAGGTGAATAAAACATGAATCTTGCCCTTGTGTACAAAGAGACAGCAGGAAAGAGTACAGGCTCTGAAGTCAGATTGACCTGGATCTGTAGAACTGGATCTGTACCCTGGCTTCCCCACATACTAGCTGAGTGAACGTTAACAAGTTGTTTAACCTCTCTGTGCTCCAGTTACTTTATCTGTAAAGCAGGATAGGACAGTACCTATCTCATTAGATTATTACGAGTATTAAGTGAACAGATAAAGCACATAGAACCCACATAGCAAGAACACAGTACCTGTTAACTAATAACAGTTATTAATGTAATTGGATGCTTTGGAATCCCACGGTGGAAATACAGTCCTTCTGTGCTATGCTAAGGAATTAGACTACAATCAGTGGTAGTTTTAAGTGGGTGAATAACAAGATTAGATTTGCTGCTTTTAAGTTTGCAATCCTGGCAGTGATCTGGAAGAAGTATGGTGATGGAAAGAGTTTCTTTACTTTCTAAGTCAGAGATTCTGTATCTTTGTTTGTATCTCTGCACTATTCACGTGCAAGGAAGACTTCCATCATCCATCCATCTGTTCCGTCATCCATGCAACAAGTATTACTTGTTTGTGTGCCAGGCACTGGGGACACAGCACAGAACAAGGCAGTCATGGTCTTTGTTCTCATGGAGCTTAGAGTCTACTGGGCAACACCGAAGAACAAGTAAATTAATGAGATAATTAACACATTGAGATCGGTTCAGTATGCAGATCTGGCTCTTTCTTTCCCTGTGTATAAAAAGCTTCAGTGACTTTATATTACAGTGAAATCTAAGACTGTTTATTTACATCGCTTACATGAGACGTGAGACTCTGGGATCTGACCTTTGCCTGCCTCTGTAAGTTTCTCTCTCTTCCCTCCCTGTTTCCATTTTATTGTCAGTTAATACTGAACTGCTTGTGGTTCCATGAACTTCTCTTACTTGCCTTTTTTCCCCCTACAAATGCTGCTCTTCCACTGGAAATATCCTTCTTTTTTGCTTGCATAACTGGTTTTTATCCTTTGAAAGCAGCTAATACATCACTTCCTCCAAAGAACATTCCCTGATACTCTACCCGCCCCCCAGCTTTCACCTCTTAGGACAGTACTTGGCACATGGTTGTTATGTCATGCATTTAGGTCAGACAGATGAGCCACCAACCCGCTAGCAGTCTTTTTAGACTTAAGAGTCTAGGGCAGTGTCAGTGGAGATGGAGAGAAGAGGCCAGTTTCCAGAAATTTTTATAAGGTGAAATCAAAATTCAGCACCAGATTAGATGTGGAAAGAGAGATTTTGAGCTAAGGAAACTGCATCTGCTGGTCATGCCATTAACTGAGATTGGGATTCCAAGGCAGGAAGCAGGTGAGGAGCCATGATGAACTCAGTTTGGGACATGCTAGGTTTAAAAAGGGTTTGGAGTCTGTCCAGAAAGAAAGAGAAAATAGACCATTAAAAAACATGGATACAGTAAAAAAAAATATGGATACAGAGCTTGGGATTGATTAGAACAAAGAACCGTAGGTTTGGAGTTATACTTGTGTTTGAAGCTATTGGAGTAGCTTTTTAGCCAAGAAAAATGAGTGATAGGCATTTTGGAATGGTTTCATTGAAGCAGTAGCATTTGAACTAACGTGTTTGAGAAAGCATGGAAGGGCATAGTGAGTCGGGAGAATTATTTTGTTTCCTTCAATGACTGGGAATCTTCTAACTTCCTTAATTAATGTATTTTCATTTTAATGACTTCATATGTGATTTCTACATTCCTTACCATGCAATGAGTTGAGATATTAATTCTGAAGATTGTAGAGATTGGATACCTGTTTTAATGTTCTTGTTCTCTTCTGGGCCAAGTTCCATATAAAGAGTTTTCATCTTACTGATTGTTTTCTTCCTTATCATCATTTTGCTATTTATGCCTTCATGTCATTGAACCAAGAGCTGAATAACTGTGGTGATTTGTCGATTTAGAAAGCTCAGCTCTAGAAATGTTCTGTCTGACTTCAGTGATTCTTATGATCAGCTTGGTCATTGTGTCCCTGTAACTGGGAACTCTCATCGTGTTCCTCCTCAGTTTACTATTTATGAGGCTCAGCAAGGCCCTCAACTAAATCCAAAGTGATGTTAATCTTTAATGGCTTCCTCAGGTTCATGTGGGAGGGGTGGGCAGGAGGATATTTTCATGTCTCTAGCAGCACTGTTTCATTTTGTTATTTTCCATTACTTGAATGTCATCTAATTTTTTCTATTAATCTTTATAATACGAAGTCTAAGTCTAGGTCCCAAATCAATATGCCTTTCCCCATTGTTCTCCCAATTAGGCCTAATATATGACAGTGAGTCAAGTATCTGAGGGGAAAACAAATCTTACCACTTAACTTAAATGTGTCTTGGTTTGAAGAGCTTTGTTCGGGCCTAGAGCATTAGTCCTTTAGAGTGAGACTGTCAGGTAAGTTGTGTTATTATCATCTGCTGGACTGCCTAGGCTTATGTGACCATCACCTTAGTTTCTGCAGAAATCAGTAGGTTTTTCTGTAGCAATAGCTCTTGGCTTTTTTTCACCTAGCCCAGCATAAAGAGACAGCAGTAGCTGTGGCACACTGTGATTCTTCCTTGGGATTTGGGAGCTTATCAGAATCTCCAGGGGTACTTATAATTGGAAAAAGTCCCCCAGGTGTGATTCTGATTTGCTTCCTTCTCCTCCTCCTCTGAGAATCACTGTTTCATTCGGAAGCTTCAGCATAAATAAGCACATTTATTGGTATACTGTCCTCGCATAGTTGATAGTTGAGCTCCCTAATCTCTATGAGTCCATTCTTTCCTTTGCAGTGGTCCCCAGTGGTTCTAATACCATAACTTCTGAAACCAGTGTCTGCCTGTCACCAAAGCTGTAGCTGCCACCAAAGCAGCCCTGTTATGTTGGGAAGCCTACAAGCCAAGAGGTCTCCACAAGCTTGAGGGCCAGGTTTAACTGAGTGGTCTATTTCAGCGGGAGCCTTTTGCAAAAGACTGAGACTGGAGTCCCAAGATTTAGGCTAACATCACTCCTCGTCCCAATTTTATTCCAGTATTTTATGATGAAAAATTTTCAGATTTTCACCAAAATTGAACGACTTTCAGGGTGATCACCTGTATACCCACCACCTAGATTCTACAATTAACATTTTAATGTACTTAAATTATTATTAAATCATATTTATCCTTCTGTTCATCTGTTCACCTCTTTGAAGCATCTCACAGTCAATTCCAGATATCAGTATATTTCCCCCTAAGCATTTCAGTATGCGTATCATTAACTAGAGTTTAATATTTGTTTATAGCTTTTTCTTTTGATGTAAAATTTACATATGGTAAAGTGCCCAAATCTTAAGTGCTTATTAGCTGAGTGTTGACAAATGATAAATCTGTATAACCCAAATCCCTATCAAGATATAGAAGATTTTTAACACCCTCTTTTTTTTTGCCCAGATTATTCCCTCTTGCTTTCTATAATCCCTGAGTTCAAGGTAAGCAAAAGGCTAGTCAGTGCTCACAGGACGAATAGGGATCAATGTTTAATGATGGAGCATCAGATTTCTCTTTTCCATTGTCAGAGTACTTTGTGTTTTAAATTGTATATGAATATTTTAAAACAGGATACTGAGTGAGTAACTTACCTTTTAGTTTTTAAGTAATTATTTTGGAAAATACTATAGGTATAAATACCTTATATTTATTTAGTGAAGTATTTTATAGAGTAAGAACTCTAGTTTAATGAAACGTGAGGAGATATGCATAGAAACGTATGTGCGGAAGAGAAAGGAAATGGAGGTGAGGGGGGAAAATCACAAATATTAATGTAATGTAATGTATGTATTAATATGTAGTTAATTGATTAGAAATATATTATGCATATCTTAACGTCACAAGATACCATAGTCTGTCCTGAAAACAGTGACATGCCATTTATTCAAGAATATCAGTGTATCATAATCTGCCATTAGGAGATATACATTAAATTCCTCTCACTATTGGTCTTGGGTATTTGTCATTTCATTGTTAATGCCTTTATGCCTGGTAAATATCTCTTCTTTGGCTTCTTTTTTTAGGGTGATGCAGCGTATTTTAATATGCCATATGCCAGTATCTTTAAAATATGGCATAAGTTGGAAATTCTTTGCTTGTATTTTATGAGGAGCAGCACATAAGTATATTTCTAATAAAATCATTCTAGTCCCCAAAGGAGAAAATGTGGCAAAAGTAAATTGTGGTATTTCCATTCTAGAAAGATATAGGAAACATGTAGGCATTTGCATATAGTTCCTGAAATACTGCATACTGGCTTTGTCAGTGCTGGTAAGTCCATTTCAAGGATGTTGCCCTTAGTCCATTAGTTTGGATAATGAGCCCTATAAAGTACATTTATAACTTGTGGCACTGCAAGGAGATGGATTCTAATTTTCATCCTTTTAACTAGACACATTGAAAGAAGGTCAATGGAGGGTTCCATATGATTCATTGTCCCAACACATATCAGATGACAGAGACCTGATAATGTCCATGCATAAGTGTTTTCCTTATTTGGAAACAGCACTTGAAAGAAATCTTTCTATGATCATCCTTTGAAGTAAAATGGAAACAGATATTACAAGAAACCCTATCCCTTTTTTTTGTTTGTTTGTTTAAAACATTACCACACGTGTGACCAGATAGCTATTCTTGAACAAAAGGGGCAGCAATACTTAACAGAAAAATAAAAAGTCTTTAGTGGCTTTATAGGCTGTGAATGATATAACAAGATATTTAATCAACTTTTCCTTCCTCTTTTCTTAGATCTGTTAAGAAAAGAAAAAAGAAAAAAAAGAGAGTGCCTGTTTTCTAAACAAAGGAAAAGCTTCTATGTTCCTAAACATTAGAAAAGCTTATAGTATAATACTCATACTAACTTTATTCTTTATTATTAATGACATTCAAAATAAATACTTAAGTTCTATTCTATACTTATTTTATAGTTTAAAAGACTTTAAAATAGCAACAAGAATACATATTCCATAATTTATTGTCAAAAATGTGAAATTGTAAGCAATTTTTTTACTCTTGTCTTTCAAGAAATTGGCTTTAGATTCAAACTTGGTAGCTGATTAGTGTTCATTTTCTCCGTTCCATAATCATTAACAAGAACGTTTTTGCTATGCTTATCTTTTTCGTAGATGTAAAGCAATCATAGATCACTTTGGTCAGAGAATAATCTCTAAGCATTTCCTCGTGGAAGATAGTTACTTTTCTGAGAACACATGCTCGCGTGTGCAATACAGGTAAGGTACGCCTCCAGCCAGTCTGCAAGGGAAGGTGAAACTTAGGAAATTTATCCAGGTGATTACACTGATGCTTCTGTATGATTCTGTTCTTCAAGTAAGATGCAGATGGATACCAAACCAAAGATATATTCAACATGTTACCACTCTTCTCTTATAAGGTCTGGTTTGGAGGGAGCCTAGCTTCATTTTGACTCTTGCATCAGCTGGGGTCTGTCTGCAGGTCACGCCTCCTTTCATGAGCCAAGAAAAGATTAAAGCAGAACTTGACTTGGTTTGGGGAGGTGACACTTTTATCATGACTTATATCTTTGAAACATGCCTTCTGGTGGTTGCATAGTTATATAAATGAAATTTATCCATGGAATCTGAATCACTGATTAACTGTTTTCTGCATTACAGGCAGATCTCCAGGGCAGTCTTGATTACAGATAGATCTGTACTAAAAACAGATTCAGATCAACAGGTAACTCCAGTCCTGTACTCTTTAATAACATGTTGCTAACTTAATCTACATAGTAATAGGTAAAAATCAATATTGGTGAAGTAAAATATATTAAGCCAAATGTGCTAATATGTTAATGGATTTTTTTAAAAAATGATGTTATGTAATAATCTTGGTTTCTTAAAGATTTCCTTTCAGCAGAGCAAAGAATTGTGTCTTATGTAACAGATTTATTCTAGGAAAATTGAACTGATCCTAGTTTTCCACAACTGTTTCTGACATTGAAAATATAATGTTATGGGAAGAGAAACATTTAAAAACATTTTAAAATCTTGGAGGAAAAAGCTTTATGGTAACCAACACTACAGCAGTGGTTGTAAGCCCACCCCTAGGGGTCTGAAGTGAATGAGAATCAACACAGATTTTCAGTTCTGACATTTCCTCATCACCATTGTTCATTTCAGTACCCTTTTCCTCCTTGAAACCCCTAATTCTGTAGGAATGTCTTTATGCCTGTGGTTTTTCCTCAGTCCGAACACTTAAATTCCAGAATTTGTCCCCCTCTCCTTCTGACCATATTTTACAGGGACTGAGAAAATAAGCTTAGAAGTGTGACTGTCAGACCTATTCTATATGCTGCTGCTAAAAATAGGTTCCCTAAATTTCCTTAACTTGGACTCTTTCTGTTACATAAACCAAACATATTTGTTATACGTGTGAGTGCAAATGCTTCCATTTAATCATTCAGGAAACAGAGAGTGCCTTTTGCATGCCAGCCAGCTACTAGGTTCTGAGGAGATAATGCTGACCATGATAGCATCCATGCCTTCATAGCCTGCAGTCTGGAGGATACAGATACAGATGGATAAATAGCAATGACAATTCAGCAATACAAGTGTGAGCGAGATATGCTATAGCAGCTATCATAAATTTCCTCTCCCGGTAAACCATGAGCTTTGTGAATGGGTCGAAGAGTAACAGAGAGGCAGAAAACTCAAGAGAGCAAATAGAGACAACTCTAAAGAAGCTAATCTGTGAAGCGGAAGAGAGAGGAAGTGATTCCTGAAGAGGGATGTGGAAGTGAAGAGGGCATTTCTTTAAAATATTAGAATGTCTTTCAACTGATGGGGGTGGAGCCAGTAGAGAGGGAGAAATTGAAGATACCCAGGGGAAAAGGAGGGTGATTGATGCAGCAAGATCCAGGTAAAGGCTGGGGAGGATAGGTTTCAGAGAACATGTGAAAAGCATTGCCCTTAGATGGGATGTGAGACCCCTTGAAATAAGAGGGTGAATGCAGGACCATTGGTAGGTTTGGGAGTTCCCATCTGATGGGTTATATTTACTTCTTAAATTATAAGGTGAGGTCATCTCCTCAGAATGGGGGTGTGAGTGTGGGGATGGGTCAAAGCTCAAGGAAAGGTGTAAAATGATAAGTGTGGGGAGTTGGAAAGAGACCTGTCTCGTGGTCAGATGGCTGGGTCATGTTGATGGGTCCAGTTGAGGCTGAAGGTCATGGGTTTACGGTGGCATTGATCTGCTCCGATCCTTCCAGCTCTTTCATTCTCTTACCCCCACCCAGCTGCTCATTGACCCATTAAGAGACCTCCAATTCCTTGTTCCCTCTGTTTCCTCCCAGATTACCAGCTCCCTTCTGCCCTCTTACTGTGCCGTGTCCTAGACCACGTGGTGGATCTTCTGAACTGCTGTTCCTCCAATACCTTCAGTTCCCATGTCACCATGTTCTTCTGCTGCACCCACAGAGAAAGTCCCACCCCTGGATGAGGCTTTCATCTCCACCTGAATCACTCAGGGCTTACTGAGAAGACCACACAACCAGACAGACTGGCACCACCACAGTGTTGGAAGCACCAGCCTCATCCAGCTGGCCCCTCTCTGCCCACCACCAGGTAGCTTGTCACTGGCCTCAGACAGCTCCCTCTCCTCTCAGAGCCTAGTCCAAGTCTTCACTATTTTACCCACCCTTAGCCCTCTCACTTCTCCCCCACCACTTTATGGGGGCTCCCCTCCTTGTCCAAGGCCAGTCCCTTTCACAGGTACCCTTGACACACACATGTGCACACATCACCCTGGATACTGGCTCTCTCCTGCATCTTCAGCCTCTCCCCGCTGTTGGCACCTTCCCCTCAACCTGTATATGTGTATTAGCATTTTCTGTTCCAAAACTTAGAATAAAAAAACCCCAAACAAACAGAAAAATGCTCCCTTGAGTCTACTGGCATCTACAGGTAGTATCCAGTCTCTCCCCATGCTCTTTCAACATTTTTGAAATGGTATCTTTACTTGCTGCCTCCAGCTCCTTACCTCTCATTCATTTCTAGACCAACCTGGCTTCTCCCTCACATTCCTACCAGTTTCTCTTGGTAAGTTTATTAACAACTTCATCACAGTCAGGGCCACAGGTTATTATTTGGTTTTGTCTTCTAGGTCTTTGCTGATATATTTGACAATGTTGATGATTCCCTTTCTCTTGATATTCAATACTCCTTTGGCTTCCATGACACTGTGCTCTCTGCTTCCTTTGTGGGCTCTATCCTCCTCTTAAAGATTGGGCCTCCTCAACGTTCTCACTTCAGCCTACCATGCCCCTTCCTCTGTGCACACTTGCTGTTTGACACCATGTACTCTCATGGTTCCAACTCTGCATATAAGTTGGTGACAGCCAGCCTTTTCTATATCTCCCAGGACCATTGGCCCACATGCCCAATTTCCTACTGGACACCTATACCAAGGGACCCTCAAACTGAACATACTCAGAGCTGAACTCACCATCTTCCTCTCAAAACTACTCATCCAGTGTTGCCTACCTATAAATAGTGCTGACATCCTTCCAACAACAACAACTTCTTCCTCCCATCTCTGACATCTCATGAGCCTCCAGGTTCTTGTCACTGTAACTTCCTCAAAGTTGCTCCAGTCTGCTCTTCCTCTTGGTCCTTCTTCTCACTGCTCCAGGTTCAGAACTCATCACCTTTTCTTGCTAACTGGCCATCCCGCCTCTCATCTTGTCTCATTTAAATCCATGCCCCGCACAGCCTCTTTGTTTCCTATATGGGTTTTCCCCACCTCTTTTTAAATTTTTGAAGCATAAATAAAATGATGAGACTTAGAGGAAAGAGTAGGTGTAGGTCTAGATACATTTTATGAAAGTGATATTAAAAGGTTGAAGGAGACTTTTTTGATGGCTTTTATAATCTTGGTGAGGTTTAAGACAAATTTCCTTCTCAGCGTTGAGGAGATGGAAGGTGCTGTGATATGGGGTCCCTGATTGTATCTCAGTTAAAAAAAGTTATAAATTTTGGTCAACTAATCTTCGACAAAGGAGGCAAGAATATACAGTGGAATAAAGACAGTCTGTTCAGCAAATGGTGTTGAAAAAACTGGACAGCAGCATGTAAATCAGTGAAGCTAGAACACTCCCTTACACCATACACAAAAATCAACTCAAAATGGATCAAAGACTTAAACATAAGACAAGATACAATAAACCTCCTAGAAAAAAATATAGGCAAAACATTATCTGACATACATCTCAAAAATGTTCTCCTAGAACAGTCTACTCAAGCAATAGAAATAAAAGCAAGAATAAACAAATGGGACCTAATGAAACTTACAAGCTTCTGCACAGCAATTGAAACCATAAGTAAAACAAAAGACAACCTACGGAATGGGAGAAAATTTTTGCAAATGAAACCAACAAAGGCTTGATCTCCAGAATACATAAGCAGCTCATACAACTTAATATGAAACAAGCAAACAAGCCAATCCAAAAATGGGCAAAAGACCTAAACAAGCAATTCTCTAAGGAAGACACACAAATGATCTATAGACACATGAAAAAATGCTCCATATCACTAATTATCAGAGAAATGCAAATCAAAACTACAATGAAGTATCACCTCACACCAGTCAGAATGGCCATCATTCAAAGGTCCACAAATGACAAATGCTGGAGAGGCTGTGGAGAAAGGGGAACCCTCCTACACTGCTGGTGGGAATGCAGCTTGGTGCAGCCACTATGGAAAACAGTATGGAGATTCCTCAAAAGACTAGGAATAGACTTACCATATGACCCAGGAATCCCATTCCTGGGCATATATCCAGTAGGAACCCTACTTCAGGATGACACGTGCACCCCAATGTTCATAGCAGCACTATTTACAATAGCCAAGACATGGAAACAGCCTAAATGTCTATCAACGGATGACTGGATAAGGAAGAGGTGGTATATTTATACAATGGAATACTATTCAGCCATAAAACCCGACAACATATCACCATTTGCAGCAACATGGATGCTCCTGGAGAATGTCATTCTAAGTGAAGTAAGCCAGAAAGAGGAAGAAAAATACCATATGAGATCGCTCATATGTGGAATCTAAGAAAAAAAAAGACAAAACATAAATACAAAACAGAAACAGACTCATAGACATAGAATACAAACTTGTGGTTGCCAAAGGGGCAGGGGGTGGGAAGGGATAGACAGGATTTCAAAATTGTAGAATAGATAAACAAGATTATACTGTATAGCAGAGGGAAATATATACAAGATCTTATGGTAGCTCACAGAGAAAAAAAATGTGACAGTGAATATATATATGTTCATGTATGACTGAAAAATTGTGCTCTACACTGGAATTTGACACAACATTGTAAAATTATTATAAATCAATAAAAAATGTTTAAAAAAAGTTATAAGTGATAGATGTAGGAAACAAAAGAAGAACTTACATGTTGGTACAGCCCTTAAGATACCTTTCCAGTGATACACATTTTTAGTCATAATCATTTGATAATTATTGCACGTCAGATTCATGTTTTAGTGGCTCCTCTCTCTTTAATGCTAAAGTACATTTTTTATCGTGGAGAGCAGCAAAGGAAGTTAAGGGGAATATGGAGAACTTAGTTTTTGAGACATTGTAAGCCCCAAAATGCACATACAAGTAATGATAGTAAGATAGTCATTATTAGGCAGTATTTCCTATATGAAACAATATAGTTTCTTCAGATTGAAGATTATATTGAGAATTAATATTGAAACTTTTGGTTCTATAGAGAAACATTGACCTGATGGTCATTTAAAGTCTTTTAAATATAAAGCCATATAGCCTATCAGTGGTGCCTAGGACAGCATAATGCATGTTAATAGAGTCCTTAAATTAATTTGAAGCCATTCATTTTGAAACATCTTGGTGTATATTTAGCTGTACTTTGGTTAACGTTGACATATGCTTTGCTTGTTTCAGTATCTTTGCGATTTGTAACATTTAAAATTTTTACTATTCTATAACTGCTATTTTTAGCCATTATGAATAATCAAAAATATTTTTTAATATTTTTATTGAAGTATACTCACTTTACAATGTTGTGTCAATTTCTGGTGTACAGCACAATATTTCAGTCATATAGGAATATACATATATTCATTTTCATATTCTTTTTCACTGTAGGTTACCACAAGATATTGAATATAGTTCCCTGTGTTATACAGTATAAACTTGTTGTTTATCAGATTTTGTGAGAATTCTCCTGTATTTCGAAATGAGACACACTCTGCCAGAGTTCAGTGGGTGTTCTGTGAGATTCAGTGGGTTTGTAGATGTCATTCTTGGTGTATTTGTGGGAGAGGGTGAGCTATGCGTCTCTCTACTCTGCCATCTTGGCTCAACCCCCTAAATAATCAAAATTGATTTAATGTGATTCTGATTTCAAACAATAAAGTTCATACAATTCAGAAGTAATAAGTCATAATCGTATCCTTTGAGAATATGTAATAAGTGAAGACTTAATAAACAAAGATATTTGAAATATTTATTGTCTATGAATTATATGACTACAATGTATATCATATAAATATATAAATAATGTAGAAATTAAGATACATGTGCATGTTTTATGTTTCACATTCTGTTCTAAAATTAAACCCTACAAGCCAAATTTTTTCAAACATCAGTGAGTGTTGGAAAAAAGACACTTCCTTTGGAAGTTCAGTACACTTTTTTTTTAAACAGAGGTACTGGGGATTGAACCCAGGACCTCGTGCATGCTAAGCATGTGCTCTACCAGTGAGCTATATCCCTGCTTCCCAGAAGTTAGCTACACTTTAATGATAGAAGAATGAAAATGAGATCTAACAGCTGTGTCTGATACTTTGTTTCTGCTTTTTAGATTTCCATTTTGACAGTGCCAGCAGAGGAACCAGGAGCTTCTGCTGTTCGAGTCATTGAGTTATGTTCCTCTACAATGACATGCATGAAAGGCACATGTAAGCACAGTAGAGTCTGGTTGTCCTTTGTGTTTATTTAGGAAGTAAATGGGGACAGCTATTGTTACAGCTGTCAGGGTTGTGTTAATAGAGATTTGCCGAATTTTTATTTTTATTCACAGTATTTGTTCACACAGTGTATGTTCATACAGTGTCATTTAATACTTTCCTGTGGCTAATTCTTCACAGGCACTATTGTTAAGCTCTCCAGTGAAAGAATTTCTGTGACTCTCCAGTTCTTTAATTTTTCTTAAACTTATTAGAAACATACTTCATAAAAGTTTATTTTCTTTACTGCTAGTTTTCTTCTTTACTTTTCACTAGAATTCTTAATCTAATTACTGAATTTCTACCATGTATAAATCCTTGTGTTTCTTTTTTTTTTCTTTTATCATCATAGTTTTTTTAATTGATCTTTTTTGGGGGGTGAAGTTAATTAAGGTTATTTGTCTATTTATTTAATGGAGGTACTGGGGCTTGAACCCAGGACCTCATGCATGCTAGGCATGCACTCTACCCATGAGCTATGTAGCCTCCTCCCTATCATCATAGTTTATAAAGGAAAAGCATATTTCTTTTTTATGAGACTAAAGTTATAGACTAATGAATCTATCTGTCCTTTGGTCTGTGTGTATCAAAATTTCTGTCTCAGCATTGTTAGATACCATGCCTTCCACAACATATTTCTTAAAGATGTGTCAGTAAGTAGAAATCAGCAAGTATACACTAGATATCACTATGCTAGACCCAAACTGTGTACTAGGGATAATAAAGAAATGGGAGGCTTACATGCCTGATTTGAAGTACTCATGATCTTACTGCACATCTAATGGAACAAGACAGTATTAACTGAGCACAATATACTCTGTTAGGCATTTCAGGATAGGTAAACATGAATACAATATAGGCCCTGAACTTGGAGGACTCAGAATCTAGTGGGACAGATAAGACAAACACAAAGGTATCTGTAAGAGGCAGAGTATTAAAATACCACAAGAGAGGTACCAACAAGCTAGACTCTAGAGACTCATAGGAGGGAAATATAATAATATCATTAGCTAGGATTTTTTTTAATTCTGTAAACTTTATGTTAAGTTATACTAAAAATGTTAACATGAATTGTGAGAAGCAGAAGATTAATCTAGTTTGACCTAGTCAAGGAAAACTTGACTGTGCTTTCAAGTGTAGAGCTACGACTTACTAAAAGGTAGCAAAACTGTGGTGAAACAAAGAGAAGTGGAAGTTTGATGCCAGCAGGGAGAGGGAAGAAAACTTACCCAGTATTGCTATAATCCTAAATTTTCATTTGAAAAAGTAGCTCAGAGGTTTTTCTCCTTTTATAGTGTTTGTGATATTGGTAAATCTTTACCATGACATTAGCCTTATTATTTTTCCCCTATTACTTTAGCCAGTTTTTTATGTCTTTTTATCTTAGCATCTTAAATATAAAATAAAACTGCACTCATTTTTGGTTTTCTAAATTGTATTTATTTTATGTCTGTGAATATGTTTATAAATTTATTTTTATAAATTTTTTTCTATGGGAAATATTTTGCATTCCCAGTCTAATAATACATACTCACTGTTGACAATTTGGAAGATGTAAAATAGAAAAGTAAGATTACTATAATCCCTCTGCCTAGAAATGATAAACACTTGGTGTATGTTTCTTTGTCTTTTTTTGTATGTACATGCTTATGTATTTTCATAAAAAAGCAATACTATTTATATTTTGTTTTATAAACTACTTTTTAAAAAGACTTAATACAAAAAAACCTTTTTGCATGTCTAGGGTATCATTTTCAGTGATTGTGGATATGCCATTTTAATTTTATCCCGCCATGTTGACATTGTTTTGAAAAATTTTACTTAATAGTCCTGTAAAAAAAGAAACCAACCATCTTTATAAGTAAATATTTGTAAGCATCCATTATTTTTTAAATATTTTTTGTGGATTTTTTTGAGCAGAATTATTTGGTCAAAGTGTATAGATATTTTTTGAAGTAATTATAGATTCATAGAAATTTGCAAAGATAGTACAGTGAGGTCCCATGTACCCTTCATCCAGCTTCTTCCAATAGTTACATTTTACCAAATTATAGTACAATATCCAAACCAGGAATTTGACATTGGTACAATATATGTATGCGATTTTATCCTGTATATGGGTTCTTGTGACCATCACCGCAAGGATCCCTGGTGTTGTCCTTTTATAGCCACAGCCGGTCCCTCCCTCCCCATACTCATTAACTAGTCCCTGGCAACTACTAATCTGTCTTCCATCTCAATAATTTTGTCATTTTGACAATATCATGTAAAAGGAATCATACAGCATATAATCTTAAGATTGACTTTTTTCACTCAGTGTAATTTTTTTAAGTCTCATCCAACTTTTTGCATGTTATCAATGGTTCGTTCCTTTTTATTGTGAAATAATGTTCCATGGTAAGCCATACTTCTGGCCTCCATGGATTCTCATGAGAAGTCTGCTGTTATTTGAATTGATTTTCTCTTATAGGTAATGTTTTTGTTTTTCTCTCACTCTGCTTTCAAGATTTTTTTCTTAGTCTTTAATTTTTAGAAGTTCAATTATGATGTGTCTTGGCATGGATTTCTTTGGATTTATTCTATTTGAAATTCATGCAGCTTTTTGAAGTTGTAGGTTTATATCTTTTGTCAAATTTGGGAAATTTTCATCCTTTATTTCTCTGAGTATTTTTCATCCAACCCTCTTTTTCCTTCTGGGACTCCAGTGACATGACTATTAGATGTTTCACTGTAGTTCCACATGTCTCTGAGATTCTATTAATTTTTTTAATTCAAAAATATTTATACCTATTTAGAGCAATGTACCCTACTAGACATAAATGGATTATATGAAGAAATATAGCCAAAGTGATAACAATACTAAGATAGTACAAAGAGCAAGAAGAGTCCCAACTACATGTATTTCTGTTCATTTTCATGTATTTCTGTTCATTTTCATATAGTCTATTTTCTCTCTTTTGTTCGTATTGTGTCCATTTCTATGGTTCTACTTTTAAGTTCACTGATTCTTTCCTCTGTGCATTCCATTCTGCTGTTGAACCCATCAATTGAGTTTTTAAATTTTAATTATTATATTTTTAATGTAAAAACTTCCGTTTGGTTCTTGTTTAAATCTTCTATTTATTTGCCAAGGCTTTCTCCTTCTTTGCTGAGACTGTTGTTTCATTTGTTTCCCTCATGTTTATAATTGGTCATTGATGCATTTTTATGATGGCTGTGTTAAATCTTCAGATAACTACAACAGCTGTGTCATGTTGCCATCTGCCGATTGTCTTTTCTCATTCAAGTTGAGGTTTTCCTGTTTCTTGGTGTAAAGCGTAATTTTGGTTGAGACCCATGCATTTTTGTTATTACATAATGAAACTTAGATCTTATTCTTAGGCTTCCTCTGACACTGCTCTGGTGGGGAAAGGGATTTCTACCTTGTTACTACCAGTTGGTGGTAGAAGTCCTGGTTCCCCACTTGGTCTCTGCTGGTACCTAGAGGTTGGAGAACTTCCTTATTACTGCTGAGTAATTGTAGTGCTGACTCCTTACTAGTCCTCCACTGACTCCACCTTAGCTAGGAGGAGCTCGAGTGCCTTGTAACTGCTCCCAACATGGCCTTCACTAGCTCCATGGGAACGCAGTGTGGCCTCATTACTCAGGCAATGGTAAGAACCCTCATTCTCCATTTGGCCTCCTCTGACACCACCCCTGTGGGGCTGGGGAGTGGTGCCTCATCACTGCTGGGTAAGGGTGGAAATCCAGGATCCTGCTACGATCTCTACTGATACTGTAGAGGATGAGACTGTTTCTGCTGGTAGGAATGAAAGACCTGCCTCCCTGCTTGGTCTTTTTTGACACCACACCACAGGGAGATTAGGGCACCTCATTAGAGCCTGGTGAAGAATGGAAGCCTCGAATCCCCATTCAGCCTTTAATGGTGAGTATAGAGGTAGGCCTCTGTTTTTTTTTTTTTTCCTGTAGTGTTTGGCTATAGTAGAACAATTGTCTAAAATTTGTCTGTCTTGCTAGATTGCCCCATTCCTGCTCTTTTGACTACAGAGAGCTGGCTTTTGTTGGGGCTTTTTTTCATCTGAGCCCATTGATGTTTCTGGGTTGCCAGTTTCTCTGGTAACCAGTGTGGGATAAATGAGGCAAAAAGAAAACCCAGGGAACTATGCCATCTTGTTCCTTTGGCCCCAAAGTCCCTACCTGGTCTGCTTTCTTCTCTCCACTTCAGAGTTTTCTTATGTTTGTACTATATATTATGTCCAAAATTTTTAGCTGTATTTAGCAAGAAGAACAGGGAAAAGTATCTTTATTCCATCTTTCTAGAAATTGAAGTTCCAGAAACATGTGTGTTTCTCCAAACAAACAAGAGCACTGGGTATTATCTTATCAAAATTCCTTTGCCAATTTGAAAGTAGAAAGTGGTATTTTGTTTAAATTTGTATTTAATAATTCATGAAATTGAACATCCTTTCATACTCCTTATTGGATATATATGGTTTTTTATGAATCCCTTATTCATTTCATTTGTCTGTTGTATTGCTTATTCTTTTCTTATCAACTTAATAAGAGCAATATAAACATTAAGGTTATAAATCCTTGGACTTTTGTGTTGCAAGTATGTTTCTTAGTTCATTAAGTATTTTTTAAAGCATAGGGTAAGTAGGGGGCATTGCCCTAGGTCTTGGGAGTAAGACAGAAAGTGATAAATAGTGCATAAACTCAGGAAGCTTTAAATTTACAGGGGAAGAGAAAAGCAACAACAAATAAACTAAAAACAAAACAAAAACAACACAGTAGGCAAAGCAAAGTAGCATAAAGAATAGAAGCAATAAGTGTTAAATGGAGGAGAGGTCATTGTGGTCTAAAATAATCTAGGAAAACTTCAAGAAAAATATGGGACATGGTCCTGGCCTTCAAAGTGGGATATAAGAAACTTGGAGGGTTCATATTAATCATAATGATAATGTAAAGTTTGCTTAAGTTTTCTGTTAGGAGTAAAATTTTTGAACTAATCTTATATTGTGAGGAATGAATATATTTGTGAGTTTACATATACATACGCACACACATATATGTGCATTAATAGGTACATTAAAAAACATTTATGCAAAGTCTTATTTTTTAGAGTGACATTTCTAACTTTAAAGTTAAAAAATAAAATTTTTTGGAAACATTTTTACCTACCAAATGAAAAACAAAGGATTTTAAAACATTCTGTCTTAATATGTCATGAAATTGAAGCGAAGAATTCTTTTAACAAGATATTTGCTTTTCAGTTCATGTACCTAGTGTCAGAATTCATTTCCAACTTGACTTTATAGGAAATTTAAGGAGAATACTGGCATAGTGGAAAGCATATTGGCCCAAGAGTCTACAGAATTACTTCTAATTTGTTTTGTGACCTTGAGCAAATTTCTGATTTCTCGGATCTTGATTTCTTCATTAGAAATTGGGGCAGGGGTTTAGTCTAAAGAATTTAGAAAGGTCCTATACAAATCCAACACCCTCAATGGTGCAGAAAGCCACCTGTCCTGAATACATGTTTGATAATGTATGTGACATTATTTTAAGCAAAATGGCTGAGATACTCTTTCTTTCAAAGCCCTCTCCCAACTCCAGCTTTCTCACTTTGTTTTTTTGTAATTAAATTATCTCACTGATCTTTACTTAATCAATTTATAAATTTAAAACCAGCAGTATAGACAAATGGATGGCTTTGTTTTTTTAGTCTCACCAGGAAGGGTGACTCAAAGAGGAAAGTTTGAATTTATTATTTATAAGTTGCCTTGTTCCAGAGGAAAAAAGAAGTTGATGTTCATTTTTCAATCTTGTGGGCTTTCTTCCTATAATAACATGCACTACTTAAAAAGTCCTAGTTAATAGTTATAACAAGAGTTAATGCTCGATATGGTATATAACAAGATTTAAGAGATACACTGAAGTGGAAACATCATTCACTTGCTTTTATTACTTAATTAAAGTTTGGCTTCCTTTTTCTTATTCCTTTTCTTATGTTTTGGGCCTGTTCACAGACTTTCAGGAGTAATTTATAACTTGGATAGTAAGTCTTTAACAGTGTATTTTCCTTATTTTTATGGCTGAGTAGTATTCCATTGTATAAATATACCACTATTTCTTTATCTGGTCATCTGTTGATGAATGTTTAGGTTGTTTCTATGTCTTGACTATTGTAAATCGTGCTGCTATGAACATTGGGGTGCGTGTATCTTTTTAAATTAGAGCTTCCTTCAGATACATGCCCAGGGGTGGGATTGCTGGATCATATGGTAAGTCTATTTTCAGTCTTTTCAGGAATCTCCATACTGTTTTCCATAATGGCTGCACCAGATTACATTCCCACCAACAGTGTAAGAGGGTTCCCTTTTCTCCACACCCTCTGACCATACTTCAATTTTTTTTAAAGTATATTTTCCTAATGCTGCCCTAATTGAGAATCATTGATGTCACAACTCATCACAAGCTGTTCTGCTCTTGGTAATTAGTTTGTCTTCTGAAACAATACTGGTGTGATCATATAACAGAAGATTTTAAACCACTCTTTTTGTTTCTCCTGCGTTTTTTGTTTCAAGTCAGAAAAAAGAAAAAAAGGAATATGCCATGTGTTTATTTTCTGTATCCAAAACTGTTCCCAGCTCATTTTATTTCCCTCTTGAAGCTCCCTGGTTGTTGATAGATTTCTTAGCTTACAATGGTACATAGTCATTCTCTTCTCCACTTTTATTTCTAAATATCTTTTAAGAGTTTTGTCTTTTTTCCTGAACCTTTTGAATAAAGCATATATCCTGAACACAATAGAATAGGTTTTTTAAAAATTTACACAGTTCTTTCTTCACAGAAATTTTTCATTATTTCTCAGGTCAAGCACCAAAAAGTGAAAGTGCTGAATGTTTATGGTGTAAGAACCCACTTTTTGAGGGAGGAGTGTTATGGAATTTGATATTACTCATACTTGGAAAAAAAAGTATCTTCAGAAGAATTTGTCTAAATTAGGATTCTTGAGAGAAGATTTTTTACTATTCTGTCTGAATGTTCTTGTTTTTATACATCTAGATGAGTTGTGTTGTCAAATTCTCATATTCACACTAATTACGATGTTGAACTGTTAATGATCATTCATGTACTCATCATTTTGTAGAAACCAAAAAATAAAATATTATAGTATTAAGAAGAATAAATTCTAAATATTGTATACATGTGATATTTTTTAGTCATTAAGTGGGTTTTATTGTGGTTTATTGTCCCTTAAATCTGTTACTTAAGATTAAGTAGACAAATACAGCTAGACTTGGTCCTGTCGTATAAATGATGAGCATATGATCCGTATTGCCAGCTGAGTGGAACCAAAAGCCTTCACTTGCCCTAAAAATTGAGGCTGTAATGATGGAATCATAAACTAAACTCATCATTCTTCCTGTTGGAAGAATCACTGAAAGACAAGTGTTGGCAACCACTGTAACTAATGCAGTTATACCTGAGTAAATCAAACATAATCAAAATATATACCAGTGAGTCTTTGTGTCTTGTACTCATTCCTCATAGTTAATAAAATGAAATTTATAGAAAGTAAATGATGTGAAGTTGGGTGATTTATAGTTCAGTTGTTTAACAGTGAAATGAATTTTAAAGATATATTATTTATGTGCAAATTAGCTTGTGTATAAGACATGACAAAATTATGGCTTTTAGAGAAAAACAGGAATTGTTTAGTAGTAATTTAAGTCTTTTTTACTTTAAATACTGGGTTTTATTGAAGTCTAAATCAAGTATAGTCCATTCTTCATTAGTCGTAGCAATCTGTATATAAAGATTTATTTTCCTTTTAAGGATGTTACTGATTTCAAAGGTGTTTTTCCCCACTTAAACGTGAGAAGATGAAGAAATTTAAATTTGTCACAGGTACTCTGCTCTTAGTTAATGAAGGTTTTATGTTATTCTTTCTGAGCGCATACTAAATACTCGTTGACTAATTCTGATAGTTTATCTTTCCCTCTGTTCAGTACCTACTTACTGCTCAAACTCACCCATTCTTCAGTCAGCCAGCTTTGACTTTCTACCCATTGAGAACAGGTTAGAAATTTGTGACCTTTTACAGTATAATTCAGTAAAATTCATAGTATTGACCAATACTGTGGTACTTTATATTAAATATTCAACTGCTGTGTTACATTCAGTGAAGTATACATAAAATTCATTTTGTAGTCTTTGTCAAAGAGAATCTCATATTAACGTTTTAGGCATCATGTAATAAGCTAGGATATATAATTCTCAATCTTTTCAATTTTTAAATAATTTTACTTTTTCTTTTTACAAATCATGTTTTAGACATTTTTAAAAGACTATTGAAAGCATTAATTTTATTATTTAATCATTTAAATCTCCTTTACAGAAAAAGATACATGACTTAGTGGGGAAAAAAATAGGTTGAAATCAAAATAACACCATTCTGGCTAGACTTTTTAATTCTTCATCCAGTGCTGTGCAAATACTGCACCACACCGTAGTCTTAAGTATGTAGCCAAGAATGTGCTTAAATCATTAAAATACCTTAAATTTACTTTCACTTTTTAGTCTCCTAACTTAAGGATTTTTCATGGCTTAAATCTGGCTTTATTTAGAATTTGTAAAGCCATAAGTGTGCAATTGAAGTTTACCTCCATAAGGTATGGGAATGGTGTATATGAAAGGTACTTGCAAGGCAACTAAATAGTTCACTGAAAAGAAAGATGCATTCTAATGGCACAGTAGTGTGTGGTAGTTGAGAACATAGGCTAGGTTCAAATCCCTGCTCTTTTACATACTTGTCTGATTGACCTTAGGCAAATTAGTTAAGCTCTCTGTGCCTCAACTTCCCTATCATTAAAATAGGGATGATGATAGTATCTACCTCAGGGTTGTTATTAGGATTAAATTCATGTGAACAGTGTATGGCACTTACGAGTAGAGAGAACATTGGGAACCATAGAGGTATGTTCCAAAACATGGATGGATACCCTTGGAAACATGTCTTGGTGAGCTGAGCCTGTTATCCCGCATTTATTTCAGAATAATTTCATGCTCCAAAAGCAGACTTCTGATCTGCGTATAGACCAGAAATGCCTAGTAGAGATGCCTTCTAAGGAAATTGGAAATGCCTTTTGTTCAAAATAAAAATACCTTAGGTGATTAGTTAAATGAGTTTCCATTACGATGGAATTGAGGTTAGATAGGAAAAGTTTGAGAGCTAGTTAGAAATATCCATTAGCTTGTAAATCCTGGCCTATAATACATCATTTATGTAGTACCCCCTTGTGTGCTGTAATCTCCCCAAATGTATTCTTCAGAGAGCTGAAATCCTTTTGGGACTGAAATATTTTAGGAATGGTCGGGGGAGGGTGTAGCTCAGTGGTAGAGTGCATGCCTAGCATGCAGGAGGTCCTGGATTCAATTCCCCAGTACCTCCATTAAAGATAAATAAATAAATAAAAACCTAATTACCCCCCCAAATATACATATATAGTTTTTTTCTTTTAGGAATGAAGTTCTTAAATAATTATCTTCTTAGCATGTTTCACACATTTCCTTGCCATACTACACCCAGTATTTGAAACATTTTCACCTTATTCTTATAATTTAGGGATATTGTGAACATTATTGTATTTCATTATAATCCAGCTATGCCCTTGAGGACCATTGAAGTGTTTAGGCATATTTGTTCCTATGCTAAGTGACCCTCTACTGTCATGCTTTTATTATTTCTTGCATCTACATTTTATATGTCTTTCTCCAGCTGTTTTCATGTAACTTTCAGGATGTTTCTTTCTGGCAGCACTTTCCACTGACTTCCCTTCCCTTTTGTTGGCTACTTGGAATCTGCAGAGGGCCAGGAAACAAGAGAGCCGATCTTGTTGAAATTGCATATGACGTTAACATAAACAAATTCTGAGCAAGTGGTCCTGTTAGTCTATGAGCATTGTAACAGCTACCTAGAGTGCTGGAAAGCTTTTCTTTGGGGTAGGGCACACTTCTGGTTCTTAATTGTATGTAAAAGACTTCTGGATAAATGAGATGTTACTGTAATTGCAATATAAACAGAGGTCAGTATTGGTTAAGTTGGTATTTTGGTATGCTGATAGCAAATCATTGTTACCCATTAATGTAGGGCTCTTCTAAGCAACCCTAGGTTAGTCTACTTATTTTATCTTTTTTAAGGTAGTAATATTACATTTTAAAAAATTATTAATCAATTTAGTTCCTCTTCTTTCAGGTAATTTGATTCAAATTTTAAGATAGTTAAATATTTGGAATTTATTGTGTTTTGCAAAGCTGAACAAGTTCTGTTTTTCACACACATAGTTCATCTTTCAGAACATACCTTACATTTTTATTGTCTACTCATCCTTTCTTATATTCTAAATGTATCTATTATGGAATTTATTTTCTTTTAAAGTAATTTGGAAAGGAGAAAAACATCATCTCTGTAGCCCTTCCATTTGACATCCAAGTTCACACTCTTTATAATGCTTAAAAATATTCTGGGCAGCTTGAGATCTTTTTTTTTTTTTTTTTTTTTGGTACATAATCCATCAGTAGCAGCTGTTTTATTCTGGGATTTGATGTTACAGGATGTTATTTATCTGTGATACGATTATACATATATAAATACATAGTGTGAATATATATATACATGTATATGTATATACACCCCTATGTATCTATGTATATGTGTGTATGTATGTATATATATATATATATGGATAATCAAGAATTTTGTGTAGGTACTGGTTCATATAATCTTTTCTGCTTTTACAATCCTATAAAGAAAATGTTACATGCTTTTTATAAAAATGAGTTTAGATAATGATTTAAAACAATCATTGGTGCCTTTTTCCTTTTTTGTTTTTTAAAAATGTGACTATATAAATTATTTTTATTAGTATTGTCATGAAGCACGAATTTGATCTTACAAGTAGACTTACTTTTCCTCATGATCTTAAGTTGGCATTCAAGGGGGATTTTTTTGTTTGTTTTGTTTCATTAAATTCTTTTGAGAAAGTGCAGGCTGACCCTGGAGTTACTCTGGGGTTTTTCATGGTTGGATTCAGCAACCAAATTGTGTACCATATGGCATCAAACTCAGTTTTTCACTTGGTATCATAAAGAAAATGTGTTACTGACCTTTTCTATCTTACTGACACAGTCATATATTTTTACTTAGACTATATTATATAAATGGCATTTGGCCTTTAAGCCTATATGAAAGGCAAGTTATGAGCTGCATTGATTCCTATATACATAAATTATTTAGTCCTAGTTAGGTTGCACAACAAAATGCACCTGTTGACTAGCCTATACATAAAGTTTCTTTAAATGCATTTTGAACAGTTTTGCCTACTCGTATAGGGTGAATGCTGTGCGATAATCTCAGAAGTTTGAGGAGTATATTTCCTCCTTTTTTCTGCAAGCATTCATTTTGGTTTTACATTCACATTTGTAATGTCGCAAGTTTGTTTTTAATCTGTCATCATTAAAAGAATCATGGCTGATGAGTACAGAGTCAGATTCATAAAACTTCAGAACTAGAAGTCGTCTTGTAATGGTGGTGGTTTCATGGGTGTATACATCTATCAAAATTCATCATATTGTACATCTAAAAATGTGTAGTTTACTATACAGGAATCATACCACAGTAAAAGTGTTACAAAAATGAAGTCTTGTAAATGATCTGATTTCACCCCTTCCACTTAACCACGAGGACGGTAAGGCCCGAGAGATAAACTGACTTGGCCAAGTACATAAAAAGAGCGGAAGTAATACTAGACCTGCATAACCATACTCTACTGTGTCAACCTGCTACTGTAATTATACTTGTCACTTTTATCACTTTTAAATGTGCACATTGTTATTGTACAAATTCTGAGTAGAAATCCTACTTCTCATATGTTTCAAAACAACAATAACAACAGCTTGTAAGAATTTTATAGATAGATCTTAAAATGCCTTTGAGCATTTTCCAGGCAGATTTAAATAATTTGAGGATTATCCATTGATACTTTCCTTATTACCTCTACCCTGGTCAATCAGATAATTTTCCACATTTCATATAAGAAACTAGTAAAATTTTCCTATACATGTGTATACGTACATATATTTATATGCACATGAATGTCTGTTTAGGACTGTGAGTGACTTAGTGTCTGCTCACGGCAGGGAAGTGAATTATCTTTAGCCACAAATATTCACTGAACACCCACTGTAAGTGAAAGTTGTATTTGACAAAGAAGAGAAAAAAACAACTCTAAAGTTGACCCTTGCAAGAGACTTATGAGAGGTATGAAGATTAATAAACCAATTTGGAAAATAATCTGAATTTTTAAAAATAACACAGTCAACCTCTCTGATTTAAAAAGAAGGAATGAATTCAGAGTAACCTATATAAGGAAACAGGTAAAAGGAAAAGCAGGAACTATAGGGAGGAAAAAATAGTTGTTCATACCTTAAATGTGTTAATCGATTAATAATGTAGCATCTAAGCAGAATCAAGGTATAAACATTAGAATTCAAGTTATGAATGTCTTTAATTTTTCTAAGAATTATAATGAAACTCATTAAGTTCAAGATGGTAATCCAACTGCACTACTAGAAATTTTTGCGAGCATTCCCTGAACTAACTCTGTTGCATTGTTAGGAAACATAAGGATGTAATTACTCCAGTGTATTTCTTTCTTATATCCTGTTTAACAAAACTAGTTTACCATTAAGATCTTTTTCAAAATAGATTTTTTTGTTTATATTCATGTTCATTTGCTTTTTCTCTAGTATGCATTAATTGAATAGGAAAGAACTGAAAAATTGAGAACTTTGACATGAACATTGGTATTTTATGAGACTGTGGGATGAAAGACAGGATCATTTCTCTTGAGTTATAGCAGAGATTTCTGCCTTTGTAGTTACATATTTTGTTTAATTCAGCATTTATCTAGGGAGTTTAAACTCCATCCTCACCAAAGTTATATGGCACAATATCCCAGAACCATTGTTTTGTTCATATAAAACATTGTCTACATAAGGTAGATCTTTTATTAGGCCGTACGTAAGAACTTTCTGAGAATAAAACTTTCTTTGGTGTACCTGCAAAAAAAATACTTCAAAATTTATTTTTAGCTCACATGGTTATTAAGAGTCCCTCTATGCTTATATATGTTTTCTGGCTACTCTTTGCCAGAAATGTAGAATGGATTTTAATAAAGAGAACCTATTCTGATGTTGTGCTTCCATGATGAACTTTGAACCATCTTCTTGGAGTTTAAAAAAAAAGTCTACTAGTCTGAAATAAATTTTTAGGAAAGAAGTGCATGTACTTTTCTGCTGGTGTTTTAGCAGAAGGAATTTCTCAGTTCTTATATTGTTCTCTAATATATTCTTCCTGCCATTAATTCTGTTTGCCCTAAACCCTTTCCAGAACCACAAGAATCTCTCCCATTTAGGGATTCTCTTAGTTCTTTCTTTCAGTACATAGAGCCTTTTGGCCTTGCTTTATCTTTGTGTGTAGGCCTTGAGGAATTCTGGGTGCGTTAAGCTACAGTATTTTGCTTTTGTGAAGGGCCTTGTTTGTATGTGATATTCTCTAACCCAAGCATTCTCTGAGGTCCAGGCCCCATGAATCTGTAAATGCAAAAAGAAATCCTGAAAATACTAGATTTATTAATAAATTAATATTAAAAATAATATTAAAATATTGTAGACTGGTTTGACTTGTGCCATTTTATGGACTGTCAAGTATATGTATGATTCAAACTAAGCTAACAGCGTTCCCTCAAAAGTTTTCTTAGAGAACCCTATAATTAGATGATTTGTTGTTAACTTACCAGTAATGTTTATATAAATGGATTTTTCTGTCTGAAGAATATGATGTGTGTTCTCTAGGTAAATAAATATTCCACTTTTAGTCCTTTTTATATAATATTTTGCTTAGCAATCTTTCATCCACCCTCTTTGGGAATGTTATGAGTCTAACTTAAGCTCTTTCTGTGAATAAGTGGTTTTCTAAGCTTTTCTACTTTGCTGATTTTACAAAATGAATTATCAACTGGTACTTCTTCTTGGGTCTTAGTGGGCTTCCTCTTAGTTGTTAGTTAACATATATTTTTGCTATTTAGTTAACACACATAGCATACTGTTACGGTTTTTACATGCCCCCATCACTAGAACATTAACTTCTTGAAGGAAGGAGCTGTGATTTGCTCGGCTGTTACCCTGGCACCAGCTTAGTGCCTTGAATATGAGTGCACAGTGAAATTTGTGATAAGCAAGAACTCAAAATATTATTTTTTTAAACAGATTTGGTTCATTTGACTTGTACATCTGCTAAAACAGCAAGAGAAGATTTAGAACCAGTTGTGCAGAAATTGTTTACTCCATATACCGAAACGGAGATAGGTAAGAACGATAATCAGTGATTCCTGATGGAAAGGTAATGTGACTACTTTACCCCTCTTAGATCTCTCATGAAGATTTCTGCAACCTGAACTGAAATATGATATATTCAGCAATAATGCTTACATGTTTTAGTAGGATGATTGAGCACATTCTCTTCCTACAAATGGGAAAATACTTACCCTCTAAAGTTAAAGGAAAAATATACATCTCACACAGAGTGTGATTAAGTGCAAAAATATACATTTATATGTGTACATAGTTACATGCATAGAAAAAAGACTGCCAGGAACTCTTTTGATGGGATTATGGACAATTTTCTTGTTTTTTTTTTCCTTTTAATTTTATTTTACAGGTAGGTGTTGGACAAAGGGCATATATTCTTGTATCTTCATTTATGAAAAAAAAATTGGTTCAGCTGAGAGAAGATTATAATATTAATTGATAAATATAAGAATCCTTCCTAGATAATAATTGTCTTTTAATGCTTAGCATGCTAGTGATGTGATAAATATTTAGCTTTCAAAACAGTATATGCCACTTTGCTATTCAATGGTGGAAAAATGCTTTTCAACCACAAATTTTTTAAAACTTTTCTCCCCATATCACAGGTGGTTCTTGTACCTGTGAATGGCCAAATTGTAGTGTATTCTGTGTGTAAGTGATCAAAAATTAGCCTAATGAATCTATTTCATTTATATGAAGTGACAGTGCTTTTTGTTAGATTTGCATGTTCACTTGCATCCTGGCCAGTTTCCTCATTGACTGATCTATCTTTATTTTCTTTGGATGTTATGTTTCTGCAACCATTTATATACTCTTACCTGGTGTATTTCCTTTTGGTTCACCTCCTTGTGTCTTGTTTTCTTAATGCAGAGATAGTGCATAAAGGGGCACTTACATTTATATAGGAAGACAAACTGATCCATCCTCAGGAACTAATATCAATAGAGTTAATTTTTTTTTTGAGCTGCCTGAGGAAAATCCTGCAATCTGAAAATTTACTTCATTTTACTTCAAAATTATATTTGTTTTATTTTTGTACATTTCTATTTCTCATATAAATGTTTGGATTGTTAATAATTTGATTGCAAAGTTATGGTACATGATAATATTCCTGAACTGAATATGGAATCATGCTTTTGTTTTTGGCTTTAATTACCTTGTGTATAAAAACTGAATTCTTTATTTCTAAAGTTTTTCATATTTTTGTTGTAATTTCATTGTGGTGGTCCCAAATAATACACTAAATGTCAGTCTTATATTGTTGTTCACTTTTTTAACGGATTTGATTTTCTTTTTTAAAAAATCAAGATTGGGAAATTACATGTTCGTTACTTAACATCCTCTAGCCACTTTAGATTTTTAAACATTAATCTTAATGGTTAATGTGATCCCATTTTGAAATGATGTATTGTTTAGAACCTGAGTGAAATTCTTTAGTAGGAACTGTGTGCTCAGTGGGGTCCTCAGGTGCACTGAGGCACTGAGAAGCTAGTTTTCACTGACACATAGGCCTTTTTATCATCAGGATGAGGTAGTGGTCATATTTTAATTAAAATGTCAGAACAAATACTGTTGGAGTTATTGAAAATGAATCACCAGATAAAGTGAGCACTGGGCCATGGCAGGTCAAAGAGGCAAAGTCACCTGGAGAAGAGAACTCGATTCATTTTCCTGCCTAAATGAGGAAGAAGGAACTTTATGAGCAATATGAACTTTTAATACATTCAAGCACATTTTTCTCTGTAGCAAAAGCCCCTATTTTTACAGATTGATGGCTTTTATTCTTATGTTTTAATTAGTTGACAATAATATGAAACTGTATGCTCTGGAGCACTGTAAGGATTTTGTTTAAAAATATGTGCCAAAGGAATAACGTTATTTAAGCTTACTTTCTTTTTATTTGAGTTCTGTGTTCTGTGTAGTGGTGTGCTTCAGAAGCTTTTGTGGAAGTCAGCCTTTCAAGGAAGGCTTTCAACCTTCAGCCTTGCAAGGAAGTTTATTTATTGTAAAAGATAGTGTTCTCTTCTCAAATACAGTACTTCTTTGCCACTGTATCTGAGAGATTCCAATAGCATTGTGAAGGTATTCGTTCTTTTTCCTCTCTTACTTTTTCATTTTAAAGATATCAGCCAGAGTTCTTGACATATTCTCTGTCTTAAGAAGCAGCTGTACTAATACTTCTAAGAACCCTACTTCCCAGAGTCCTTTAAGAACATCAAAGATCTATAAACTCCTCCCTACTCCATAGCAAGGACATTTCAGATTTTTTATGCTTAATAAATCTGATTCTGCAGGTGAGAAAATTAGGTGATTCCTCACCATTCATACGTGCAGTTATTCTTCCAGATTCCGTAATATCCTTCAAAGCACTGAGTGAGCAGTATGCTCTAATCTCACTGGTGGAAATTTCCTAACTGGTGTTTTATTTTACCTAGGAAATTGAGATTTTCAATACAAATTGAAGCAAGAATTTCATTAGTACTGTATCTTCAAATGTCTGCAATGTAATAGCATCACTGCACCATTTTCTTTCTCCTTTTCCCTCCACTGGGCACAGCATGTGGAGTTATCTCATTCCATCTCATTCAGTTCCTATATCAAAAAAAAAGCCACGCTGCCTAAAAACAGAAATTCCCCTTATAGGTGTCGTTTTGAAGTAGGTGGCTGGCAAGCGTGTTAAGTAATTGTTGGGCTGAGAAGTCAAATGCCCTGTCTTAATTCTTTTTTATGCTTATTGTGTCTGAATTAGATCACTGCTGTGACAGTCTACTATTTTCTTAATCTTGTGCTATTATTCTGCTCTGTTACTAAAATAGTTTACCCTCTCTCTAAACATTGCTCGTAACTATAGACCATTTGTTGCTTTCATTTGCTATGCCATTGTTGAGTTTCTCTGGCCTACTTTATTATGTACTTGCCTCAGTTTAATTTGCCCAAGATTTTATTCTAAATCACCTATTACTTGTTTAGTCCTTGACACAATCTAATTGAATGAAATGAGCTATTACAGAAAGCCAGTTCTATTGATGGCCAAGTGATGTATTCCTAGCCAAACCTCAACAACTTTAATATATTTTTTTGACAATTGTGCACTTCACAGTTGCATGTTATTTTTCCAGTTATCTCTCTGCCTTCCAGCTGGCCTCAAAGAAAGATGAAGCGATTATATGTTTCTTTGAGGGTTTTAAGGTCAGAACTTGATAACTCCCTTGTATCTAGAGCATTCATCTCCAGTCTATGTCAACTTTTCATCTTCCTCTTGATTTCTTTTCAAAGCTTCAGCCTTTATGAAATTTCTTTCCTATAATAGATTGGATTATTCATTTTTCCCAACTTCTATTGAGTGAAAGCCCTCCTCTGAGCTGAAACTTTCATAAAATACAAGATAAGTTCTCTTAGTTTATGCTTAGAAATGGACTGAGCAGTATTAAAGGACTTTTCAGACCTTACCCCACTTTTTTGCAGTGCTCCCAGGGTGTGGTTTCACAAGTCATAGGCAGTATGTTTAATTATCTTCCTATAAGATTTAGTGAAACTAAACTCACCAATAAATTTACTAAAAGCCATATATGGCTTTAGCTGTGATGTATGTTATGTTCCTTTATTTTGCTAATAAATAGATTTTGCCACCTATTGTGTACTTATATGAAGTTAGTGCTACCTTAGACTCATAGATCTTAGCATTAGAAAGGGGTATCTTAAAGGATCACTTCTATCCTAAGTTTCTTCATCCTATCACATTAATAATTATGGGTTATTCAGGATGAACTAGAAAAAACATTTGGTAGTCTTGTAGTGGGGATATTTTAAATTAAGTATAATAAAAACCTATTTGTCATGAATTGGGGAATAGGACAGTCTTTTTAATTGAATACTGCTATTAGCTAACTTCCACAGTGATTATAAATTTAACAATAAGAGTTAATTAACTAGATAGTTATACCTTTAGCATTTTTTTTATGATTCACAAGGTGCCTCATGGTCTTGGGTAATCGTTATGCACATCCATTATTATCATTGTACAGAATTTGAATTTTCCTTCAGATTCAGCCTAAGAAAACACTGTAGTCAGTAAATATATTAACAGCAATATTTTCTGTTTTCAACCAAAGAAAATTTAATTATAACATTTCTAAGGAAAAGAAGTGTAGAAATAATTGTTAAGAGAGCAAGGAATAGGCTTTAGGTATTGAGGTTAATAAGGTTGGATCTTTTAACAAGCACACCATACTTGCTTATATCTGAAAACAGGATTAAAATCAGTTCTGAAATTATTCATCAAGCATCTGTTGTGTGCCAGGCCCTGTATTTGGGAACATGAAAAAGCAAGAGAATAAGGACTAAGTCTACTTCATCTTTTTATCCCCAGCTCTCTGCCCAATGCCTAATACACATAATAAATGCTTGCTGTTAAAAGAGAGAATGTGTACTAAAAACACCTGGTGGTCTCACAATCTTATCTTTGTTGTTGGTTGGCTGGCATTACTTTCGTACTCTAGCAGGAAAGAGTGTTAGTGAGTTAGGCTATCCAAGTTTTAACCCTGTATATACTATTTAGTATATTGAACATTAGTGTGTTTTAGTATATATTAGCTATTTAGTAACAGCTATATTGAGATTCATATATCATACAGTTCACCCATTTAAAGTGTAAAATTCATTGGTTTCTAATGTATTGTTCCAACATCACCACAGTCAATTTTAGAATCTTTCCATCACCCCTAAAAGAAACCCCAGGCCCATTAGCAGTTATCCCACTCTTATCCTCAGTCCCCAACCCCAGCTCTCGGTAACCCTAATTGACTTCCTGTCAGTATAGATTTCTCTATTCTGGACAATCTCATAATCCTATATATAGTATTGGCTTGTTATATAATTTTTTAAGTTGGTCTGTCCATGTGAAACATATGAAAATCAATTTATGTTAACTTCTCACTTCAGTAGGCATAATTTAAGGATGAATGTGATCATATGCACTTTGATACTGGCAATGAGAAATAGTAGAAATTCAAAGGAACGTGATTGGAGTTAAATCTAATAATCAGAATAATTTTAAAAATCTAACTTGTCTTAACTAAAAAAGCCAGCATTGCTTGAAATGCCATACACATGTATTAAAGTCTGTGAATATAGATTTACTATTACTTATATATAAAGCTTTGATGTACTACATTGTATAGTCATGACTTTGTTGGTAGTTGGCTACATATTGCAGTAATTGACAGGCATATTGTGCTTTACATGTAAGTAAAATTTATGTCTGTGTTTAGAAAATGAAGAAGTTGAAAAGCCAAGACTTCTGTGGGCTCTTTACTTCAACATGAGAGATTCTTCAGACATCAGCAGGAACTCTTACAATGATTTACCACCCAACGTTTATGTCTGCTCTGGCCCAGACTGCGGTTTAGGAAATGATAATGCAGTCAAACAGGTTGGTGTTTCTCAGTTTTGTGTTAAGAAGTTGGTGCGGTAGGGAAAGTGAATTGTTTTATTCCTCTAGGAGGTGAGAAAAGAGACTTAAAACGCCTCTCTCTCATTTAATACCATCTCTGCAATTTGCCCCTGAACTTTTTCTCTTTGAACAACAAAGCTACCTTAAATATACTTTAAATATAGTGTCAAGTATTTCCATGTTCTTGAATATAATGATGAACTCCAAGAGATTGTTTATGAGTTCCATTGTCAGAATAAGGATAGAATACGTTAGAAATACATATTCAAGAAAATGAATTGATAATGCCAGTATTCTAAAGAAACATTACTTCTAATTTAAATGATGGGCTATCATTGTATTTTGAAATACACAACCTTTTTTTCCTCTGGAAATGAGTCATTTTAAAAGGACTGTAACTGGTAAGGCATACAAAATGTATTTTTTAAATGGTACTTTTTTTGTATTTAAATTTAATTTTTTATTGAATTGTAGTTGATTTACGATATTAGTTTCAGGGATACAGCAAAGCAATTCAGTTATACATATGCATACATGTATATTAAAATGGAACATTTTTAAGGCACATTCTTATCTTGGAAAAGAATATGTAACTTACATAGTTTTTCACAATTAACATGATTCTTTTAATGTTTTGACACAAGCCAGTGTTCAAAAGCTACTATAATAGCTGCTTTAGAGTATGTTAAGTCAAGGTGGAATTTTGTGACAGCAGTCTTGGGCAGGATTATGAAGAGGTACAGGGCAGGCTGATGCAAAATGTCAAAATCGAACCATGATTCCACTAAGCTCAAAATTCATATGCACATACAAATACACTTCTGCTCTTGACAGGAAGAGAAGAGCAGAAAATACCATTTTCTGAGGCACAAGTCTAAACTACTTTTCACCAATGTAGTTGGCACATCTGTGTATTGAATCAGTAAATGGATAACTTAACATCATTCTAAGACCACAATTGGAAGTTCCATTCCCACTAGTGGCAGGGATCTTCTAGGACCAAATGGCCTCATTGAGCCTTTAGTCATAGCAGCAAGGCCATGGCCCATACATTTACAGGTTTTTGCCCAATTCTTTGTTTCTCATCTTCAGGGTCTAATGGTGATCCTGGATAATCGTATTCAGCCAGTGATAACAAGCAAAAACAGGAAGTCACATCTCTCATCTATCATTAATTCTGTTAGTTTACTAGGAACTCAGGATGGTTCAAGATCTACGTTTATGGCTCAGAATGATCAAGTCACTTTTGCTTTGATGTTCCAATTTTTTCCAAAATTGCCAATAAGTTATCAGCCAAGTAACTTAGGTCATTTTTATTCCTGAGTGAACATTAATATTTTTTAACAAAAAGCCTTTTAAATAAGGACTTACTATGGTACAAGTGCTTATGTGATCTAAACTGCAAGCTAGAAGATTATAATTAAAGGATAAGTTTATCATAAGGTAATTTGTGCAGATGTTGAATAATGTAGACCTGTCTATTGTGTTCATATGGACTGTTTATGATTTGAAGACAGACTAAAAAGTACTTGTGACTTGCTAATTTTTGTAGTTGATGTCACTTCAGTCTTTTTCTGAACCTGACATATGATATTTCTTCTCTTAATGCAGGGAGTGTTTCATTTGCCCACACATACCAGTGAACAGACTGGTCTCTAGTCCCCTACTCCCAAAACACTGATAGTTCACTCCTCCTTCCGGAGCCCCCATTGCCTAGGAGCTGCCACTACCATGGGAACAAGAACACTTAAATAGTACTATATGCTGTGTTATATACTTCAAGTATAAAATGGGTTAAATTAGCTAGTGGGAGCTGGGCTGGCCATCTAACCACCATTTAGAATGTAGTTTGTGTGGACAGATCAGCAATCTGCTTATGACTTTTGGTAGAGAATTTGTAAGTTGAAGGCTAGTTTTATAGGCACCAAGTTGTTCACATATTGCAGTAGCATTCACTTTCTCAAGTCATTGAGGGAGAGGGCAATTTTAGGTGTCATATTTTCTGCAACTTATAATTGAGAATTTTCTATGTGCCAGCCACTGTCCTAAGCATCTCATATTTATTATCTTATTTGGTCCTCACAACAACCCTCTAGGGTAAGTATGTGTAACATCCCCATTTTACAGATGAGGAAACTAAGGCCCATAGCTGGTAAGTTTTCACCCAAAGTTTAATCCCAAGTCTGTTGGACCCCAGTGCTTGGATATTCTTCTAGGCTGCTCTGCTGTTTTTATCTTGTTAATGCAGATACATCCTAAATACATTAAACTGCTACGTTGACAAAATACTTACGTTTCTTTTGTGTAGAAGTAAGTTGAAGAAACAGGAATATCTAAATAACTCAGCTTGTGCTCTCTGTACTTCCCAATATAAGGAAACTGAGTCATAATATAATTAGCCCTTTTTAATTATTTTAACCACATGAAAGTCTTTAACCCTTTAAGCTAACTTCTGGCTTAAAAAAGGGCAAGGAAGATTAAAAGTTGACAATTAAGTACTCTTAACTAAACTCTTTGTGACACCTCTCCGAACTCTAATCCAAATGGAAGATAGTCAGATTGAAACATTTCAGGTGTTACAGCATTTGCACCAGCCCCGGATGTAAACATCACTGTATGTTTAAGAAAAATACAAATAAACCAGTGTTAGTTTAGCAAAGTCTGAGAGGCAGAGATGGGATGAAGTAGAAGATGAGAAGACCAGAGAAGGTAGGCCTGAAGGGTTTTGTTTGCCATGATAGGGATCTGGGATTTTTATCCTGTTAGAGATGGGGAGTCATTGAGATTTTTTTTTTTTTTTGGTGGTGGTGGTTTTAATTGAAGTACAGTCAGTTACAATATGTCAATTTCTGGTGTACAGCGCAATGTCCCAGTTATGCACATACATACGTAAATTCCTTTTCGTATTCTTTTTCATTATAGGTTACTACAAGATATTTAATATAGTTCCCTGTGCTATACGAAGAAACTTGTTTTTCATCTATCATCGGTTTTTATATATAGTAGTTAATATTTGCAAATCTCGAACTCCCAATTTATCCCTTCCTACCTCCTCTCCCCCTGGTAATCATAAGTTTGGTTTTACTGTGTCTATGAGTCTGTTTCTGGAGTCACTAAGTTTTAAGCCAGAAAGTGGCATAAATAGAATTTCATTTTCCATTGACCCCTCTGGGGACAGCATAAAGACAGTTACACAGGGGAACCCTAGAGGCAAAGTGACCAGTCCAGTTCTGGGATGTTGCAGTTTGTCCAGGAGAAAGATGGCACGTGTGTGGGCTATGTCTCCAAGGAAGGAACAGATGGAATCAAGAACTGGGAGATAATATAGACAGGTTTGGTGATTGATTGCGTGCAGAGTAAAGGAGAAGGAGAACGTATGCCGAGAAGGTAGAGAGGAAAGACAAAATGACCATGAGAGGAGCTAAAGTGTGAGGTAGAGGCTCTGACCTCAGTCCTCCTGCACCTAGGGACTAATTGTCTCTGGCAAAGACATATGGTGAGTTCCCAGGGTGAACAGCAAAGCAGGTGTCTCAAATATTTAACTTCAAAATATCTGTAATAAAATAACATGTCCAAAAATATGCCCCAGAACTATACTGAAGAGGGAAAGAAGCTATTTTTCTCTTCCTGTGCCATCTTTCAACTCCACATTAAAGCTCAAAAGTTTCTGTTTGCCACTCGTTCACCCAGTCCCAAAGAATATCAGGTTCAATCACCTGATGCATAAGTTTACCAACTATAGATGACTGATGCTAAATAGGATTTTGCAGCTCATATCATCTATATTGAAACTATTCAGTTCTGCCATTGCAGTGCAGAAGCAACCATAGACAATAGATAAATGATGGAGAGGCACTATGTTCAATAAAACTTTATTTACAAAAACAGGCAGCAGACAGGATCTGGTATATGGGCCAGAGTTGTGAACCCCTGGCCTAATGGATGACCTTGTGTATCTATTGGGAAGAAGGATTGAAATGGTGCGAAGGACATTGTAACCTTTAAAACAAAACAAGCATATATTTTAAAACCCTTCAATGATTTTCTTTTACTAGTAGGATAGAGTGCAAGCTCCCTCATAGGTCCCTGGCAGGTACCCTTATCTAACAAAGAACTGTATTCATCTAAATGAAAGTAGGAATGTGTTTAGAATAGAATAACAATGCTACTTGACACATTTACTTTCGTGTGTGTGTGTGTATTTGTTATTGTTCATTAAGGTCACGTTTACTGTCTTATTCTCTTACCCCGTCAGACTAAGCTCAGCTTAAATATCAACATTTTCATTCTAAGTGAAATAAGCCAAAAAGAGAAAAAAAAAATGCCATATGATATTACTTATATGTGGAATCTAAAATATGACACAAATGAACTTATTTACAAAACAGAAACAAACTCACAGACATTGAAAACAAAATTATGGTTACCAGGGGGCAAAGTGGGTAGGAAACGATAAATTGGGAGTTCGACATTTGCAGGTACCAACTGCTATATATAAAATAGCTATACAACACATTTCTCCTGTGTTGCACAGGGAACTATATTTGATATCTTGTATCTATAATGAAAAAGAATATGGAAATGAATATATGTATGTATATGTATGACTGAAACATTATGCTGTACACCAGAAATTGACACAACATTGTAAACTGACCATACTTCAATTAAAAAAATGGAGAAAAAAATCTTTACATTTTAACTTTGTTATTGTTATTATTAATAACAATGACAACAGCTACCATATATAGAGGCTTACTCTTCAGCCATTTTATAGATAAGGAGATCAAAACTCAGAAGTTGAGTAGGCATTCCCCAGACCACATCACTGCTAAGTGGCAGAGCGAGCATTTGCACATGGCTGTCTATTCTGAGTCCATGTTCTTGAACACTGTGCTAGACTCCTTATAGCACAGGGGGAGGAAAATGATTTCGGAAAAGCAAATAGTTGAGCAGACAGTGAAGAACTTTCTTGATTTGAACAATGACTTGTTAAAATTAGGAGATGCTAAATTGGACTGTATGAATATCACAAATGGGTTCTCTTAGTAAACTAAAGAATGTTAAGAGAAATTGTATTTGTATTGACACGTAGAATGAATGTCCTTAAAATCTTAACTATCTGAGACTTGATAAAGAATCTTATCAAGGACTGATATACCTGAAGGGTGGACCTGAATGTGTGGACAGAATTCGAGGGAGAAAGTTGTGGAATTCTGAAAGCAGATTTTTAGAAGTTTATATATGCTGGATAAAGTTCTATAATTTGAAGAAAACTTTAAGGTGATACTTCATTTTTTTTAAGTTCCACAAAGGCACATATATTTCAAGATAATGTTCAAAAACTGTTATGCCCTATCTTTCCTGGCCAGGCTGAAGCACTTTTCCAACAAGTCTGCCCCAACGAAGACTTCTGTCCACCCCCACCAAATCCTGAAGACATTATCCTTGATGGAGACAGTTCACAACCAGAGGCTTTGGAATCCAGTGCCACACCAGAGGCCAACTCAGAGACTCTCAAGGAAAGTGGAAATCTGGGAAACTCAGAGGAGCCCTCTGAATAATGGGTATGTCCCCAAATGGATCCCACACTTTGGAAAATCCTCCTAGCCTCAGAGTCTTTGTGATTGAAGAATTACTTGAAAAATGTCGCAAAGCAGCAGCCAGTTGAGAAGCAGATCGTAGAAATCCAAAAGGGATTTCCTCAAAGAGACATTCCAAGACCACAAAACACTTGTAAAGCACATTAACTTGCCTGCTGTAAGATACCAAACCTGTGGAATTAGCAGATAAATATTATAAATGGATTGATTCCCAGGAATATAGTTATGATTACAAAAGTGATCCTATGCATTGTTAGTAATTCTATGGTATTAGAACAGCTTTTGCTCGCCACTTTGGATCTTTGTTCGAAAGCCACATCTTCAGAATCAGCTCACATATTTCCTTTCATTCTTTGAGTTAGGTTTTTTGTATTGGGTATAAGCGTCACGACACAAACGATCAAAGCATATGTAAATGTAGTGGAGAAAAACTAAAGTGTCATGATCCAGGCAGGAGCTTATGTTTGCAATAGAAGTTTGTTTTGTTTTCTATCTTGAGGGGTATTAAAAATGCTAATATTAAGATAGACATTTTTACAAATGCATCGTGAGTCCATTACTCACTTTTTTTTTAACGTTAGTAGTGGTATTTGTGTGTGAATCGTGAACACACTAGGAAAGCTCAATACTGAAGAAATGCAAAGAAAGATTGGAATATGGAATAGGCTTATTGGTACTGGGGAATTCTGTCTAGTCGAGTACCTGGAGCACACTAGCCTAATTGTCTATGGACCTAATTTCATCGTAGCTATGCTACTTATGATATTAGGCAAATTGTTTAACTTCTGAGCCTCAGTTTCTCCATATGTAAGGTGGAAATAGTAATACCCTGCCTACTGTATGGGAATGATTTTGAAGATAAATGCAGTGCCATGCTTAGAATTTTTTTTTTCTGGAATAAAAGCTGTTTCAGAATTTTCCTATTGACTTGGGGGTGAGTGTCAAAAAATCTCATGCAACAAATAATTGTTTGCTGTCAATGCCCCCAACACAATAGATTACAGTGTTTTTATTGTATTAAGCTTTTAAAATAAAAATCTATTTCCTAAATTAGTATTTTATAGTCTTATAGACAGATAAACACAGTAACATGTGGTGTTGTGGTTTTGAATCTTAAGAAGGAACACACTCTAAATTCTTCATATTCCTTTTCTAGTAGGTAAACCTGAAACCACCAAGGACTCTACATAGAATACGATGATTGGTTAACCTGAATGTGCACTTAACATACAAATGTAAGGGCTGTATGTAGGTGGCAAATCTAGTTACAGTGACAGTGCCTATAATAATACTAGCATTTTTCCAAATGCCACGCTCTGATGGTTTACCTTTTTTGAGCAATAGTTTGGACAGAACAACTTATTTCAATAAATAGATACATAAAAAGTTTATTGTCGTGCAGTCTGGCCTATAGTGCAGATCAGACAGCCCTGGCTACAAATAGAAAGCACATAGTTCTTACTCAGATACTTCAGCTGCAGCGGGGCTCTGACCTCTCCAGATTTCACAGATCTTAAAGGATGCCAGCTGTGTCAGGTCACAGACTCATGAGAAATGGAAAGCATCAAGGAATGTAGCTCCTCTCTCACCTTTCAAACCCCCTGCAGATAGAGCCAAATCCAGAGGAAAGGAAAACCTTCCTAGCCTCTCAGGCTACCCTAACCCCTCTCTCCAGTGTACAGCCTCTCCTCTGTCGCTTTAATCCCCTCTATCCTTCTCTTTCCCTTTTATAATGTTATACAAATCAGGGACAGTAGAATCACATTATAACCTACTTTGTTATATGGATTCTGATCAATCTTAAGTCATGTTTCCTGAAACCCAACTACAGCATGTACTAAATGCACAATATATACCTATTATAAGCACCAGGTATTGGCTCTGCCCCGCAGTACCAGCAATATAAACGGTTCCACTGTATGAGAGTTTTGAGTCTGAATACAATTGCAAGTCAGTTGCACCAACTGAGATACTGTACTTGGTTAGTCTTCGAGTTAAAGCCTCTTGAATGCAGCATGCACACTTATGTAAACAGCCAATCAGGGTAGACCCAGAATAGCTAGAAAAATTCTGATAGCTTTACTGCAGCTCTCCATATATAGAACAATGAAGGGGATATTCTGTGGTCTCCTGACCTAGTCCATACTGTACCTTATTTCATCCATTAGCCAGCATCAGAATCCCTCTTCCAGGTTATTTATTAAATACTGTTGAAATGTTTAAAAGCTCCTGAATATGATTAGTGATGATTAAGATATTACACAACTGTTAAAAACCTTGTATTAGAGAACTTTAGATATTTCATGTTGCCTCAGAATGTAATAGAAATTATTCTAAGAGCATTATTTTCAACTGTCTTAATTACTGCAAATATTTCTTTTTATAGCTTTAAGTCAAATAAAAACCTTTCAATTTTGTTTTAAAACTGTAAGCCTGAAGTCATAAGAATAAAATTTATATGTTGCAGAAATTTCAGTAGCTAATTTTAAATTTTGAAAATTGCTATTATCAAAGAATTTTGATCATATGTTTAAAATGTTTATATGCATGCTTCTTATTAACCAAAAATGATAATACTGTTCTGTTTAGTGATCAAGATGAAAACTAATTACTAACCCTATGTTGCTACTGTATTTTTGTCTAGTCGGTATGCCTGCCCAGAAAAACAAATATATATATATATTATACACATATATTTTTCTATAGGAAAACTGAGCTATAATTTCCCCATCTTCTATAATGTTTAGTTACTCATAGTAAAATGGTCATGTTAACAGTTCACTTCTAGAATAGTAGTTTCTGAG
The DNA here is from genome assembly GCF_048773025.1 of Camelus bactrianus. NCBI lineage: Eukaryota > Metazoa > Chordata > Mammalia > Artiodactyla > Camelidae > Camelus > Camelus bactrianus. The sequence goes on along the minus strand of NC_133575.1, from coordinate 68,737,080 downwards.
ATTGGCAGCCCTTTATCTAAAATAATGGCTATGTTAGTGACTAACTTCTGTCTCAGCTGTAGTTCCAGAGAAAGCAGCTCTCTGTCTAAAGTCCTAAAAACCTCAGAATAATTTGTTGAAATTTCATTGCGGAATAGTAGTAAGCCTTTAAAACAGTTTGCTTACAAGTAAGATATTTACTGCTATTGGTATTGAATCATTTCTCTCTACTCATAGTTGATTTTCTTATATGGATTTCAAAAAGCATGACTATATGACTTCAAAATTTGCACACTGTAACAGTAAGCCTTCAAAGGAAATAAAGTGTTTTTTAATGCCTTTCAGGCGTGGTATCCTATTTTTTAACATTAAAATTTTGTATATATGCCGAGAAATTAAAGATTGTCTTGGAACTGATTTATTTGTTGATATCAGTCTATTATTTAAACACATAGTTAATTGTCCAGCTCTATGGTTGGCTTTGTTTCTAGACATCCGCCACCTGTGTCAGGTTTGTGAGAAAGGCAATCAAATGCTACGTGGGTGCGATTTACTTAGCAAACTGTTCTAGATGCCAGCATCAGACCTCCTTCTGTTTAAAATCAGTGCTCTGAGGCATGGGATGTGGCTTTGCAATACATTACCTACAAACTGTTTTCACATCTCACTTAGTGTATGAGAACCTGAAATGTTTTTTTCTGTGGTGGTTGAGTCCCCAGCAGCATACTTGCAACAGACAAGATACTGCTGATGCTCTTTTCATGCAGAAACCATTCATTGAACTATGATTTGTTCTTTAATCAAATAATTAAAGCAGAGTGACATTTTCTGTCAATTCCAAGTAGTTTCTAAAGCTTCTCAAACAGGACGTATTCAAAAGATAACAGCACTCTTTCAAAACTGGCAATTTATCTATGAGATTATTAATAAATCAAGTTTAAGAAAGATAAGGTTAATTGAATTTTTAAACAAGTAGCTGTATTATCCTTCAAGCACCTTGGAGCTCATATAATATTCACACTTTTTTTTAAGCAAGTGCTTTGATATGTTTGAATTCTCCTCTTTAATGATGGCTTTTTAAAAATGCAAGAGGCTTAACACTTAACATCCTAGGTCACATTTTGAAGGCCACTTTTCTTTCCATTAACACAGTTTAGCTGTGGGACTGCAGTGAGATGTCCTTCCCATACAAGTTGCCACGTCTGCTCTTTCTGGTGATGATGACTCTTAGGACCATTTGACAGGTAATCATTAGAACTTGAATCCTAGTAGACTGTAGGGTCTTTTTGCGTATCACTACTGGAGGATTTATGCTGGTAACTCCTATTAATGTTAATAAGACTTGCATGTGTAAATCCTCCTCCTATCAATGAGATGGTTGACCCCTAAAAGAAATACTCTTTAGAGATGGACGCATTCACTAATTCACTAATAGAAACATTAGTGAATTGTTCTAGTCTGGACTTTTATGTGTGGAAAAAATAGCAAGACTAAGAATATGAAAATGAATATATGTACATATATGCATGACTGGGACACTATGCTGTACACCAGAAATTGATAACACTGTAAATGACTAGACTTCAGTAATAAAAAAAAAGACTATACCAATTCAGCAGAGGACTTGTAGAGCTTGAAGAGATGAAATACTAGCTATTAATTTTCTAGTCACATTCTAATATATATTAGATATTATTAATCTTCTTCATCTTATCAACATAGCATTTTCCTCCTATTTTTATTATTTTTAATTGAACTATAATTGACCTACAGCACTATGTTAGCTCCAGGTACACAACATGTGATTCCATATTTCTGTACATTACAAAATGATCACCATGATACCCACCATCTGTCACCATATAAAGTTATTACAGTATTGACTGTATTCCCCATGCTGTACATGTCTTCCCTGTGACTCATTTATTTTATAACTGGAAATTTGTACCTCTTAATCTCCCTCACCGATTTCACTCATGTGTCTCACACTCTTCCTCCTCTCTGGCAACTACCTATTTGTTCTCTGTAACTGTAAGTCTATTTTGTGCTTTGTTATATTTCTTCTTTTGTTTTTTAGATTCCACATATAAGTGAAATAATATAGTATTTGTATTTCCTGACTGACTTATTACTTCACTTGATAATACCCTCTGCATGCAACCCCTTTCAAACCACCAATGGCATTTTTAACAAAACTAGAACAGATAATACACACATATGTATGGGAACACAAAAGACTCCAAAGAGCCAAAACAATCTTAGGAAAGAAGAGCAGAACTGGAGGTATCACACTCCCAATTTCAAACTATATTTCAAAGCTACTGTAATCAAAACAGCATGGTACTGGCACAAAAATAGACACACAGATAAATGGAACAGAATAGAGAGCCCAGAAATAAACCCACACTTAATGTGGTCAGTTAAGCTATGACAAAGGAGGCAAGAATATACAATGGGGAGAAAAGAGCCTCTTTGATAAATGATGTTGAGGAAACTGGACTGCTTTCTCACACCATATAAAAAAATAATCTCAAAATGGATTAAGGACTTAACTGTAAGACATCAAAACATAAAACTAGAAGACAACATATGCAGTACACTCTTTGACATCAGTCTTAGCAATATTTCTTTGGATCTGTCCCTTCAGCAAAGAGAAACAAAAGCAAACAAACAAATGGGACTACATTAAACTAAAAAGCTTTTGCACGGCAAAGGAAACCATCAGCAAGACGAAAGGTCATCCTACTAAATGGGAGAAAATATTTGTAAATGATATGACCTACAAGAAGTTGCCATATCATTTATCCAAGTTACATAAACAGATCATAAACTCAATAACAAAGAAACAAACCACTCGATTAAAAAAATGGGCAGAAAGAGCAGGAGGGTATAGCTCAGTGGTAAAGTGCGTGCTTAGCATGCACGAGGTCCTGGGTTCAATCCCCAGTACTTCCATTTATAAACAAATAAACAAATAAATAAATAAAACTAATTACCTCTCCCCCCACCAAAAAAAAATTTTTTTTAAATGGACAGAAGATCTGAATAGACGTTTTTACAAAGAAGATACACAGATGGCCCACAGGCACAGGAAAAAAAGTTCAACATCGCTAATCAGAAAATGCAAATCAAAACCGCAATGAGATACCACTTCACACCTGTCAAATGGCTATCATCAAAAGCTCAACAGATAACAAATGTTGGTAAGGATATGCAGAAAAGGGAACTCAAGTACACTGTTGGTGAGATTGTAAGTTAGTGCAGGCACTGTGGAAAACAGTATGGAGGCTTCTCAAAAAAACTAAAAATAGAGCTACCGTATGATTCAGCAATTCCACTACTGGGTATGTATCCAAAGAAAATACTAGTTTGAAAAGATATGTGCACCACAATGTTCATAGCAGCACTATTTACAATAGCCAAGACATGGAAGCCACCTAAGTGTCCACTAATAGATGAATGAATAAAGAAGATGTGATACACACAAACACACAATGGAATATTACTCAGCCACAAAAAAGCATGAAATTCTGCTATTTGCAACAGCACTGATGAACCTAGAGGATATTATGCTTAGTGAAATAAGTTCAAGAAAGGCAAATATTCTATATTACTTATATGCAAAATCTAAAAAAAAAGAAATTATGTATATAACAAAACAGAAACAGACTCAGATATAGAAAGCAAACTAGCTACCAGTGAGAAGAAGGATGGGGGAGGGGCAAGATAGGGGTATGGAATTAAGGGATACAAACTACTATGTATAAAATAAACAACAAGGAATTATTTTGTAATAACTTTAAATGGAGTATAATCTATAAAAATACTGAGTCACAATGTTATACATTGGAAACTAATATAATATTGTAAATCAACAATACTTTAATTTTAAAAAAAGCTACTAATGAGTGGAGATCACACAAGTTGTTTTTATCCAAATAGAGCTACTGATGAAGAAATGAGTAAGTCAAGTGAAATGTGGACAGTTTTTTACAATCAAACTAGTTGACACAGTAGAATCAAGCTTATCTATTCATCTTGCTTACATACATGTTAAATTACAACTCCTTACTTCTTCAACTCCTTCATTCAGTTCAGCACAGTATCTTGTTGATTTTATCTTAGAATGTCTTCCTGATCACAGCCTCCTCCTCTATTCCCACAACCCACTGTTCTCATTCTCTTTCAGATTAATTATTACAATTAGTCTTCCTGACACCAAGCTCTTCATTTTATTCTAATAACCTATTGAGGCAGAAACCACTGCGTGGATTCCTTCTCATGCTTACATAACATGGAAAAATGCAGTCTGACCTCTTTAGCATAGCATATGAAACCACACCCTCCAGAAAACACAATGTTCCTCTTTGGTTTCATCTATCATTCCATCTCCCTCCCAACCTCACACTCTATTCTTCAGTCACAATGAACTTCTCAGTATCTTCAAACTCTTATTTCTTCTTCTGGAATTTCCTGGCCTCTCTGCTACCACCATCGCCCCTGCCCCCACCCCTTCTATTCTCCTTTAAAACCTAGCTTTAGTGTTACTTCGACTGCTAACATTTGGGCACCTCCACGTGGCAAAGTTATTTTTCCCTCTGTGCCCCCCACAGAACTGTTCATAAAGCCCTTATCTCATTGGAATCCAAGTTTGCTCATTTCATTTCTCTCTCCTAGACAGTGAGCAACTTGAGGGCAGGGGCCCTGCTATTCATCCTTGCATCTCTAGCACCTAAACACCTGGCTCATGGCCACCCATCTCCTGCATAACCCTGCTCCTCTGGCCAGAGTAGTTTCTATCTGGGGTAGGGACATACTCCTGACCCACTTTGGAATTGGGACTCATAAAGGGTTTGACTTTCTGAATGGCCAACCCATACCACAAAATCTCTTTAGCTATGGCCAGCTGTATTTTCTACCATGTGGCTAGGAAAACAAAGTCAGTTTGCAAAGAAAGAAGCAGTGATGAGACACAGAACTGCCAGGTGAACCTACAGTTGGTTTCTGAGAGCTTTCTAATTCCACGATCAAATCCTTCCTCAGGCCCGGTATTATTCCTGCCCTTGTTTTTGTTTTTGTTTTTGTTTTTGTTTTGAAACACTCCTGTCTCATAATCAGATTTATGTTGATGCTCAGGATCAGGATATGCATGTTGAATTCTGATACTTGGAAGCACAAAACTTGAACTCAGTAAACACATCTGGGAAATTTCACTATTAGCACCTCCCAAACCACAACTGTGTAAATATGTGTTTGTGAATGTATTTGTATACCGTGCGAATTTGGATTTTTACTGATAAGAAAATATCGTAAAATGTTTAACTCTGAAGGTCCACACAGAAGGGAGAGTAAAGCAAAGAAGAAAGCAAATATTATCCACACTTGATAAGACCTGTGGCAGAGAATTATCTTGGTGGCTTCTAGCATACCACTATCAATTTCTTCTGAGAAAAACCATAGGAGAGGCAATACCCATCTAACAAATATGTGCTATAAAAAAACAATGATTGTTATACAATGGAAGGCAATTATAATTAGGGTACTTAAACCTAGTGCCTTTGGTACACATGATCTGAAATTGTCCTTTTTGATTTGGATTTGTCTTAGAAAATATGTTTTCAAAATAATGCTCTGGAATAAGACTCAAGTTCAAATACGGACTAAGGTTTTGCAGAAATTCATCTTTGTTTGGTATGGAAGCTATTTGCATAATATAGAAACATTTAAGTTTTACAGATAGGGAAGTGTACAAGGCATTAGATATAACCTAAATTCTATACCCCAAGTTGTTTAGAATTTTTAAGTCAGAAATGGGCAATATACGAAGAAGTGGTTTCCTTTGGTTGAGCTTATGCAAAAGCAACCAAAATATTTATGTGGAACTTAAAACTGCTATTAATCTTTATTATGACTGGAAAAAATTGTCCGCAGGAAAATGCCATTCCTTTTCTAAATCTGGATTTAAAATTGTATGGAAAGATAAGCTGAATCTTGGACATAATTTGTTTCAGATCTTTGAAAATAATTTTTGACTGCTGGATTTGACATGCTAATCCATATTCAGACACATTCTGTTTTAACAGAACACTCTATAGGAAGATCTAGATGTATAAAGCACAGCATGTTGGAGGATGGTTGTGCCCATTACAAAGTGATTCTTTGCTTTACCAAAGAATTCAGGCTACTTTTTAAGTAGGAGTTCCTATGAGTTACCAGGTAGTATTAATGTCTAGGCAGAGAGAGGTAGGAGTGGTAGGTAGAAACATAGCCAAATGAAGATCAAATTGAAAATAAAGCAATTTTAAAAAGATTATGGAAGAAGAAGACATGAATTGCAAGAAGTCCAATTTGAGGACAACTCTGCAGGAATACATCTGTATCATAAAATGTGTTGCACTTAAAGTGAAGATTATTTGAGGACTACAATTCCCTCCTAATAGTAGAACCCATCTATCTATCAGTTTGCCCCCAGTAAGTCTATGTGCAATTGCCATTCAAAAATAACCCTTGAAGAAGGGGGCAAAGATGGTGGAGTAGAAGGATGCTCGTAGCTCACCCTATCCCCCAGAAAACAAAACTCACATCCACAGACCCACTCAGCCAACCAGAACACCTGCCGAACTCAGACACAACATCGCCCTCTTCAAAAGACAAAGGCACCATGAATCTGGTAGGAGAAAAGGAAAAAAGAAAGAAGAAAAGGCAAAACAGTGCAGGACTGGTCCCGCGGGGAGGGAGCGGAAAAGGAGGACTAGCTCTCGTTCGCTGGGTTTCCTCCTCCCCAACAGAGAGGTCAGCAGGACTGAGGGGGAGCCTCCAAGGCTCAGATTTGTACGGAGCACCCCTTGACTGACAGAACTAAGGTAAACAGGCACAAAGGGTCCCTGCAACACCCAGCCTGAGATGCGAGCTGGCACCTGGGGGATGGAGGATTGGAGCAGCTGCACTGAGGCAGCCTTGGGGGACTGCAGGGTGCTGCATGCCTTGGATGAGTAGGTACACAGGGCAAAACAACCTGGGCATTCCATAAAACAACACAGCTGATGTGCCCTGGGGGAAAGGGTGCCATACCCCCATCTCTGAAAACTCACAGAAGATTTTCGAGCGAAGACAGGCGGGGCTCAGGCACAGCCACAATATCCTCCAGCTCTTTGCACCCAGGCGGGGGTGGGGTCAAAACCTGAATCTGTACCTAAGGGTTTAGCAGCCTCAAAGGCCAGAAGGAGACTTGTTTACAGCCCAAGGCGGATAGGATTTTTCTGCCCTGGTACTTCAGAGAACTCAGGCCGCCAAGACAAACAAGGAGCTGAGTTTTGGCACAGAGCAGGGGCAGGGCTGTTTTACGGTCTTCCCTGAGCCCGCCTAGGGATCACGGACACAAGGCGGAGCAGGCAGCTGCACAGAGCAGCAGACTGACAGGCGCTGGGAGAGGGCAGGTGGCCACCAACCTTCCTGGCAGGAATGCAGCACAGAACTGGGGTGCTGGGAGGGGGCTTGATCTATCAGCCTAACTCGCCTAAGCGCAGCATCTGACTGTGGCATCGGGAAGGTGAGTGACCCACCTGACCACCGTGAAGGAGAGCAGCACCTGACCACAGTGTTTGGAGGGGGCACGATCTGCTTGCTGACAGGCACTGGGAGCAGCACAAATGAGGGGCACCAACAGAGGGCATCTGCAAACAGCAAGCTGAGTTTGAGAAACAGGGTGAAGACAGAAAGACTTCTTGATAAAATCATAAAGAGCACACAGTCTCCTTGTAAACACCCTCCCCTTTTTAAAATCTTTTTTGATCTGTTCTATTTTCTAAAACCTTTTTCATTTTTACTTTTTAAATAATTAAGTATGCTTCAAGTTTTAATGCCTTTAAAATTTTTCATTAAAATATTTTTATTATTATTATTTTTAAAAATCCAAACGATTTCATTTTCATTATTCTTGGTTTTGATCTCCTGTTATTGATTATACACAGGTTTCAAATTTTGTTTTCTGATCTTTTCTCCTTTTTTAAAGGTTTTCAAAAAGATGTCTCAACTAGACTGCTAGTCTGATTAAAATTTCTCTTCTCTTATTGATTATACACTGTTTTCAAACCTTTTTCTCCCTTCTTTTAAAATTCTCTTTCTCTCTCTCTTTTTTTTTGTTTTATTCCTGCATAGACGTTAGATAGATATAAATAAACTCCTTAAGGACTACAATAGATAACTGATACTCCATAAGCCACGGTGCCAGAAAGATATGAGCAAGATGAAGAAGCAGAGGAACCACTCCCAATTAAAAGAGCAAGAGAAATCCCCTGAAAGAACGGTCAATGAAATAGACATGGGTGGCCTACTAGATCAAGATTTCAAAAAAGGAGTGATCAAAGTACGGAAGGAACTAAAAGAGATAGTGTTCAGAGATATAAAATATGTCAAAAATGAAATTGAAGCTATAAAGAAGAGCCAAGTAGAATTGGTAAACTCATTGGCTGAGATGAGAGCTGATCTAAAGGCTGCACAAAGCAGACTAAATAATGCAGAGGAATGAATTAGTGACATAGAAGACAGGACAAAAAAAAAAAAAAAAAAGCACCCAAAAGAATAAAAAACCAGCTGAGAGAAAAACTAATGACATAAGGGACCTATGGGATAATATAAAGCATGCCAATCTATACATAATAGGGGTTCCAGAAGGGGAAGAAAGATTGAAGGGGATTGAAAAGGTATTGGAAGAAATCATGACTGAAAACTTCCCAAACTTAAAGAAGGAATCAGATATCCAAGTACAGGAAGCTCAGAGGGTCCCAAACAGGAAGAACCCAAACACACCCACCAAGACATATATAATCAAGATAGCCAGAGTCAAGGATAAAAAAAATGATCCTAAAGGCAGCAAGAGAAAAGCAAAGAGGGAGTTACAAGGGAACCCCCATAAGGCTCTCAGCTGCTTTCTCTACATAAACACTACAGGCCAGAAGGGAGTGGCAAGATATATTCAAAGTCCTGGATGAAAAAAAGATGCAGCCTAGGATATTCTATCCAGCAAGGCTATCCTTTAGGATAGAAGGAGAGATAAAGAATTTCACAGACAAGCAAAAACCAAAAGAATTTAGCAACACTAAACCCATGCTAAAAGAAATATTGAAAGGTCTAGTCTAATAGAAAAGCAGCAGGATGCTACAGAAATGAGAAACTCATAACTGGAAAGGTGATAACTACCATGAATTACAAATAGAATAAACACAAAATTGTAAAAAAAAAAAAAGACATCTAAATCATTAAGAATGGGAGAGGGAAGCAAGGAAATATAGAGTATTTTTTCTTTGTTTTTTAAATTTTTTGTTCTCAGTAGGATGGGTTTGAGATTATATTACTATCCGTTTAATAGGAACAGTTACAGTAATGAGCTAATAGACTTACAAAAAAGGGTAACCACAAGCCAAAAACGTACGAGTGAGTCACAAAAACTAAATAAAATCCATGATAATACAAAGAAAAATTATAAAACCACAAAAGAAAGAAGAAAGGAACAAAGAGGAAATACCAAATCAACTGCAAAAAATAAGTTGCAAATGGAAATAAACACACATCCATAATTCATGACTGTAAATGTTAATGGACTAAATGCTCCAATCAAAAGACATAGAGTGACAGATTGGATAATAAAGCAAGAACCTTCAATATGCTGCATACAAGAGACTCACTTTAGAGAAAAGGACACGTATAGATTGAGAGTGAAAGGATGGAAAAAGATATTCCATACAAATGAAAAAGCCAAAAAAGCAGGTGTATCAGTACTGATTTCAGACAAAATAGACTTTAAAACAAAGGTCATAAAGAAAGATAAAGAAGGACACTTTATAATGATTAAAGGAGTAATACAAGATGAAGATATTACAATTGTTAATATATATGCACCCAATATAGGAGCACCTAAGAACATAACACAATTACTAACAGAGATAAAGGGGGATATTGAGGGGAATACAATCATTGTCAGAGATTTTATCACCACATTAACATCACTAGACAGATCTTCCAGACAGAAAATAAATAAGGCAACAGAGAAATTAAATGATACAATAGAAAAATTAGATTTGGTGGATATTTTCAGAGCATTACACCCCCCAAAACAGGTTATACATTCTCTTCAAGTGCACATGGAACATTTTCCAGGATTGATCATGTACTTGGACACAAAAGAAGCCCCAACAATTTTAAGAAAATAGAAATTATCTCAAGCATCTTTACTGACCACAATGCCATGAAACTAGAAATCAACTACAGAGTAACAAAAGAGACAAAAAGGAAAGATTAAACAACATGCTATTAAAAAACCAGTGGGTCAATGATAAAATCAAAGTTGAAATTAAAAAATACCTTGAGACAAATGAAAATGAAAACATAACCACACAAAATTTATGGAATGCAGCAAAGGCAGTCCTAAGAGGGAAGTTTCTAGTGATACAGGCCTTCTTCAAAAAAGAAGAACAATCTCAAATAAACAATCTAATGCACCAGCTAAAAGAATTAGAAAAAGAAGAGCAAAAAACAAACAAACAAACAAACAAACAAACAAAAAAACCCCAAAGTCAACAGAAGGAAAGAAATTATAAAGATCAGGGAGGAAACAAATAAAATAGAGACTTAAAAAACAATGGAAAAAATCAATCAAACCAAAAGCTGGTTTATTGAAAAAGTAAATAAAATCGACAAACCTCTGGCCAAACTCACAAAGAAGAAAAAAGGGAGCACAAATAAGCAAAATAAGAAAGGAGAATGGAGAAATTACAACAAATAACATAGAAATACAGAATATCATACAAGAATATTATGAAAAAACTATATGCAACCAAAATGGATAACCTAGAGGAGATGGGCAAGTTTCTGGAAACATACAGTCCACCAGACTGAACCAAGAAGAAAGTGACAACTTGAATAAAATAGAAATAAAAGCAAAAATAAACAAATGGGACCTAATGAAACTTACAAGCTTCTGCACAGCAAAGGAAACCATAAGTAAAACAAAATGACAACCTACAGAATGGGAGAAAATTTTTGCAAATGAAACCAACAAAGGCTTGATCTCCAGAATACATAAGCAGCTCATACGACTTAATAAGAAAGAAAAAAACAAACAACCCAATGTAAAGATGGGCAAAATACCTAAACAAGCAATTCTCCAAGGAAGAAATACAAATGATCAATAGGCACATGAAAAAATGCTCAATATCACTAATTATCAGACAAATGCAAATCGAAACTACAATGAGGTATCACCTCACACCAGTCAGAATGGCCATCATTCAAAAGTCCACAAATGACAAATGCTGGAGAGGCTGTGGAGAAAAGGGAACCCTCATACACTGCTGGTGGGAATGCAGTTTGGTGCAGCCACTATGTAAAACAGTATGGAGATTCTTCAGAAGACTAGAAATAGACTTATCATATGACCCAGGAATCCCGATCCTGGGCATATATCCAGAAGGAAGCCTACTTCAAAAAGACACCTGCACCCCAATGTTCATAGCAGCACTATTTACAGTAACCAAGACATGGAAACAGCCTAAATGTCCATCCACAGACGACTGGATAAAGAAGAAGTAGTATATTTATACAATGGAATACTACTCAGCCATAAAAACTGACAACATAATGGCATTTGCAGCAACATGGATGTTCCTGGTGAATGTCATTCTAAGTGAAGTAAGCCAGAAGAGAAAGAAAAATACCATATGAGATTGCTCATATATGGAATCTAAAAAAAAAATATATCATAAGTACAAGACAGGAACAGACTCACAGACATAGAATACAAACTTGTGGTTGCCAAGGGGGTGGGAGGTGGGAAGGGACACACTAGGATTTCAAAATGTAGAATAGATAAACAAGATTATACTGTACAACACAGGGAAATATATACAAGATCTTATGGTAGCTCACAACGAAAATAATGTGACAATGAATATATATATATATGTTCATGTATAACTGAAAAATTGTGCTCTACCCTGGAATTTGACACAAGATTTTGAAATGACTATAACTCAATAAAAAAAGTTAAAAAAAAACAACAAAATACCCCAAAAATATTCCCTTAAGAAAGAAAAATACCAAATGATATCACTTTTATGTGGAATCTAAAAAAAATAAGACACAAATGAACTTATTTACAGAAAACAGAAAACAGACTCACAGACGTAGAAATCAAACTTATAGTAACCAGAGGAAAGGGGGTGGGAAGGGATAAATTGAGAGCTTGAGATTTACAGATACTATTATATATAAAATAAACAACAAGTTTCTACTGTATAGCACAGCAAACTATATTCAATATCTTGCAGTAACCTATAATGATATGACTATGTGTATGTATATGTATGACTGAAACATTATGCTGTACACCAGAAATTGACACAGCATTGTAACTGACTGTACTTCAATAAAAAAAGTGAGTGTAAATAAGAATACCCCTTTACATTTGATTCATATTTTTCATTAATACTACATGGCCACAATCTCCTTGACCAAAACATTATATGGTGGATAATTTCCCTCACCCCCTTTATCTTAGATGTCTAAGCGTAAGTTGTAAAACCATGGCATTTACAATGTGGTATGGGCCTTATAAACAAGCAAATGTTGATCTTCTTTAGTAAAACCTGTGAGGTGTCAAGCCTACCTCACAAATGGAAAAGGGAATAATATCCCCTGGAAATGTGAAATATCGTGTGTTCATTATATACTTAGAATTGAGGTGAGAGAGTAGAGCTGGGTGTAGCATCCCAAAGCTATATGACTTGGGTCATAGGCTCCTAAATAGCCTCTCCTGTTGTGATTTTGGGGCTGCTTCCCACCACATCCCTTCCTTTGTCTTCTTCACTCTCGGAGTAATTAGTAGTATGTGGGTATGACAGCAGGAGCACCTTGGCAGGATATAGCAGAGCTAAGATGGCCAGCCCTTCAGTCCACCCACACCCCTATTTCACCTCCATTTCAGTATTATACCCCTAAGAGAAATTACCCTCTTTTATTAAATATGTATATGGAAAGAAAACTCTACAGGAAATGGTTGCAAAACATTTATTCAGAAAAAAAATATTTCTGAACATCTCCAATATACAAGGCCAAAGACTTGAGATGAAGCTTGACTATATTATAGTAGAAAGAAGAAACAATGGCTGAAATGAATGAGCTGGAGGAAATCTTAAGAAACCATTTACTTCTAGTCCAATCTCCTCATTTAAAAAAATTGGGGATTATTTATTTGTTTGTTTGTTTGTTTATTTGGGAGGTAGGGAATTAGGTTTGCTTATTTATGTATTTAATGGAGGCCCTGTGGATTGATCAGTCTCCTCATTTTGTAACTGAGGCCAAGAGAGAGGAAGAGGCTTGTCCAAGAGCCTTAAAGCTAGAAATGCAAGACAATTTAATATTTATGAATTGGGTTTAATCCAAGAGACCTGGATTTTTTATAATATTTCTTTTGTTTTTTTTCATTATAGTTAGTATGGATCCATTAGAGTACAGAGGAGACCTGGGTTTGAATCCTGGCTCCTCCATTTATTAGATGTAACTCTTGGCAAATTATCCCTGCCTCTCTAGTTATCCGTTTTCTTCTTTGTTCAGTGGGAATGATGATAGTACCTGCTCCACAGGACTTTTGTAAGAATAAATATGAGAAAATCTACATGAAGCACTCAACCAAGTGCCTGGCACATAGAAAATCACTTAATAAGGGGCAACATTGCTGCTGAATAATAAAGGACAGAGCCAGGATTAGGACCACAGTTTCCTAATTGGTCACTATTCTCTTCATCATGACTGCAACAGCAGATGTGCTAGAGAATCTTTAGTAAACTTAAATGTATATTTTCTAGTTGTACCCCATTAATCAGGCCACAGTCCTTCTTATTACCAGATATTAGATATTTTAAGCTTCAAGTTGAAAAGTGACTCCATGATTCCATTAAAAGCAACAATTAAATCTAAATATTCAATTTCAATCCCAAGAGAAACAGCACAATATACTCTCCAAGTTAAACTTTATCAAGTGAACTGTTTCTGAATACCTAAAATTTGGTCATGAGACACAGGAAACTCAGGAGGCATGTGAAATTCAAGCTTTCGTTGCTGGAAAAGCATTTGTTATGAATTCCACCACTGGCTTTATTTACAGGCTTTTTGCCCATATTCTAATAGTGATTGGTGCATCACAGGCTGAAATGGAAACTTCATGGAAATACTGTAAATCTCTGTGGCAACTGGGACTTAGAACTTGACAAGAAAGATCCAAACAGATGCACTGGCTGCCTGCATAGGAGGCCTGATCAAAGGGAACTAGAATAGAAAGCACCACTTTTGCCATAATTTGAACAGACAATAAATATTCAACTAACAATTCTATTTGTGTTAAGAAATTGGATGCATACCAAGAACGTGCTATATATTTTTTAAAAGTTTTGTAAAGAGTCATTGGTGTGTTTCTGTTTGTGCTGCAGTCCAGATGAAGAATATTTTGCAGGTATTTTCTATAAAAAACCTCAACCTCTGCATAGAAAATTAAAAAAAAAAAATAGATCTCAGTTCAATCCCAGTGATGGGCACTCTTTTCCTACTGTTTCTTCAAATATCAAATACCTATCTGAATGAGCAATGTTGATGTTACATACACAACAGAAGAAGTTAATGCTTCTTCAGCAATAAAAAATAATGTCTTAAAAGAACATTAAAAGAATGCAGATGTATATATAAGCAAGAGATGTGGGAAAGTGCCTGAAGTGAAGTAAACAGTATAAGTGGTTTTGAAATAAATAGGTATTTAATATCATGGGGGAAAATTAACAATATATGGTTAAACCAAAAAAGCAAGCTACAAAAACAGCAAGTAATGCATGATCCCATTTTGTGTAAAAAAGAGATAGAAGGAAGTCTACGTACATATGTGTATATATGTGCAAACTCTAGAAGAGTGAACACAAAATGATGACATTAGTTATCTTTGAATGGTGTGATTATATGAATAATCTTTTTTCCTTTATCTTTTTTTAAATTTTCTACATTTTTGGCACATTACTTCACCAGCACTTCTTATATCACTCCTTACCAGATGTGAAACTGTTGTGTGCCACGTTCTTTCAGATATTTTTCTATACACACACACAGGCATCCACAGACACACTGAGTAGAGGGTATACAGTCTTTGAAAAACTTTTTAAAGATAGATTGGCTAGTATCATAGTTCTGTAACTGGCTTTTTTTCAAAACAATATAGCCTATACATCATAAAATACCACTATGTAAGAATTGATGCATATTGAATCTTCACTTTTTAATTGCTGCATAGTGTTTCATGGTATGAAATCCATTTAACTGTTCATTATTAATGAACATTTAGGTGTTTCCAGTTTTATTGCTATTGCAAGCAATGATTCAATGAACATCTCATACACATATCTCTGTTCACATGTATATTTCTGATGAGTAGATTCTTAAGAGATTGAATTTCTGGATTAAAGAAGACGTATAGAATTTTGAGAGACTGCCAAATGGTACTCCAGAAAGAGCTTATCAATTTGCACTCTCACTAATGCTGGATGTTATTATTCTTCTACCGTCTGCCAATCTGATGGGCCAAAACATGGCATCATTTTGTTATACTTTGCATTCCTGATTACTTATGCATCTGAGCATGTGTTTATTGGTGATTTTGAATGACCTCCTCTGTGATTTACCAATCCATGCCCTTGCCACTATTAAGATTTGTTTAGAGTTCTTTTTATATTATGCATACTAATCTTCTGTTATGTATGTTGTAAGTATTCTCCCCCAATTCTAGATTTTAACATTGTTTATGGGGTGATTTGTTACATAGAACATTTAAACTTTGATGTAGTCAAAGCACTCTATATTTTCCTTTATGGCTTCTGGGCTTTGCATCCTGTTTATGAAAGTCTTCCCCAATTTAGTATTATGAAAATACATCCTATATGTTTTTGAAATACTGTTATGGTATTGTTTAACCTTTAGCTCTTTAATCCACCTAAAATTTAGTTGAGTTAATTATGTGAGATATAAATCTACTGTTAACTATTTACATATGAGTAGCCAATGGGCCTGACACCATTTATTGACTAGTTCATCCCTTTCATACTAATTTGAAATACTATCATTGTCAAATATTAAATTCCTATTCTGGATAGAATTCAATTTCATTGATATTTTAGTATATTCCTATAGTGATACTACCTTATTTATATTTCTGCAACTTTTGTAACATGTTTTGATACCTATTAGATTTAGCCTCTCCCTCTCATTTTTTTCGTCAGAATTATTTTGACTATTCTAGGCCCTTTGGTTTTTCATAAACATTTTGAAATCAACTCCCTAAAGTTCCAGACACACACAAATCTTTGTTGTGATTTTGATTGGAATTGCATCTAATCCTATCCCACCTTCCCATCCATGAACATGGTATATCATTGTATTTATTTAGATTTTCCTTATGCTTTTCAATAATCTTATACTTTTTGGCAGAGACTGATAAAGATCACCAAATATTCATGTTCACCTCTACATTTCCCACCCTCCCTTGAAGATAAGTTAAGGTGATTGAGCAATTAAGAACTAGTTTGCCTCCTCCATTCCTTTCCCCCTTTTCCATAACTAACTAATAAGCCACATAGTCCAGATGTCATTGCCACAAGTCAGATTCCTGACTTATCTCTTAAAGGAAAGCTGTGCCAGAGGACCACTTGACTCACATAAACTACAGTTAAGTTATAAGAACTAAATAAATTGTAAGAAATCAATCTGTGTTATATTACAAAATGGAGATTTCAGGGATTATATGTCACCACAGCATAGCCTAGCATTACCCTGACTAATTCAAAGGTCTTGCCCATCTTTTATTTTTTCCAAGGTATCTTACAGTGTTTTTATTTGTTTTTTGTTGTTTTCTGTATGTTTATATACAGCATCATGATTTGACTTATATACATTATGAAATGATTACCACAGTAAGTTTAGTGAACATCCATCCTCTCATATAGATACAAAAGAAAAGAAAAAGAAATAAATATTTTTCCTTGTGATGAGAACTTTTAGGATTTTCTCTCTTAACAACTTTCATCTATAATATACAGCAGTGTTAATTATATTTATGATGTTGTGCATTACATCCCTAGTACTTACTTATCTTATAACTGGAATTTTATACCTTTTCACTACCTGTATCCAATTCCCTCTCTTCCACTCCCCTACCTCTGATAACCACAAATCTCATCTCTTTTTCTATAAGTTTGTTTGCTTTTGAAGTATAATTGACCTACAACACTATGTTAGTTCCTGGTGCACAGCATAGTGATTCAATATTTTTATACATTCCAAAATGATCACCATGATAACTCTAGTTACCATCTGTCACCATACAAAGATATTACATTATTATTGACTATATTCTCCATACTTTACATATCATACTCATGATTCATTTATTTTGTAACTGGAGGTTTGTACCTCCTAATCTCCCTCAGCTATTTCTTTCCTTCCCTCACCCCTCCTCTGGTAACCACCTGTTTGTTCCCTGTATCTGTTTTATATGACCATTTCTGTATTGTTTGTTCATTTGTTTTGTTTTTAGATTCCATGTATAAGTGAAACCATACAGTATTTATCTTTCTCTGTCTAAATTATTTCACTTAGCATAATACCCTCTAGATCCTTCCATGTTGCAAATGACAAAATTTCATTTTTTATAGTTCAATAATATTTCATTGTGTGTGTATATATATATATACACACACATATATATTTATTTATATATTACATTTATTTATACATTATATATATATATGATATATATATCACTATGTGATATATATATATATCACATTTTCTTTATCCATTCACCTATCCATGGATACTTAGGCTGCTTCCATATCTTGGCTATTGTAGATAGTACTGCAGTGAACATAAAGGTACATATGGCTTTTTGAATTAATGTTTTAATTTTCTTCAGATAAATACCCAGAAGTGGAATTGCTGGATTGCATGGTAGTTCTATATTTAAATTTCTGAGCAACCTTCATACTTCTTTGAATTGGCTGCACCAATTTACAGTCCCACCAACAGTGTGTGAGGGTTCCCTTTTCTCCACATCCTTGTCAAGAATTGTTATTTATGTTTTTTTCCTTCTTGAAGCATATTTGATTTACAATGTTATGTTAGTTTCAGGTGAAGGCATAGTGATTCAGTATTTTTGAAGATTATACTCCATTACAGGGTATTACAAGATAATGGCTCTTTATTCCCTGTGCTATACAATGTATCCTTGTTGCTTATCTATTTTTTATATAATAGGTTGTCTCTGTTAATCCCATACCCCTAATTGGTCCCTCCCACTTCCCTCTCCCCTTTGGTAACCACAAGTTTGTTCTCTATATTTGTGAGTCTGTTTCTGTTTTGCATATGTATGTATATTCATTTGCATTATTTTAATATTCCACATATAAGTGATGTCATAAAGTATTTGTCTTTCTCTGTCTGATTTCTTCACTAAGCCTAATATTCTTTAGGTCCATCCACGTTTCTACAAATGACAGAATTTTATTCTTTTTATGGCTGACTAATACTCTATGTGTATATATACCACATTTTCTTAATCCAATTGTCTTTTGATGAGCACTTGAGTTGCCTCCATGTCTTGACTATTGTAAATAGTGCTGCTATGAACATTGGGGTGCATGTATCTTTTTCAATTAATGTTTTCATTTATCCAGATGTATACCCAGGAGTTGAATTGCTGAATCATATGGTAGTTCTATTTTTAGTTTTCCATAATGGCTGCACCAATTTACCTTACCAACAGTGTAAAAAGGTCCCCTTCCCTCCACATCCTCACCAACAATTGTTATTCCTGGTCTTTTTTAGAATAATCATTCTGACAGGTGTGAGGTAATGTCTCATTGTTGTTTTGATTTGCATTTCTTTAAAGATTAGTGATGTTGAGCATCTTTTCACATGCCTGTTGCCAACTGTATATCTCCTTTGGAAAAAAATTGTATTCAGGTCCTCTGCCCATTTTTAAGTTGGGTTATTTGGATTTTTGATGTCGAGTTGCATGAGTTCTTTGTATAACTTGGATATTAACCTCTTTCAGATGTATCATTTTTCTATGTAAATCAGTTTAATCAGTTTCCTATGTAGATAATTAAATAATTTGTGACTAAGAACAGTCTTATCTTCCTTTTCAAACTTGTAACTTTTATTTCTTTTTCTTCTTACTGCACTGCCTGAGACCTCCAATATAATGCTGAATAGAAGTGGTGACAGCAGACATACTTCTAATTTTTCCTAGCTATAAAAAAGGAATGATCACACTGTTTCACCATTAAGTTTAATGTTTGTTGTAGATTCCTGTAGGCACTGTTTATTAGGTTAAGGAATTTGACTTCTATTCCTAGTTTTCTAAGAGCTTTTATTATGTATGGGTATAGGATTTTGACAGAAGCCTTTTGGGCATCTATTTATTAATTCTCTGTTCCGGTCTAGGCACTGATCATGTTTTGCATTCCTTAAATCTACTGATGTTGTAAACTACGTTAATAGTTTTTGTTTGAGTGTTAAACCATCCTTCCATTTCTCCTTGACATAGATGCTCCCACCTCTGAGTTCACTGAATGTCCACATGTGTTGCCAGTGCCTAGCATAGCTGCTAGCATAACATAAGCTTTCAATAACTATTGACTAATTGAATTAATGCTGATAAACATAATGTTTTACTAATATTACTTTTACAGAATTCATATTAGGCAAGTTGCCACTCAAAAGCCAATAATTGAGAGGCAAGTGTCAATAGAATGGGACACTGGCAATCTGGGGAGAAGGTGGACTCATGCCCAGAGACCAACTCTGAAGATTCTGCTCAGCCACGACAATTTTTAAAGGGGAAAGAGGAGGGGGGAGAATCTCAGTGAATCGTGGCAGGAGGTTAGGTTCTGAATCATTTTCCATTGCATGCAGACTGGCTGACTCTCTCTTCAGATGTTATCTTGCCTGTGTGATCTGCCTGCAGGATTGCTAAGGGAGCTATTGGGGGTTGAGAACTAGTCATGCTTTAACTACTTAATTCTTCAGTTTTACTTCTTTTAATCTAGGGAAAGAATCACCAGGTTAGGCAAGGTGTGTTGTGCATTCAGGAGAGTATAAGTCAAGAGTTAGTTTAAATTGCCTAGTAATCTCATTTCTATTACTAGATTCTTTGAAGATTAGAGGGGGACTGAAATGGGAAAACAGTAAAGGGTTGAAAGAACTGCTTTCACTACTTATTGTTTTACTCAATAAACAGTATCTTGTATTACTATATATATGTAAGGTTTATAGCAGCAGAGTTCTATGAATCATACATCTGAAAGAAATTTGAGCTTAAAATAAAGAAATAAAGCAAATATTTTTAGAGTTAACCAACCCCAAGAATCATACTATACATCTTTCCACATAAAAACTAAGGAAATTATTAGTAAAATAATATCATTGTCCCATGTGGTTTTGTCCTTTGCCTCCTTACATCATTTAAAACAGGATTTTAGATACCATTAACATAAGCTCAGGTGAGCAATATATAGTGAGAAGAAAAAAGATTTTGAAGTTAGATAGACTTAGATTTGACTCCTGTCTCTCTGAATTCTTAAACTGTGAGATTTGGGACAAATTCACCTCTCTCAGTTTTAACCTCCTTATCTGTAAAACAGGAATAATAATACTTGACTCATAATGTTGTAATTACATTAAGTAATTAAAAGTAATTAATACAAAATGTCTGGCATGCTGTAGATCCTAAATAAGTATTAGTTCAAAAATGAATAAGGATAAATGAACATGTATTCTTTGCCTTCAAAAAATTTAACATATCAAGAATTCAACAAATTAGAAATCTATAGATGAAGTGCTCCCAGCTTTACACAGCTCTGAAGAAACTCAGTTTCTTGGCTGCTGTTATCAGTGGTTGATAGGTTGTTCACATTTAGAAATACATTATTAATGTCACCCAAAGCAGTAATTGGTTAAATTTATGCAATCTGTATCTTCTCACCATGAGAGCTATTGTAAATCTCACATAGGTGTCTCAGCTCTATTTTCAAACATTTATATACTGAAACTATCAAAAATATTATTCAAAGAGTAATTGCATTATCCTGCATTTTTCCTATAATGGAAACATTTCCTTTAGTTCACTGTATAGTCAAGTGTTCTATCTCTCCCTTTTCTGTAGTGTTTGGGATTTCTTTTAGTTTTGTTTTGTTTTTGTGCCTGCCACCTATAGTGTATGTTTTTTAATTAACAGAATTATCATTTTTAGGTGGGAAAACTTGATGTTCTCACATTTGTTTAAGATGATAAAGTTCCAAAAAATCAATTTGAGTTTCCCAATTTTCTCCATGAGAATAAGGTATTAGAGACAACATTTCTATAAAGAGAATGAAGGATAAAGAGAAGGGTGTGGAGGAGGGATGGGAGAGGAGGGGCAAGGAAAAGAGCAAGGTTTTGATGGTGTCATCTAAGTGTAATGTATGCCCCTCTTAATTTCTTGTCTCCTGTGAAATCTCTCACTAAGGTTAGAGATGTTTGCTAAACTTAAGCGGTCTACCCATGAAAAACTTTATTGTTGGGATTATTTTCAATGAGTGGAATTAGGTTAGGAGACCAATGGTATCAATGTTACTTGCAATATATAAATATCATTTGGTACTTTTCACTCAGTGACTTTAGACAGTAAATTTTCTTTTAAAATTTTTTTTATTGAGTTATAGTTATTTTACAATGTTGTGTCAAATTCCAGTGTAGAGCACAATTTTTCAGTTATACATGAACATACATATATTCATTGTCACATTTTTTTCTCTGTGAACTACCATAACATCTTGTATATATTTCCCTGTGCTATACAGTATAATCTTGTTTATCTATTCTACAACTTTGAAACCCCAACTATCTCTTCCCACCCCCCGCCCCCTTGGCAACCACAAGTTTGTATTCTATGTCTATGAGTCTGTTTCTGTTTTGTATTTATGCTTTTTTTTTTAGATTCCATATGTGAGCGATCTCATATGGTATTTTTCTTTCTCTTTCTGGCTTATTTCACTTAGAATGACATTCTCCAGGGACATCCACGTTGCTGCAAGTGGTGTTATGTTGTCATTTTTATGGCTGAATAGTATTCCATTGTATAAATATACTACTTCTTCTTTATCCAGTCGTCTGTTGATGGATATTTAGGCTGTTTCCATGTCTTGGCTATTGTAAATAGTGCTGCTATGAACATTGGGGTGCAGGTGTCTTTTTGAAGTAGGCTTCCTTCTGGATATATGCCCAGGAGTGGGATTCCTGGGTCATATGGTAAGTCTATTCCTACTCTTCTGAGGAATCTCCATACTGCTTTCCACAGTGGCTGCACCAAACTGCATTCCCACCAGCAGTGTAGGAGGGTTCCCTTTTCTCCACAGCCTCTCCAGCATTCATCATTTGTGGACTTTTGAATGATGGCCATTCTGACTGGTGTGAGGTGATACCTCATTGTAGTTTTGATTTGCATTTGTCTGATAATTAGTGATATTGAGCATTTTTTCATGTGCCTATTGATCATTTGTATTTCTTCCTTGGAGAATTGCTTGTTTAGGTATTTTGCCCATCTTTGGATTGGGTTGTTTGTTTTTTTCTTTGTTACTAAGTCATATGAGCTGCTTATGTATTCTGGAGATCAAGCCTTTGTTGGTTTCATTTGCAAAAATTTTCTCCCATTCTGTAGGTTGTCATTTTGTTTTACTTATGGTTTCCTTTGCTGTGCAGAAGCTTGTAAGTTTCATTAGGTCCCATTTGTTTATTTTTGCTTTTATTTCTATTCCTTGGGTAGACTGTCCTAGGAGAACATTTTTGAGATGTATGTCAGATAATGTTTTGCCTATATTTTCTTCTAGGAGGTTTATTGTATCTTGTCTTATGTTTAAGTCTTTGATCCATTTTGAGTTTATTTTGTGTATGGTGTAAGGGAGTGTTCTAGCTTCATTGCTTTACATGCTGCTGTCCAGTTTTCCCAACACCATTTGCTGAAGAGACTTAGACAGTAAATTTTCAACTTGATCCCTAGCCCAGTGCCTGTCAATTGGTAGAGATTAAATCTCTGTTGTATTAAACTAAGATAGACTGTATCAAACCTTTTAATTCCACGTAAGACACTCACCATAGGGAAATTTAATGGCAGTCTCTGCCCTGAATAACTTCCAAAAGAAAGCAATTAATTAAAACAGTCGCTGAAGTTAACTATTATTAAAGGTAAGAGAAGTTTTCATTGGAAATGCTCCCTATGTGACAGGTTTACAGTTTTTAAGTAAAGATGACAATGTAGTTGTCCAGGATTTTAAAATCTTAAACATTTTTTTCAGTGAAAGTCTGAATTAATGTGGAGTAACATGACAGACACTGAAGATTTGCTTCTCAAAAGCCATTCACGCCCCCATTCTCCCTTGCTTTCATCTGCTATAGAAGTTGTCTCACATACAGATAAGACTATGTGACATAAAAGTAGCCAATGAGCTGTAAGTAAATGTGCTGGGTAGGGTTTCTGGGAAAGCTTTGGCTTTCCTGATACAAACAAACTAGGTTAGCTGACAAGGCAGTTCACTCATTTTCCTTAATCCCTCTTTCCTGTTTGAGTTTCTACATGATACCTGGAAGTGAAGTTAATATCTTTTGACCATGAAATGGGAAAAAATGAAGATAAAATCTTACCTGATAAGATGACAGAGCTGAAAGATAGAAAGAGCTTGGATCCTTGAATGCATCATTGGTAGCTGCACCTGACTTGGTCTACCTGCCTATGAAGTTCTTGTTATATGAGTCATATAAATCCTTTCTAGTTTTTTACTTTTTATAGTATAACAATGTCCTTTGCTGAGTCTTCTTTGCTTCCAGTTGCAACTTCCTTTGGTGATATGTGAAATTATTTTAGATTCAGTTTAATATGCACAAAGCCTTTGTCTTAGTTTTTCCCTTGCAGCAGTCCTATCTACAGTCTATAAGTGCTGTTTTCCACAATAGTCCCAAGAAACAAACCAAAGAAAGCTAATCAAAATATGTCGATGAATACCCTTTCATGTTAAATGAAAAAAATCAGAATAAAAATTTGTGTGTGTATATATCTCTTAATTTTGTTCACACACAAGCAAATAAAAAAGGTTTGAACTAAATGAGGCTTTTAGGAAAAGTAATAATGTCTAGAAGGTGGGGTTTGAAGTAAATTTTATTTTGTTAATACTTTTGATAGTTGATATATGTTAAAAATGACCCTCATTAATTTTATCATTGTAAAAACATATATTAATGTTTTACTACAATAAGTGGATACTTTTCTTTAATTTAGGTTTTATTCATGTTTTTATGTGTAGAGTTATGTCTTTAAGTCTCTAGGAACCATTGTCTATTGGTGTACAATAGAAAACCAAGTGTGAAAATTTTCTGAAATCCCTATATGACCATTCATTGTGTCAGTTAAAGGCTTACAGCAAAAGTAATGTTTGAAAAGTCACATTTTCACAATGAAAAATTTAAAAGTCATGGCTAAACTACAAATTCCAGAAATCAGCCCATCCTTACAAATAAGGAGGAATTGGGAAGACGACAATGACATGTGCTGCTAATCACTTCCTTTCCCTGCTTCTTTCCTGGCCCTCTTTTCAATCTAAACACTCTTCCAGGATAATCACATGGCATCAATTGTCCTATGTTTGCTGATCTCACACACACACACACACACACACACACACACACACACACACACACGTCTCATTAACTCCAGGCCTATATGTCTCACTACCTATTGGACATCTCCACTTAATGCTCTGCAGGCCCCTCACATTCAACCTGTCCAAAATCGACAGCATCATCACACAGATTTCTACTCCCAGGTTTTTTCTCCTCCTATTATGCCCTATTCCTTAAGGATGGGCACCCACAGGAAGCCAACCCGAACCTGACCAGACCAGAAAACTGACTCACCTTGTCCTCTTTCATCTTTTTTACTACCCACTAACAATTCTTATCACTAAATCCTTGTGATTCTACTTCTTAAATTTCTCATTAATATGTCTCTTCTTTTATATCTTTCTGTCATTTCTACTGTTCAAAACATCATCACCTCTCTGTGGACCCCCTGCACTATTCTAGCTGGACTGGTCTGCATGCCTCCACTTTTGGTCCCCTACAATCCTTTTATCACAGTGCTATCAGGACAACCTTTCTAAAATGCAAATATCATCACATCATTCTTCTGCTTGAAATCTTTTACTGTCTTTCTAACCTCTACGCCTCCCCTTCTGTAGTCTGTGCTCCAACCATTCAAAATTATTTGCAGTTCATGGAAGATGCTATCCTCTCTCTTGCCTGTGCATTTGCACATGCCATCTCTACTTTCTTGAATGCCTTTCTTTGCCTGAATGTCTCCTATGTTAAGACTTTCTTAGATATCACCTCCCCTCGAAGCTTTCCTTGTCACCCCCAGTCCAGGTTAAGTGCCAGGTTAAAGTACATTCTCTATACCTCTGTTATATCGTCTCACATTGTCACTGCCTATTTTTACAGGTCTGTCTGCCCAATAGACTGATGAGCTCTTTGAGAGCAGAGACTGGTCTTAGTCATCACAGGGCTTCTGAATTATGTTTTCTTGTCTTTGGTTTTGTGTAGTTTAGAATAGTATATCTGCACTTCTCAGCAAAGCTTCTGTTCTAGGTTTTTTCTGAATCTTGCATCCTACAACAATTCTTCTGCAGCAACACCAAATCAGTGAAAAATTACCACCCTCTGAAGCAAGTTGCTCAGAATCAGAGTATGTGTCCTTTCTTGGAATGAGGAAGACAAAGTGTCTACAAACTGAGAGAACAAACACAAATTAGTATCTCAATAAATGATCCTGTGACCAAATAAAGATGGTTCTTTAAGGACAATAGACTGCTACTACTAGAGAAAGCCTTGAGAGTTTTTCAGTTTTGTCTTTTTTCTTTGCCTAAAGCAGGACCAAATTTTCCGTGGTTTCCTCTAATGTATCAGACACACTTGGTAGTAATTTAAACAAATTGTATGTTGTGAATTCAGTTCAATATTGAGTAAGTAATTATAAGAAAATAAAGAAAATTTAGATAAATCAAAATGACAGAAATAGAAATAAAATTTATTTAGGCTATATAGGGAAATGTTTTCTAACTTAACAATTTTTGATTAGGAAATCATGGGATTTTAGAGCTAAAAAGATTCCCTTTTTAGATAAGGAACTATCTCAGCATTGGTATGGTGGCAAAAAAAAAAAAAAAGACTCTATACACTTGTAATTTGTACAAATACGGGTTTCTAACTCCTACTCATTTTGCCAACAAGGAAATGTCTACTTATTCTGCTTCCTGTATCTGCCATATAGTTCAGATGTTCAAGAGTAGATAGCCTCTTAAAATTGATCATCAGCAGAAGTACTTCCAAATTCCAATTGAAGCTTTCAGGGTGGACCCAACTTAAATTGGGTCAATGAGCTGAGGGCAGTATGTTACAACTCTGCTTTCATTCTACTTGAACACGCTGAGAGATAGCTATGCTACTCCTACCAAGATGAAAGTTTTGATTTCTGGACCATCTCAATCTGCGAGCAGGAGAGAAGTCAGAGAAAAATATCTAACAATTAAATAAATGATGTCAATGGATAAAAAACAACAAGCAATTTGGTTCCAAAGCCAGGACAATTAAATCGTGTGAATTTGGTAATTTGGATTGGGATTATAAAAGCAATAAATAAATCTAAATGCATAGTACCCATACTCTCTGCACCCTTTCCCCTACCACCCTTGTGTAGTCTCCGTTTGGTGGTAGTTCAGGTGGTTAAAATGAAAAGAGAGAACAGTAGACAAATGTTTAATTTTTTTTAGGGGGGGTGCCCTCTTGTCCTCATCTTTTTTAAAAATTGAAGTATAGTCAGTTACAGTGTGTCTATTTCTGGTATACAGCATAATGTCCCAGTTATGCATATATATATATACACGTATTTGTTTTCATATTCTTTTTCATTAAAGATTATTACAAGATATTGAATATAGTTCCCTATACTATACAGAAAAAATGTTTTTTATTTATTTTTATATATAATAGTTAACAAAGGCCTGATTTTGATGCAAATCTCTCACTTATTTAAGTACAACATACTGGACAATTTTAGTAGCTCAATTTCTGTAGAATTTTTTACCCAACAACTTTAGAGTAGAAATGCTATGATAAACATCTATAACCTCACTGTGGCAAAGTTTTATTTGACCTCCTTTAAGAGAAAGTAACATATTTCATATTTAGCATCTTCCAGTCTAATAATGTAGGCTGCTGAGAAAGAGGTTTATGGATAAAGTTTTCAGTAGCACAGAATATACTACACCATCAGATAAATGAATGCCTAGACTAATATTTCAACAAAATTAAATGAATGCCATCTTAAGTGGGCCATCTTGTCCATGAAAACTGGGCCCTAATGGGAAAACTGGTTCAATCAGGCTCAGGTTGTTTGCTAAGGAGGCTGGATTATATCCAGGAAGTGAGAGACAGATCACAACCTTCTTCACGTAATGCAAGAGATATGGCCCTGTTCAGTTCTTAAAAGATACTGGCAAGTGAGCAAAAGAATGAAATTTGAGCACTACCACATTTAATTGGTGGTGTCAGAAGAAGCATATGAAGGTGATATTTTTCAAAGGCTCTAAACTTTAATCTTCTCTAATGTAGTAATGGAATGCAACCAATGGTACCAGTGTATCTGTGAAAGTGTTTCATCTCAGTATGCAGCTCAAACTATTTCTTTTACCTGATTTAATTATACAGCCTGGTTGACAACACTCAGTGCAACATTCTAACATGTTCTGAAGAGAATACCTGAGTCCAGGTACTTAAATGCTGCCAGAATAATGATAAATGGCTAAATCACCTTCTTCTGACATGAATAGCAGCACTGATTCAACAGTGTGAAGTGTTGTTTAGCAGAGGAAACAGTGAGTGTTAATGATATGCTGTAAATATGTGCTGGAAAAAAATGCTGAGGACAGGTGCAAACAATTTTCAATGTGGAAAATCAAATATAGCTGTAATGATATGTGATAGAACAGCAGATGTTTCCCAGAACAAGTACCACTTCCATCACTAATATTTTCCTTATTTTTAAGCCACTTTCATTGACCCACAGAAACATTGTTTTGTTTGGGGCTTAATAAAAACGGAAGTAATTAAAGTGTAATACAAAATGACATTTTATTGAAATACGTTTTACTTCTGTAAATCATTTGCTAGCACAGGGGAAACTGCTTTATTCTTTAATTAGGTCCAAATGCAAATGTCATTATATTCTTGCTTGATAAGGCTGTGAGCTTTCCAATTTATTAGTAAGTGATGAAAAAAGTCAGATTATTTTTATACTACAATAGTTCTGACTATGAAATACATATTTTAAGTTTTTTCAAATAATATTCATTTTATATTTGAAAGGAAATGACATTCTTATGAGAATGAACTCCATGAGTCTCATATATTTTTCTATTATTAAGAACATGCAAAATATCTAAGCTCACAGACATACGTGTCCTTATATATAGACGTTTGTATCTATAAGAAGGGAGGGAGATCTAAGGGAAGTAGAGGGAGGCACATGGATATATAAATGTATAACTGCAAAGGGATAGGATTGTGGATAAGAGACATTGGTACTGTAATTAGCAAGTTACTGTCAAGAGCAACTTTTATGCTGCAAATGGCATTGTTTTATTATTTTTATGGCTGAGTAGTATTCCATTGTATAAATATACCACCACTTTATCCAGTCATCTGTTGATGGACATTTAGGTTGTTTCTATGTGGAGATCATCATTTTAAGTGAAGTAAGCCAGAGAGAGGAAGAAAAATACCATATGATGTCACTTATATGTGGACTCTAAAAGAAAAAAAAAAGAAAGAAAGAAGGCACTAATGAACTCATTTACAAAACAGAAACAGACTCACAGACATAGTAAACAAACTTATGGTTACTAGGGGAAAGGGGATGGGAAGGGATAAATTGGGAGTTCTAGATACTAATGTATATAAAATAGAGAAACAACACAAGGTCCTACTGTATAGCATAGGGAACTATATTCAATATCTTGTAATAGCTTTTAATAAAAAGAATATGAAAATGAATATATGGATGTGTTTGTATGACTGTGACATTATGCTGTACACCAGAGATTGACATTTTGCTGTTTTAACATTTTAGCTATTGTGAATAATTCTGCTAGGAACATGGGTGTACATGTGTTTGTTTGAGTCTATGCCTTCAATTCTTTGGGTTTATACCTAGAAGTGGAATTGATGGATCATATGGTAATTCTATCTTTGACTTTTTTTAAGACCACCAAACTGTTTATCACAGTAGCTGTACAATTTTACTTGCTCACCAGCAATGCACAAGGGCTCTAATTTCCCTGTATCTTCACCAACACTGGTTATTTTCCTTTTTTCTTAAATAATATCTATTCAAATGGATGTTGTCTTAGTCCAATCAGGCTGCTATAACAAAATACCATAAGAGTGACATCAGCAAGATGTCTGGACAAGATGTCCCTTGCAAGAATCCCCTCCTCAACAACAAAAATTTGGCATTCATTGTATAGCACAGGGAAATATATTCAAGATCTTGTGGTAGCTCACAGCAAAAAAAAAAGTGACAATGAATATATGTATGTTCATGTATAACTGAAAAATTGTGCTCTACACTGGAATTTGACACAACATTGTAAAATGACTATAACTCAATAAAAAATGTTTTAGAAAATTTTGGCATTCATCCATGGACTGAAGTGCCTTTGAGGGAGATGTGGGACCCAGTAACATACACCAAGGAACCTAGAAGTATTCTTCCCACCCATGCATTGGGTAATAGGCAGGCAGAACTTGGTGGCAGTTGTGGACACTGAAGTGCTCCATGAACCAGCTCTAGTCCCTCTCAGCTATGGGTTAGGGGCCTCTGGAGAACCCTGATTTAGACAATAACCCACAAATGAGAGCCCTTTGGGGAAGTCCAAGAGTTCAGCAGAGAAGTCCCAGCACATCATGGGAGTAAAAAACAAACAAACAAAACCCTAAGATTTGATACACTGACACATTGGAGAAGGTAAAAAGAAATTTTGACTTTACCTGCATCACCCCTTCCCCAAAGGTAGCATAGCTCAGTGCCAAGAGAGCACTTCTTGGCTTGTAATTTCTCCCATGGGGAAAAGTAAGAGCATGGGAGTTAACATTTGACTTCCACAGCTATATGAAAGAGGCCTATTTCTCTCTTGCCTCTCCAGAGTACTGAGTCATGAGCTGCATGACTTGGGGGCAGCAAGCAGCTGGGAGAACAGAAGCCAGGGCTCTGAATGAAATGTCAATGGGACATGGATCCTACCAATCACATTACAGACCCCATTGGGAGCCTTTCAAGAGCCACTTGGGACACCTCGCTTGCAAATCCCCCAACTGGTCCACAGGCAATCCCAGGACCCTGTGAACTTCACTCACATCCTCCCTCCAACCCATGGCCAGAGCCCTGTGTGCACTCTTGATGGAAATAAGAGTGAGTTTTCATAGATGCAAATAAGTACTTGCAGAGAGCATGCAGGGAAGGACAGAAAGAGATCACAAACTTGAGCATTTAGCACCAACCTTGGGAGAGCAAAACAGAGGCTATCAGCACTAGGCCTGGCTTTGCAGGGTCGAGCGAAGGCATACAAGCTTAAGAATTCTGCCATAAGAGGGAGCAAAAAGTGTGCAACAGGATTGTTCATAGAAGGTGTGAGGAAGCTTTATAATCCCTAGCAGGGCTGAGGAAAGGTATTTTTCTCTCCAAGTCAGTCAGTAAAGACTGAAGGAGGTGATTGCTACTTCAAAGAGAAGACAGGAAGGCAAGACATCAAAAAACATGAACAATCGAGAAAATATGACATCACTAAAGAAACACAATGAATCACCAGTAATTTACCCCAAAGACATGGAGTATTAAAAATGACTATAGCCCTCCCAGACTTCAGATAATACTACAGAGCTCTAGTAATCAAAACAGTGTGGCATTGGCACAAAAACAGACATATGGACCAATGGAACAGAATAGAGATCCCAGAAATGAGCCCGCAAACTTTTGGTCAGTTAATCTTTGATGAAGCAAGAACACACAATGGAGTAAAGATAGTTTCTTCAGCAAGTGATGTTGGGAAAACTGGACAGCTACATGTAAGTCAATGAAGTTAGAATACTCCCTCACATCATACACAAAAATAAACTCAAAATGGCTTAAAGACTTGAACATAAGACAACACACTATAAACCTCTTAGAAGAAAACATAAGAAAAACATTATCTGACATAAATCTTAGCAATGTTATCCTATGCAATAGAAATAAAAGCAAAAATCAACAAATGGGACTGAAGTAAACTTATAAGCTTTTGCACAACAAAGGAAACCATAAGCAAAACAAAAAGGCAACCTACGGAATGGGAGAAAGTATTTGCAAAAGGTGAGACTAACAAGGGCTTAATTTCCAGGATAGATAAACAGCTCATACAACTTAATAAGAAAAAAACAAACAACTCAATCCAAAAATGGGCAGAAGACCTATTCCCCAATGAAGACATACAAAAGGCCAATAGGGACATGAAAAAATGTTCAATATCACTAATTATCAGAGAAATGCAAATCAAAACTACAATGAGGTATCACATCACACCGGTCAGAATGGCCATCATTCAAAAGTACACAAATGACAAATGCTTAAGAGGCTGAGGAGAAAAGGGAACACTCCTGCACTGTGGGTGGGAATGTAGTTTGGTGCAGTCATTATGAACAACAGTATGGAGATTCCTCAAAAAACTAGAAATAGACTTACCATATGATCCAGCAAGCCCACTCCTGGGCATATATCCAGAAGGAATCTTAATTCAAAAAGATACATGCACCCCAACGTTCATAGCAGCACTATTTATAATAGCCAAGACATGGAAACAACCTAAATGTCCATCAGCATATGACTGGATAAAGAAGCTGTGGTATATTTATACAATGGACTACTACTCAGCCATAAAAAGTAATAAAATAATGCCATTTGCAATAACTTGGTTGAACCTGGAGATTGTCATTCTAAGTGAAGTAAGCCAGAAAGAGGAAGAAATATACCATTGATATCACTTGTATGTGGAATCTGAAAAAAAAAGACTTATTTACAAACAGAATAGACTCACAGACATAGAAAACAAACTTATGGTTACCAGGGGAGGAAAGGGGTGGGAAGGGATAAGTTGGAAGTCAAGATTTGCAGATACTAACTAATATATATACAATAGATAAACAACAAGTTTCTACTGTTTATCACAGGGAACTATATTCAATATTTTATAGTAACTTATGGTGAAAAAGAATACGAAAATGAATATATGTATGTTCATTTACGACTGAAGCATTATGCTGTAAACCAGAAATTGACACAGCATTGTAAACTGACTATACTGCAATAAAAATATATATACCAAAAAATAACTATAGCTACAATAATTAGTTAATGATATATAATATACAAAAAGAATAAATTGTAACATTAAAAACATAAAAAGGGAAAGTAAAAGGGTAGAGGTTTTGTACACAATTTAAAAAATTTATCGGCAAAATATAGACTGTCATATCTAAAAGGTGTTTTATGCAAACCCCATGGTAACCACAAAGCAAAAACCTACAGTAGATACACAAAAGACAAAGAGAAGGGAATCAAAACATACTATTATGAAAAACAAATTCACAAAAGAAGACAGCAAGAGAGAAAGAAGAGCATACAGGGACAACAAAACAGTCAGAAAACCATCAACAAAATGGCGTTATTAACTTCTTGCCTATCAATAATTATGTAATTATAATTATGGATCCAATCCTCCAATTAAAAAGCATAGAATGGCTGAGTGGATAGAAAAACAAGACCCAATTATATGTTGCCTATAAGAGACTCACTTCAGCTTTAAGGTTACACAAATTACATATTCCATGCAGTGGAAACCAAAGAAAGCAAGGTAACAATACTTACATAAGACACAATAGACTTTACCTCAAAAGTTGTAACAAGTGACAAAGAAGGTCATTATAAAATGATAAAGAGATCAATTCATCAAGAGGATATAACACTTGTAAATATGTATACCCCACAATAACGGCACCTAAACATATTAAGGAAATACTAAGAAATCTGAAGGGAGAAATAGACAACAATGCAATAATAGTAGGGCACTTCAATACCTCCCTTTCAATAATGGATAGATCTTTCAGACAGAAAATCAATTAAGAAAAACTGGAGTTGAGCTATACTTAGACCAAATGGACTTAACAGACATACACAGAACATTCCATCCAACAGCAGCAGAATACACATTCTTCTCAAGTATACATGGAATATTCTCCAAGATAGATCATATGTTCGGTCACAAGACAAGTCTTTACAAATTTAAGAAGGTTGAAATTATACCAAATATCTTTCTGACCACAGTGGTATGAATCTAGAAATCGGTAACAGGAGGAAAACTGTAAAATTCACAAGTATATGGAAATTAAACAACACGCTCTTGAGCAACTAATGGGACAAAGGAGAAATCAAAAGGGAAATCAAAAAGCATCTTGAAACAGATGAAAATGGAAACATAACATACCAAAACTTATGAGATTTGACAAAAACAGTTCTAGGAGGGAAGTTTATGGCAAGAAATGCCTATATTAAGAAAAAAGAAAGCTCTCAAATAAACAACCTAACTCTATACCTTAAGTAACTAGAAAAAAAAAAAAACACCAAAGTTAGCAGAACAAAGGAAATAACAAATATCAAAGCAGAAAGAAATAAAACAAAGACAGAAAAACTGTAGAGAATATCAGTGAAACTAACAGCTAGCTTTATTAAAAAGATAAAATTGTAAAATGTTTTAACTAAACTAAGAAAAAATAAGACAGCACACTCAAATAAAATCAGAAGGGAATAAGGAGACATTACAATAGATACCAGAGAAATAAAAAGGATTATAAGAGACTACTATGAACAATTATGTGTCAATAAATTGGATAACTTAGAAAAAATATATAAATTCTAGAAACATATAACCTACCAAGCTGAATCATAAAGAAATAGCAAATCTGAACAGACCAATAACAAGGAAATTGAATCAACAATCAAAAACCACCCAACAATGAAAAGTCCAAGACCAGATGGTTTCACTCGTGAATTCTACCAAATATCTGAATAATAATTAGTGCAAATTCTTCTTAAACTATTCCAAAAAAACAGAAGATGGAGGAATATTCCCAAATTTATTTTTAAGGCCAGCCTTACCTTGATACCAGAACCAGAATAGAATACTACAAGAAAGAAAACTGTAAACCAATATCCTTGATAAATATAGATACAAAAATTCTCAAACAAATATTAGCTAACTAGTCAAAACCACATTAAAAGGCTTATACACAATGTTTATTGGGATTTACCCCTGGGATGCAAGGATGTTTCAACATATGCAAATCAATAAATGTTATATACTACATTAATAGAATGAAAGATAAAAATCTTATGATAATCTCAATGGATGCAGAAAAAGCATTTGATAAAATACTCTTTAATGATAAAAACTCTTAACAAAGTGGATATAGAGGGAATGTACCTCAAAATTATAAAAGCCATCTATGACAAGCCCATAGCTAACATCATACTCCACACTATGTTGAAATGTATCCTCTAAGATCAAGAACAAGACAAGGGTATCCACTCAATCACTCCTGTCTAACATAGTACTGGAAGTCCTAGTAAGAGAAATTAAGCAAGTAAAAGAAAGAAAAGGCATCAAATTTGAAAAGGAAGAAGTAAAATTGTTTTGTTTGAAGATGAATATAACCTCCACTAAAAAACTGCTAGAACTAATCAACAAATTCCATCAAACTGCGGGGTACAAAATCAACATGCAGGAATCAGTTGCATTTCTATACACTAACAACAGAATGTCTGAAAAAGAAATAAAAAGAGCAATACCATTTACAATAGCATCAAAACCAATAAAATACTTAGGAATAAATTTAACCAAGGAAATGAAAGATAGGTACAGTGAAAACTATCATATTTTGATGAAAGAAATTGAACAAGACAAAAATAAATAGAAAATTATCCTATATTCATGGATCAGAGCAGTTAATATTGTTAGAATGTCCATACTACCCAAAGCAATTTATAGATTCAATGAAATACCTATCAAAATTCCAATGGCATTTTTCACAGAAATAGAAAAAATAATCCTAAAATATGTATGGAATCACAAATGACCTCAAATAATCAAAGCAATATTGAAGAAGAAGAATAAAGCTGGAGGCATCACACCTCCTGGATGCAAACCATATTACAAAGCTATAGCAATCAAAACAGTATGATGCTGGTATAAAAACAGACACATAGACCAATGGAACAGAATGGGTTGCCCAGAAATAAATCCTCAGATATACAATCATCTAATGTTGGCAAAAAAGCCAAGAATACTCAATGGCGAAAGGACAGTCTCTTTAAAAATGGTGTTAGGAAAGCTAGAAGTTGAACTCCTATTTTATACCTCTCATAGAAGTTAACTCAAAATGGAATAAAGATTTAAACATGAGACCTGAAATCATAAAACTCTTAAAAGAGAACATAGACTTTTTGACATTGGTCTTAGCAATGATTTTTTGGCTATAATACCAAAAGCACAAGCAACAAAGGCAAAAATAAACAAATGGAACAATATTAAACTAAAGAGCTTCTTCTCAGCAAAAGAAACAATCAACAACAGAAAAAGGCAAATTATTGAATGGGAGAAAATATTTTCAAACCAACTGTCTTATAAGGGCTTAATATCTGAAATATATAAGGAGCTCATACAACTCAGTAGCAAAGATACAAACACTCCAACTTAAAAATGAGCAGAGGATCTGAATAGTCATGTTTCCAGAGAAGATATCTAAATGGCCAACAGGTACATGAAAGATGCTCAGTATCACTAATCATCAGGCAAATGCAAATCAAAACCACAATATCACCTCACAGCTATTAGAGCGGCTATTATCAAAAAGAGATAAGTGTTGGTGAAGATGTGGAGAAAAAGAAATTCTTGTGCACTTTTGGTGGGAATGTAAATTGGTGCAGCCACTATGGAAAACAGTATGGAAGTACCTTAAAAAATGTTGTTCAAAGGGTACAAACTTGCAGCTGTAAGGTGAATAAGTTTTGCAGATGTATAGCACGGTGACTATAGTTAGCAAGATTGTATCATATATTTGAAAGTTACTAAGAGAGTAGATCTTAAATGTTCTTATTACAAAAAAATGGTAATCATATGAGGTGATGGAAGTGTTAACTAACCCTACTGTGGTAATCATTTGGCACAAAATGCATGTGTTACATCATCCCATTGTATACCTTAAATGTATACAATGTTACATGTCAAATATATCTCAATAAAGCTGGGGGTGAAAACAAGGTGCTAGAAATTGTGTGGCTTATAACAACAGAAATTTATTTCTCATGGCTCTGCAGGCTGAAAAGTACTAGATCAAGTCACTGACACATTCAGTGTTTGGTGAAGGCCAACTTCCTGGTTCACAGATGACAGTCTTTTCACTGTAACCTCACTTGGTGGGTGAAAGAACTCATTAAAAGTAAAAGAAAGGCAGGCCTCTTTAATAAGGGTACTAATCCTATTTATAAGGGTTCCAGTTCAGGACCTAATCACATCCCAAAAGACTCACCTTCAAATACCATCACATTGAGGGTTAACATTTCAACACAGGAATTGAAGGGGAGGGGATATAAACAGTCCGTCTTTTGCAGGTTTGAAATGGTATCTCTCTGTGGTTTTGATTTGCATTTCTTCATGTGCTTATAGGCCATTTGTGTATCTTCTTTGGAGATATGTCTATTCAAGCTTTTCGTCCATTTTGAATTCAATTTTTTGTTTGTTGCTGTTGAATTGTTCTGGATACTAAGCCCTTATCAGGTGTATGATTTGCAAACATTTTTTTCCATTTTGTGGCTTAAATTTGATGAAGTTCAACTTAGACTTTTCTTCTGCTGCCCATACTTTCGGTGTCATAGTCAAGAAAATCATTGCCAAATCCAATGCCATGACTATTTTCCCCCTATGTATTCTTCTAAGAGTTTTCCAGTTTCAGCTTTTAAATTTAAGTCCTTTCTCCTTTTAAAATGAATAAAAAGGGGGAAATATTATGTTATTAGATATATAACCTGTATTTTAAAACAATCTTTGGGAATTTCTCAATTGCATTACATTTATTTATTAGTTTTCTTATTTGTCTATGTATATGTTTACCAAATTTTCAGTTTATTCATGTAATATGTTGTCTGTTCCCATGAATAATTTGAAGTGAATATATTACTCCTCTTGTTATTTCCTAGTGCTTCTTAAATACTATTATAGCTATCCTATAAGTGCATATCTGCCTAGCTCCAGGGGAATTATTTTTGTAGAATATTGCTTTTACGGGCATATTCTGTTCCCCATGTCATCACTCCTGAGAATGCTCAAAATATGTCAGGCCTTGCCAAAAGCACCTTTTTGTTAGTATGTTTACCACAAGTTTATCAGAAATATATAGAATTATTTTCAAATACATGTAATAAACATTGTCAGTCAACAGCATATAAAGGCTAAAATTTTGTACGCTAATTTTTGAGGATTATGCATCTCTCTTGAAATAGCTGAGGTGAAGTGTCATTTCTGCCTCTGTCTCTGAGAACATTTTAGTACTTTAAATAAGTAATACAAGCGCAGAGTTAAATAACTGAACGGTATAGAAAACGCAATAATGACAATCAAGATCCTCCAGATAGGCCCTGCTGACTTCTAGTTTTGTTCCCCAGATGCTGACACTTTTAACCATTTTTGTTTTTAGTTCTTTACAATTTACCTACATATATCTAAATTATACACTTTTGCCTCTATATTGTGTCTTGTTTTGTTACCTTTCTCTTATTCTAGATGAGGCTATAACTCACTTGTACCACCCCAACATCTACCTTCCATCTAACTTCCCAATACAATTATATTAATATTGTTAATTTTTAGTGAGATTGAAAACCTTAAAACTCTGTTCCAGTAAAGACTTTAAAAGAGTTATGGAGTCTTTAGTCTTACATGTGTGAGAAAAGGAAAGTAGGAATGATCCTTTTCTGGTCTGACAAGAAAATCTTATAAACCTTACACCTTTTAGGACTATTGAGATCATAATTAAAATATTTTTACTATGGCAAAAAATTATTGAGAAAGACATTGAACACTTCCAAGGAGAGTTTGTCAGTGGCTTTCTGTTTGTTTTGAGATTAGTCAGGTTCTGCCAATATTCCTTTAGCTAGATTCCAAAAAAATTTTGGTGGATTTATATTTTGCAGGACCTAATAGTCACATCTTTATATTCCAAGTATTAGTCCCCTCTCATTTTAAGAGTCTTATGTTGCCAATGAATAGGACATAATATAAGTGAAATTGACTTTACTATGTAGTATCATACAATTCACTAAGCTATTTTATAATAATATATTGATTAACCGTGGAGTCAGACAGATTTGACTTAGAATCCTAGATCTACCACCTACTAGCAAGTTATGTAATTGACCTGTTGCCTCAGTTTCTTCAACTAGAAAATGGGAGCAAGTGCTTATTTCATAGTATTGTGGTGTTGCACAAAAGAAACAATTTACAAGTTATCATTGCATGAGAATGTGTGGAAATGCTGTATAGTTTATGCCCAGCTTGCCACTTCCACTCCAGTAGAGTTATAATGCGCTTCCACTTATTATATTGGCAAAACAAAATAAGTTACTCAAACATCAAAGTGCATTTAACTGAAAGCCAACTGTAATCTTTATGATAGCGAGATTCAGTAAAGTTACCAAAAAACCAGGACTGGTTCTTTTAAACCGAGGTCACAAAACCTATAGGGGCCAGGCTGATGACCTAAATCAATAAAGAGGATCTCATGTGGACTATGGACAACTGGAGAGCAAGGACTCTGTCTAAACTAAGCATGGTCTATTCAACAACTCCCACTTGTGGCAATGTGGTTTTTCCCACACAGAGAGGCAGGCCAAGAGTTGCTAGATCCTCTGACTTTGCAAGAGTAGCTAGATATCCAAATTTTAATACAAACTGTCCTGATTAACTGTTGGCAACTAATTCAGTTTAAAAAATACACTGTGTGGGCCAAACAAAACACATCTCTGGATTAGAGGTAGTTCATGGGCCTCCAAGTTGCCACCTCTATATAACAACTCCTTGTATGTCAGAATACAATTATCTTTAATTTACAGCGTTCATGAAAACATAGATCTTAAATCAATTGACTAGGTCTCAAAATCAGTATCTCATTTCAGCTAAAAATGTAATATATTTGATTTCCTATCTTATGTTGAAACTGCCTCTTGCCTGACTGCAACACGTCTGTACATAGCTTTTTTTTCCCCAAAGCAGTTTGGTTAGATTTTATCAGATATATTTTAAAGAAGAAATTTTATGTTACACCTATCTTTGTTAGTTCCCCCTCAATTTAGTGATAATCTTATAATGTAATGGTATTTAACTAAAATGTAATGGAAATCTCAATGTAGCAAGCTACTTATTTGTGAGGGTGGAAGGGTGGGAGGTAGATTTGGGGAAGAAACAACTCAATTCCATTTTTTGTCTTGAACAGCTTTTCTATTAGGAAAAGTCTGAAATGTCTACTTTTCTATGAATTTTTCAAATCAATCTGAGCTTTGCAGTTAACATAAGTAATATTCTAGTATGCATTTTATGGGTAATTCTTAGAAACATTACTTTGAATATCTTTTATATTTTTGGATAAGTATTTAATAATTTGCATTTCTGAAAAACAGAAGTTTCCTCTTTTCTTATTAGGAAATGACTCAAATGCCAGAAATCTGAATATTATCCAAACAAGGAACCTGGATATTCAGTTATCAATACTTGTAGCAATTTAAGTCCATGTTTGATAGATCACTGCCTGGATGTCATTGTTTTGTATTTTTTATTATGTTGCTTTCATATTCTTTTCTTTAATGGAGGAGGGACATATTTGTCCCACTGATTCTTCACAGGTACGTTACTTGGCTTTTTTATTGAGTTAAAAATTACTGTATTGTAAAGGTGTGCTCACATTTATCTTAAAATACATTTAATAGATTTAAAAATTATATTTTCTTTTAAATAAAGAATTATTAATACATAGCATCTAATTATAGATCTTGGGAGCAACTTGTCACAAGGTAAACTTGGAGAAGCAGGGACGTGGCCATAACTGAAAATAAATCCACCTAAAATTTTGCAGTTTCGCTTATTCTACATGTCAGATAGCCGAAATGATAGTAATTTTTATTACAATCAATTTTTACATATTTTTAATTATGTGACTGTTGATCTTATTTGAATGATCCAAATTTTTCTCCATCATTTGTAAGCAAGCCCAGTGTTCTTTCAAAGCCTGCGAGAGTATCTTAAGCCTAGACTTTCCACTTTTTAGAACAGTCATTTCAGAAAGCTCCTTTCAGTGCATGTGACATGATCTTAACTCTAGAGTTTGCCATTGAACTTCAACCTACAATATCTGAAACTGTGCTATGTCTATTAGCTTGATAGATTTTTTCCAAGATCTACAAGTAAGTCAGTGTTTCCCTGAGCTCTCTTCACCACCATTTTTAGATGTTCAAGGCTACTAACCTAGCAAGGTATGAGCATCAATTTCTCCCTTTCATGCCTTCGTGATTTTTTCTCACTTTATGATATTGATTCTACAAGCTAAACTCTTAACTTTTCTTCAGGGTTCCCTTTCCAATAAAGGTACTTTTTTTCCTTCATCAACTGTTTCTCTTACTTCTTAGAAGTTGTATATCTTGAACACTCAGAAAAAGGAGCGTTTTTTTTTTTTTTAACCACCTCATGAACTGCTGGACAGTTCTGTCATTTTGACATTTGTGATGAGGTTTTTAAACAAAGGACAATTTTCTTTCTAGTACTGTTTGGGGATTATATGACATACAAACGATACACATCTGCCTTAATGAAGCAAGGATGTGACTGTGGAAATTTACATCTTTCTTTGTTTGTTCCAAATAAATAAGCCAATATAAAGGTTGCTCTCCCATGCCTAACCAACCAACAGCTGCTCCAGCAGTAGTTGGCATGGATTGGCATCTTTGCTGACATTTTTAGCAGCATAGCCGAAGGGTAAATGAACCTACAATTTAGCTTAGACTGTTTCCACGACAGGTGTGCCTACAAAAGAAGTTCATGATCCATTTTAAAGGATTTGTGTAGGAAACACAACACAGCTGCCGAGACCTGTTAGCCCTGCATAAAGTTCCTTCTCTTTCCAAGACAGTTAATTTGATCATTTTCTTGAGGATCACAATCTACATTTCATGAACAATAGGTTCTTTCTGAGAGAGTTTAAAATAAAATTAAATTAAAAAGCTAGTGCTGCTACTGCAAAATAGAAAAGCTCTTTCTTTGCAGTAAGGTGAATTACCATGCTATACCTGTACCAAGCATATTAATGGAGCAATTCATGTATAAAGATAGCTTTAAAACGTGAAGCTCTCTTGTGAAAAGAATATCATTTTTAAAGTATAAGCAGGAAAGATTTTTCAACGATGAGTCTTTTTCCCAGAGTAATGTTGCATACAAACTGAAGATTGCCTCTTCTATTGAATTGTATAATGAAAAATCAATCAGTTTAATGGTTGACAAACTTTGACATTCAAATAAAAATGTTGCTAGTATTTTCATAAAGACCTGTAGGCAAAATGAGATTCCGTGACTTTAATTTATGCAACAGTAAATGTCTGCCAAAACATTGTACAAATGACTGTATAATGAGGGAATAATAACTGAAGAAATCAAGGTAAAGGAAACAGAAGCCAAACTTCCCCACTTTTGCAGATAACAGAAATGAATTCACAAAACTGAGCAAGGTTTTTATTTTTTAAAAAGCCCCTCTGCTCTCTCATTACGCCAGTAGGTTTTGTTAGGGGAGAGATTGTTCTAAATCATTTGCTATGTTGCCTTGACATTCCTACCCTTCTCTTTTCCTCTTCCCCCCAAAAAGAAGATTTAAGACTTCTTCCCTTTTTATCCCATTTTTTTCTATCTTGTATCTTAGATAAATTCATATGTGATCTTTATAAACCAAACTTCAAAGCAACAAAATATGATTTTTAAAAAGCCCTAATTAATAAAACTGCTAATGCTAATTGTCTGACATAAAACTAATTGATTTGATACTGACAGTATGAGCAATCTCAGTTTGTGATTTATGGGTAGTCTGAATGAGACCTTACTTATTTTAGCCAGGTACTACCTGAGGGTTAAGACTGTTTACAAGGGAGAGACGATAAAGATGTCCATGAATGTAAATAAGCTGGGTGAGTACGGATGAATAGACATGGGGAGTGATGTATAATGAAAAAATGGTAAGGTACATAGACCAGGGGACTCAATGAGTTTGAAGAATTAGTGATATGGAGGTACTTGAGCAACTGAGTTGGAAAGAGAAGAATAGTGGGTTAGAGTAAGATGCTCGAATTCAAGATTTTGGAGGCAATGCAATGATTAGTGATGAGTAGAGAAAAAACATCGGAAAGAATGGACAGAAGAGAGGAATAAATCTTCAAAGCTGAGAATATACTGGTGTTGAAAAGCAAGGATTTTGTATAGACTATCTAAATGGATGTTGTAGTTATCAGTAATGTTAACAGTATTCATGATAGAGAGAGGGTAAGACAATGAGTCAGGTGCTAAAGATTAAATGAATGAGGTAAGTGAACAACATTTTAGGAGTTAACAATAACAAGAAACTGTAGCAAGTAGCATGGATGTTGGCATAAATTTCACAGGATCTTGGGATTTGAAGGAATAGAGAGGAGAAATGGTTCTAAGTGTAGCAACATGGAGCAAAGAAGATGTTTATTTCACCTCCAGTCTCTAAGTTACATAGGGTGTGAAACTGAAAATTTTCACTACTTGAGAGAACTGCAGGGAAAGTAGTATCCTCATTGGACATCTAGGTTTTAGTTAGAGAAAGAAAGGGAATGTAATTTTTAAAGAAATTGAAAATATGTTGACAGGAGCAACGTCAGCAAAATGACAGACTAGGAAACTCTAGGTCATAGTTCCCTCATGAAAACACTAAAAAATGAGAGACCAGCTAAAATAAACTTATATGAGCCTTGGAAGACTGTCAAAGAGCCATAGCAACCAAGTGAACACCCAATGAAGAAAGAGCCACACTCAAAATAGTAGGAAATTTTGTGACATTTTTAAACACTCTTGAATCCCCTCCAACATGGCACAGTCTTAGTCTGGAGGAGGAGGCATCTTAGTCCCCAATTCTATTTCTTGACTGAAGGGAGTATATCAGACCTTATACAGAAACTTCTAACCAGTCCTGTGGCTCTATTTCACCTTACTTGGATCTCAGGCAGGAAAAGCAGCAGGCACTCTGGGATAGATACAGGGGAATGGCAGACCCACAGATAACTGGGACAAGTGATTATGGGTAGAGGCATACAGTGGAACATCTAAAGCCCTGAGGAGAAGCTGGGGTGAGACTCTTTGGGAGATTAAGA
This sequence comes from Camelus bactrianus, assembly GCF_048773025.1. Taxonomy (NCBI): domain Eukaryota; kingdom Metazoa; phylum Chordata; class Mammalia; order Artiodactyla; family Camelidae; genus Camelus; species Camelus bactrianus. Next base: position 68,693,372 of record NC_133575.1, on the reverse strand, counting down.
CATTGAAAAGCAGCCATGTACATGTGGGAATTAAAAAAGCCATATACAAGCTGAGGTAAGATGCACATTCAGAAAAGAACTGAGAAGAACTTAAGTTTTAACTTCAGGCTTGTCCCAAAGCTTATAACACACTCAGTTAATTACTGAAGAATTGCCTTGGTACAGAGCCAGGCTGCAAAGACTGTGGGATGTGACTTTTTTCAAATGCCCAATTTTCAACACCAACAAAAATCACAAGGCATACAAAGAAATAGGAAAATATGGCCTATTGAAAAGAAAGAAATAAGATATCAGAAACCATCCTTGAAAATGCAATAGACTGACGTTAAAAATCTGTTCTAAATATTCTCAAAGAGCTAAAGGAAAACATAGAGAAAAATAAAGGAAATCATGAAAATGATATACAAACAAAATTAGAATATCAAAGAAAGAAATTGTGAAAAGTAACCAAACAGAAATTCTAGAACTAGAAAATACAATAACTGAATTGAAAATTTTATGAAAGGGGTTCAAACAGTACACTTGAAGAGGCAAAAGAAAGAATGAATGAATTTGAGGATAACACATTTGAAAATAGATTCTGAGCACAACCACTCAAAACCTATGGGACACAGCAAAGGCAGTGCTAAGAGGGAAGTTTACAGTGATACAGGCCTTCCTCAAAAAAGAATAACAATCTCAAATAAACAAGTTAACCCACCACCTGAATGAATTAGAAAAAGAAGAACAAAGAGCCCCAAAAAGTAGCAGAAGGAAGGAAATAATAAAGATCAGAGAGGAATTAAATACAATAGAGATTAACAAGACCATAGAAAAAATCAACTAAACCAAAAGCTGGTTTTTTGAAAAAGTAAATAAAATCGACAAACCTCTGGCCAAACTCACAAAGAAGAAAAAAAGAGAGAGCACAAATTAGCAAAATAAGAAAGGAAAATGGAGAAATTACAACAAACAAAATAGAAATACAGAATATCATATGAGAATATTATGAAAAACTATATGGAAACAAACTGGATAACCTAGAGGAGATGGACAAGTTTCTGGAAACATACTGTCCACCAAAACTGAATCAAGAAGAAACTGAACACTTGAACAATCCGATCACTAGAAAGGAAATAGAAATAGCAATTAAAAACCTCCCTACAAATAAAAGTCCAGGACTGGACGACTTCAATGGGGAATTCTACCAAACATACAAAGAAGAACTCATACCAGTCCTTCTCAAACTCTTCCAGACGATTGAAAAGGAGGGAATACTCCCAAATTCATTCTATGAAGCCACCATCACCCTGATACCAAAACCAGGCAAAGACACTACAAAAAAAGAGAATTATAGGCCAATAGCACTGATGAACATAGATGCCAAAATCCTCACCAAAATTTTAGCAAATAGAATCCAACAGTACTTAAAAAAGATTATACATCATGACCAAGTGGGGTTCGTCCCAGGGACACAAGGCTGGTTCAACATACGCAAATCAATCAATGTAATACATCACATCAACAAGAGAAAGGACAAAAACCACATGATCATCTCAATCGATGCAGAAAAAGCATTTGATAAAATTCAACACCCATTTATGATAAAAACTCTCACCAAAGTGGGTATAGAGGGAACATATCTCAACATAATAAAAGCTATATATGACAAACCTACAGCCAGCATAGTACTCAACGGTGAAAAACTCAAAAGCTTCCCACTAAAATCTGGGACAAGACAAGGATGCCCACTATCACCACTCCTATTCAACATAGTCCTGGAAGTCCTAGCCACAGCAGTCAGGCAAGAGAAAGAAATAAAAGGGATCCAAATTGGAAAAGAAGAGGTAAAAGTGTCATTATATGCTGATGACATGTTACTATATATAGAAAACCCTAAAAGGTCCACACAAAAGCTACTAGAGCTGATTGAAGAATTCAGCAAAGTAGGAGGTTACAAAATTAACGTCAAAAATCAGTTCCATTTCTTTACACTAATGATAAATCAACAGAAGAAGAAAGTAAAGAAACAATCCCCTTTAAAATAGCACCCAAAGTAATAAAATATCTGGGAATAAATCTAACCAAGGAGGTGAAAGAATTATACACAGAAAACTATAAACCATTGATGAAGGAAATTAAAGAAGACTTTAAAAAATGGAAAGATATTCCATGCTCTTGGATTGGAAGAATCAATATTCTTCCAAAATGGTCACACTGCCCAAGGCAATCTACAGATTTAATGCAATCCCTATCCAATTACCCAGGACATATTTCACAGAACTAGAACAAATCATAATAAAATTTATATGGAACCATCAAAGACCTAGAATTGCCAAAGCTTTACTGAAGAGAAAGAAAGAGGCTGGAGGAATAACTCTCCCAGACTTCAGACAATACTATAGAGCTACAGTCATCAAGACAGCATGGTATTGGTACCAAAACAGACATATAGACCAATGGAACAGAATAGAGAGCCCAGAAATGAACCCACAAACTTTTGGTCAACTCATCTTCGACAAAGGAGGCAAGAATATACAATGGAATAAAGACAGTCTCTTCAGCAAATGGTGTTGGGAAAACTGGACAGCAGCATGTAAAACAATGAAGCTAGAACACTCCCTTACACCATATACAAAAATCAACTCAAAATGGATTAAAGACTTAAACATAAGACAAGATACAATAAACCTCCTAGAGGAAAACATAGGCAAAACATTGTCTGGCATACATTTCAAAAATTTTCTCCTAGAAGAAATAAAAGCAAGAATAAACAAATGGGACCTAATGAAACTTACAAACTTCTGCACAGCAAAGGAAACCAGAAGTAAAACAAGAAGAAAACCTACGGAATGGGAGAAAATTTTTGCAAGTGAAACTGACAAAGGCTTGATCTCCAGAATATATAAGCAGCTCATATGACTCAATAAGAAAAAAATAAACAACCCAATCCAAAAATGGGCAGAAGACCTAAACAAGCAATTCTCCAAGGAAGACATACAATTGATCAAAAAGCACATGAAAAAATGCTCAATATCACTAATTATCAGAGAAATGCAAATCAAAACTACAATGAGGTATCACCTCACACCAGTCAGAATGGCCGTCATTCAAAAATCCACAAATGACAAATGCTGGAGAGGCTGTGGAGAAAGGGGTACCTTCCTACACTGCTGGTGGGAATGCAGTTTGGTGCAGCCACTATGGAAAACAGTGTGGAGATTCCTCAAAAGACTAGGAATAGACTTACCATATGACCCAGGAATCCCACTCCTGGGCTTGTATCCAGAAGGAAATCTACTTCAGTATGACACCTGCACCCCAATGTTCATAGCAGCACTATTTACAATAGCCAAGACATGGAAACAGCCTAAATGTCCATCAACAGGTGACTGGATAAAGAAGAGGTGGTATATTTATACAATGGAATACTACTCAGCCATAAAAACTGACAACATAATGCCACTTGCAGCAACATGGATGCTCCTGGAGAATGTCATTCTAAGTGAAGTAAGCCAGAAAGAAAAAGAAAAATACCATATGAGATCGCTCATATGTGGAATCTAAAAAACAAAAACAAAAACAAACAAAAACAAAGCATAAATACAGGACAGAAATAGACTCACAGACAGAGAATACAGACTTGTGGTTACCAGGGGGGTGGAGGGTGGGAAGGGATAGACTGGGATTTCAAAATTGTAGAATAGATAAATAAGATTACATTGTATAGCACAGGGAAATATACACAAAATGTTATGATAACTCACAGAGAAAAAAATGTGCCAATGAGTGTGTGTATGTCCATGGATGACTGAAAAATTGTGCTGAACACTGGAATTTGACACAACATTGTAAAATGATTATAAATCAATAAAAAATGTTAAAAAAAAAGAAAAAAGAAAAGACAAAAAGAAAAAAAAAGAAATACTGATAAAAAAAAAAAGAAAATAGATTCTGAAGAACAGGAAAAAAAAAGAATGATGAGAAGTGAATTGAGCCCAAGGGACTAAAGGGATAATATTAAACAGGCAAACATATGCATTATGGGAATTTCAGAAGGAGAAGAGAGAGAAAAGGAAAGAGAGATCATTTGAAGAAATAATGGCTGAAAATTTCCAAAATTTTATGAAAGATATGAACATAAAAATTGAAGAAATTCAACAACAAAAAGTCAATAAGGAAGTAGAGGATTTGAACACCGTAAGGCAACTGGACCTAACACACATATATATAGAACACTTTTCTTCAAAAACATCAACAAAATTGGCAAACCTAGACTGATTAAGAAAATGACAGACAACACATGACTGAAATCAGAAATGAAAGATAAGGATATAACTACCAATTTTATAGAGGTAAAAAAGGATTGTAAGAGTACTAAAACAATTATACACTAATGAATTGAATAACCAATATGAAATGGACAAAATCCAAGAAACATAACAATTTACCAAAGCTGAATCATAAGCAAAAAATCTGAATAGACTTATAAATAGTAAGGAGATTAAAATCAGCAATAACACACCTCCCAACTAAGGAAAGCCAGGGACCAGATGGCTTCAGAGGTGAACTCTACTGAAATTTAAAGAGTTAACACTAATCCTTCCCGAAATATTTCAAAAAATATAAGAAGAAGGAACATTTTGCAATTCATTCTATGAGGCCAGTATTATCCTGATACCAAAGCCAGACTTAGACACTACACTATAGAAAAAAATCTATAAAACAATATCCTTTATGAATATCAATGTAAAAATCTTCAAAAATACTAGCAAATCAAATTAAATAGCATGTATACATACATGATTATCGAGTGAGATTTATTCCCATAATGCTAGGATGATTCATTATATGAAAATCAATGTAATACAGCAAATTAACAGAATGAAGGGGAAAAAAACCCACATGATTATCTCAATTGATGCAAAAAGGCACTTGATGAAATTCGACACCTTTTCATGATTAGAAACACTCAACAAACTAGGAATAGAGGAAATCTTCCTCAGTATAACAAAGGTCAAATATAGAAAACTCATGGCTAAAATTATGCTCAATGAGAAAAGACTTAAAACTTTTCCCCCATGATCATGAACAAGACAAGGATGCATGCCTTCACCACTTCTATCCGACATAGTGTTGGAAGTTCTAGCCAGAGCAATTAGGCAAGATAAAATACAAAGGGCATATTAATTGGAAAGGTAGAAGTAAAATGATCTCCATTCACAGATGATATGAATTTGTAAGTAGCAGAATCTAGAGATTACACACACACACACACACACAACTGTTAGAGATAATAAATGAATTCAGCAACAGTATACAAAATCAGCAAACAAAAAATCAGTTGCATTTCTGTGAACTAACAATGAATAATTCAAAAATGAAATCAGAAAACAATTCCATTTACAATAGTAATAAAAGAATGAAAAACTATAAGGAATAAACTTTAACAAGAGAATGTATGATGGTTAATTTTATGTGTCAACTTGGAGGTTGTTTTTGGATGAGATTAACATTTAAGTTGGTAAGTTTTGAGTAAGCAGATTGCCCTCCCTAATATGGGTGGGCCCCACTCAATCAGTTGAATGTCTGAATATGAAAAAAGAGCAGCCTCCTTAAGCATGAAGAAATTTTCCCTTAGACTGCCTTCAGACTTCATCTGCATCAGTGGCTCTCCTAAGTCTTCACTTGCTGGCCTTGAGACTGGAATTGCACTATTGGCTCTACTGGATCTCTATATTAACGATTTTGGACTCACCAGTCTCCACAATTGTATGAGCCAATTTATTAGAGTAAATCATCTATCTATCTATCTATCTATCTATCTATCTATCTATCTATCTATCTATTTATTTATATCTAGATCCAACTGATTCTGTTTCTTCAGAAAACCCTGATTAATATAAAGTGAAAGACTTATGTACTGAAAACTATAAAATGTTGCCAAAAGAAATTAAAGAAGACACAAATAAGGAAAAAAGACATCTTGTATTCATGGAGTGGAAGACTTAGTATTGTTAAGATGACAAAGCTACCCAAAGCAATCCACAGATTCAGTGAAATCCCTATCAAAATCCCAACACTAGGTTTTTTTTTTTTTCAGAAATAGAAAAAATCTATCCTAAAATTCATATGAAATTTCAAGAGACTCAACCCTTTAAACCAAAAAAATTTTGGAGAAGAAGGAAAAAAGTTGAAAGACTCACAGTTTTTGATTTCAAAACCTACTATAAAACTACATTAATCAAAATAGTATGGTACTAGCATAAAGATAAGACATATAGACCAAAAGAATAGAATAAGAATCAAACAAATAAACTTTTGCATATATATTTAAGTAATTTCTAACAAAGGTGTCAATATCATTCAATGAAGGAAAGAATAATGTTTTCAGCAAATTGTTCTGGGAAAACTGTTATATGAATGCAAAAGAATGACTTTGGACACTTACCTTAGAACATATATAAAAACTAACTCAAAATTGATGGAATACCTAAACATTATTGCCACAAAACTCAGAAGAAAGCCTAGGGGAAAATCTTCATGACATTGGATTTGGTTTCTTGACTATGACATCAAAACACAGGTAACAGAAGAAAAATTAAATAAACTGACTTCATCAAAATTGAAAACTTTTGTGCATCAAAGAACACTATCAAGAGAATGAAAAGGCAACCCACAGAAGTGGAGAAAATACTTGCAAATCATATATCTGATAAGGGATTAATATCCAAAATATACAAATAACGCTTACAACTCAACAACAAAAAATCAAGTAACCCATTTAAAAATGGACAAAATACTTGAATAGACATTTTTCTAAAGAAGATATATAAATAGCCAAGATGCACATGAAAAGTTGTTCAACATCACTAAAAACTAGGTAAATACAAATCAAAACTGTATTGCAATACCACTTCACACCCATTAGGATGGCTACTACAAAAACAAGAACAGAAAATAATAAGTGTTTTTAAGGATGTGGAGAAATTGGAACACTGTGTATTGCTGGGGGAATGTAAACTGGTGCAGCCACTGCAGAAAACAGTATGGATTTCCTCAAAAAAGTTAAATTTAAGATTAGCATATGATCCAGCAATTCCAATCCTAGATATGTAATCAAAAGATTTGAAAACAGGGACTTGAGCAGACATTTGTACACCATTGTTCATAGCAGCATTAGTCGCAATAGCCAAAACGTGGAGATAAGCTAAATGTACATTCACAGAGGAATGTAAAAACAAAGTGTGGTATATACACAAAATGGAATACTATTCAGCCCTAATATGGAAGGAAATTCTGAAAGATGTTATAACAAGGCTAAATCTTGAAAATATAGGTGAAATTAGCTAAACACAAAAGGTCAAATATTGTTTTCAGTTATATGGGATATCTAGAATAATCAAATTCATAGAGACACAATGTAGATTACAGGTTACCAGGGGCTAGGGAAGGGCGAAAGGGGACTTAATGTTTAACAGGTACAGAATTTTAGTTAGGAAGATTAAAAAGAAAGTTATGGAAAGGGATAGTGGTGATGATTATCCAACAATGTGCATGCACTGAGTACCACCAAGTTGTACCCTTAAAAACGGTTAAAATGGTAACTTTATGTTATGTATATTTTACCACAATAAAAAGCAAGGAAATTTTGAGGGCAAAATGTTTTTAATTTAAGGATTAAAAATGTAGCTTGTGAGTTTCCAGAAGATACACTGAATGGATTCACTGTGGGGAAGTCGTGTGAGGTTGGTACAAACTAGGAGACGTAGAAAGCAGGATGGAGATAAGATGTAAGTGGTTGAGAGATGACCTAGGAACCTAGATTTCCTGTGGTGATTGAAGAAAAATGTAGGCAGCTCTAAGTAGTGAGGTGTTTAGGGTGTAGGGATCTCCCTGCAAAGGTCTCGGGATGTCTGCTTTTTATTGAAGCATGATAGTCCAATAAAGGCAATATAGAAAAAAAAAAAGGTTATCATCAAGGAATTTTGCCTTCTAACAAAACTAGATTTGAATCAGGTTTCTGCTGCTTACCATCTGTGTAGTACCTCGGGTAAACTTTTGAAACTCAGTTTTATCAACTATAAAATAGAAATGATAAAACCTCCCTTAATGAATTGTAGGTCCAAAAAATTATGTAGCTAAAGTGCTTAATACAATGTCAGTACTAAATAAAATGGTAATTTTGCTTTGATTATTATTGAAATTACTGTTGCATTTGTCAGCATCATCACCACCACCATCATCATCATCATCATCATCCTTCTCTTTTACAGAAGAAATTCAACAAGATAGTGTAGAAGGCCTGGGGATCTTGAAGTGAAAGAGAAAAAAAGGGCATGGGAAAAAGCTGCCAGAGGTTAAACTAAACCCACTTCCCCATTTTGATTTGAATTGCCTTAGTTCAGGAAACTGATGGAGAAAGCATGTCCAACAGAGGGTTTAGAAATATTAATGGAAATGAAAGTTAAAGGCTTGTGGCTCCATACAGTTGAAGATTCTATTGTGTCAAAATAATTTTAAAGTGTTTTTGTTTATTAATATAAACTGTAATGCATCTGCATTTTTCTTATATCATCAGAACTGCATTTTCACTATTGAAAGTTATAAATTTCAAGAAAGCAGAAAGACAAAAAATAAGAATGACACATGATCCTAAAACCCAGAGATAACTACTATTTGTCTTTTGATACATAGCATTCTGGCTTTGTTCAATGCATACGTAAACTTTTTAATAAAAATAGGATCCAACTCCATATTTTGATTTAAACTTGAATTTTTCACTTAATACAAAATTTTGAATAACTTATCATGGCAATAAATATAGGATTATGTTATTACTTTTAAAGTATACAGTATTCCATTGTATGAAAGTACCATAATTTAACCTTCCCATTGTCATACATTTTGTTTATTTTCATTTTTTCACTATCAAAAACAACACTGTGCTGAATATCCTCTTAACTAAATCTTTCTATCCATCCTGTACAATTTCCTTTATATAAATTGTCAGAGAAAGACTCCTGAATCAAAACCTATGTAATGTGTTAAGGAGTGTCATATGTGAGAATGAAAAGGGGAGTGACATCATGGTGCTTGGAGTCAGAAAGGCATGAATTGGAATTTTAGCACCTAAATGTATCCGTTGTGTGACCTTGAAGAAGTTTCTTAACTCACTGTGCTTCTGTTAACTGCCTGCCACATAGGTTGGTGTGAGAAAATACATATAAAGTGCTCAGCACAGTGTAGGCATAGAGCAAGTCCTTGTTGAAATATATATTAAATATTTAAAATGTATGTGTTCTTAAGTATAAACTACCATAGATAGTACAATGCAAGTGTTCTTGGAAGCATCAGTGAGGCCCCTTCACAATTCTAAGTTACACTAAAAAGGCAACATACAATGGATACTATGAGCACGGCTATGTCCACTTACTTTGGGCTGCCGTTAGCTTGGATTAGCATTTTCTAATCCTTCACTTTGAGCCAATATTTGTCTTTAGAAGTGAGATGAGTCTCTCAGAGGCAGCATATAGTTGGGTCTTGTTTTTTAATCCATCCAGCCACTCTGTATCTTTTGATCGGTTAATTCAGTCGACATTTAGGGTGATTATTGGTAGATCAGGACTTTGTACTGCCATTTTATCTTTTGTTTTCTGGTTGCTCTATAGCCCCATTATTCTTTTTTTCCTTGTGTTTCAGTCTGCCATTTAATTGGGTTGTTTTCTCTGATGTTTTTCTCAGTTTCCTCTTTTTAATGTTTTGTGTCTCTGCTTTAGATTTATGTTTTGTGGTTCCTATGAGGTATGTAAAAAATGTCTCATAAATAAAATAGTCCTTTTCCTGCTGATAGCATCTTATCTTCACTTGCCTATATGAGTTCTGTCCTTTTCTTCTTCCCCTTTTATGTTTTTCTAGTCTCAAATTTTCTTTTCACGTTGTGAGTTTGTTACCAAATTGAAGTAGGTATAGTTGTTTTTACCGCTTATTTCTCTTTAAACTTTGTTATAATTAAGTGTTTAACAACCTATTCTGATATAGAGTTGCAATTCTCTTGATTCTGTCTATTTATCATCTAACTCAAAGTTTTGTGTAATTTTGCCTTTTTGATTCAGGTAGAAGAACTCCTTTCAACATTTATTGTAAGGTATATCTAGTTTTGATGAACTCCTTCGGCTTTTGTTTGTCTGGAAAAGCCTTTATTTCTCCTTTGTATCTGTATAATAACTTAGCTGGATAGAGTATTCTTAGCTGATAGTTTTTTGGCTGATGGTTTTTCCCTTTCAATATTTTAAGTATGTCATTCCACTCTCTCCTGGCCTGTAAGATTTCTGCTGAGAAACCTGTTAATAGCCTAGTGAGGGTTCCTTTGTAGGTTACCATCCTTTTTCTCCTGGCTGCCTTTAAAATTCTTTCTTTGTCATTGATTTTTTGGTATATGTATATATTTATTAAAGTATAGTCAGTTTACAATGTTGTGTCAATTTTGGGTGTACAGCACAATACTTCAGTAATACATGAAAATATATATATTCATTTTCATATTCTTTTTCACTGTAAGTTACTACAAGATATCGAATATAGTTCCCTTTGCTATACAGTATGAACTTATTGATTATTTTATATATATTAGTTAGTATGATTTCTGACAGTTTTAACACATGTCTTGGAGAAATTCTTTTTGCTTTGAGGTAATTGGGTGTTCTCTTAGCTTCATGGACTTGTATATCCAGTTTATTCCCCAAGCTTGGGAAATTTTCAGCTATTATTTATTTAAATAAACTCTCTTCTCCTTTCTTCCTCTCTTCACCTTCTGGGAGACCCATTATCTTAAAGCTACCCTTCCTCAAAGTGTCAGTTCTCTTAGAATTTCTTCCTTTATTAGATCTTAACTCTCTCTCTTCTACCTGTATCATTTATAGAGTCCTGTCTTTGAGTTTGGTAATTCTCTCTTCCATATGGTCTGGTCTATTTCCAGTGCCTTCTAATGCATCCTTCATCTCATTTATTGAGTTCTTCAGCTCTGGAATTTCTGTTTGGCTCTTTTTTAGAGTTTCCATCTCTTTGGTAAAGTATTCCTTCTGTTCATTATTTTTATCCCTGAGCTTATTTAACTGCTTTTCTGAATTTTCTTGTAGTTCACTGAGTGTCTTCATAGCAGATATTTTGAATTTTCTATCATTTATATTGTAATATTCTGTGACTTTAAGTTTGGTTTCTGAAAAAACTATCATTTTCTTTTTATGATACCATGTTACCATGGTTCTTCATGGTGCTTGATGAGTTGTTCTGCCAGTGCATTTGAAGTAGCAAATACCTTTCATCTTTAGGTAGAGCTTTTTTTTTTAAACGTCATTCTAACAATTGAACAAATTAGTAATTAGAGGTATTCCTTCTGTTTGCCAGTAGGTGGCGCTATATCACAAGTTTTTGGTTTCTCTTAACAACACTGAGCAGCCTCTGGTTGTTTAAGAATGAGCATTTTCCACTTCCACCACCTCTATCAGAGATGTCGCCCCGTGCCCTTGTGATCACTACTTGTGCCTCTGAGGTTGTTGGTGCCTTGCTGTTGCCGGTGTTGCTAGCATCATGGGGCACCAGTATGGTGGGCACCTCTACCACATCTCGAGTCTCCTGGGTTGTAGGCTCTGCTGCCACAAGAGGATGGGGAGGGGGTAGCCGGGGTCACAGTGTCTCTGCCGTGACCAGGGTTGTTGGGTTCATGGGTGCCACCACTGCAGGCAATGGCAGGGGTTGGTGGTAGGTGGAGTTAGAAGTGCCTCTATGGCTGGAGACACAGGGTTGCAGACCCTGCTGCTTCTGTCTGATTCCTTGTGGTCACAGGCTGTGCTGCAACCAGGAGGCCAGTGTTATGCGCACTACCTCCTCTAATGCTGCAGGGTTTTCTGTGGCTGTGGGCTCAGCCACTATGGCCGAGGGTCCAGGATCGCCAGCACCACCTCCTCTGTTCCCTGAGTTCTGCCTCCCCTATATGTTCCAGGCCACCTACCTTTAGATGTACAAATGAGTGGACTTCTCCAGTATCCTGGTGTGTTGGGCTGAGGCACCTTTGTTGATTTATGGATGTAGATTGAAAAGGAGAGACAAAGGGAGCATCTCATACCACTATGAAACTGATTCACTTGCAAGCTTGCCTGATTTATTCTCGATATGCCCTTGTTGTTGAGGGTGTGCCGAGACCTGTCAATGTTCCTAGGGGAGGAATCTCATTTAACACCTAGTTTCAGGCTGATTGGGTGCCAGACCCTCAGGAAGCAGCTTTAAAAGTACACAGATAAATAAAGTCTTGTGAAAAACTCAATTATATCCCTGCTGGCCTCCAGACCGGGAGATTGGGAGATGTCCCCTGGGCAGCAATTGCAAAAAATAGGGGCTCCTGATGAGTGTACAAGCCCCTTTCTGGGAAGTCTTGTCGAGCTGTAGTGAGGCTAAGATGTGCAAGGATGCCTCATTAACTTCTAGATGTGTGGGAAACCTAAAGCCTGTCCCTCTGGATGAAGCTCCAGCTAAGTAAATCGGCCTTTTTCATTGCCTAGGGTTGTTGCAGTCTCCTGTCTGCAGTGCTCTGGGGGTGGTGGCCAGACAAGAATTGACTTTCAATTGTTACGGTACCGTGGAGCTCAGGAATGCTAGCCCCCTTGGCCACCAGTGCCAGGCGATCAAGGGGTTTCCTCTGTGTGGACTGTACACCCCCACTGGCTTTAGGTAGGCAGCTAGAGAGTGTAGGAGTGGTGCTTGCTCTCTTGTTTCAGGAAGGCAGTGGGGAAATGACTTGACTGGATGTGCCTGTGGACTTCAGCAGTGCAGCATGAGAGTGCCTTGTCTAGGCAGGTGCCTCAGCTGGAGTGGGAGAATGCTGACACTGCTCATGCTCGCCAACCCCAGTCAGGGGGAAGGGGGATGCTGAGTTGGCTTTAGGCTGGGAGAGGGGTAAGACTGCTCACCCTTGGCAGCCCCAGCCAGGGGACTAGGGGAAGGCTACATCCGCTGGAGTGTTTCAGCTTCAGCAGTGCGGTGGAATAGTGCCACAATTGCTCACCTCTACATCTGAGCTCACCCACCTGTGCTAGCAGGTTAGGTGGGGAGCCTGACAATGGCATCTACCAGCTCCTCCATCTTTGGGGAGCATTTCCGCAATCGGCCACCCCTCCAGCTGATGCTTTCAGATCCACAAATGACTCTCCTTCACAGATAGTCTCAACACTTTCCAAACTGCTATTTCACTGGGTCTGGGGGTAAATAAGACCACATGTGAGCCCTTTAAGAAGGGAATCATTTTCCTATATCACTTTGGAACCCTTGTACATCAGCCCTGTTGGTTTCCTAAGCCAGACTTTTGTGGGGCTCTTCTTTCCACTGTAGATTCCAGAGGCTGGGATGCCTGATGTGGGGCGCCAACCCCTTGCTCCTGAAGAGGCACCCATCTAGTGAGATCCCTTCTTATTGTGTGCTGCCATGCTGGTGATGGGGTTTTTGGCAAGAGCATTTCTCTGCCTCTCCTATTTGTCCTTTTTATCTTTTGTTGTGGAAAAAGTGTTCAGCTAGTTCTCAGGTTTTTTTCAGAGGGAATTTATCCAGATATAGCTGTTTATTTGTTGTGTCCATGGGAGGAGGTAAGTTCAGGCTCTTTCTATGTCGCCATCTTGAACCACTCCCGCCACCATTTTTTTTTTTAAATTTACTACTTAACAATGGTTGGTTGTTTGAATAAAGATAGTTTTTTTTTATGAAAAAGAGTGGAAATGACCAACAAATATCTCTCAGTTCGATGCATTTAGAGCTTATTGTGCTTTATAGTCTGGCTTTGTTTGAAAATCCAACTTTGATTTCTCAAATTAACAAGTAATGTGTGGATACCATTCTTGCAAAAGTGGCTAACATTTGCGTAAGCTGACACTGTATATTTTGATAGTGTAGACATATTTCATCCAATGCATTCAGACAAACTCTGTTTTAATGAACCCAGAAATTATTGAACTGTATAATGTCGGATGCATAAATGTTATGCAAAATATCATTGAACTTTTAAAATAAGCTGCAAAGTATTGAACTGTTAGAACAAGCTGCAAAATTCTATCCATTCTCTTCTTTGATGAATTTATTTAGTTATATTGAGTTAATTTCATTATATTTTTACTTTCAGAGATCTAAGCCAATAAAATACCCCAAAGAGAAAGAGGAGTTTATTGAGGACAAAGAATAATAGAGGACTTCAGAGAAAGGAAGATGTGAACGTTGTTGCACTTTTTCTTATGAGAAACTAGTAAGTCATAGATCTATTAAAAATTGAGCCAAAGCTGGAACAATTTGAACAGTAAAATAAATAAAATGGTGTTGGATTATAACCCAAAGTATGAAATGAGCTCATTCTGATATAAATAAATGATTGAACAAATAAATACATGAGAGAGGAGAGAGAAATTCTCCATGCAGAAGTCCGATTAATTTATTTAGATAATCTACCCTCAAAGAGGGTGACCGTAATTCCCCACTCCTTGAATGTGGGATGCACATAGTGACTTCCTTCCAAACAGTACATCATGGGAAGGAGGGGGAAAGAGCAACTTTACAGTAGAGAAACCTGAGAAACATTACCTTAGCCAGGTAATCAAGGTCAAAATCAACAGTGATAAGTCATGTTGATTGTATGAACTCTTGATCTGATGTGATAAAAATGACACATTATCTCTGTGCTCTTTTTCTTCCAAACCCACAACCACAATCTAAACATGAGAAAAACATTGAACAAATCCCAATAGAGGGAAATTCTATGAGATACCTAACCCATACTCCTTAAATCTGTTAATGTCATCAAAAAGAAGGAAAGTCTGAAAAGCTGTCGAGCCAAACCGAGTCAAAGACATAGCAACTAAGCAAAATGTGATATCCAGGATGGGACCCTGGAAAAGAAAATGGGTACTAGGTAAAAATGAATAAACTCTGAATAAAATATGGACTTCAATTATATAATGTATATCAATGTATAATAATGTATATCAGTATTGGTTCATTAATTATAATATACAATATCAACTTAATAATAGGGGAAATGAGTGTGGAATATATGGGAACTCTACGTACTATCTTTGTAAATTTTTCTAAGTCTAAAACTGTTCTAAAAATTCAAGTTTTCTTTTAAACTAGCTTGTGTTCTTTCACAATGGTATGTGTGAAATAAGTAGATCAGATCAGATTTGCACATACTTTTTTGTTATAACTTGTTCTTTTCTTAACAGCTTTATTAAAATATAATTCATATACCATAAAATTCATCCATGTAAAGTACACAATTCAATGACTTTTAGTGTATCTACAATGTTGTGTAACTAACCATCACCACAACGAATTTTATAATTTTCATCATCCTCCATAAAACACCATAGCCATCAGCAGTCATCCCTCCATTCATTAGCTGATGGGCATTTAGATTGTTTTCACCTTTTGCCTATTATGGAAAAAAAACTGCAATGAACATTCACATGCAAGTCTGTGTGTGGATCTGTGTTTTTATTTTTCTTGGATATGTACCTAAGAGTGGAATTTCTCAGTCATATGTGAAGTCTATGTTTAGCATTTTGAGGAACTCAAACTGTTTTCCAAGCAGCTGCACCATTTTACGTTCCCATCAACATTGTATGAGGGTTGCAGTTTCTTCTCATCCTCTCTAACACATATTATTGTCTGTCTTTGATTATAGCCCTTCTAGCTGGTATAAAGTGGTATCTCACTGTGATGTGCTTTTTCGTGACTAATGATGTTGAGCATCTATTTATTTGCTTATTGGTTTTCCTTATATCTCTGAAGAAATGTCATTTTAGACCTTTGCCCATTTGGGTTTTATTATTGAGTTGTAAGAATTCTTTATATATTCCAGATACAAGTCCTGTTCAGATATATTATTCACAAATATGTTCTCCCATTCTGTGGGTTTTGTTTACTTAGTGGTATCATTTGCAGTACCAAAGTTTACAATTTTTATGAAGTCTAATTTATCTGTTTTTTTCGTTTTTAACGTGTGCTTTTTGTTGTCCAACATCTAGCCTAAGGTCATGAAGATACACTCCTGTTTTCTTCTAATGATGTTTCAGTTTTAGCTATTATATTTAGTTTTATGATCTATTTTGATTTATTTTGCGTGTGTATGGAGCAACGGAGGGGCCAAACTTCATTATTTGGCATGTGGATATCCATTTTTCTCAGCACAAGTTTTTGAAAAGTCTATTATTTCCCTATTGTATGTTCTTGACACCTTTGTTGAAAATCAGTTGACCATAGATATGTGGGTTTATTTCTGGACTCTCGATTTTATTCCCTTGATCTATATGTATATCCTTATTCCAATGCCACACTTTCTTGATCACTGTTTCTTTGTAGTAAGTTTTGAAAATCAGGAAGCATGAGTCCTCCAACTTTGTGCTTCTTCTTCAAGATTTGTTTGCCTCTTCTAGCATATTCTTGAGTATCCATATACATTTTAAGATCAGCTTGTCAATTTGTACAAAGAAACCTCTAGGATTCTGATTCAGATTGTACAGAATCTGTTGATGAATTTAGGGAGTATAATCATGTTAACAATATTGTTTACGGATTCATGAACATGGGATGTCTTCAATTTATTTAGATCTCCTTTAGTTTCTTTTGACAACGTTTTCTAGTTTTTATTGTACAAATTGTGTACATATTTTGTTAAATGTATTCCACTTAATACATTTCTTATTCAATATCTTATTCTTTTTTAATACTATTTTGTGTTTTCTTACTTTCATTTTCAGACCGTTCATTGCAAGTATATGAAAATGCAATTAATTTTTGTACATTGATCTTGTATCCTGAAAACTTTCTGAACTCATATATTAGTTCTTAGTAATATTATGTTAGTACATAATAGATTTTTAGTGGATTCCTTAAGATTATCTATGTACAAGATAATGTAATCTGTGAAAAGAGATGATTTTATTTCTTCCTTAATTATCTATATTTCTTTTTCTTGGTGAGAACTTTTAGTACAATGTGGAATATAAGTGACAAGAGTGGACATTTTCCTATAATTGCTGGTATCCTCCCTTTCTTTCCTAATTGTAGTCATTTCATTCTTCTCTCTTTATTTCCTAGTCAATCTAGATAATGGTTCATCAATAATTTTGATCTCTTAAAAAAATAAGTTTTGCTTTTGTTGATTTTCTCTATTGTTTTTCTAATCCCTATTTCTTTTATTTCCACTCTAATCTTTATATTCTCCTTTCTTATGCTTGCTTTTAATTTATTTTTTTTTATAGTTTACTAAGGTGGAAAATGACTTCAGATGTTTCTTATTCTTTTATATAAGCAATTACAGCTATATATTTTCCTCTAAGCTCTACTTTAGCTATATCATATGGGTTTACTATATTGTATTTTTGTTTTCATTAATGCCTAAGTATTTTCTAATTTACTTTGTGATTTCTTTCTTAACCAATTGATTATTTAGAAGTGTGTTGGTTAATTTTCACTTATTTGTCAACTCTCCAAATTTCCATCTGTTATGATTTCTAATTTAGTTTTTTGTAGTCAGAGAGCAGACTTTTTGATTTCAATGCTCTTAAATTTTATTAATTTCATTTCATGGCCCAGAATATGGCCTATCCTGGAGAATTTTCCATGTATACCTCAGAAGGCAGCCAAATCAACAACAACAACCCTTGTTGGAATCAGTATACAGAATCATTACAATATATTATCTAAAAGGTCCAGTTTTCAACAAAAAGTTATCAGACATTCCAAGAACTAGGAAAGTGTGATCCAAACATACACAGAAGCAGTCAATATTACAGTCAATTTCACAACTCTCTGCCTGTGGGAGGTCCCAGATCTTTCTTTTTTAATATAAGAATTCATCACTATTAGCATCCCTCTTAGGACTGCTGTTGCTGAATTCTGTAAGTTTTGATGCATTGTTTTTATTTTTATTTGTTTCAAGGTATTTTTTGATTTCCTTTTTGACTTCTTTGACCCATTCATTGGCTGTTCAAGAGTGTGTTGTTTAATTTCCATGTATTTGTGAATTTACTAGCTTTCCTCCTATTACTGATTTCTAGTTTCCTACCATTGTGGTTAGGAAAGATATTTGATATGATTACAATCTTTTTCAATTTGTTAAGATTTGTTTTGTGACCCAACATATCTGTGTTAGACAATGATCTGTGTGCACTTGAGGTGAATGTGTATTCTGCTGCTGTTGGATGGAATGTTCTGTATATGTCTGTTAGATCCACTTGGTCTAAAGTATAGTTCAGGTCCAATGTTTCCTAACTGATTTTCAATCTGGATTAATTGTTCATTCATTGTTGAAAGTGGGTATTGATGTTCTTGTCATTTATTTCTCCCTTTAAATCTCTTAGTATTTGCTTAATATATTTAGCTGCTGTACTGTTGGGTGTACCTGTATTTACAATGGTTATATCTTCTTGGTGAATTGACCTCTTTATCCTCATATAATGACCTTCTTTGTCTCTTGTTACTATTTGTGGCTTAAGGTTTATTTTGTTTGGTATAATTATAGTGACTCATGCTTTCTTTTGCTTTCCATTAGCATGAAATTTCTTTTTCTATTCCTCCACTTTGAGCTTTTATGTGTCCTTAATGCTAAAGTGAGTCTCTTGTAATCAGCATGTAGTTGGGTCCTGGTTTTTGTTTTTGTTTTTTTTTTTTTGATCCATTTAGTCACTCTGTGCCTTTTGATTGCATAATTTAGTCTATTTCATTTAGAGTAATTATTGATAGAAAAGGAGTTGCTACTGCCTTCTTATTAATTGTTCTGACTGTTTTGTTGTTCCTTTGTCCTTTTTTCCTCCCTTACTGGCTTCCTCTGTGAATGATGATTTTTCCATAGCAGCATGCTTTAATTCCCTTCTCTTTTGTGTATATACCATAAGTTTTTGCTCTTTGTTTACCATGTGGCTTACATAAAGCATCTTATAGATATAACAGTCTGTTTTGCACAGATGACAGCTTTACTTCTATCACATGGAAAATCTTTACCATTCTACTGCCCCTCCTTTTTCTGTTTTTGATGTCTCAATATAACTCTTTTTATATTGTGTATTCATTAACAAATTATTGTGGCTATAGTTAATTTTTAATACTTTGATTCTTTATCTTTTGTACTAGTGTTAAGTGATTAACAAATCACTATATTCCAGTATACACATATCCTGAATTTAACCATATATTTAGTTTTTCCAGTGTTATATATTTTAATATGCCTTCATTTTATAAAATAGGAAACTTTTGTTTCAACTTAAATAACTCCTTTCAACACTTTTTGAAAAGCAAGTCTAGTGAGATGAACTCTCTCAGCTTTTGTTTGTCTGGAAAAGTCTTTATCTTGCCTTCATTTCTGATGGACAACATTGCTCAGTGTGGTATTCTTGGCTGACACTTTTTTTTCTTTCAGCACTTTCAATGTATCACTCTACTTTCTTCTGGCCCACAAATTTTCTGCCTAGAAATCTGCACATAGCCTCATCGGGATTGCCTTATATGTGACTAATCATTTTTTTTTCTGCTTTTAGAATTCTCTATCTTTGATTTTAAACAGTTTTAATGTAATATGACTTAGATAAGATCATTTTGAATTAAAATTTTAGCATGATTTGTTAGCTTCATGACCTTTAATATCCAAATCATTCCCCAGATTTGGGAAGTTCTCAAATTAAAGTTTCTTTAAATAAACTTTCCACCTCCTTCACTGTCTCTTCTTCTATGACTCCAATAATTTGAAGACTGTTTCTTTTCATGGTATCCCATAATTCACATAGGTTCTCTTTCACTCTTTCATTTTTTCTCTCTGTTCTCTTCTGGATAATTTCAAAGGTCCTATCTTCTGTGTCATAGATTCTTTCTTTGGCTTGATCCATTCTGAATGTTGATACTCTCTATTGTATTTTTCATATCATTCATTGTATTCTTTATGTCTAGAATTTCAGGTTTTTTTGTGATTTATATCTCTTTGTGAAACTTTTAATTTTCTTCATGTGTAGCTCTTCTGATTTTGTTGAAATACCTTTCTCTGTTTCTTGTAGCTCATTGAGCTTCCTTAGAACAGATACTTAAAATTTTTCATTGAGTAAATCACAAATCTCTATATTTTGGGGTTTGAATAATAGAAAATTATTGTGTTATTTCGGTGGTATCATGTTTACTCGATTTCTTATGTTCCTTGAGGTCTTGCCTTGCTGTCTTTGCATTTCAAGTAGCAGTCACCTCTGCCAGTCTTTACTGACTGACATGAAGAGAGAAATACCTTCCATCAGTTCTACTATGAATCCTGAGGCTTTCTCAGCCCTTTTCTAGGGGTACACCTGCTCCACACTTTTTGCTCCCTCTTGTAGCAGAATTCTTAAGCTTGTCTGCCTTCTCTTGATCCTGAAAAGCCAGCCCAAGTGCTGGCAGCCGCCTTTTTGCTCTACTGAGGGTAGTTCTAAATGCTCAAGTTTGTGGTTTCTCCCAGGCACACAGATTTGGGCTGGATTTCTGCATGTACCCTCTGCTCATTTACAAAAGCTCACTTTCACTGCTGTGAGGCCATGCACAGGGAACTGGCCATTGGTTGTGGAGTGTGTGGATGAAACACATGTAGCTCTGTGGGGCAACTGGCAGGATCCACAAGTAAGACATCCCCAGTGGCTTGTGGGAAGCCTCCCAATGGAGTCCATGATGTGTTTTGCAGGAATCAGTGTCCCTTTGATATGTTCCATTCTGAGTCCTGACTGCTGTTCTCTCAACCACTCAATACCCCCCAGTCATACAGTCCATCACTTAGTATTCTTAGTATTCTGGATGATGCATGAGAGAAATGGACTTCCTTGACAGAGCTCCATACAACTGGGGAAGCCGGGCACTCACTCGCACACTCTCATATTTCCCTACAGGAGAAATCATAGGCTGAGAAATGGCTCTCCTGGCACTAAGCTGTGTTGCCTTGGGGGAGGGGTGATATAGGTAGTCAAACTATTCCTCTTACCCTCTCCAATGCACCTTATCTCTGATTTTTTTGCACCCTTGATGAAATAAATTCTCTGCTGGATTCCTAGATTTCAACAAAATCTCTCTCCTCCATGGATGATTGTCTAAATCAGTGTTCTCTCAGATATCTGTTCACATATATTTATTGCAGCATTATTCATAATAGTCAGCATATGGAAACAATCTAATTGTCCATCAATTTATATATATATATGAAATGGAATATAAAAAAGAAAGAAATCCTGACATTTGTGACAACATAGATGAACCTGGGGGACACTATGGTTCATGAAATAAGCCAGATGCAGAAAGACAAATATTACAATATCTTTTATATATGGAACCTAAAAGAGTCTAACTCACAGAAACAGAGAAGAGAATGGTGGTTGCCAGGGGCTGGGAATTGGGGGAAATGGGGAGTTGCTGGTAAGGGGAACAAAGTTTCAATTATGCAAAATAAATAAATTCTAGAGATCTAGCATACAACTTTGTGACTATAGTTAACGATACTGTTTTGTATACTTGAAATTTTCTAAGGGTAGATTTTAAGTGTTCACATCACAACACACACAGACACACACACAGTAGGAAATAGTAACTATGTAAGGTTACTAGCTTGATAATGGTGGTTATTTCACAATGTATACATATATCAAATCATCAAGTTGTACACATTAAATATATATAATTAAAAATTTCAATTATACCTCAGTAAAGCTGGGGAGGGGTTAGGGGGAGTGATACAAAAAAAAAATCACAGGCCCTAAAATCAAAATGCCTGCTTGAATCTTATATTCACCACTTATTAGCTGCATGATCTTAAGCAAGTCACTCAATTTCTCTACGTCCATGTCTTCTAATGGCTAAAGGAGACAATAATGTTATCTATTTCATACAGTGGTTATGAAAAGTTAATGAGAAAACACAAAACACATTTTGTTATGTGGTTGAAAAACTCATTAGATGTTAGCTATTAGCTATTATACATATTAATGAAGATTAGTAACTAGAGGTTCAAGTATTTTCTTCTCCCATTTTACATTCAACTTAGAGATCAAAATCAATGTAAAAGTTGCACCTCAATGTTCATAGCAGCACTATTTGCAATAGTCAAGACATGGAAGCAACCTAAACGTCCATTGACAGATAATTGATAAAGAAGATGAAATACTACTCAGCCATAAAAAAGAATGGAATATTGCCATTTGTAGCAACATGGATGGACCTGGAGATTGTCATATTAAGTGAAGTAAGTCATACACAGAAAGATAAATATTATATAATAATATATATTATATGATATATATAATATATATATATATAAATATTATATGATATAACTTATATGTGGAATCTAAAAAAATGATACAAACAAACTTATTTAGACAACAAAAAGAGACTCGCAGACATAGAAAACAAACTTATGGTTACCAAAGGGGAAAGAGGGGGCAGAGATAAATTAGGAGTTTGAGATTAGCAGATACAAATTACTATATATAAAATAGATAAAAAACAATGTCCTACTGTGTAGTGCTGGGAATTATATTCAATATCTTGTAATAAACTATCACAAAAAATAATATGAATAAGTGTATATATATATATATATATATATATATATATATCTGAATATATATATCTCTCTGAATCACTATGCTGTATATTGGAAACTAACACAACATTGTGAATCAACTGTACTTCAATTTAAAAAAATCCATGTAAAGGGAGAGAAAATTCAACAAAGAAATGAAATAAAGTTCGCAATACCCACATTTCACTAATTCCATTTCCATTCAGCTGTTTTTCAGACCACTTCACCCTAGTTTGTGCATAAACTATATATTATCCCATAAATAGGTCAATATCATTATATTCTTCCCTTTCCTTTGAGGGCAGGTCACTTCCTCAACAGCAAAAAGGAAACTGCTTCTTATACTTCAGTACTGTATCAGCAGCAAAATTGAAAGTATTTTTTGTCACCTGCACTGCTGTCAGCAGGAAAAAAAAAAAAAACAGAAAGTGAGGAACATAATTTCAACACTAACACAAATATCAGAATGATTTACCTGTCTGTTCTGCTTCACTTTCATCTCAGGTCTCAGAGCTTCATTCATCAATATTTTATTTACACACGCATATCTCATTTTCACACTGTTTCTATCCCCACTGCCAGATGGCTGTGTTGTGTGCATAGTGTTCATCAAGGAGAGTGAGAAAGATACACAGCTACATAATATTGACATCTGAGTGGGGCTCAGATAACCACATTTTCTAGTGTGAATCTGCCATGAATAATGGGTTAGACTGAAGCAAACATTTGTTCCCCTTGGAAGAAATACTGAGCAGTGACTAAACAAATGAGCAACTTGATTCAAACACTTGAGGACCAGATTTCAAGGTATACTATTAAAATTTTTTTAAACTTTAAAAGCTGATGATTTCAGTTTTCAGCTCATATGGAGTTTTTTCAAGTGACACATAGTCCAGGTTTCTACATTGTCCACTTTCAATGACCAAGGGCGTGAAGTTGCTACCACTTCTAACAAGAGTCTAATAGATCTTCTGACTGGGGAATTATTCCTAATACCAAGTCTGACTGTCTTACAGACGAAAAAGACATGGTCAGTTTGAGTAAGGATAGCTATTTCCTTTTTAGTCATAATGAATTTGCTTTCAAAATTTATTAGAAAGGCTATATAGCAGTAGTTAAGAGCTGTAAACAGGCAAGCCTAGGTTAGAATTTCAGCTCTGTCACTTACCAGTTGTGAAAATTTGGGCAAGTATCTTAACTTCTCTAAGCCTCATTTTGCTCAACTGTAAGCAAGAACACAGCAATTACAACAGCAATAACAAACATATCACATACTTTGAAGAGGTTCATTGTGAGAATTAAAGTAAAAAATATAAGGAATTACCAGTATAGTGCTTGGCATAAACACTAAATAAATGGTGATTTTTCTTTTGTGGCAGGATCAAATTCTGAGATACCTAAAGTTTTTCTTTCCTGCAGTTTTCTGCTTTCATGATATTCTCTATCTACTGAATTATTGGTTTTCAAAGCATCTTGAGACATTTTTCACCTAAAAGAATGAACACAAAGAGAACCCCAAGAGAAAAAAAAAGTCATTTCAGTTTCTAAACAGATTTTTTAAAACTCTTAGAAAAGATAATAGCTTTGAAAGTCAAGGCACTTTTGAATCTCAATAGCTAAGCTTTCTGAGAAGGAAGAGCTATTTATTTTGTTTGTTTTAGTCTCAAAAACTTGATTTAGAATCAAGAGCCAAAGGACTTTTGCAGCCTAAAGGACTGCTGTAAAAGTTTATTCTAAAGTGTATTTATACAATGATAGACTTAAGTATATAGCTATGGTTCTCAGAGTGTGACCCCTGGACCAGCAGTGTCAAAATCACCTGGAGGTTTATTAGAAATATAAAACCATGGGCCCCAACCCAGTACTACTGAATCAGAAACTCTGAGGTGAGACTCAGCTCTGTGCTTTAAGAAGCCCTCCAAGTGATTCCAATGCATGCTCAAGTTTGAGATATACTGGCATATAGTATTCACATAGATCAGGAAAGCCTACACGATGAGGTTGGAACTAATTTTCCCACTTAAAATGAGCCAACACTGATCGGCAAGGAGCAAAGAATCAGGCTTCCATAATAAAATACCACAGACTGTGTGGCTTAAGCAACAGAAATTTAGTTCCTCACAGTTTTAGAGGCTGGAGAGTCTAAGATCAAGGTTCCAGTGGATTTGGTTCCTGATGAGGACTCTTTTTGGTTTGTAGACAGCTACATTGTTCTCACATGACTTTTCCTCTAATTGCAAGGGACAAGAGAGAGTGAGCTCTCTGGTGTCTCTTCTTATAAGGACACTAAATCTATTGGATCAAGTCCTCAACATCAAGCCCTCATTTAACCTTAATTATCTTTGTAAGAGCCCTATCTCCAATAAAATCACATTGAGGGTTAGGGCTTCAAGAGGTGAATTTGGCAAGGTAGAGGGTGGGTGGGATAAAACCATTCAGTCCATACAGGAGATTAATAAGTTAATCACTGGTTTGGAACAATAGGTTCTCTGCCCTGTGTTCCCACTCTGGCTGAGTGTGTTGTTGGCAGTAATGGAGTAAATTAAAATACAGAAAATCAAAATACGTTTGGGGGAGCAAAGGACCCAGTTCAGAGAAGACCTGTGACTTTCTTCACAAGAGGGACTGCAAGTCTTGCAGAGATGTCTCAGGTCCAGTGTGGCTTAGGATCATTAGGGTAATAGGGATCATAAAAGTATGTTTATTTTTTAAATTATTAATTATTATTATTTAGCAGAGGTATTGGGGATTGAGCCCAGGACCTCATGCATGCTAAGCACATGCTCTACCACTAAGCTATACCCTCCCCCTCCACCATGAAGCATCTTAATAGATGGGCTTAGGGACTGTCAGATGACAAAACTAGAACAATTTAGTAACAAGCTCGATGTTCTTTACTCAAAGGAACACAACCCATGGATTAGGGGAGTACACTGTTCACAAGCAGTGGAGTACTGTTCCTGATGGATTGGGGGCAAGAGTGAGTTATCTAGAACAATAGAAGAGGTAACTTGGAAACAAGGCATGATTGGCTAGGCAGTTGGGGATTTCCTTATAAGGCTAGCAGGTCATATTTTCTAGGTAAGGTAAGCTAGCTAAAGCTGAATTGGAGGATTGTGATTGGTGTATGTTCCTCGACAAGTGTTTCCCATAAGGGCAGGCTGACTAAGGTTTATATTTGAATGTGGGCCAGGCCATGGGCGCAGCCTCCATTTTGTGGGTCCAAATACACAAATCAACTGTATCAGGACAAAGTCCCCTTTGCCCCAGCAGGCAGAGAGAGAGACTAAGAGTTCATATGTCTGATCCATCCAACACAAACACACAAGGGACACATAAGGCCCAAGAGGAGGCCTACAACTAATAGTACTTACTAGCAGCAGCAGCAACAGTAGTCCTCCCAGCATCAAAGTGAAAAGTACTGGGCTTCACATGTAACTGAAGTAGGTGCCACATGAACATATAGTGGCAAATTGTTGCTAATTTTTGTCAAGAGAATAACACAACTTGAACATGCAATTGCAAAAGTTTTCTCTC
The DNA here is from genome assembly GCF_048773025.1 of Camelus bactrianus. Classification (NCBI taxonomy): domain Eukaryota; kingdom Metazoa; phylum Chordata; class Mammalia; order Artiodactyla; family Camelidae; genus Camelus; species Camelus bactrianus. The sequence goes on along the minus strand of NC_133575.1, from coordinate 68,667,241 downwards.
AGTTTTGCTTCTCATTTGGGATGTTATCAGCAATTTCAGGTTTACACTTCATTTCTTAGTTGTCTGGCACTATCAGATGCATATATCTGACGTGACAAGCGCATTCATGATTTGATATTTGTATGTGTGTATGCATATATATACACACATATACATACACGTACAAACAATTTATGTAAGTTAATAAAAGTCATACAATGCAATGATTTCTAAGCAATGTCTTATAGCTAACAGCAATAAGTTTGAGTTTTCCAACACTATTACAAAATCCATTCTCATTCTTTAGTCCTGTCCAGTCTCCTTCCAAGGCCTTCTGAAACTTACCAAGCCTTTGTAACTTTGAGTATGAAGTCATCTTGGACTTAACCTCAGGCCACATTTCCAAACCATTATCAACTTGATTGGCCTCTACCCATTAATACCTTATTAGCAAGCCAACCATCAAGATGGAAGGGGAAATTCTATTTGCTTACTGGATTTTCCTATTAGGAAACAATTTAAAAAGTTTTTCTTTGTGAATAAATTCATACTTAAAGATAAGCAAAAAAAAAAAAAAAAAAACACCTGGACACCCTTTACTCAAATGTGTCTGTTGTTGATATTTCACCCCTTTGGCTTTGTATTTGTGTGCTCTCTCAATAGATAGATATTGATATGCATATAGATACTTTCATAATAGTTCTGAAACCATTCAAGGGTAAGTTAAATGCATCATGGTCCTAAAAATATGATATATACTTTTATCTAATATATCTTTCATATTCCAGTTTTGTCAATTGACCCAAAAATGTCCTTTATAGCATTGATGTCCTGTAGTTGACAAGCCAGTCTAGCATGTAGTATCACATACAGTTGTCATATCTTGTTAGGTTCCTTTAATTCGGAATAGTTCCACAGCTTTTCTTTGACCTTTGATCATCAAGTTAAGTAAGGTGCTACCTGATTTCTCCCTGGTATAATTACTGGAGTTTTTTCCTCCTTTGCAACTAATAAACAGTCTATGGGGAGTCACCTTAAACCCATGCAAATACACTACTTAGCAAAATTTGTCTCAAGATCCAGCCACCACTGATGATTCTTGCATAATCCAAACTTTACTATGATTGTTAAAAAAATGGTTTTTCAGCTCCAGTACTCCCTCTACATTTACCAGTCAGCTCTCAGCCTTTTACTTTAAGAGAGACTCCTTATCCCATTTTCATTTATATATTTATCTATTATTATCAGTGTGGACTCATGAATTTTTATTTTTATCAGTGGCTTATTTAATTATTTTGGGGCTCATATTATCTTAGATTTGGCCAGTAGGAGCCCTTTCAAGTATCCTTGTGACATACTCCTAATTAAAAAAAAATTATTATATTTCTGGCATAACAAGATGTTCCATGTAGTAACCTATAATGAAAAAGCATATGAGAATGAATATATGTATGTACATGTGTAACTGAATTCTTATTCCGTACACCAGAAATTGACACAACATTGTAAACTGACTATATGTCAATTTAAATAAATAAATAAATAAATAAATAAATAAATAAATAAATAAATAAATAAAATATTAAAAAAAGATATTCCAGGTTTATCTTGTGTCTACCATATCTTAGCTCTGGAATTAGGCATTTCTCCAAATATCTTTGAGAAACAGCTTTTTGTTGTAGTTGTTGTGTTACATGTTTTGAGAGAGTTAAGGTCTCAAGATTTAGTAATTATATCATTAATCTGTTTTCTTCCATCTTTTCACATTTTAATGACAGTCCAATAAGAATGAGTTGCTCCCACTGGGTGGGAAGATACATTGGAAATTCCCCACTAAAAACTCTACTCTCACTACATGACATAGACCTGAATTAGCACCATCTCTAATTTGTGGCTGCAAGATTGTGTGTGTCAAAAGAGACAAAGGATATCTATTTCACTTTTAGTTTGAGTACCTGTATAATTTTAAGTATGCGTGCCTACTGAATATATTTAAAATATATATTCACCAACGTTTATAACTCAAGCATACAGAAGCTAAATTAAGCTATTTTTTGTTTCCTCCAAATTGTGTGGGATGAGTTTTATTTAAAATCCTTGGAAGGAAAGACAAAAGCAGATGAGAGAGTGTTAATTTGCAATGTTTAAAATCTTTTTCAATGTAACTCTTACATAAAGAGATAAATGACTACCTGGATGTTTTGTAGTACTGGCTGGGGCTCCAGGTGTATTGTGCATCACCATACTGGAAGAGAAAGACTTGTTACAAGCCAAAGACCTAGACAAGTAAAGATTCTGTATGAAACAATTTAGTTATAGCAAATTCTTTTTCCTGGAGCAATCTAATAGGAGGTGAGGACGGCTGCATATCACTTACAAGGAGGCAGAACAACTGTGATTTGGTTGATGAAGTGCCCTAACCATAGCATTTCTGGCTCTAAGAATAGTCCATGCTAACAATAACTATCTCTTCTGAAGCTATGAGAGGCTGAGAAAATGAATATGAGCTCTTTGCTGCATAGAGATGAGAAAGTTCCATTTCTAGGGAATCATTTTTCTCTGTCTTGGAAGAGAATAGCCAAGCTATTCAGAAAGCAATGAAAAAGGGGAGGTTTGAAAGTTGCATGCACACTGACGTGTGCTCTGGCTGCAGCCAGCCCTCTCTAATCTTGGGGAGGAGTGCAGTGTCATTCACAGGAAATTAAAATTTCAAAGGATGAATTTAGCTATGTAATAGCTTAAATCAAAAGACTGTTGCCATCTGGCTGAGAATATCTTCATTATTAATTCCCCCCCTACTTTTTTTTTTTAGTTCAAGATTTCTCATGTAAAACAATGCAAGATGAAATTCATAGGAAAAAAAAACTTGCAACATTTGATAGTGTTATTTCTCCTGGTCCTAACAACTGCCTTTGACCTATGGGAGACAGCGATATCTCTCAAAACAACATCAAACCTAAGAAGTTATACCTTGTGCAAACCAAATCTAAGAAATAACTTCAGCATTAGCTAGGAGATCACATTGTGCGTTGCACCAACTACAGAGGTCCTGAATAATCATGGAAATGTAGTCGCTGATTCTCTGCAGTTCTGCATGAGAAATATGTTTTATGTTAATTTCCAGAATAAATCTTTTTTGTTCAGGACAGCAAATCTTTACCTTCATCATTTTCTTCCTCAGAGCATTAATTAAGCAACCATGTCCTATCTAGGATCTGCTTTATGAATTGGCAATGTAGAAAGCAAATCCCTCGTGATGTGATTTATGGACAGTTATCCTGTGGTAAACTGACATTTCAAAACTACGGACTGTGCTTTCCAGCCCTATCCAGCATTTCCAACTACCTGCTGAGTGTCTCCATTTGGATGTTCCTCAGACTCTTCACACTCAGTAAGTCCAAAAATGAACTCATCTTCCCCAGAGATGAAGCCTGATTATCCTTGACTTCCGCCTGGGCTTATAAGTTTCAATATTTCTGTGTCACCTTTGACTCTTCTCTAAGCCCCAAACTCAGTCCACACATTATGGGGATTCTTCTTTTACAGTGTCTCTAGCACTCAACTCATGTTTTCCGTCTCCATTGCCATCAGCTTGGCTCAGGCATTACCACTTGGTCTGTGAATAAATTTTACTCCCAAATGTAGATTTCACAACCACTCACTCCTGTGGCTTAGAAGGAAAGCTCTTGAGTTGGTACCCACCCCTCTCTATCCTCTACCAAACTCACAGGAGGCCAAAATATTATTAAAGTCTCCACAGAAATAGAGATCATGCTCCCTACGCTACATGGTAGTATTAGGAAGATACTGACTCTGGCAAGAAAGGTCAACAGACTGTCTCCCAAGAGATTCACAGGATGGTCTTCTTGGTATATCAGAACAGACTTCTTTTTCCTCCATTCATTAAACTATTTCCTATCCTCATCCATAAGGAAGGAATTAGTCTATTAAAATTATATGAAAAAGTTGAGTTTGAGACATGATTAATATTAGGGAAAGGCTGTTTTGCATTAAGGATGGTTAACTCTGAAGAATCCGAGAGATGTGAGTCCACTTCCTCAGAGGACTATAAGGGGCCCTTATTACCACACAGGTAGTCTGATCTGTCAATTATATTTGGGTGTCTGGCATCCACTGCTGGACTCTGGGCAGCCCCCATACAAGAATTATGTATGTCAGGAGAAACGACACATAGGAACTATGGACAAGAAATAAAGTTTGCTTACTCTTATACTAAACAGCAAAAAGATTCCCCAAAGAGATGGACTCAGGTTCAATGTGGAGTGAAACAAGAATGAGGAGGGGAGTTGGTGGCTTTGGGTTTTTATTGTGGTTAGGGGTGGGGCTGGGGTGGAGAAACCACATTTCTGCCAGTGCCAAGGGTCAGAGGGAGTATAGGCATTCTTAGCAGATTGCTCAGATGAGAGGCAAAAAGGAAATGTAGGAATAAGGACTTAAAAGATGTCATTGGTCAATTAGTCCCAGGGAGACCTGGGGCTAGTGTTGGCCCACTTGTGCCTGGAGCCTGGACTGAACCAGATAGGAACATGGCCCCACCCAAGAGCAGGCCATCTGCTCTAGAAGCCCCTGAGTCCCAGCCACCCTGGAACCCAGCCCCACCCACCGGAGGGCCCAGGACCTTGCCCTATCCACCAATGGGCAGGCAATAACGCCAGTACTCCATGTCTCCCACCAGGGGGCAGGCATGAGCTCTGGGATACCTGTGCCCCACCCCTGTCCACTTGCACTTGTAGGCTGGCTGTAAGGCTGGGTGTTCTGGAGCTAGTGTCAAGCTGATGATGGGTTAGGTTCCAGGGCTAGTGCCAGCCCACTGGAGGGTGGATCCAGGCCCTGGAGTCTATGGCTGTGCAGTCTGAAGTTTCCAGAGCTGGTATAGGCCTGCTAGCAGGCAGTGCTGGGGCTCAAGGAGTCTTGATGCTAGCGCCAGCCCACCTGTGAGTGGAGCCGTGTCATGGGGTCTCTGGTTGCAGGGACTTGGGGGTCCCTGTGTTGGTGTCAGCTACAAGGGCAAGTGAGCAAGGCTGGGGCACAGGTGATCCCAGAGCTGATGCCTTCCCCCTGGTGGGAGAGGCTGCATAGTGGGGTTATTGCCTGCACACTGGTGGGTGGAGCCAGGTCCTGGGCCCTCTGGTGGATGGGATTGGGTTCCAGACACAGGGGTTCCTAGAGCAGATGGTCTGCTCTTGGGTGGGGCCATGTCCCCACACAGCTAGCTGCCTGGCCTGGGGCATCCAGGACTGGTGTTGACCTGCTGGTGGGTGGGGCCAGGTCCCTAATAGGCTAGAGAGAGGATTCCAAAATAGTGCTTACCAGCACCAGAGACCTTGCAGTGAGATGAGCTCTCAAATTGCTGCTGCCAGGGTCTATATCACCAGGGTGAGTTCCAATTGCCCCCTGCTTCTCTAGAAAACTGTCCCAGATTAGTGAGTGAGTCTGATCCAGACTCCTTTCAAATTACTGTTTCTGCCTGGAGCTCAAGAGTGAGATTCTGCGTGTACCTTTCAAGAGTGGAGTCTTTTTCCCACAGAGCTCTGGCTCTCCAGAAAGTAAGCCCAACTGGCTTTCAATGCCAAATGTTCTGGTGGCTCATCTTCCCAGTGCAGGACCCCTAAGCTGGGTAGCTTGATGTGGTGCTCAGGCCCCTTGATCTTTGTGAGAACCTCTGCAATTGTAATTGTGGGTCGCCTACACAGGGGCATCAGTCTTGATTATACTGCATCTCCACCCCTCCTACCTATCTAATTGTTGTTCCTTCTTTATATGTTTAGCTGTAGAAGATCTTTTCTGCTAGCCTTCAGGTCACTCTCATGGATATTTGTTCTGTAAATAGTTATAATTTTGGTGTGCCCATGGGAGGAGGTGAATTCAAGGTCTTCCTACTCTGCCATCTTTGTCACTTTCACAAGAGCCAGTATTTTTTTTAATTGAAGTATAGTCAGTTACATTGTGCCAATTTCTGATGTACAGCACAATGTTCCAGTCATGCATTGTCATTTTCATAAAAGGTTATTATAAGATATTGAATATAGTTCCCTATATAATACAGAAGAAATTTGGTTTTTTATCTATTTTTATATATAGTGGTTAACATTTGCAAATCTCAAACTCCCAAATTTATCCCTTCCCACCCTCAAGAGCCAATGTTTTAGTTCAAGTCTGAAGGCAGGAAAAAAATGCTGTTCCAGATCATACAGAGTCAGGCAGGAGGAGTTCCCTCTTACTCAGTCCTTTGTTCTATTCAAGTCTTCAGCTGACTGGATGAGGCCCAGTCATATTAGGGGGCAGTCTACTCTACTCAGTCTAACAATTCAAATGCTAATCTCATCCACATACACCCTCACAAATACACAGAATAATGTTTGACAAAATATCTGGGCACCTCATGGCCCAGTCAAGTTGACACATAAAATTAACTCTCATACTACTGAAAGCAATCTATAGATTCAACACAATCCCTGTCAAAACCCCAATGTCATTTTCTTCAGAAATAGAAAAAAAAAAATCCTACTATTCTTATGGAACCTCAAGGGACCACAGACAGCCAAAAGAATCTTGTAAAAGAAGAAAGTTTGAGGACTCACAATTCTTGATTTCAAAACTCACTACAAAGCTATAGTAATCAAAACAGTGTTGTATTGACATAAAGGCAGACTTATACACTAATATATCAGAACAAAGAGCCCAGAAATTAACCTTCATGTATATGGTCAAGTGGTTTTTGACAAGGTTGCTAAGATACAATGGGGTGTCTACAAATAGTATTGGGAAAACTGGATATCCACACCCAAAAGAATGAAGTTGAACACTTACCTTACATCATATGCAAAAACTAACTCAAAATGGCTTAAATACCTAAACATAAGACCTAAAAATATAAAACTTCTAAAAGAAAACATGAGAAAAACTTCATGACATTGGATTTGGGAATGATTTCTCAGATATGACACTAAATGCATAGGTAATAACAAATACAACACAAATAGACAACTGAGACTAAAACAAACTTAAAAACTGCTGATCAAAGGAAACAACAGAATGAAAAGGCAAACTATGAAATGAGAGCAAATATTTGCAAATCATGTATCTGATAAGGGGTTAATATCTAGAATATATAAAGAACTCCTATAACTCAACAACAAAGAGTCTCAAAATATGCATGAAATACCTAAGTACATATTTCTGCAAAGAAGACACACAAATAGCCAACAAGCATATGAAAAGATGTTCAGCATCACTAATCATTAGAGCAATACAAATCAAAGCCACAATGAGATATCACCTTATTAGGATAGCCATTATCAAAAACAAACAAACAAATGTTGGCAAGGATGTGAAGAAATTGGAACTCTTGTGCACTGTTAATGGGAGTGTAAAATGATGCAGCTGCTATGAAAACAATATAAACATTCCTCAAAAAATTACAACTAGAATTACCGTATGATCCAGCAATCCCATGCATGAATGTTTAACCAAAATAACTAAAAGCAGGATTTCAAAGAGATATTTACACACCCATGTTTATTTCAGCTTTATTCACAGTAGCCAAGATGTGAAATCAACCTGAATGTCTATTGACAGATGAAAGTATAAATAACATGTACTATATATGCAATGGAATATTATTCAGCCTTAAAAAATAAGGAAATCTTGTCACATATACAGCATGAATGAATCTTGAGGACATTGTGCTATATGAAATAATCCAGTCACAAAAAGACAAATATTGTATGATTACACTTATATGAGATATTGAAAGTAGTCAAATCCATAGAGATGGAAAGCAAGCAAAAAGCCCCTGGTGACTTCTAGGGTCTGAGGGAGAAGGAAATAGGGAGTGTTTTTTTTTAGAGTGTATGGAGTTTCAGTTTTGCAAGATGAAAAAGTTATGGAGACTTATTTCATAACAATGTGAATTTACTTAACACTACTGAACTGTACACTTAAAATGGTTAAGATGGTAAATTTTATATTCTATTTTATCACACTGTAAATAAAACTTTTAAAGGGACTTACATTGTTCTATGAAGAATCACTATGGAGGTGCAGGAGGTCTTGACACCCTCCCCAGGAGCCCAGACCTAACTGGCAGATGGTACAAGTTATACTGTAGAGAGGTGGCCTTTGGGGTAGAAAGGGATGGTAAACCTTTAATCCTGGAGGAGCTTAATTTCAGTTTTGTTATTCATGAGTACTATAGAATTAATGAATTATCAAAAATAAAGGGCAAGTCCCTTTGGAATTTATAATTAGAAAATCTTGTTTAAAGGTATTCACCTTTGCTTTCAACCCAGTGTCATTTTTAATGGGATGGGACAAGATTGAATATATGGAGATGACTCCTTTTCTTGTTCCCCAACATGTCCCACCCCTGCAAATGGCTGATGGCTCCAGGAGAACTGTGACTTCCTCTAACATCATAGTGTTTGTCAAGGCACTGAAGACAATAAACCATTTGTCCCCACAAATAAAAATGCCAGATAGTCCAGATCTGGATTTATCCTAAAGATGTCATTTTTACCTTAGCCAGGAGGCTGCCAAGACTATGCCAAGCTGGTAGGGCACTGCCTCCATGACTTAAGACGTGATAGGAAACTGTTTCCAAAGGGTCACTGGTTTAGGATCAGTGAAATTTAATGTCCAATATGGCCTAATATGCAGCTAGTAATTGTTATTTTAACAGAGTATATCCAGGAGCTGAAGAGGGAAGTTTTTTGCACCAGAAGCTCATGGACAAACAATGGCCATCCCAAGTAGTCCGAAGGTTCCAGAAACATAACTAAGTGTGACTAAGGCTTTATCTAGAAAGGAGAGGCCTGGACCATAGATATAAAATCAATTATTCTCCCTTTTATTTGTTGTGCAACCTTATAATAAAATTTGAATTTTAGCCTAAGGACTGATTTGGCAGAACAAAATTTGTGTCATTGTGACAGTGATTTCTTTACTTCTAGTGATTACTTCTTTACCTTTTGTAACTTAGGACATTGGACAGGTATTTTTCTTTTCTTTTCTTTAAATGTATTCTTCTCTGAGGAATTCCAATGTATGTCAGAATATTAGAACAGAATTGAGGAGTGGTACTGAAACATAAGTACATCTGACCTTGCAGGGCTCTAATGAACCATCTGCCATTGGAAGCATGGAGCCTTGAATGCCACATGGTGACTCTTTCTCATAAAAGTAACTGGTAACCACTTGGGAGACTCCTACTCTTTATAGGCAGTGTTCTGGAAATGCAGAGGTCAGTGCCTAGCCAAGATAGAATTATGTGGCTTGGTTTTCTCCAACAAGTGTGCCTGGCACCTCTTAGGGTGTGGTCATGGGTCAGGCTCCTTAGTCTCTATTCCATTTTATGCTCCTTCAACCCTATCTAGTGGCAGGCTCTTCAGCCCTGTTTCCTCACTTGTAGTGTCAGGCTTACAACTGCTAAATTCAAGGCAAAGTCTTGGTAGAACCCAGCAGACAAAAGCTGCAATCCTCCACGAGCAAAAATAGCATTACATTTTCTTCAGTCCTAAATGAATCAGGGCCAGGCTGTGTTCTACCCAGAATTAGGAATATTCCTCTCTCAAAACTTTGAGTTGCAAGCTATTGCCTAAGACCAAAGTCATTCTGCTTAAGTCCTAAATCTGAAAAAAAAATTATTTCATATTAATGCTAGAGCTCTACTCTCTCTAGGACTTAAACGTTGTACATGAATCCAAGTTACGAGCCTTTAAACAGACCTCCTTTTCCCAGGCCTTTTCCACATGCAAAAAGATGATCAGTGCATCATTGAACCCAGACTCTACTGTTTAAGCTCAGCCAGGACCCCTAACAACAGTCAAGAGTAATTCAATTTTTAAAATTGATCTGTGTTTCTGGTGAAGTGCCATATGGGTGACAAAAAAATAGATAGTGCTATTACTGTCTCTATAGTTTAGTTACCCAATTCTGATAGTTAGCAAAAACCAAATCAAACAAAAAATTCTATGAGCGTATGATCAGTGCAAGAGCTGGGCATCACTGGAACTTGATTAGGTGATTTTTTTCTTGATCTCACTGCTCCTAAAATCTATTAATGATACCCATTTACCAGGTTTCAGGTTGTAGTCTCACAGTGATGAGGGAGTATTTAGGTACTATCCATAACTGAAATGAGTATAATTCTTCCCTTATGTCTTGGGACATTGGGAAGATGTCCCTGCTCATTAACAGATCAAACAGACTTGGAGTTCAGAGAAAGGTACAAAACATTAATTTTTGGAATTATCTTTCAGTTCATTCACATATGGGCATCTGGGAATTCCCTTTCTTTTTTATTTTTCTCCCTCCTCATTTTTTAACCCTCTTCCTTCATTGGTCTCATGGTCATGGAAATAATCATTTCTGACTCCACCTTGGGGAGGTTTTGATAGATACTCATAGGCTTATGTATGGAGAAGTTTAGGTATTTTAGCTTCTTTTAGTATGACTGAAACATTATGGTGTACACTAGAAATTGATACAACATTGTACACTGACTATACTTCAATGAAAAGAAAAGAAAAGAAAAGAAAAGAAAAGAAAAGAAAAGAAAAGAACAGAACAGAACAGAACTAGAGTTCCAGCAAATAAGTTCCATGAAAGTTGAGAGAAGAAGGTTATAGCAAATAGGAGTCTCCCTCTCCTCCTTTAGGGGCTGATCTCCCAAAAGTGGATTTTCAGCTCTTTTAACTTGGCTGTTTGCTAGTATGAAATGGTCACTGTTGTTATTTTGACATTTTGATTAATTTCCACTCATTCAATAGTCTGTGCATGTGTGTGAATGTGTATGTATAAATAAACAATATCAAAACATATTTACACAGAATTTAAAATATCTTTTTCTTTGCTTCAAGTAGGAGTCCTTTCTAAATATAACTGAGTCTTTGTTTTTATATTTATGAGATGATTTGATGTTTATTTATCTCCTATTTCTTATTTATTATCTAAAAATAAATTTTGTAGCCAATTTTTTTTCAAAAAGCAGAGCTCTACAAAAACATTATAATTAGCTAGAGACGGGCATTAAGGTTCTCAAGGGATTGCCAATACACTAGGATGCTTTTGCTTCTACAATTACTGCTTAATCTAACCCAACTGAACATACTCACCGTTTGCTGGTGAGCACGTAAAGCCCTGTAGGTAATTGCCAACATTACTACCTAAACAGTGCTAGTGAATAATTTTATTGGAGGCTCCAAGGACCATTATCAATGCCAGAGGAGACTAAGACTTCTTCATTAACTGATCCAATTCCCTTGGCTCAGATTTCCTTGCTCTAATTAACTGCAGGAAACATCTACAATTAAGAAGTGCTAAATTAATAACCCATTGTTTGCTATGAACTCTAGGAACTGGCTAAATGGGGTGCTTAATATTTTCTGAAATGAGGCCTTAATGAAGATATAAAATTTCCAGAAATATTGAAATAAGGAAAAAACACAAATGTTTTTCATGAGAATGGGAGAATCCGAAATATAAACAAAATTGTATATTTTATAGTATTCTTTATGAATGAAGTCATTCTGTTAGTACAGAAACCCAGAAATATTGTATTTACTGTGTCCATAAAAGTATCACATTTGATTTATTTAGAGATAAGAAGACCCAGGAAAATATATCACTATATTTGTGAAAAGGTTTCTCCTAAAATTTTTTTCTTTTTGAAATCTCAATGTTTTTGATTTTGGAGGGGGGAATGATACTTTTCATCATAAATATTTTTAGTTACCTTGAAGTCTTCACAATATATTTTGATTTTTGATTTGGAGTGGATTGGGTTTAGGAAGAAACATTCAACTTAATAAAATGCTGAGGCGGGGTGAGGAAGGAGAAAAAAATTAATATTGGTTTAGCACCTACTATGTGCAAGTAATTTACTAAATACTTACCTCATTCAATCCTTTGCATAACCATGCAACATAGATGTTATTTTCAGTTTTCAGGTGAGGAAATAACCTAAAGCGGGTTGAGAACCTCGTCAGGGTCACACATTAAGAGCATTTTCCCCTAGCTTGTGTGTCTCAGATGACAATGTACATAAGAATTACCTGGAAGGGGCCATGTTATATACAGATTCCTGTGAAAATACTAAGATATTCTGAATAAATACATTTGGGGCATGGCCCAGGAATCTGAATTTTTACAAACACATCTCATAACTCTGATGCAGGAACTCCTGTACCAGTTTGAGAAACACTATCCTAATCCATATTTCTGCAGACAAAAGATAGTTTTGAGTGGGAAGACCTGGCCTACAGATGTATTTTACCTGTTGGAAGGAGTATTCTTAGACCTTAACAGCCCAGGCATATTTTTCACTCTGCTCTATTTAATCTTCTTGAGTATTATAAGTGTGATTTTCTTTTCTTTTTAAATTGAAGTCTAGTTGATTTACAACATTATATTAGTTTCAGATATACAGCATATGAATTCATTATTTTTGTAGATTATACTCCATTATAGGTTATTACAAGATAATGGCTATGATTTGCTATCTGTATAGGATATTGTGGTTGCTTATCTATTTTTATACATAGTAGTTTGTGTCTGTTAATCTCATACCCCTAATTTACCCCTCCCCTCTTGCCTCTCCCCTTTGGTAACCACAAGTTTGTTTTCTATATCTGTGACTCTGTTTCTGTTTTGCATATATATTTATTTATGTTATTTTTTAGATTCCACATATAAGTGCTGTCATAAAGGATTTATCTCTCTCTGTCTGACTTATTTCACAAAGCATGATATTCTCTAAGTCCATCCAATTTGCTACATATGGCAGAATTTCATTCTTTTTTATGGCTGAGTAATATTCCATTATATATATATATATATATATATATATATATATATATATATATATATATATATATATATATACACACACACACACACACTCATATTTTCTCTTTTTTACTTATTGAAGCATAGACAGTTTACAATGTTGTGACAATCTCTGGTGTACAGCATAATGTTTCAGTCATACATATGCATACATATACTACTTTTCATATTCTCTTTCATTATAGATTACTACATATATTGAATGTAGTTCCCTGTGCTGTATATAAGAAATTTGTTGCTTATCTATTTTATATATAATAGTATCTGCAAATCTCTAACTCTCAATTTATCTCTTCCCACCCCTTTTCCCCACCAGTAACCATAAGTTTGGTTTTTTGGGTTTTTTTCTTAGTATACATATTTTTATTGACATATAGTCAGTTTACAATGTTGTGTCAATTTCTGATGTACAGTATAATGCTTCAGTCATAGAAGAACATACACATATTCATTTTCATATTCTTTTCACCATAAGTTAGTACAAGATATTGAATATAGTTCCCTGTGCCATATATACAGTAAAAACTTGTTTATCTAGTTTATATACATTAGTTTCTGCAAATCTCAAGCTCCCAATTTATCCCTTCCCACCTCTTTGCCCCCGGTAACCATAAGTTTGTTTTCAATGTCTGTGAGTCTGTTTCTGCTGGGTAAATAAGTTCATTTGTGTCCTTTTTTTTTTTTTTAGATTCCACATATGACTGATATCATATGGTATTTTTTTTCCTTTTTCTGGCTTAGAATGACGATCACTAGGTCCATCCATGTTTCAGCAAATGGCATTATTTCAATCTTTTCTATAGCTAAGTAGTATTCTATTTTGTATATACACCACAACTTCTTTATCAAGTCATCTATCGATGAACATTTAGGTTGCTTCCATGTCTTGGCTATTGTAAATAGAGCTGCTATGAACATTGGGGTGCATGTATCTTTCTGAATTAGAATTCCCTCTGGATATATGCCCAGGAGTGAGATTGCTGGATCATATGGTAAGTCTTTTGAGGAATCTTCACACTGTTTTCCATAATGGCTGCACCAAATGACGTTCCTGCAAACAGTATAGTACAGTTCCCTTTTCTCCACAGCCTCTCCTGCAATTATTGTTTGTGGACTTTTGAATGATGGCCACTCTGATTGGAGTGAGGTGATAACCTCATTGTAGTTTTGATTTGCATTTCTCTGATAATTAGTGATATTGAGCATTTTTTCACATGCCTATTGGCCATTTGTAAGTTTTCATTAGAGAATTGTTTGTTTAGGTCTTTTGCCCATTTTTGGGTTGAGTTGCTTGTTTTTTTTTTTTTTTTGTTCTTGTTGTTATTAAGTTGTATGAGCTGTTTATACATTCTGAAAATTAAGCCTTTATACATTCTGAAAATTAAGCCTTTGTCTTATCATTTTCAAATATTTTCTTCCATTCCATAGGTTGTCTTTCTATTTTGTATATGGTTTCCTTGGCTGTGCAAAAGCGTGTAAATTTAATTAGGTCCCATTTGTTTATTTTTGCTTTTATTTCTATTGCTTGGGTAGATTGCCCTAAGAGAACATGGCTAAGATTTATGCCAGAGAATGTTTTGCCTATGTTATCATCTAGGAGGTTGATAATGTCTTACGTTCAAGTCTTTAAGCCATTTTGAGTTTATTTTTGTGTATAGTGTGAGGGAGTGTTCTAACTTCATTGACTTACATGTGGCTGTCTAGTTTTCCCAATACCACTTGTTGAAGAGATTGTCTTTTCCATTGTATATTCTTGCCTCATTTTTCAAAGATTAATTGACCATAAGTCTGTGAGTTTAGTTCTAGGCTCTCTATTCTGTTCCATTGATCCATATGTCTGTTTTTGTGCCAATACTACACTGTTTTTATTACTATAGCTCTGTAGTATTGTCTGAATTCTGGGAGGATTATTCCTCTAGCTTCATTCATTTTCTTCAGTATTGCTTAGGCAATTCTGGGTCTTTTGCAATTCCATATAAATTTTAGGATTACTTATTCTAGTTCTGTGAAAAATGTCCTGGGTTATTTGATAGGAATCACATTAAAACTGTAGTATGGCCATTTTAACAATGTTAATTCTTCCAATTCAAGATCATGGGATATCTTTCCATTTCTTTAAGTCATCTTTAATTTACATAATCAATGTTTTGTATTTCTTTGTGTATAATTCTTTTACCTCCTTGGTCAGATTTACTCTTAAGTATTTTATTTTTTGATACAACTTTAAAAGGGATTGTTTCTTTACTTTCCTTTTCTGATATTTCATTGTTAGTGTAAATAAATGCAACTGATTTCTATACATTAATTTTGCATCCTGCTACCTTGCCAAATTCTTTTATCAGCTATACTAGTTTTTGCATGGCATCTTTAGGGTTTTCTATGGATAGTATCATGTCACCCACATATAGTGACAATTTTATCTCTTCCCTTCCAATCTGGATCCATTTTATTTCATTTTCTTGTCTGATTGCTATGGCTAGGACTTTCAATACTATGTTGAATAGAAGTGGTGAGAGTGGGCATCCTTGTCTTGTTCTACATTTTAGCAGGAAGGCTTTCAACTTTTCACCACTGAGTATTATGCTGGCTGTAAGTTTGTCATAAATAGCTTTTATTATGTTGGGATATGTTCCCTACATATCCACTTTGGTGAGAGGTTTTTTTTTTTTTTTATCATAAATGGATGTTGAATTTTATCAAATACTTTTTCTGCATTTATTGTAATGATAATGCAAATTTTGTTATTCATATCTTCTTAATCCAATCATCTGTTGATGGGCACTTGGGTTGCTTCCATGTCTTGGCTATTATAAATATTGCTGCTATGAACAGTGGAATGCATGTATCTTTTTGAATTAGTGTTTTCATATTTTCTGCATATACACTCAGAAACAGAATTCCTGGATCATATGTTAGTTCAATTTTTAGTTTTTTGAGGAAACTTCATACTGTTTTTCACAGTGGCTGCACCAATTAACATTCCCACCAACAGTGTATGTGTCATTTATCATTATATGAACTGCTTTTACTGAGAGAAGCAAGATGGTGGAGTAGACGGATGCTTGTAGCTAACCCTCTCCCACAAATACACCAAAACTCACATCTACAGACCCACTCAGCCAACCAGACCACCTGCTGAACTCCGACAGAACATCACCCTCTTTGAAAGACAAAGATGCCAAAAACCTGGTAGGAGAAAAGGAAAAAAGAAAGAAGAAAAAGCAAAACCGGTCCTGTGGGGAGGGAGCAGCAAAGGAGGAATAGCACTTGTTTGCTGGGTCTCCCCACTCCAATGGAGAGGCCAATGGGACAGAGGGGGAGCCTCTGAGGCTCAGATCTGCCCTGAACACCCCTAGACTGACAGAGCTAAATTAAATGGGTACAGAGGGTCCCTGTAACACCCAGCCTGAGACACGAGCCAGCAGCTGGGACTGGGACAGGCCACCTGAGCCGGGTGGAGGACAGGGGCATCCCCGGGGACTGCAGGGTGCTGCGCACCATGACTGGGAGGGGATACAGAGCATAACAATCTTGGTCCCCCGTAAATTGTGAAAAAAGCAAAGCAACATGGCTGGTGTGCCCTGGAGGGAGGGGTGCTGTAGCCTTTGTCTCCTCAGACCTGCGGCGCCATTACTGGCCCTTCTCGTGAGAAGAGAGGTGGGGCACAGCCACAGCCTCCATCTCCTCCTGGGCACAGTACCTGGGTGGGGGCGGATCCGAGACCTGAATCCACACCAGGGGGCTCTGCAACCTCCTCTACAGGACTCAGACTCATTTACAGCCCAAGGCAGATAGGATCTTTCTGCTCTGGTCCCTCAGAGAACTTGCACTGCCAAGACAAACAAGAAGCTGAGATTTGGCATGAGCAGGGGCAAGGCTGTTCTGCGGTCTTCCCTGAGCCTGCATACTGAGCGCCGACCCAAGGCGGACCAGGCAGCTGCACAGAGCAGCTGAGTGACCAGCGCCAGGAGAGGGCGGGTGGCAACCCACCTTCCTGGCAGGAACGCAGCACCTGACCACGGTGCTGGGAGGGGCTGAAATCCTTCCACCTGCCTCGCCCAAGTGAAACATCTGACTATGGCATCAAGAGGGGGAGTGACCCACCTGCTCACCAGTTTTATTCCTGCATAGGCTTTAGATAGATAAATAAATAAACTCCTTAAGGACCACAATAGATAACTGATACTCCTTAAGCCACAGGGCCAGAGAGATATGAGCAATATGAAGGAGCAGAGGAATTACTCCCAATTAAAAGAGCAAGAGAAATCCCCTGAAAGCAAGATCAAGGAAACAGACATTGATGGCCTACTAGATAAAGATTACAAAAAAGGAGTGATCAAAGGAAGGAACTAAAAGAAATAGTGTTTAGAGATATAAAGTATGTCAAAAATGAAATAGACGCCATAAAGAAGAATCAAATAGAATTAGTGAACTCATTTGCTGAGATGAGAGCTGACCTAAAGATGGTACAAAACAGGGTAGATAATGCCGAGGAACGAATAAGTGACCTAGAAGACAGGACAACAGAAAGCACCCAATTGGAACAGCTGAGAGAAAAACAAATAAAAACAATGAAAACAACATAAGGGACCTATGGGATAATATAAAGCATGCCAATCTACACATAATAGGAGTTCCAGAAGGGGAAGAAAGAACAAAGGGGATTGAAAAGGTATTGGAAGAAATCATGACTGAAAACTTCCCAAACTTAAAGAAAGAATCAGATATCTGAATACAGGGAGCTCAGAGGGTCCCAAACAGGAAGAACCCAAACAGACCCACACCAAGGCATATCATAGTCAAGATGGCCAGAGTCAAGGATAAAAAAATGATCCTAAAGGCAGCAAGAGAAAAACAAAGAGGGAGTTACAAGGGAATCCCCATAAGGCTCTCAGCTGATTTCTCTACACAAACACTACAGGCCAGAAGGGAGTAGCAAGATATATTCAAAGTCCTGAATGAAAAAAAGATGCAGCCTAGGATACTCTATCCAGCAAGGCTATCCTTTAGAATAGATAGAGAGATAAAGAATTTCAAGATAAGCAAAAACTAAAAGAGTTTAGCAACACTAAACCCATGCTAAAAGAAATATTGACAGGTCTACTCTAAATAGAAAAGAAGGAGGATGCTACAGAAATGAGAAACTCATAACTGGAAAGGTGATAACTACCATGAATTACAAATAGAATAATCACAAAATTGTAAAAGAAGACGTCTAAATCATTAAGAGTGGGAGAGGGAAGCAAGGAAAGCCATTGTGGAAAACAGTATGGAGATTCCTCAAAGACTAGGAATAGACTTACCATATGACCCAGGAATCCCACTCCTGGGCATATATCTAGAAGGAACCCTACTTCAAAAAGACACCTGCACCCCAATGTTCATAGCAGCACTATTTACAATAGCCAAGACATGGAAACAGCCTAAATTTCCATCAACAGATGCCTGGATGACAAAGAAGTGGTCTATTTATACAATGGAATACTATTCAGCCACAAAAACCAACAACATAATGCCATTTGCAGCAAGATGGATGTTCCTGGAGAATGTCATTCTAAGTGAAGTAAGCCAGAAATAGAAAGAAAAATACCATATAAGATCATTCATATGTGGAATCTAAAAAAAACCCATAAATACAAAACAGAAACAGACTCATAGATATAGAATACAAACTTGTGGTTGCCAAGGGGACAGGGGGTGAGAAGGGACAGATTGGGATTTTAAGATGTAGAATAGATAAACAAGATTATACTGTATAGCACAGGGAAATATACACAAGATCTTGTGGTAGCTCACAGTGAAAAAACAAGTGACAATGAATATATGTATGTTCATGTATAACTGAAAACTTTTGCTCTACACTGGAATTTGACACAACATTGTAAAATGACTATTACTCAATAATAAAATGTTAAAAAAATAAAAGAACTGCTTTTACTGCATCTTATAAATTTTGATCGGTTTGTTTCCATTTTTGTTTCCATATATTTTAAAATTTCCCTTCTGACTTCTTATCTGACTCATTGGTTGTTAAGGTGAAAAGGGCATGAAGATGTAAAATATGACATCAAAGACACAAAATGTGGGTGAGAGGAGAAAAAAATATAGATATTGTAGAATATGTTTGAACTTAAATGATTATCAGTTTGTAACAACTAGACATAATTATAGGTCAACATATATGAACCCCAAGGTAATCACAGATCAAAAACCTACAATAGATACACAAAAACTAAAAATTAAGGGAAACAAGCATATTAATAAAGAAAATTATCAAACCACAACTGGAAAAAAAAAGAACAGGAAATGAATAGAAAAGAACTACAAAAACTAATGTAAAGTAAGCAATAAAATAGTAATAAGTAACTATCAATAATTACTCTAAGTGTCAATGGACTACATGCTCTGATAAAAAGACATTTGGTGGCTGATTGGATGAAAAAAAAAAAAAGACCATTCAATATACTGCTTACAAGAGACTCACTTTACTCCTAAAGACACACCAGACTGAAACTGAGGGGATGGAAAAAGATATTTCATGCAAATGAAAACTACAAGAAAGCAAGGGTAGCAATACTCATAAGAAATAAAGGGAGAAATTGACTACAATACAATAATAGTAGGGACCTTTAACACTCCACTGACATCAATGAACATATCATATAAACAGAAAATCAATAAAGCAACAGTGGTCTAAAGTGACACAATAGACTCATTGGACTTAATAGATATCTATTGTACATTACATGCAAAAGTTGCAGAATACACATTCTTTTCAACTGCACATGGAACATTCTCCAGGAGAGATCACATTCTAGGCCACAAAACAATTCTCAACAAATTTAAGAGGACAGAAATTGCATCAAGAATTTCTTATGACCACAATAGTGTGAAATTAGAATTAATTACAGAAAGAAAAGTGGGGGAAGAACAAACAGATAGAAACTAAACAACATTCTATTTAAAAACAAATAGGCCAACCATAAAATCAAAAGGGAAACAGAAAATACCTCAAGATGAATCAAAATAGAAATACAACTTTACATAACTTATGGGACACAGCAAAAAAAGTTCTAAGAGGGAAGTTCGTAGTGATACAGGCCTTCCTCAAGAAACAAGAAAAATCTCAAATAAACAAACTGACCTACCACCCAAGGGAAATACAAAAAGAACAAACAATGTCCAAAGTCAGCAGACAGAAGGAAATGTTAAAGATCAGAGAGGAAATAAATAACATAGAGTAAAAAAATAGAAAAGATCAATGATACCAAAAGTTTTTTTTTTAAAGATAAACAAAATTGATGAATCTTAAGCCAGGCTCACTAAGAAGAAAAGAGATAACTCAAGTAGACAAAATAAGGAATGAAAAAGGATAAATACAACCAATGCTTCAGAGATATAAAAAAACCATAAGAAAACAATACACTTAAATGCCAATGAAATGGACAAGCTAGAAATAATGGACAATTTTCTGGAAACATACACTCTGTCAAGAATTTTTCAAGAAGAAACAGACAATTTGAATAGACCAATTACTAGTAATGAAATTGAATTTGTAATGGAAAAACTGCCAGCAAACATATAAAGACCTAACATTATCTTTCTCAAATTATTCCAAAAAATTGAAGATAGAACACTCCCAAATTCAATCTACAAAGCCACTATTATCCTGATACAAAAATCAGATAAAGACACTACCAAAAATGAAAATTACAGTCCAATAACTTTGATAAATATAGATGCAAAAATCCTGAACTAAATATTTGCAAAACAAGTCCAACAATATATAAAAGGTCATACACCAAGATCAAGTTGGAATCATTGCATGACACAAGGATAATTCAACAATCATGAATCAATCAATGTGATACACTACAATATTAAAAGGAAGGTTAATAATTACAAGGTCGCCTCAATAGATGTAGAAAAAGCATTTGACAAAATTCAACATCATTCATGATTAAATCTCTCCTCCAAATAGGTATAGAGGGAACATATCTCAAAGTACTAAAGGCCATTTATGACAAACCCACAGCCACTCAGTTCTGAAAAGCTGAGCCCTTTTTTTTTAATTCAGGAAAAATATAAGGATGCCTACTCTCACCACTTTTATTTAACATAGTATTGAAAATCTAGCCACAGCAATCAAAGAAGAAAAAGAAATAAAGTGCATCCAAATTGGAAGGGAGCCACTATTTGCAGATGACATGATACTTTATATAAAAAAACCCTATAGTTTCCACCTAAAAACTTTTTTTTATTGAAGTACAGTCAGTTACAATGTGCCAATTTCTGGTGTACAGTGCAATGTCCCAGTAGCACATATACATACATAAATTCATTTTCATATTCTTTTTCATTAAAAGTTATTACAACATATTGAACATAGTTCCCTGTGCTATTCAGAAGAAACTTTTAAAAATCTATGTTTATATATAGTGGCTAACATTTGTAAATCTCAAACTCCCAAATTTATCCCTTCTGACCTCCTTTCCTCAGTAATCATAGAATTGTTTAGTATGTCTGCAAGTCTGTTTCTATTTTGTAGATGAGTTCATATAATCCTTTTTTCTTCTTCTCTTTTTTTTAGATTCCACATATGAGTGATATCATATGGTATATTTCTTTCTCTATTTAGCTTACTTCACTTAGAATGATGATCTCTAAGTCCATCTTTGTTGCAATGGTATTATTTTATTCTTTTTATGGCTGAGTGGTATTTCGTTGTATAAATATACCACAACTTCTTTATTTAGACATCTGTTGACGGACATTTATGTTGCCTCCATGTCTTGGCTAATTTACATAGTGCTGCTATGTCATTAAGGTGCATGTACTTGTTTAAATTAGAGTCTACTTCAGTTATATGTCCAGAAGTGGGATTGCTGGATCATATGGTAATTTAATTTTTAGTTTTTTGAGGAATCTCCATACTGTTTTCCATAATGGCTGCACCAAACTACATTCCCACCAACAGTGTAGGAGGTTTCCGTTTTCTCCACACTGTCTCCAGCATTTATCATTTGTGGACGTCTGAATGATGGCCATTCTGACGGGTGTGAGGTGATACCTCACTGTAGTTTTGATTTGAATTTCTCTGATAATTAGCTATATTGAGCAGTTTTTCATGTGTTTATTGGCCATTTGTATGTCTTCACTGAAGAACTGCTTGTTTAGGTCTTCTGCCCATTTTTGGATTGGGTTGTTTGGGTTTTTTTGTTATTAAGTTGTATGAGCTGTTATATATTCTGGAAATTAAGCCTTTGTCAGTAGCATCATTTGTAAATATATTCTCCAATTCCGTAAGTTGTCGTTTTGTTTTGCTTATGGTTTCCTTTGCTATGCAAAAGCTTATAAGTCTAAGTAGGTCCCATTTTTTTTTTTTGCTCTTACTTTTATTGCCTGCCATAGGAGAATATTGCTAAGATTTATGTCAGAGAATGTTTTTTAAAATTATTATTTATTTATTTATTTTATTGAAGTACAGTCAATTATAATGTGTCAATTTCTGGTGTATAGCACTATGTCCCAGTCATGCATATACATACATAGATTCGTTTTCATAGTTTTTTCATTAAAGGTTATTACAAGATATTGAAAATACTTCCCTGTGCTATACAGAAGAAACTTTCTAATATCAATCTTTAAAACGAGACAAATATGTTAGGGTATTACATCTGCCATCATGTATTATTCTTTCTTTCCAATTCCACTGAAAATGACCATATGCAACAAATGTATTCCTGATAATTATAAAACATAAGCAATGTTGAATAAAATATATACTTTATACTTACACTTAGTATTTTTAATAAAATAAGGAAGTCATTATCTACAAATTTTGAACTCCCAGTCTATCCCTTCCCACCCGCCTCCCCCTTGACAACCACAAGTTTGTATTCCATGTCTATGAGTCTATTTCTGTTTTGTATTTATGTTTTTTGTTAGTTTCTTTTAGATTCCACATATGAGCGATTTCATATGGTATTTTTCTTTCTCTTTCTGGCTTACTTCACTTAGAATGACATTCTCCAGGAGCATCCATGTTGCTGCAAATAGTGTTATGTTGTCATTTTTATGGCTGAATAGTATTCCATTGTATAAATATATCACTTCTTCTTTATCCAGTCATCTGTTGATGGACATTTAGGCTGTTTCCATGGTTTGGCTGTTGTAAATAGTGCTGCTATGAACATTGGGGTGCAGGTGTCTTTTTGAAGTAGGTTTCCTT
The DNA here is from genome assembly GCF_048773025.1 of Camelus bactrianus. Classification (NCBI taxonomy): domain Eukaryota; kingdom Metazoa; phylum Chordata; class Mammalia; order Artiodactyla; family Camelidae; genus Camelus; species Camelus bactrianus. The sequence continues at coordinate 68,644,164 of NC_133575.1, read as the reverse complement.
CTTGACATATGCCCAGGAATGGGATTCCTGGGTGATATCGTAAGTCTATTCCGAGTCTTCTGAGAAATCCCCATACTGTTTCCCATAGTGGCTGCACCAAACTGAATTCCCACCAGGAGTGTAGGAGGGTTCCCTCTTCCCCACAGCCTCTCCAGCACTTGTCATTTGTGGATTTTTGAATGATTAGTGATATTGAGCATTTTTTCATGTGCCTATTGATCATTTGTATTTCTTCCTTGGAGAATTGCTTGTTTAGGTCTTTTGCCCATTTTTGGATTGGGTTGTTGGTTTTTTTCTTTCTTATTAAGTTGTATGAGCTGCTTATATATTCTGGAGATCAAGCCTTTGTCAGTTTCATTTGCAAACATTTTCTCCCATTCCGTGGGCTGTCGTTTTGTTTTACTTACGGTTTCCTTTGCTGTGCAAAACTTCTAAGTTTCATTAGGTCCCATTAGTTTATTCTTGCTTTTATTTCTATTGCTTGGGTAAACTGTCCTAGGAGAACGTTTTTGAGATGTATGTCGGATAATGATTTGCCTATATTTTTTTCTAGGAGGTTTACTGTATCTCGTCTTATGTTTAAGAGTTTGATACATTTTGACTTTATTTTTCTGTATGGTGTAAGGGAGTGCTCTAGCTTCACTGATTTATATGCTGCTGTCCAGTTTTCCCAACACCATTTTCTGAAGAGACTGTCTTTATTCCATTGTATATTCTTGCTTCCTTTGTCAAAGATTAGTTGACCAAAAGTTTGTGGGTTCATTTCTGGGCTTTCTATTCTGTTCCATTGGTCTATATGTCTGTGTTTGTACCAATACCATGCTGTCTGGATTATGGTAGCTCTATAGTATTGTCTGAAGTCTGGGAGAGTTATTCCTCCAGCCTCTTTCTTTTTCTTCAGTAATGCTGTGGCAATTCTAGGTCTTTTGTGGTTCCATACAAATTTTATTATGATTTTTTCTAGTTCTGTGAAATATGTCCTGGGTAATTTGATAGGGATTGCATTAAATCTGTAGATTGCCTTGTGCAGTGTGACCATTTTAACAATATTGATTGTTCCAATCCCAGAGCATGGGATATCTTTCTGTTTTTTAAAGTCTTCTTTAATGTCCTTAATCAGTGTTTTATAGTTCTCCATGTATTAAGTCTTTCACCTCCTTGGTTAGATTTATTCTTAGGTATTTTATTACTTAGGGTGCTATTTTAAAGGGGATTGTTTCTTTACTTTCTTTTTCTGTTGATTCATCATTAGTGTAAAGAAATGCAACTGATTTTTGAACGTTAATTTTGTAACATGCTACCTTGCTGAATTCTTCCATCAGCTCTAGAAGTTTTTGTGCTGACCTTTTAGGGTTTTCTATATATAGTAACATATCATCAGCATATAGTGACACTTTTGCCCCTTCTTTTCCAATTTGGATCCCTTTTATTTCTCTCTCTTGCCTGATTGCTGTGGCTAGGACTTCCAAGACTATGTTGAATAGGAGTGGTGATAGTGGGTAGGCTTGTCTTGTCCCAGATTTTAGTGGGAAGCTTTTGAGGTTTTTCACCGTTGAGTACTATGCTGACTGTAGGTTTGCAATATATAGGTTTTATTATGTTGAGATATGCTCCCTCTATACCCACTTTGGTGAGAGGTTTTATCATAAATGGGTGTTGAATTTTATCAAATGCTTTTTCTGCATCTATTGAGATGATCATGTGGCTTTTGACCTTTCTCTTGTTGATGTGATGTATTACATTGACTGATTTGCATATGTTGAACCACCGTTGTGTCCCTGGGATGAACCCCACTTGATCATGATGTATAATCTTTTTTATGTACTGTTCAATTTGCTAATATTTTGGTAAGGATTTTTCATCTATGTTCATCAGAGATATTGGTCTGTAAATCTCTTTTTTGGTGGTGTCTTTGCCTGGTTTTGGTATCAGGGTGATGGTGGCTTCATAGAATGAGTTTGGGAGTATTCCCTCCTTTTCAATCTTCTGAAAGAGTTTGAGAAGGGCTGGTATGGGTTCTTCTTTGTATGTTTGGTAGAATTCCCCAGTGAAGCTGCCAGGTTCTGGACTTTTATCTGTAGAGAGGTTTTTCATTGCAAATTCAATTTCATTTCTAGTGATCGGTTTGTTCAAGTTGTCAGTTTCTTCTTGATTCAGTCTTGGTGGGCTATATGTTTCCAGAAACTTGTCCATCTCCTCTAGGTTATCCATTTTGGTTCCATATAGTATTTCATAATATTCTCATATGATATTCTGTATTTCTATGTTATTTGTCATAATGTCTCCATTTTCCTTTCTTATTTTGCTTATTTGTGCTCTGTCTTTTTTCTTCTTTCTGAGTTTGGCCAGAGGTTTGTCGATTTTATTTACTCTTTCAAAAAACCAGCTCTTGGTTTGATTCATTTTTTCTATTTTTTTAAATCTCTATTTTAGTTATTTCCTCCCTGATCTTCATTATTTCCTTCCTTCTGCTGACTTTCAGGGTTTTTTGCTCTTCTTTTTCTAATTCTTTTAACTGGTAGGTTAGATTCTTTATTTGGGATTGTTCTTTTTCAAGGAAGGCCTGTATCTCTATAAATTTCCCTCTTAGCACTGCCTTTGCTGCGTCCCATAAATTTTGTGTGGTTGTGTTTTCATTTTCACTTGTCTCAAGGTATTTTTTAATTTCAACTTTGATTTCATCATTTACCCATTGTTTTTTTTCCCATCCAAGTACTAACCAGGCCCGACCCTGCTTAGCTTCCAAGATCAGACCAGATCGGTCACGTTCAGGGTGGTATGGCTGTAGACACCCACTGGTTTTTTAATAGCATGTTGTTTAATCTCCATGCTTTCCTTTTTGTCTCCATTGTTTCTCTGTAGTTGATTTCTAGTTTCATGACTTGTGGTCAGTAAGATGCTTGAGATAATTTCTATATTCTTAAAATTGTTGGGGCTTCTTTTGTGCCCAAGTACATGATCAATCCTAGAAAATTTTCCATGTGCACTTGAAAAGAATGTGTATCCTATTTGGGGGGGGGTGCAATGCTCTGAAAATATCCACCAAATCTAATTTTTCTATTGTATCATTTAATTTCTCTGTTGCCTTATTTATTTTCTGTCTGGAAGATCTGTCTAGTGATGTAAATGTGGTGTTAAGATCTCCGACAATGATTGTATTCCCATCAGTATCCCCCTTTATCTCTGTTAGTAATTGTTTTATGTACTTAGATGCTCCTATACTGGGTGCATATAAATTAACGAGTGTAATATCCTCATCTTGTATTACTCTTTTAATCATTATACAATGTCCTTCTTTATCTTTCTTTATGGCCTTTGTTTTAGTCTATTTTGCCTGAAATCAGTACTGCTACACTGGCTTTTTTGGGTTTTCCATTTGTATGGAATATCCTTTTCCATCCTTTCACTCTCAATCTATGTGTCCTTTTCCCTAAAATGGGTCTCTTGTATGCAGCATATTGAAGGTCCTTGCTTTATTATCCAGTCTGCCACTCTATGTCTTTTGATTGGAGTGTTTAGTCCATTAACATGTACTGTAGCTAATGATAGATGTGTGTTTATTGCCATTTTGACCTTATTTTTTGCAGTCGATTTGGTATTTCCTCTTTGTTCCATTCTTCTTCCTTTTGTGGTTTGGTAGTTTTCCTTTGTATTATCATGGATTTTATTTAGTTTTTGTGACTCCCTTGTAAGTTTTTGGCTTGTGGTTACCCTTTTTTGTAAATCTATTAGCCCATTACTATAACTGTTTGTGTGAAACAGATAGTAATATAAGCTCAAACCCATCCTACCGAGAACAAAAAATTTAAAAAAGAAAAAAAATACTCTATATTTTCTTGTTTCCCTCTCCCACTCTTAATGATTGAGATGTCTTCTTTTACAATTTCATGTTTATTCTATTTGTAATTCGTGGTAGTTATCACCTTTCCAGTTATGAATTTCTCATTTCTGTAGCATCCTCCATCTTTTCTATTTAGAGTAGACCTGTCAATATTTCTTTTAGCATGGGTTTAGTGTTGCTAAACTCTTCTAGTTTGTGCTTCTCTGTGAAATTCTTTATCTCTCCTTCAATTCTAAAGGATAGCCTTGCTGGATAAAGTGTCCTAGGCTGCATCTTTTTTCATTCAGGACTTTGAATGTATCTTGCCACTCCCTTCTGGCCTGTAGTGTTTGTGTAGAGAAAGCAGCTGAGAGCCTTATGGGGGTTCCCTTGTACCTCACTCTTTGTTTTTCTCTTGCTGCCTTCAGGATTATTTTTTTATCCTTGACTCTGGCCATCTTGACTATGATATGCCTTGGTGTGGGTCTGTTTGGGTTCTTCCTGTTTGGGACCCTCTGAGCTCCCTGTATTCAGATATCTGATTCTTTCTTTAAGTTTGGGAAGTTTTCAGTCATGATTTCTTCCAATACCTTTTCAATCCCCTTTGTTCTTTCTTCCCCTTCTGGAACTCCTATTATGTGTAGATTGGCATGCTTTATATTATCCCATAAGTCCCTTATGTTGTTTTCATTGTTTTTATTTGTTTTTCTCTCAGCTGTTCTGATTGGGTGCTTTCTGTTGTCCTGTCTTCTAGGTCACTTATTTGTTCCTCTGCATTATCTAGTCTGCTTTGTACAGCCTTTAGATCAGCCCTCATCTCAGCCAATGAGTTTACCAATTCTACTTGGCTCTTTATAGTTTCAATGTCATTTTTTGACATACTTTATATCTCTAAACACTATCTCTTTTTTGTTCCTTCAGTACTTTGATCACTCCTTTTTTGAAATCTTCATATAGTAGGCCATCCATGTCTATTTCATTGATCGTTCTTTTAGGGGATTTCTCTTGCTCTTTTAATTGGGAGTGGTTCCTCTGCTTCTTCATCTTGCTTATATCTTTCTGGCACTGTGGCTTATGCAGTATCAGTTATCTATTGTGGTCCTTAAAGAGTTTATTTATTTATCTAAAGCCTATGCAGGAATAAGTCTTAAAAAAAGAGAGAGAGAAAGACAATTTTAAAAGAAGGGAGGAAAAAAAGGTTTGAAAACAGTGTATAATCAACAATAGTAGAGCAATTTGAATCAGACTAGCAATTGGGTTCAGACATCTTTAAAAACCTTTAAAAAAAGGAAAAAAGATCAAAAAACAATATTTGAAACCTGTATATAATCAATAACAAGTGATCAAAATCAACAGAAATAAAAATGAAATGAGGTGGAGTTTTAAAAGTAATAATAATAAAAATATTTAAAAGAAAATTTTAAAAGGGATTAAAACTGGAAGTGTATACAATTGTTTAGAAGATAAAAATTAAAAAGGTAATAGAAAATAGAACAGATTAAAAAAGATAAATAAAGAGAGAATTTAAAATAAGCGAGAAGATAATGTTTGAAAACCGTGTATAATCAATAATAGAAGAGGAAGTTGAAGCAGAATAGCAAACGGGTTAAGACGTCTTTTAAAAACCTTTAAAAAAAGGAAAAAAGAGCAAAAAAAATTGAATCCCGTGTATAATCAATAACTGGAAATCAAAACCAATAGAAATGAAATGAGGGGGATTTTTAAAAATGATATTAATAAAAATATTTGAAAAGAAAAATTTAAAAGGGATTAAAACTGGAAGCATATATAATTGTTTAGAAAGTAAAAATTAAAAAGGTAATAGAAAATAGAACAGATAAAAAAAGATTTAAAAAAAAAAAAGGGAAAACTGTGCACTCTTAATGATTTTATCAAGAAATCTTTCTGTTTTGCAAACTCAGCTTGCTGTTTCCAGAGGCCCTCTGTTGGTGCCCCTCATCTGTGCTGCTCCCAGTGCCTGTCGACAAGCAGATCGTGCACCCTCCCAGCACTGCAGGTAGGTTCTGCTGTCCTTCACAGTGGGTGGGCAGGTCACTCCCCCTCCCGATGCTGTAGTCAGATGGTGCGCTCCGGTGAGGTAGGCAGGCGGGTCGCATCCCCTCCCAGCACCGTGGTCAGGTGCTGTGTTCTTGCTGGGAAGGCAGGTGGCCACTCGCCCTCTCCCGGCGCCAGTCCCTCCCCAGCTCTGTGCAGCTGCCCGCTCCACCTCAAGTCCGCATTCCATAGGTGGGCTCGTGGAAGACCATGGAACAGCGCCTCCCCTGCTCTGTGCCAAAATTCAGCTCCTTGATTGTCTTGGTGGCCTGAGTTCTCTGAAGTACCAGGGCAGAAAAATCCTATCTGCCTCGGGCTGTAAACAAGTCTCCTTCTGGCCTTTGAGGCTGCTAAGCCCTTAGGCATGGATTCAGGTTTCAACCCCAGCCCAACCTGGGTACTAAGCACTGGAGGATATGGTGGCTGTGCCTGAGCCCCGCTTCTCTTTGGCCAAAAACCTGCGGGTTTTCAGAGATGGAGGTATGGCACCCTTCCCCCCAGGGCACATTAGCCATGTTGTTTTATGGAGGGGCCAGGTTGTTTTGCCCTTTGTACCCACTCATCCATGGCACGCGGCACCCTGCAGTCCCCCAGGGCTGCCTCAGTGCAGCTGCTCCAATCCTCCGCCTGGCTCTGGCATTCTGTTCTGTCCCCCAGCTGCCAGCTCGCGTCTCGAGCTGGGTGTTGCAGGGACCCTTTGTGCCCATTTACCTTAGTTCTGTCAGTCAAGGGGTGCTTCATACACATCTGAGCCTTGGAGACTCCCCCTCCGTCCCATTGGCCTCTCCATTGGAGAGGAGGAAACCCAGCAAGTGAGTGCTATTCCCCCTTTGCCACTCCCTCCCCAAGGGACTGGTCCTGCACTGTTTTGCCTTTTCTTCTTTCTTTTTTCCTTTTCTCCTACCAGATTCATGGCATCTTTGTCTTTTGAAGAGGACGATGTTCTGTTGGAGTTTAGCAGGTACTCTGGTTGGCTGAGTGAGTCTGTGGATATGAGTCCTGGTGTATTTGTGGGAGAGGGTGAGCTACAAGCATCCTTCTACTCTGCCATCTTGGGCAGCCTCAAAAATAATGTATATTTAATTGCAGAGATAAGGAAGCATTTGAGATGGGCTTTGAAGAATTGATAAGATTTCCACACATCAATGTTGGGTAATGGGCAAGATGACAAACACAGCATGTGTTCAGGGAAATTGACTGCAAGAAATGTGTTTTTAAAAACTGACATAAAGAAAAGAAGAGAAGTGGGGAGGGTATAGTTCAGTGGTAGAGCACATGCTTAGCATACAGGAGATCCTGGGTTAAGTCTTCAGTACCTCCATTAAATAAATAAATAAATAAATAAATAAATAAATAAATAAATAAATAAATACTAATTACCTGCCTCTGCAAAAAAAAAAAAAAAAAAAAAAAAAAAAAAAAAAAAAAGAGAGAGAGAGAGAGAGAGAGAGAGAAAAGAGAGGGTAATAGTACTTTAAAAAGATTACTAGGTCCAGGAAGTACGTTTTGAGATAAGGGGAAACCTGAGAATGTTTGCAAGCAGAAGAGAAACAGAGATTGAAGATTAAATTTGAGAATCAGCAACTCCTTTATGGAACAAAGTGTAGAGGATGCAGGTAGGGATTAAATCAGGACATGAGTAGAGGTGTAGCTTTGCAAAGGGAAGTACACTTTATTAAAGACAGAATAAAAAAACAGGGTGCAAAGTAATTCTTAAGATGGAGAGAAAAAAGTGAGAAATTATGCATTAGAAATCTTTAATTAAGAAGAAGAAGCCATAAAAGAATAAGAAGCCTAGAGTGGGGTTGGGTACTTTGAAGAATACCAAGAAAGCACTGACAATGGAGAAGACCATAGAGAATTACTGAAGATACTTAAAGGGCTGGTCATCAGCAGAAGCCTAGCTGAGTTCAAAGCACATAATCAGCATGGTTTTGCAACATTTTCTCTAAAGCCCTGTGCCTAAGGAGTAAAAGTGAATGGCAACCATCATCCACAGCTGGTAATTAGTGTAGCTGTGGTTCCTCAATATCTACTCTCCCCTTTCTCCGTAGTAATAGAACCCATGATTTTTAGCTAGACACATGAATACCCAGAATAAAACTACATTTTCTAGTTTTATTTGCAATTAGTTATGGCCATGTGACTCTTTTATTACTAATGAGATATGAGCAGAAGCAATGCACACAAATTCCAGGTCATGTCTTTAAAGAGGAAAGGTACCATTTGTGCCTCTTTTTTTACCCCTTCAAGCAGGTACTAGATGGAATACAGATGTTAAGGGGGGTCATTTTGGACTATGTGGATGAAGAGAGCATCCATGGACCATGAAAATAGAAATAATTTGGACCCTCATGAATTCACAGAGCAAGACATACTAACTTAAGGGGAGTGACATCACCAAGATGGTGACATAGGTCCTTCCTGACCTCGCTCCCCCTCTCAAGAACAACTAACAACTATTCAAGAACAAGACATCATTGAGTGAATCCTAGAACATAGGAGTAAGGCTGAAGCACCCCCTACACCACAGAGGCCAAGACAGACTGCATTAGAAGGATAAGAGAAGTGGCTACATATTGGCTACACTGCTCCTCCCACACGCCAGTGCAGCACCTCATGGAGCAGTCTCCTCTGAGTCTCAGATTCCTCCCATAGGAAAAGAGAATCCAGAGGAAAAACAACCAGCTCCCTACTCCCAAATATTGTGGGTCACTTTCTGGAAGTCCCTACTCTGATCTTGCCTCATGAGGATTGCAAAGGAATCTGTGGGGCTCAACTACTAGGAATCTGATGGTGACGGAGAAGGGGGAGGGGCTTGCAACAACCAGCACACAAATCTTGGCAGATGAAGTTCATATGTGCAGTGCCCACATGATAATCCCAACCAGTAGCTTTGCTCATGTGAAGAACCAAATTGGTGGTGCGCTCTGAACTGGGAACTTGGTGAGGTGCAGAGCTGCCTGATTCAGATTCTTAAATAAAGAGTTTTGCCAGCCTTAGAGCCTGGTTTGCCCACATCCAAGAAAAGAGCTGAGTCACAGCCCCACCTGCTGTGGAGAGTGTCTCCCAGCCACATTTGACCAAGGGGATAAAGGAAAACCTGGAAGCTGTTTAACCCAGTAAAGCTTGAGCTGAAAAGCAAGCAGGCAGGCAGAGCTGATTGCCCTCAGTGCAAAGACAGTACTGGGTATGTAGAGTTCAGCTGCTATGCACAGGCATGGGGATTAATTTATAGCCATGGCTGAGGGTAACTCCCAGGCCCTTCCAACCAGAGACTCCGAGAAATTGAGAGTTGCCTGGAGCAGTCCATCCCCTTCCTGCCCAAGCAAAGGAGCTGAGACACAGCCCCACCCACTGTAGATACTGGTCCCATCTGACCTTCAAGAAGGGTTGGCAAGAACACCTGAAAGTCGTATGACCAGTGGTGCTTGAGCTGAGAGAAGGGCACGCAGAGCTGACAGTTTGCAGAGCAAAGTCAATGGGCCTGTTCGGCCAGGGAACTTTGGGCACAGGTTAGCTTGAGTTAAAACAAAGAGCTTTACCAACCTTTATAATCAAAGAGATGCTTCTCCCACTGTACCTAGGCAGGGAAATGAATTCATATTCCCACTCATTGCTGAATACAGCCTCCAGTCTGCCCAATTAGGAAACTTAACCAGGGCACAGGAAGCTATGTAGCCCATCCAACAGCCCTGCTTACAGTGGCTCTTGAACAAAGAGCATAGCCCTTGGCTTTCCAGTCTGTAGGGTAAAATCAGTGGCTTCGCCTGACCAAGGAGCTCAGTGCACACTTGCCCGACTAGGGTTCCTCAACAATGAGCTGTACAGGCCCTGGCTCCTGTCCTGCTGCCTGGCTAGAGCAAGGAAGCTAATTCATGGCCCTGTCTACTACTGAATACAGTGCCCAGTCTAACCACTTAGGAAGCCTAACCAGAGAATCCAGGCAACTACAGAACCCATCCTACAGCCTCACTTGGATAGGGAACCAAGCCAGCAGTCCTATCCAACTTTTCTCAGCCAGTGGCACATCTCCCCATCACCATCCTCAGAGCTTGAACAGTTGCCTCCTCCCAAAGTAGAATATAACAGCAGACCCCACTTGCCTGAGGACATTACCAGCAGACATGGCCAGAAACCCAAACTGAGCTGACTGGAGAAGATCTGTCTCTGTCAAAGCAAACCTGTAAAGTCTGGAAGAGGAGCCCAATTACTCAAACACATAGATACCAATGTAAGGAATTAAGGATCATGAAAAAAAACAGGTAAATATGGTACCACTGAAGGCAATTAATAAAGATCTAATAATTGATCTTAAAGAAATGGAGATCTATGCACTGTCAGACAAAGAATTCAGGATAATCCTCTTAAGGAAGTTTAATGAATGACAAGAAGGCTCAGACAGACAACTAAATGGAATTGGGAAAACAATGCATGAACAAAATGAGAAGTTTGGGAAAGCTATTAAAAACCATCATTAACAATGACAAATCTGAATAGAAATCCTACAGTTGAAAAACACAATAATTGAAGAATTCAATAGCAAGTTTCAAAAGCAGACTTGACCATGCAGAAGAAAGAATCAGCCACTTGGAGGATAGGACATTAGAAAGCATCCAGTCAGAGGAGTAACAAAAACAAAAAGGAGGAGAAAGAGTGAAGAAAGCCTATGGAACATAGGGACACAATGAAAAGAAACATTTACATTATGTGAATTCCAGAAGAGGAAGAGAAAGAGAAAAGGACAGAAAGCATATTTAAAGCAAGAGAAGAGAAACAAGCATCCAGATCCATGATGCCCAAAGGACCCCAAATAGATTGAACCTGAATACAGCTCAACTGAGACACATTACAATTAAATTGTCAAAAGTCAAAAATAAACCCACAGCCAACAAGGGGGAGGGACAAATTAAGGGTGTGGGATTAACAGATACAAGCTACTATATATAAAATAGATAAGCAAAGCAGCAAGGATATAGTGTATAACACAGGGGATTGTACCTATTATCTTGTAATAGTCTACAATGGAGTATAATCTGCAAAAATACTGAATCACTATGCTGTATACCTGAAACTAACACAATTTTGTAAATCAACTATAATTCAATAAAATAAAAATAAAGAGATTTATGAAGTTGACTTAAGGCAATGAAATAAGATCAAAGGGAAGTGCTGGCTTGGAATACCATGATGACTGTCACTCTAAATGTCCTCTGGCCCAGTAGCTTGGACTACTGAATCCCAGAGATAAGGAACTACTCTCAGTGCAAATATTACTGGGGCATCATCTATTTGATGAGACTATCAGCACTGTTATTGTTGGTGATAAGAGCCACTACCACAGAAGGCCTAAAAAGGTGAAACATCACATTAATTAGCTACCCCAATCCATTTCTCCCTTGCTGCTTTCCAGTGTAGAAGCTAGAAAGCCAAAACCTCAATTTCCTATACTCACTTGCAGATAAGAGTAACCACGTGACTCAGTTCTGGTAGTAAGATGTTAAGCAGAAGTCTGTTAGCCTTGACCCTTTACTCTTCCTCCTTCTCTCCACCTTGAAGGTAAACATGATGTCTGAAGCTTCAGCAGCCATCTTATGACAGTAAGACAACAGACATGAAGATGAAAGTCAACATAGTAAGAATAGCAGGTCAGAAAAATATAGAACTTCCTTGGGTCCAGATGGCATTGTTGAACAACTAAATCAACACCAGCAATGATGTACCTCTGGACTAATTTTTATGTGAAAGAATGAGCCATTATTTGCTTAAGCCCCAAATGTTTGGTATATAATTTGCATTAAACACATTGTTAATTAATATAGAGTCTAATGGCAGCTGTCACTGAGTGGCCAAAAGCTTTATTTTGTGGAGCATGTGATGCACCACCCACCCACCCCTCATCCTCTACAGCGAATTCATAGTATCTTGGTAAAAAAAAATTATAATCTGGAGTTCCTGCAGAAAGGCCATGGGTATTCATTTTGCGTTCTCAAAGGAAATTTGGAAAGGCATTCTGTTAGTCTGTGCCATTTGAAACATAAACAGGTCTATATAATGAAATAAGGTAAGTATGGACTATGTTTGCAAACAATAAAAGTATTTGCAATTACATGGTATTTCTTTGACATGGGGTCTCTCAAAATATTCTCTATATGCTTTCACAAACAAAAATACCTGTGATTTACCTAATTGTCCATTTTCAACTCTCAGAGATAATCTATTGTTCCAGGAATATGTTAATTAAACAGTGCACAGATTTGCATTTACAATTCAACAAATGTGCCAACAATCTTACTACTCAGCCAGCTTTGAAAATGTAGCTTGTAACATACTTCGGAAACTGAGAAGCCCTGCTGAGCTGGGACCATCTCTCCTAACTATTGCCTACAGGGGCAGGAGAATGAATTTAATGGCATTTTGCAACATACCACTACCAATAAAAAAAAAAAAAAAGATCCTGCTTCTCTAGATAAAATTCTAACTTAAAATCGCCTAAAATTAGCAGATTAATATTCCATTATAGACCACAATGCAGATTTATTTTCAAAGTATCTTTTATATAAATTACAATTACATTTGAGCAATATCAGATTTCAAAGATACAAAAGACTGGAGATCCTATGGTTTTAATCCACTCTGTAGCACAAAAGTGTCAAACATCTAAAAGAGGAGATAAAACAGAAATATAGGAGAGAAGCTTAAAATTACAAAGAGACAGCTCTAGAGTTCCTAATGTATAAACAACATCACCATCATTCTTTATTTATATATGAAGCTCTGGCGAATCCAGTCTTAACAGTATAACATGGAACAAACACATTACAATAATGTATTGTTTGTATAGAAATCTCCTTCCAGTTTGACATGTGTATAGAAGTATCTTTCTAAAGTGATATTTAACCAAGATCGATCACCAGTAGATGATACCTAGTGTGTTAAGAAATGAGCCCCTTTGTCTGATAGTCCTAAATTTCTAGTTTCACTTTTCTCCTCTGCCATTGTCTCATATGTCCGTATTTAGAATTTCTCTTAGTTGTTTGTGATATTATTTCTATTCTCTTTCTGTTTTTTTTCCAAGACCATTAAGTGGCTTTGATTAAAACAATAATCATGTAACAGAAAGAGGATGATATTTGTGGATTGCATAAAATGTCTCCAAATAATTCAGGCTTTTTTCCTCCAAGAGATACAGTATGAAGTAAATACATAATGGAGCAGACAGATGCAACTGTGTTTTAAATTTAATCTTGGTTATAAAGTGATGATATTACCATATCTGAAAAAAGGATTCATCAATCAAAGAAAGAATTGGTCCACAATGGAAGTCTAAAATTGTCAGAAGTCAGTTACATTTAAAAAATTTTTATTGAGCACCTAGAAGGTGATTTATACACAGAATCTGTTCTTGGGAAGCTTGTATTTCAGTAGGGAGTGCAAAAAGGAGAGAATGTGAGAGCAAGAGAGAGAATGTCAATGTAATGAGTTAAAACTATATTCAATATCTTGTAATAACCTTTAATGAGGAAGAGTATGAAAATGAATATATGTATATATATGCATGACTGGGACATTATGCTGTACACCAGAAATTGACACATTGTAACTGACTATACTTCAATTTTAAAAAATTAAAAAATAAAAGTTATGATCAATATAAGCATGTGGAGCTGGGGGAGTAGAGAGGAAAAGTATGAAAATGAATATATGTGTATATATGCATGACTGGGACATTATGCTGTACACCAGAAATTGACACATTGTAACTGACTATACTTCAATTTTAAAAAATTAAAAAATAAAAGTTATGATCAATATAAGCACGTGGAGCTGGGGGAGTAGAGAGGAAAATCAGTCTGGAACATGACAGAAGAGGATTCTTGAAGGATATGACGGGTGAGACATGTGCATTGTAACATGACCAGCTGGGGACTCTAGCTGCCCCTGGAAAAGCTTAGTCATGACATAGATGTCTCACCAAGCACCACATACTTGACATGGCCATTGATCTTAAAGGAAGAGTTAGACTAATTCAGGTGATTGAACGGAACAGGTGAGGATAGGAATGGATGGAAGGTTTCTTGGCAGAGAGATGAGGAATAGCATGGTATGAAGCACACCTGGGTCAGTGATATTGGAGCAAAAAGAGGGAGGGTGGAGAGAAAAGCAGAGGCCAAATCATGAAGGCTCTGGAGGGCAGCGAGGACTTTATCTTTTGCCAATTTCTCACACTGGGGTTTTCCAAGGTGTGTTAACAAGCCAAGGCAGAGGACAAACATAGAGCACTTTTACAAGGCATCCATTTTAATTTGATGGTGTGTAATTTGAAACATTATTTCTATATTAAAATAAACATATGTTATCACTTAGAATTCCAAATTGCCAGTGAACAAGTTTAGGAAAACATACAAGACTTAAGAGAAATTTCCAACTTGTAGTCCTTGTCACCACCTGCCCTCCACCCTTCCTCTATTTCTGGGTTTTTGTGAGGGGACTTCTTTCTTGCATGATACTTCAGAAGAAAAATTTTGAGAACTACAGTTCTAAACTATAGGCAGTCACTGAAGGATTTTAAGCAGAGGAATGATAAGGTGAGCTTTGCATTTTAGATTATCATGGCACTTGTGTGAAGGATGAAAGGGAGGGTAGAGAAGAATCTATCACAACTGTAATAACTGTGCACTACTTCATGCAGTAACTCCAATGTATTGTATAATTATTTCCACTTTCTATGTGTATCACAACCATTGATCAGGGGTTAAACTAGGGCCATGGTGGATGGAGAGGAGTGACAGAGACTAGAAAGGTTTGATAGGTCAAACTGGCAAAAATTAATGACTAAATATTGGAAGTTGGAAGAGGGAGAAATCTAGAAAATATGACAGTTTCTGCCCTTAATATCTGGATAGATAGATTATAATTAGTAGAGGATCTGGCTTTCTTTAACAATTTTTATTTTTTTTAATTGAAGTATAGCCAGTTTATAGTGTTCTGTCAATTTTGAGTATATAGCATAATGTTTCAGTCATACATACATAGGATCTGGCTTTAAGGAAGGGATCATGACTTCATGTTGGCCATGTCACGTGTGAGGTGCTTGGTGAGACACCTAAATCATGGCTAGGCTTTTCCAGGGGCAGCTAGAGTCACCAGCTGGTCAGGTTACAAACCTCAGGCTGTGTACTACCTCATGCAGTAACTCCAATGTGAAGTATAATTATTTCCATTTTCTATGTGTCCCATGCCATTAAAAAAATTGGGGAAGCACCAGTTTAAGTGATGATGCCCAGTTGGCTGCTGAATAAATAAGCGTGAGACTCAGAAGAGCTAACAGGGATGGAGATAAAGATTTGGGCATCATTCACACAAAGATACTAATTAAAGCCAAGGAAGTTGATAAAGTAAAGAGATGCACAGGAAAGAATCTATAATGACTAGTCAGAGAGGTCCAGTAGAGTGAATTCATAGTATTTCTGTTGTGTAAATGGTATATTAAATAATAAAAGCCAACATTTTTGAGCAATTTAATATGTGCCAGGAATTGTTCTAAGCACTTTGCATTTATTAATTAATTTAATCCTAACAGGAATCCCTCCAGGTAGTAATTTTATTGTTATTCTCATTTTACACAAGTGGGAGCTGAGGTACTGAGAAGTAGCTCATCCAAAGTCCCATAATTAGGAAGTAGAAGAGCCAGAGATTGATATTATTTTTTAACTGAAGTATATTTGATTTATAATATTGTGTTAATTTCTAGTGTACAGCATAATGATTCATTTAACCATGTATATTCTTTTTCATACTCTCTTTCATTATAGGCCATTATAAGGTATTGAATATAGTTCCCTATGCTATACAGTAGGACCTTGTTGTTTATCTATTTTATATATAGTCATTAGTACATGCAAATCTTGAACTCCAACAGAAACAGACTCACAGACATAGAAAACAAACTTATGGTTACCAGGGAGATTGATATTATTGATCAGTCAAATCATGCAGCCCACTCCATGGGTTCTACATCTGTGATCCATAAGCAACCTTCTGATTATGTTTTGACTTACCATATAAGCTAGTAGGGAAGATTGGGCTGATCTGAGAAATGAGTGATTATGATCCCTTTGACAAACATAACTATCCTTATAAAATAACTCTGGTTTAGATGTCAGTCTTTGGTGAAGTTGGTAAGTGTAAGTCAGCTCTTTGGAGACTAATCAGATTTAGGATGCAGACAAGATTGAACATTTGGCCTTGAAAAGCTGAGTGCCAGACCCTAAATTGTGATAACTCTCAGGAAAAAATTGTGACCCATTCAGGTCTCTAGGAAGCCAAAAGACTTCTGGTAAGGTTTGACATAATTTTCTTTTATACTTCAAACTGTAGAAGCAGAAAAACAAAAACAAAAAAACAAATAAAATGGAAGAGACATGGGTGCAGTTTTCTATAGGTGGAAACCACTGAATGCAGTGATCTTGCTCACCAGGATCGACACAAGGTAAGGAGGAACTCAGGCTTCGGTTTAGTAAACAGAGCAAATCGTTTGGTGCAGGCTAACATGAAAAAAAAACTGCATTTACAGCCAACTATCTGGGTTAACAAAGAACAAAATTAACTATGTTTACACACGTAGTTTGCATTAGCCTTTTTACATCTGTCAATCAGGTCCCCAGTCAGATTGGAAGGCCTGAATTCCAGGTCAGAGAAAGGTAAACCACAAATAATTGACACTCAGAAAAACCCACCATTGTCAGTTGGCAAGTTGAGTAGCTCAGAATTGTTTTTCCTTTCATCTGAGATTGAAGAGGATATCTCACTCTTGGCAATGCTGCAAAAACCTTTGCTGTCTCTATTACACTTTCTTAAGTAAACATACTTTCAAGTAATCAAGAATTAAGGGCAAAAGCACCAAAGAGAAGGGTCAAAAATTGTGAAGAAAAATACCGAAATGTTAGATGGGATTTTGTATCTCATGTGTAAATACTATCTGTTAGGCAAGTTATTAAACTGTCTAAACATCAGTCTTCTAATCTATAAAATTTGGATAATGGTAGTGACTTCACAGGGTGAAGATTAAATGAAAATTTGTGTATTTAAGTATCCGGCACATAGGGCCTGACATATGTCAGACAATCAATAAAAGGTAAACATCATAAACTCTGTGCAAGTCTTCCCACATATAATATGATTAGAGTCTTACTTTGAAAATATGTTATCTCACTTTTAACCACACACAGTGTTGACTTCTTAGAAGTATTTAGAACAAAGTTTTCAGGGTATACTTAATCTCTGTATTTACTTTGAAATGCTCTGTGACTGTTGCCTGGATAATCTCACATGGGTGACCCACGTGACCTTGTCACATCAGGGTCTGTTATTTGTATACAGGTTTTAGTTGGTGGCATGATCCTGTCTTAAAAACATTCCTATAAAATAAAAAGGGACTTTTTAACCTTTTTTTCAATTCCCTTTGAATCCAGACCTGCCTTATACTGCCATCTCCTGGAAGCGTCCAGTCTTGAATAACTTGATTTATTTAGTAACATTTTTCTGGTCAGTGGCTTGCTATCAGAGATCAGTATCTACATGCCAGTTTCAATCTCCCCAGTGTCCCTTCTTTCAGCTAACACTCTGGGTAATCACTGGGCAATAAGCATGCAGGTTTTCTAGTGAGTCATGACTGTATCCTTGGTCAGGGGAATCAACAGAGGCATTGCAACTGAAAATGGCCAATAAAGATTGAGCTTCTTTTTTTTTTTTCCTACAGCAATTTCAGCTGGCTATAAGGCTGAGTGAGATAAATGTAGTTTTATATACTATCAAATTTAACGGAGCTATAATGTACTAGATAATTCCTTAGAGGATCATGGGGAAAAAACTCAATGAAAATGGGAAACTAAATATTCACCCCATTGGGAATTACTTTCAGATGATCATCCCTAGCAGTGTGGCAAAGTAGAATATCAAGACTTGGAGTCAGGAAACTGCATTTCTAGGTCCTATTGTAATAACTTTAATAGCTGGGTAGCCCTCTACTGGCCAATTCCTCTTTCTGGCCTCGTTTTCCACATATTGTCAAATTAGGGAGTGGACCTAGGTGATCTATAAGTTCACTACAAGATCTCACTTTATGTGGTTTTATAAAAGTGCAAGATAACACTGTGATTAGTCATATTAAATGGAAGTAGACTGATTTATCTAAATGGTGTTGTTGAGTCTTACTGAGATGAGCAAAAGTGACATATATGGGTTTGCCCATAATTGCTATTGAAAGAAAAGATACTGATAATAATGAGTGTATATATGAGATTTGACTGTGATTATGTCTTACATCAAATACAAGTTTTCTGGTTTTCTTTAGATGTTACTAGTTGCATTCTAGTATCAGGAGCCCCAGTGCTACTATCAGAACACAGATCAGCTTATACACTAATAGCCACCTAGGAGGCAAGATTCAGGGGTCACAGATCTAATAGACCTGTGGGTTGAAACACTGTTCGGCCCTGATAAAACCTACTTGCTAATAACATGGATCTAAAGACTTTACCGGTAACTTAAGCCTTAATTTGAGATTATTTATCATTTCCCTAACAGAGCAAGGTTCTAAGGAAATTGGGACATTGGACTATGAGGGTTGAGAGCCAGCAGAGAAACAAGAGCTGTTCAAGGTACGCTGCCATGGGGGAAAAACCAATGACCACAATCAGCTAATTGCAGAGGTTAGAGGAGTCAAGATTATGAGTACAGATAATTGTCATTTCATGAAGCTTAAGTGTGAAGGGAAAGAGAGAGAATCCAGAGTGTCAGGAACAATGGAGAACGCCCCCCACCCTTTTTTTGAGTCATCAAGCCCTAGGACTTTTACAGCCATCCAACTCCACAATGCAACATGGATAGGAGACCAATAAATCTAAGACTATCTAGCCGAGATCCACAGCCACCAGGGGGCAGCACTGAGATGTGTGCTCCAAGTGAATGAGAGGCTCTGCATCCAAGCCAGCTTTGCAGGTCAGTGCATCCGCTAGTGCATAGCCTCTGCAGGTGGACACTGCACCTCATTCAAAGACTTGAACCTAATTCATGGGGACTTTTTATGGCCCTAAGTATTAGTTTCTTAAAGCTGCCATAACAAAGTACTACAAACTGAGTGGCTTAAAACAACAGGAATGTATTTTCTGACAGTTCTAGAGGCTAGAAGTCCAAAATCAAGGTGCCAGCAAAGCCATACTCCCTCTGAGACTCTGGGTAGAATCCTTCCTTTTCTCTTCCTAGCTTCTGGTGGTGGCCTCAGATCTTTGTGCTCCTTGGTTTGCAGCTGCATTACTCCAATCTCTGCCTTTGTCGTGACTTGACATTCTCCTTATGTGTCTTTCTGTGTCATCTCCTCTTCTTATAAGGATGCCAGTCCCATTAGACTAAAGACCAGCCATATTTCAGTATGACATTATCTTAACTAATTACATCCACAATGACCTATTTTTTTTCAAATAAGGTCACATTCTGAGGTACTGAGAGTTAGGACTTCAACATATCTTTGGGGGGGGACACAATTCAACCCATAACACCCTACATCAAACAGGACACCCTACTCCAATAGGAACAGTTTGGAAGAGAAGGTGGCTTCTTTTTTCCATCAGCTTTATTAAGGTATAATTGACAGTTTAAAATTGTATCTATTTAAGGTGTACAACTTGATTTAGTATACTAGAACGTTGGATGCTTCATCTGCCAGCCTCTCAGTGTTTTGGGGAACAATATCCTGTGTCTACATTTCATCTCTGACTGCTCACTACCCCTCATCACCCACTGTCCACTTCATATATATATAATACTTCCCCTAAAGGTGGCGGGTGCCATTATCCCCTATGCTGACTCCTGATATACATTAGCCACCACCATCCTACTTGTCAATACCATTGCCACTTACCTAATATCTGACCACCACCCCCAACTGCACTCTAGTTCTAGTTCCTAAAGCCCAAGTCCTTATAAAGCCCACTTACTACCCACAGACTTATGCCCAAACACAGTGTAACAAGCTTGAGAAATACCCCTATTTCATATCTTGCTGAAAACACTGCTGGTCTCTCTAACCACAGAAAAATGCATTGATAAGAATTGTCTGTATTTCTCCACCCAGAGCACCCCCTACTTCAACAACTACAGCTACAACTCCTGCTTCCTCCATATTCTTGAAAGCATTTATGACTGAACAGCTAGTCAGTATGTAGGAAAGCCTGCTGAATACCTGTTCAGCAGTTTAGAAGAAATTCTTGGATGCCACTAGAGGGTTGTTGGATTTCATGAGACAATCGATGCAAAACACCTAGTACCCTACCTGGCACACATGATAGAAATTCAACAAATGGTAATTTTTAAGCTGTTATTTCTCTATCTTCAGATAGAAAGTCTTCCTCTGACAATCATGTTATCTAATTATAAGATGTTGTTGCAAATGGCACAATTTCCTTCTTTTAATGGCTGAATAATATTTCATTCTACATATATGCCACATTTTCTATATCCATTCATCCACTGATGGATATTTAGGTTGTCTCCATATCTTGGCTTTTGTGAATAGTGCTGCTATGAACATGGGAATACTTGTTACTGTCATCCCCAGGCTTCCAGCCATTCACTAAGGACGTCAACTTTTTCTCTACATCTGTTCTTGACATCATCCAGGGCAACCTCATTGTCTACGTAGATTACTCCAATCAACTTCTATCCTTACCTCTAGCCTTGATCATTTTAACACCAAAGACCTTCATCACCACTCCGCATCATTCACCCATTTCCATGACTATAACGTAAATCTTATAACCCAATGTTGTTTCATTTTCTGAAAATTTAAACACCAGTACTCCATGTTCTGACCACAGTCTTTTATTCTTCCACTCATCTCATTCATCTCATTCATCTCATTCTTTTATTATCACATCATCTAAGCTTCTACCTGAACCCTCCTTTCCCTGGTTCTGGGTACCCAATGATCAGCTTACTTCCAGATTCACTTCTGTCTCTATCCAGTCCAAATCTCTTAATTTATCATTCATTCATTTGTTAAATAAATATGTTACAGGTATGGTAAGCTTTGTACTAAAAACTTTTTATATAGAAGTGAAAGTAAAAATCGAAAATCTCATACATAGAGTTTGCATTTTAGTGAGAGATAGGAAAAAATTTTAAATAAACAAGTGACAATACAATATATCGGGAAGTAAGTGCTACAGAGAAAATCAAGCTGAGATGGGTACATACGGAATGTGGTAAGGTGACATTTGAGGATGATTTAAAGGAAGTGAGGGAGAAGTACTTCCAAATTCCTGATAGAAATCAATCTTTGTAATCCAGGATCAATGAACTGGAATTCCTGGGAATTCCTAGAAATTTTTGAAACCATAAGATATTCAGTATTTTTCATACATTTACTTGCATTTTTCTAATTAATTATAATATTCTATAGTAATAAAAAGTGACTCATTTTTATGATACTAAAATTTCTGTAAAATAAAATCCAAAATAATTATACATGTATGCTTTATTATTATTATGAACCAATATATTGTGAAAAGATATATCTTTCAATTATACATAAAAATGATCTCTACTCGATATAGACAACTGATGATAGAAAACATCAAAAGAAACTAACATTAACACAAAAATGCCAAATAAAAATCATTAAAAAGCTTCAAAGATAATGCAACAAATATTTAGTATTTCAAATATAACACTCAAAATTTAAATAAATTGCATTAGCTTTTCCATCTTTATGGAGGCATAATTGATAAATAAAAATTGTATATATTTAGTGTGTAAAACATGATTTTTAAAAAGTGTACAACTTGATGATTTAACACATGTATACAACCGTGAAATGATTACCACAATCAAGTTAATACATTCACCACCTCGCACAGTTACCTTTTTTTGTGTGTGTGGAAGGAACACCTAAGATATACTTTTTTAGCAAATTTCAAGTATTCAATACATTATTATTAACTATAGTCATCATGTTGTACATTAAATACCCAGAACTTATTCATCTTATAATGGAAAGCTTGTACCCTTTGAACAACTTCTCCCCATTTTCCCTACCCTCTGGCCCCTGGCAACCATCATTCTACTCTCTGGTTCTACGAGTATAACTTTTTTAGAATCCAGAGAGAGAGAGAGAGAGAGTATGAATTTGGGGAGTGAGAGAAAGTAGTCAAGAATGATACTGAGGATTTTGGTCTGCAGTAAGAATAGAATTGCCATTAACTGAGATGGGAAAGACAGGAATTTGAAGAATTTGAAGTAAGGTAAAAGTACTGGGGGGATCTGTGGCTGTTTTGGGACAAGTTAGTTTTAAGATACCTATAATAGATCCAAGTGGAAATGTTTAGTAGTAAGCTGGATATTTAAGTCTGGAGTTCAAGGAAGAGGTCTAGGCTACAGATATAAATTTTAGAATCATAAAGGTTTAAATGATATTTAAAGCCATGCAACTGGATGAGCTTTCCAAGAGAATAGATATAGATAGAAAAGAGATGTCCAAGAACTGATTCCTGGTCCTATGCAATATTTAGAGGCCAGGGTCATAAATAACAGTGACTAGAGAAGTTGGAGGAAAACCAGGAGAATGTACTACACTGGAATCTAAGTAAAGAAAGTATTTCAAGGAGGAGGGAACAAACAGATGTATCAAATGCTGCTGAGTTTTCAGACAAAATGAGGACTGAAAATTGCTTATTGGGTTTAACAACATAGTGACCTTGACAAGAACAGTTTCAGTGGGTAGGTAAGAACAAAGCCTTATTGGAGAGAGAAAATTAAAGGAAAGGAAATGAAGATAGTGAGTACAGAAAATTCATTTAAGGGATTCTGCTATTAAAGGGAGCAGATAAATGAGACTAATTCCTTCTACCTCCATTCCTTTCTATTAACACCCACCCACAAACTAAAATCTTAGAAAAATGAAACTATTCAAACATCGTTTTTATACCTAAGCTGCTAGATCCCATAGGAGAAAACCACACAGTCATGCTAATTGATACCACCAGGAATTCATCATCTTCAACTTTACTGGACCACAGATGCTTCAAGGCATCCTTTCTACACATCCTAAACAGCTTTCATTCCTGTTATAAAAATTGAATTTTCTCCTCAAACTCCCTTGATCCATACTCCTCACTTTCTACTTAATTCTCATAAGAAATCAGTTACCAAATATTGTTGGTTCTACCAGTATAGCCCCACTGTCATTCCTTAATGATTTATTTTCCTCTAATTTATCATCTGGATTATAACAGTAGCCCACCTGCCTACAGATTGTCTCTTCTATAATACATTTGTCCCACTGCTGCCAGTGAGCTTTCCAAAACACAAATGTGAGCACATGACTCTATGTTTAAAGGACCTCAGTGGCCCCCCATCACCAATAGGATAAAGTTCAAACTCCCAAGTTTAGCATTTAAGGCCCTTCAAGATGTGACTCATGCTGTTCATTCATTTGTTCATTCAAAAAATATTTCCTGGGGGGCCTACTCTGTTCCAAGATCTATCTTAGTTGCTGATAATGCTGAGTGGACACATTCTGATCTCAGTTTCAGTGAGTTCATAGTCCAATTCATTTATGTATCACTCTTCAATACCTACCATTACTTGTAGTCAGACCTGACTAGTTAGGGTTCCTGAAATATGTCTGACTGCTTCAAAGCCATTTGCTTTTCTATACCTAAAATATCATCCTTGTTTCTTCAGATTCTGGTTAACTCCTCTAAAATTCAACTCAAGTTGGGGAGGGTATAGCTCAGTGGTAGAGTGCATGCTTAGCATGCATGAAGTCCTGGGTTCAATTCCCAGTACCTCTGCTAAAAAAAAAAAAAAATATATATATATATATATATATATATATATATATATATATACACATACGCACACACACACACACAGACACACACAAGTAAATAAACCTAAAATTACCTCCCCCCATTAGAAAAACATTAAAAAGAAACAAAGAGAAGACAATTTTAAAAATTCAACTCAAACATCACATCCTCATGAATACCTTTCCCATTTAAATGCCCTTTCTCTGTCTTCCCATAGCACTCTGTACTTACCTCTGTCATAGTACTTATCACGCTGTACTGACAAAATCGATTCATCTGCCTCCTCCAGTGAGACTGTGAGTTCCTTGAGGAATTATGTCTTATTTATCTTTGTATCCTCACCATCCAGCCTAATGCTTCATATATACTAGATGCTCAAGATAAATGTTTGAAAACACGAATGAAGGAAAATGCAGCATGCTTTGCTTAATCTCATTTAAGTTTTACCCTGTAGAGAGTTCTTTGGATCTTGATTCTTTTATTCTGCATTTCAGCTTTATTTCCACATCTTGTATAACCTCCAAATCTGATCTGCATGCCTTTCAGTAGTGACATGAGTAGAGACCTCCCTCTAAGTTGAACATTAATCCATTAATCACCACTCATTGGTAAAGGTCTTCCAGTTATTAACCTCCAAGTGATTCTGTTTCCCAGATCAGGTTAGCCTAGAACCTTATCAAATACCTTCCTTGCTGAAATCCAGGTTTTTCTTCATCAATAGCATTCCTGTCATCCATCTGTATAGTAACACTATCAAAAAGGAAATGAGGCTAAACTGACCTCTAAATTGGTCACCCTTACTAGAGCTTACATTCCTCTTCACAGTCCATCCCTAATCCATTCCTCTCTTCTATTTCTAAACACAAGAAAGATGATGTTTTCTCAGCAATGCCTCATACGCATGCCTTTTCTCACACTATTCCCTTTGCCTGAAAATATCTTCCCCCTTCTCCACCTGTCAACATTATTATTCAGGATCCAGTTCAAGGGGGAGGGTATAGCTCAGTGGTAGAGCACGTGCTTAGCATGCATGAGGTCCTGGGTTCAACCCACAGTACCTCCATTTTTAAAAATAAATAAATAAATAAATCTAATTACCTCCCCCTCAAAAAACAAACAGAAAGAATAAATTTTTTAAAAAGGTCCAGTCCAAATTCAACTTCTTCCAAGAACTCTTGTAAGAATCTCACCCCTTATTTCACCAAAATTCATGTTGAAGTTCTAACTTCCAATGGGACCATATTAAGAGGGCCTTTAAGAAGACCATTAAGGTTAATGAGTTCATAAGAGTGGGCTCTAATACAATAGGACTAGTGTCCTTATAGGAGGAAGAAGAGATACCAGAAGAATGTGATCTCACAGAAAAGGCCATGTGAGGACACAAAAAGAAGGCAGCATCTGCAAGCCAAGGAGAGAGACCATCCCTGCTGGCACCTTGATTTTGAACTTCCAGCCTCTAGAACTATGAAAAAATAAAGTTCTGTTGTCTCAGCCATCCAGGCTGTGACATTTTGTTATGGCAGCAGAAGTAGACTAATACAATAAGTAAATGGATAGAGAACCATTGTTTTATGTAACAAAATAAGAGAATTAAGTTGGGGGAGAGTGACTCTGCAAGAGCTTGGCAAACTGAGTAGCAGGGAGACACAAGGGGAGGGAGAGAAGGCTGTGAAATATGGAAGCATGCTGAAGCCTATGGAAAAAGATGACCAGTAAGAAATTCCTCATAGCACTATGGCTAAAAGTCTTGAAGGAAGAGGCATATCTAAAATTCAGTTCCACGTTTCTCATTTTGCATCAGTGGAAAATGCTCTCTTTGGTTCCAAGTTGCAAGTAAAATGTGCTCTTGGCTTTACACTGCTTGTACAAGCAGTTTGGGAGGAAATCAAGGGATAGGAACAAAGTTCCCAGACTGGCTGGGTGTCAGACACACAAAAAAATGGAAAAACTATGCAATAGAGAGATTAGCGGATAAAGGAACTCAAAACCAGATATGCTTATGAGACCATAATTCCCTGAGGATTCTCAGATATTACAGAGAAAGCAGTAGACTACAATGTGTACTAGAGGACTTGTGCCAAAATTACGGAATTCTCAAAGCACAGGATAGTATCAGCTGACATCTGGATAGCATATGCAAATCGCCCAGGGCAGTATCTGATGTTTAATAACCACCCAGAAAATGATGGTTTATTTTTCCCCTTCCTTTTCTTACTACTGATAAGGAAAGATGGTTGTGTCTAAGAGCTAATATAAAAAAAATTTGTCAACAAGTTATGGGTGGACTAATATTCAGTCTAATCCTTTGTAAAGTCTCTGATACGCTAGTGTTCAGAAAGGAAAAAGAACACTATATGTAAAAATAATGAGGTACAGGGGCCCCCAAAAAGCAGTTGTGAATATGTTGTAGATTTTAGGGAAACTAGCAGAAGAAAAAGAATACTCTTGGGCATGGAAATTGGAAACCCCAAATTTATAAATCACCCCAAAACTATGGAATGAAGGCCTGACACTGGAGAGTTTTCAAGCGTTCTCTGTTTTCAATAGCACAGCACCATGGCATAGGGAGAAGTAGGAATGTGGTTTTTCTAATTTGGCAGAACATGAAGCATCTTCAAAAATAATATGATGCAATCATATGTACTTAGACTTTGAAGTTTAGCAGCCATGAAAACTCCACAAATTTACAGATTGTGGATGTTAATAACAGATTCCAGAAGCCTCATGTCTTCTCTAGAATTCTTTGGAATGGGAAGACAAATGCAGAATCTTATATGAATACTGACAGTCCAGGATTTGAGGAATGTTTCTCTGGGAAAGTTTTGAGGAGATCACCGCCAGCATGCCCAGAACCCAAAGAAATGTCAGTATAGATAGTTAAGTGCTATGGAAGAGCCTACTTCTCTTTGGGCAGTTAAGTGGATGTCACTCAGCACTTCTGTCATTTCAAATGCTTTGCTTTCTCCCCATCCCTATACCCACAGAAGTGAAAATCCTTCCAGCTATTTCTAAGTGAAGTTTTATTACACAGTGGAAAATTATGATGAGCACCTCCAACAAAACTACTGATGAGAGAGACATTTCTTAACTGAGTCATTCCCCCCCTGAAGGGATGAAGCAAATTCTATTTCTTTATGCTTACTTTTGAAAAATATTTCAGGACTGCTGAAGGCAGCAGAAAGAAGACCACTGGCACTTGGGAAAGCTCATACCTCTTCAATACTTAGATTGTTCATATAACCAAAATCAGTTCTATAGTGGCTCCCTAGTTAAGTAGCGTAATTGACTGATTGCAGATATTGCATTTGACACAAAGATGAAGTTTCCAGCAGGCATTATGAAAGGGCTCCTCCAGACTGAAATGTTGCATGAAAAAAAGTTGTGTTAGAAAGTAACTTCATAAAAATAAGCTTTGAAGATGCTTAGAACTTTTATCATGGAAAGATATTCAAGATAGAAATGAAAAAAAACCCAAAGAACTATGATAATCTCATTTCTGATGAAATTTATTTATTTATTTATTCAGCATACACACACATGCACACACACAGACACACACAAGAACATCTGGAATTCCATATACCAAATTTCTGAGAAGGTAGTCTCTTGTTTAAGTAATTATTAAGGATTTTTTTCCTTGCTTGTTTGTATTTTCTATATTTTCAATAATGAACATGGGTTATACATATATTAATGTAATTGCAATAATATTTTAAAGAAATAAAGAAATTTGGCTGTTCAAATCCACTTCCCATTCAGGCTCCAGGTTTTACTACAAAATTTATGAATGTTCTTCTATAGGATTTGCATATCTTTTTCCACAGAGGACCATATTTGTCCAATCCTTGGCTCCTTTCCTCACTTTAAAAAATAAATTTGGTTCGTCAGTTGAAAAGTGTTCATTGAAGGCCTACTCTACCATTTTGGTCCAGAAATGGACTACCTCTCTCTACTCTCATTTCCTTAAACATGGAATTTTTAAAAAAAATGGACACTTCCTTTGCTCAGTGCACCAACTTTTTTGAGAGCTATTGTCCCAGTCTCTAGACAGCTGGCTTTGACCAGAGTTTTGAAGCCAAGGAGAGGCATTGAACTCAGGAAGGAAAAAGGGCTTTCAGGATGGAGTGGTGTCTTTGAATAATGATAACTAACATTGATTAAGCAGTCACCAGGCACTTTTAAGCTTTATGTCATACAATCCTCAAAATAATGCTTTTGAGGTAAGTGCAATTGTTCCTTTTTTCCAAGTTAGGGATTGAGCCCTTACTCTATGCCTTTCTTACCATGGCAAGGGAGCACCAGAGGGAGAGCAAGAAGCATTGGATTTCATTTCCAACAACTGTAGTGATCAATTTGTGGTTTATATCTCACTGTGCCCTGTGAGGTAGTCTAATTAAATCAGTCCTATTTTCTAGCTGAAGAAATATATACAGAAGATACTGCTGTACAATTAGAAAAGCAAAGAAAAGAATTTATTCAAATATATTGGAAGAATTGTATAACAGGGACAAACATGAGTTTGCAAAGTGTATAGTAAGGTCTCTGGATATATCCAAATATAAATTAGAAAAAATTGTAAATTCTATAATATAGTATTGATTTACATGCTTTATTTTTATTTTTTATTATTTTTATTGAGTTATAGTCAGTTTACAATGTTGTGTCAAATTCCAGTGTAGAGCACAATTTTTCAGTTATACATGAACATACATATATTCATTATCACATTCTTTTTCTCTGTGAGCTACCACAATATCTTGTATATGTTTCCTTGTGCTATACAGTATAATCTTGTTTATCTATTCTACATATGCCTGTCAGTATCTACAAATTTTGAAGTCCCAGTCTATCCCTTCCCACCCCCTGCCCCCTTGGCAACCACAAATTTGTATTCTATGTCTATGACTCTGTTTCTGTTTTGTATTTATGATCATTTGTCTTTTTCTTTCTTTTTTTTTTTTGTAGATTCCACATGTGAATGATCTCATATGGTATTTTTCTTTCTCTTTCTGGCTTATTTCACTTAGAATGACATTCTCCAGGGACATCCATATTGCTGCAAATGGCATTATGTTATCATTTTTCATGGCTGAATAGTATTCCATTGTATAAATATACCACTTCTTTATCCAGTCATCTGTTGATGGACATTTAAGCTGTTCCCATATCTTGACTATTGTAAATAGTGGTGCTATGAACATTGGGATGCAGGTGTCTTTTTGAAGTAGGGTTCCTTCTGGATATATGCCCAGGAGCGGGATTACTGTGTCATATTTTAAGTCTATTCCTGGTCTTTTGAGGAATCTCCATACTGTTTTCCACAGTGGCTGCACCAAACTGCATTCTCACCAGCAGTGTAGGAGGGTTCCCTTTTCTCCGCAGCCTCTCCATACATGCTTTATTTTTTAAATAATGCTTTTTTCTTATTTTACAGGTTAGGAATTATGGCTTACAGACGTTAAGTAAGTTGATAAATAAAATAAAATAAAATAAGAAAGAATACAATGAGGTATAAAATAAAAATATAGCAAAATTTTAAAAATAAAAATAAGGAAATAACATCAGCAAGATGGAAGTCTAGGAGGTCCTAATGTTTGCCTCTCCCACAAAAACTGTATATAAAGACAATAAATAAAATACAAACTGACAAAAATAGCTCTAGAAAGCTCTGGACTACAATGAAGAAACAGTAGAAACTCTGAAGAGCTTAAACACTGAAGATGGCTACATAGAAAAACATACGAAGTATTTTGCCTCTGTCTTCCCAACTGCCAGTCCAGAGAAGCTTGGCATTTAATGGATCCCCTTGGAAGAATTTCACCACATAGGTAAGGAAGTGCAGGAGAACCCCAAAACCTCACCTTCATGGATGCTTGAAGCCTTTGCTACTGAGGTCCCCCAATGTCTTCACTAATGCTGAAGCCAGTTGATGGAGCCTGGAGTCCCCACTGCTGTGTCTCCTCCCTGAGGCTGGAGGTGTTGCTGCAGTGAGACCTGTTCCCAAGGGCCCCAGTCACTGCTGTGCCTAGCCCTCCAGGATCAGTCAGGACATTGCAGTGCTTTGCCGTCTACAGTATCAGAGCTGCCGCTGTTCTGCACTCCACCTCCAGGTCCTACATTGTGGCTTTGGCCCACTATAACCAAGGCTGCACTGCTGCTACTCTGCATTCTGATCCCAGGTAGTAAGTCAGTGCTGTAACCCACCATTACTGGGACCACACTTTTGCTGCTTGTATCCCATCCCTAGAATACTCCTAACATGCAGCTTTAATGGGTCATCATCAGGCCCAGCTGCTGCTGTTCTGCAACTTCACCCTGGGTTCTAAATTGTGGCTTTGACCTACTGTCACTGGATGCACTATTGCAGCTCTGTGCCTTGCCCTTGGGATTCTAAGACACAGCTTTGACTGGCCATCACCACATCCAAGCTGCTCTGTTCAATGACTGCCCTCTGGGGCCAGAGTCTGAAGTTTGACTCACCTTGCCTAGGGTGTGCTGCTACTGGACACTGTGCCCTGGGCCCAAGCCACAGCTGCACCCTGAAGACAGATCTCTTCATATTATCCAATCAGAATAAAGATAAGAAAAAGTGAAGAAAGTCTATGTGAATTATAGGATACTATCAACTGAAAGAATATCCACAATATGGGAGTATCAGAAAAATAAGAGTGAGATAAAAGGACAGAAAACCTTTTTAAGGAAGTAATGGATGAAAATGTCCCAAACCTGGGGGAGATATTGTCATCCAGGTACAAGAAGCTCAAAGATCCCCAAACAGATTCAACTCAAAAAGATCTTTAACAAGATACAATATAATCAAAATTTAAAAAGTCAGAGAGAATTTTGAAAGCAGCAAGAGAAAAAAGACTTATCATGTACAAGGGAACCCAAATAAGATTATAAGCAGATTTCTCAGCAGAAACCTTGTGAGCCAGGAGATAATGGGATGATATAATCAAAGTATTGAAAGAAAAATCTCTACTAACCAAGAATACTTTACCCAGGAAAGCTGCTCTTCAGAAATGAAGGAAAGAAAAAGACTTTCCCAGACAAACAAAAGCTTAAGAAATTTAACACCCCTAGACCTGTCTTACAAGAAATGCTAAAGTGAGTTCTTCAAGCTGAAAAAAAGGATGTTCCTTAGTAACATGGAAACATGAAAGTATAAAATTCACTAGTAAAGGAAAGCATATAGTCAAATTGAAAATACTCTAATACTGCAATGGTGGTGTGTAAATCACTTTGAACTCTATCATATAGGTTAAAAGACAAAAGTATTAAAAATAACTGTAGCTCAAATATTTTATTAATGGATACACAATACAAAAATATATAAATTGTGACATCAATAACAAAACATCAGGGGAGGCAAGTAAAAGTACAGAGCTTTTGTATGCAATTTAAGTTAAATTGATGTAGTTTTAAAAGTACTGTTATAATTACAAGATGTATTATGAAAGCCTTAAGGAAGCCACAAGTCAAAAACACATAATATATACATAAATGATAGTGAGAAGAGAATCAAAGAATACCACTACCAAAAAAAACTTCAGTTCACAAAGAAAGATAGCAAGAGTGGGAGAAAAAACAAAGGAACTGCAAAAAAAAAAAAAAAAAAGAGATAAATTAACAAAATGGCAGTAATTACTTTAAATGTAAGTTGTTTAAATTCTCCAATTACATGACATAGAGTAGCTGAATGGATTAAAAAAAAAAAACAAGATCCAAATATATGCTGCCTGGGGGAGACTCACATATGCTTTGAGGACATGCATATATTGAAGTAAAGGGTTGGAAAAAGATATTCTATGAAAATGGAAACCAAAAGAAAGCAGGAGTAGCTATACTTATATCATACAAAATAGACTTTACCTCCAAGGCTGTAATAAGAGACAAAAAGATCATTATATAATGATAAAGGAGTTAATCTATCAAGAGGATATACCAATTATAAATGTATACACATCTAATATAGAAGCACCTAAATATATTAAACAATAAACAGATCTGCAAGGAGACATAGACAGCAATACAATCATAATAATACATGTTTGCAGATGACATGATCTTATGTATAGAAAATCCACCAAAATAATAAATGAATCAGCCAAGTTGCTGGATATAAATCCAACATGCAAAAACCAGTGTGCTTCTGTACACTAATAATGGATTATTTCAAATACAATTAAAAAGCAATCCTACTTGCAACAGCATCTAGTTAATAAAATAATTAGAAATAAATTTAACCAAGAAGATGAAAGACCTGTACACTAAAAACTTTAACAGGCTGATGAAAGAAATTAACAAAGACACAAATAAGTGGAAAGATACCCCATGTTTTTGATAGGACATATTAATTTTTTAGGTCAATAAAGGTGATCAAAGGCGATCTACAATTCCAGTGCAATCCCTATTAAACTCTAATGGCATTTTTCACAGAAATAGAAAAAACTATCCTAAAATTTATATAGAACTACAAGAGACTTCAAATAGCCAAAGCAATCTTGAAAAAGGTGAAAGAGCTGGAGGCATCACACTACCTGATTGGAAACTATATAACAAAGCTATAGTAATCAAAACATTATAGTATAAGTTAAAAAAACAGGCCCACAGACCAGTGGAACAGAATAGAAAGCCCAGAAAAAAACCTATGCATATATGGTCAACTAATTTTTGACAATAGGGAAAAGATAATCTCTTCAATAATTGTTGTTGGAAAAACTGTATATCTACATGCAAAAGAATTCAACATCACTAATTAGAAAATACAAACCAAAACCATAGTGAGATACCTCACACCTGTTAATAGTTATTATCAAAAAGATAAGAGAGATAAGAAATATTAGTGAGGATGTGGAGAAAAGAGAACACTTTTACACTGTTGGTGGGAATGTAAATTGGTATAGCCATTATGGAAAACAATATGGATATTCCTCCCCAAAATTAAAAATAGAACTACCATATAATCCAGCAATTCTACTTCTGGATATATATACAAAGGAAATGAAATAAGTATCTCAAAGAGAAATCTGCATGCACATGTTTATTGCAGCACTATTTACAGTAGCCAAGATATGGAAACAATCTAAATGGCCATCAACTGATGAATAGGTACAGAAAGCATGGAGTGTGTGTGTGTATGTGTGTGTGTGTATCTGTGTATACACATATATAAAATGCACTATTACTCAGCCATTAAAGAAAAAAGAAATCCTGCCATATGCCACAGCATGGATGAACCTGGAGGACATTATGCTAAGTGAAATAAGCAGACGGGGAAAGGCAAATACAATGTGCTGCCGCCTATTGGTGGAATCTGGGCCAAAAGCTGATTTCATAGAAACTTAGAATAGAATAGTGATTGCCAGGGCTGGGGAGAGTGGGACATGGAGAGATGTAGGTTAAAGGGTACAAACTTTCAGTTATAAGAAAAATAAGTTCTGAGGATCTCTTGTATAGCACAATGCTTACAGCTAATAATACAATATCATATACTTGAAAGTTGCTGAGAGTAGATCTTAAGTGTACTTACCAAAAAAAAAAAAAGTTAACTATGTGAAGTGATGAATGTGTTAATAATCTTGATCTTAATAACCATTCTGCAATGTACATATATATCAAATCATCTTATTGTACATTTTAAATATATAAAATTATATTTGTCAATTATTTCTCAATAAAGTTGGGAAAAAAACAAATAATAAAAATAAGTTCTGATAACATAAAATATGAGGGAGATCTATACTTTAATGACAACTGTCTTCCTCCAAGACTTATTCAATTCACAAGTAAAATGCTCTAGCATATACAAATAAGGTAATGAAAATAATAGTTCTTCATTCCTATGAAGGACTGCCCCTGAGAGCTCAAAATGCTTCCAGTCCATTTTCTTCTTCCCCACACTAAAGTGCAAGCAAGTATATATTTTAAAGAAATTGTAAAGAAAAATAAGATAGTTTAAAAATACAAATGAATTGGGACAACAGTTAAATTCCAACACTAGGTGTTGCTGCTTTCCACGGTGGAATCCCTAGCAGGAATTAAGAAGCACCGTGGCCTCATTTCATACTTTAGAAACTTATTTTGAATTTTTGCCATCAAACTTTGCCAAAGAAAAATGGTTAGCTCAAAATAATCCCCGTGAATTATGCCAAAAATTGCATTTTGTCATCTGAGAGATTTGTAAGGCAACAGCTCTTGGCTGCTCCTGTGTTTTGTATTAGGCAAACAAGTGAACAGCCAGGCACTATTGTACTCAATAGTGTTGTATATTGATGAAAAGGTATCATCATAAGTGTCAAGAACCATTTGAAACTTCTCATTCCTTCATTCATTTATTCATTTATCTGGTTTGAATCTGAAGCAAGCCATACCTACCCTGCATTATATATATATGGGAATATTCTAATTCCATGCTGTCCCCCAATCTCATTCCTCCTTGGGCTCCTTAGTTGTTCTTCAGCGATTTAATATGGGTTTAACTTATCACACCTTTTGTTCTATTAAACTACTGTTTGTTCAAAGCCTGTCTCTCCTCTGCTCAGGCGAGTCTTTGCTTGTAACTTTTAGCTAAAACAACACAAACACCTAACAATCAAAGGTAGGTACACTGGTTTAGGGGTAGGAGGAGGTGGAAGTGGAAAATGGTGTTGAAAAGGTTTCAGTTCTTATAGTTTAAAAAGTGACTGTTGGATTCTGAGATCAAGATGGTAAAGTAAGAATACATGGAACTCACCTCGCCCCAACAGACACATCAAAAATACATCTAGCTGTAGAACAATTCTTATGGAAAACTAACTGGAACCTGGCAGAAGGACTCCTATACAACCAAGGCTATAAGAAAAATTTACACATAATTGAGTAGGATGAGAAGAAAAGCATTGAGTCAGGACCTGTGTTGCTGGGAGGGGACTAAGAGGAAAAGGGAGATCATAGAGACAGACTCTTGCCCTGGAGAGTGAGCAGTTCAAGTCACAGACTGGGTGTTCCAGTCTTGGGGTCCTACACATAGGAGACAAGCCCCCTTGGGAGCTTAGAGAACTGCTGGGACAAGTAGAAAGGCTACAGAAGCCTGGACTCCACTTGTGAGGAGTACGCAGGTGCTGACTTGCCCCAAGGCAGGGCAGAAAGCTTTGCCTTAGTTACTGCCAAGTTTCCTGTGACTGCCTCACTGTGCTCCCTAGCCCAAGCTCAGCAAACACCCCAGCTCCATAAACCCCATACCACAGTCCAGGACTAGAATTGGGGCAGCCCCACCTGGGAAAAGATGTGACTATGGGCTGTGCCTGAGTGGAGCTGCTGATACAAACATAGGCAGAACATCAGAGTCCTATAAGCACACAAGCCCCACTTGCTTCAGCAAAGATGCAGTGCAGGGAGAAGGAAACACACACACTTAAAAGGAACAGAACAAATACCTATCCTTCTCAAATTATTCCAGAAGATTTAACAGGAAAGAACCCTCCCAAAACCATTCTACAAGGCTACCGTTACCCTGATACCAAAACCAGACAAAAACACTACAAAAAAAGAAAATTACAGTCCAATAACTTTGATAAATATAGATGCAAAAATCCTCAACAAAATATTAGCAAATTGAATCTAAAAATATATACAAAGAATCATATACCACAATCAAGCTGGATTTATTTCTGAGTCACAAGGATGATTCAACATTTGCAAGTCAATCAATGTGATACATCACATTGACGAAAGGAAGTCTAAAAATCACATGATTACCTCAATAGACACAGAAAAATCATTTGACTAAATTCCACATCCATTCATGATAAAAACTTTCATCAAAGTAGGTACAGAGGGAACATATCTCGACATAATAAGGGCCACTTACCACAAACTCACAGCCCATATAATACCCAAAGGAGTAAAGCTGATACCTTTCCTCTAACATCAGGAACAAGACAAACATGCCCACTCTTTCCACTTTTATTTAACATAGTATTGGAAGTCCTAGCCACAGCAATCAGACAAGAGAAAGGAATAAAAGACATTCAAATTAGGAGAGGTAAAACTGTCACTATTCACAGATGACATGATACTTTATATAGAAAACCCTAAAGTCTCCACCCAAAAACTATTAGAACTAATAAATGAATTCAGTAAGGGTGCAGGACACAAGATTAATGTTCAGAAATTTGTTGCATTTCTATATACTAATAATGAGATGTCAAAATGATAAAGAAACAATCCCACTTAAAATTGCATCAAAAAATAAAATACCTAGAAATAAACTTAACCTAGGAGGTGAAAGACTTATACTCTGAAAACTATAAAACATTGATGAAGGAAATTAAAGATGTTACAAATAAATGGAAAGATATTCCATGCTCTTGGACTGGGAGAATTAATATTGTTTAAATGGCTATACTACCTAAAGCAATCTACAGATTTAATGTGATGTCTATCAAAACTCCCATTATATTTTTTCACAGAACTAGAAAAAGGAATCCTAAAATTCATATGGAACCACAAAATATTCCAAATTTCCAAAACAATCCTAGGGAAAAACAACAAAGCTTGTGGTATAACCATCCCAGATGTCAGACTATACTGCAAAACCATAGTAATCAAAATAGCATGTTATTGGCACCAAAACAGACACATAGATCAATGCAACACAATAGAGAGCCCAGAAATAAACCCACACGTCTATGTTCAATTAATCTATAATGAAGGAGGAAAAAATATACAATGGAGAAAAGACAATTTCTTCAACAAGTGGTACTGGGAAACCTGGACAGCTAATGTAAAACAATGACATTAGAACATTTCTTCAAACATATACCAAAATGAACTGAAAATGGTTTAAAGACCTAAATATAAGACCTGAAGCCATAAAACTCCTAGAAGAGAACATATGGGGAACACTCTTTGACATAAACAGTAACAATATTTTTTTTTGGAATTCTCCTAAGGCATAAGACATAAAAGCAAAAATTTAAAAATTGGACCTAATTAAACTTAAAAGCTTTTGCACAGCAAAGGAAACCACTGACAAAAGGACATCCTACAGAATGAGAGAAAATATTTTCAAGTAATGTGACAAACAAGGGGTTGATATTCAAAATATACAAACAGCTCTTACAACTCAATATCACAAAAACCAACAACCCAATCAAAAAATGGGCAGAAGATCTGAATACACATCTTTTTCCAAAGAATGCATGCATACAGATGACTAGCAGGCACACAAAAAGGTGCTCAACTTTGCTAATTATTAGAGAAATGCAAATCAAAACCACAATGGAGTATTACCTCACACTTCTCATAATGGGTATCATCAAAAGTATACATATAACATATGTTAAAGAGGATGTGGAGAAAATGGAACCTTTGTTCATTGTTGGTGGGAATGTAAATTGGTGCAGCCACTGAGGAAAGCAGTATGGAGTTTCCTCAGAAAACTAAAAATTGAACTACTGTATGAT
Organism: Camelus bactrianus; assembly: GCF_048773025.1. Classification (NCBI taxonomy): domain Eukaryota; kingdom Metazoa; phylum Chordata; class Mammalia; order Artiodactyla; family Camelidae; genus Camelus; species Camelus bactrianus. Next base: position 68,606,971 of record NC_133575.1, on the reverse strand, counting down.
TCAGCAATTCCACTCCTGGGTATATATCTGGAAAAAAACAAAAACACTAGTTCAAAAAGATACATGCACCCCAATGTTCACAGCAGCATTATTTACAATAGTCAAGACATGGAAGCAAACTAAGTGTCCATCAACAGATGATTGGATTAAGAAGATGTTGTGTGTGTATAAATACAAATATATACAGTAGAATATTATTCAGCCATAAAAATGAATGGCAATTTGCCACTTGCAGCAATGTGGATAGACCTGGAGAATATTATGCTTAGTGAAATAAGTCAGACAGAGAAAGACAAATACTGCATTGGATCATTTATATGTGGAGTCTAAAAAGTAATACAAAGAATGTATATACATTTGCAAAATAGAAACAGACTCACAAATATAGAGAACAAACTTGTGGTTACCAAAAAGAGAGGGAAGGGGGAAGGGACAAATTAGAGGTGTGGGATTAAGAGATAACAAACAATTATGTATAAAATAGAGAAGCAACAAGGTTATAATGTACAGCACAGGGAATTATAGCCCTTATTTCCTAATAATTTACAATGGAGAATAATCTACAAAAATACTGAATCACTATGCTGTACCCCTGAAACTAATATATTGTAAATCAACTATACATCAATAGAAAATAAAAAATAAATTTTAATAAAGTGACTTTTAACTTTCTGCCAAAGTATTGTTTTGGTAAAGCTCTGCATAAGTGTTGGAAGTGGCAGAGAAACCTTCCTCACAGACCCAAATAATTAACAAGTGATGTTGAAGTCTAAGCTGCACACAACATGGTAGTTTGGGGAGGTTAATTCAGACTTCTCTCTGGGTCCAAACATACTCTGGGGTGAGCAAAACAGTCAGTACTTGCAGAGGAGTTAGATTTACAATTTATGTAGATCCATGCAATTGGCTATGTGAGTGATTGTGCCAAGCGCATCAAATGAAAGACTTCAAAGGTTAAAAAGGCTTTGAGAGAGCATCTATTTCACCTTTCTATCTCTAGCTGGGATTAGAGCAGAATTATCCCACAAAGCTAAAGCAATTATTTATTCTTTCTCTAAAAAAAAAATCCAGACAAAGAGATGCTACAAACACTTCATGATATGTTCCAGTCTTATGCTTCTCATGCAAATAACTAACCCTAATATAATCAGGGTTACCATAGTAAACAATTTCCATTTCCATCACTTTGTGCAGTGAGCAGGGCAAACAAAGCCAGCAACAAGAGGCTTTGCATATGGCATGCACAGCTGCTAACCAGAGAACAAATTATATGCATATTTAGCACTGAAAAGATTCTAAAGCATGGAACAATCTCTACACACACGCACAGCCTTCCCGCTCCCCCCAGAGTAATCAGCTAATAATACAGAAGCTAATCATGAGGATGTATGCGGGAGTTGTTCGCATTTATAATGTTTAACATTTTAGCCTTTGTCTCAGAAAATGTTCCCTGCTCTAATTTCCTTTTTTTTTTTAATTGAAGTATAGTCAGTTTACAATGTTGTGTCAATTTCTGGTGTACAGCATAATGTTTCAGTCATACATATGCATACATATGTTTCTTTTCATATCTTTTTCATTATAGGTTACTACAAGATATTAAATATAGTTCCTTGTGCTATATATACAGTAGAAACTTGTTTATCTATTTTATATACATTAGTTTCTGCAAATCTCGAACTCCCAATTTATCCCTTCTCATCTCCTTCCCCCCTGGTAACCATAAGTTTGTTTTCTATGTCTGTGAGTCTCTTTCTGTTTTGTAAATAAGTTCATTTGTCTTTTTTTTTTTTTAAGATTCTACATATGAGTGATATCATATAGTATTTTTCTTTTTTTCTGGCTTACTTCCCTTAGAACGACAATCTCCAAGTCCATCCATGTTGCTGCAAATGGCATTATGTTGTCGTTTTTATGGCTGAACAGTATTCCATTGCATAAATATACCACATCTTCTTTATCCAGTCATCTGTCAATGGACATTTAGGTTGTTTCCATGTCTTGGCTATTGTAAATAGTGCACTATGAACATTGGGGTGCAGGTGTCTTTTTGAATTACAGTTCCCTCCAGATATAATGTTCCCTGCTTTTAAAATGGGGTTCAATTCCTACTTGTTCTTGTAACAAAATCCAAGCCTCACTGGAAGGACACAGTCCCTATCAACTCTGTTGTGCCTAAGGGGAGTTTCATCAAAATACCCATTGCTTCACAGAAGCCACTCCTCCCAATGCATCTGCAAAGATTAAGATCTATTTTAACACATCTGTTAAGAAAAGGGCTGGCTTAGCCAAGGCCACTGCTTCTGCTTGACTTATGGCCCACCATTGCTGGTCCACTATATGCTACTGGGACTGCCCTTCCCTTACTCTCCAGAGTTCTGGGGCAGTTGCCACCTCCTCTGTAGATTGTTTCTCCTGATCAATGTACTTTAAGAGACTTAATACCACCACAATTGCTCTTTTTGTATTCTGATCCTAAGTACTGTTGATCTAGAGCCCCTTCAGCTAGAATTTTGCCCTTTACTAGGGTGTTTTTGTTTGGTTTTAAACTGCCAGACAGAAGCTTTTCCTCTCAGAACTGTTTTTCAACATATCAGTCTGAGGCAGAGCAGCAACTCAGCTGACATATAGTCTTCAAAAAATAGCCCTATGAAACATACATAGATTCAGTTTCTTCTATTGATGATGTAGACAGAAGAGACTCTCACAGATTGTGGGAGAAATTTTTGAAATGATGCACCATGCATGCTTGCTTAAGTGCTTTTCTCTTCATAATGTCACTAGATTTGGACCTGTGGCCACCAATCTCAGTTAGACCCAGGGCTGCCATTTTCCCTTGTATTGAATCTACTATTGTAATAAATGTGTGTTCTCCAAGACAGAGGTGTTCTAGTCTAGCTGTATATCATAAACTCCCAGGAAATTGTGAACATCTATATTTCCAGGTCCTACTCAGTCCTTCTCAATCAAAATACTCAAAAAACTACCTGGGTTAGAGTTGGGAATGACATAAGCAAGATGTGAGACTAGAAAGTTCCAGGCCCTCATTCTCCTACACAAATATTAAACACACACACACACACACACACACACAACTAGATACTGACTAAACTAACTTTATAAGAACCCTAAAAATAATTCAAAGATTTAACAGTAACCAAGTGAACGTCCAATCAAGAAAAAGCCACATTCAAAATGGTAAGAAACTGGGGGATGGTGGAGCTCATTGGTAGAGTGCGTGTTTAACATGTATTAGGTCCTGGAGTCAATTCCCAGTACCTCCATTAAGATAAATAAATAAATCTAATTTACACCCCCCCCAAGAAAAACACAAGAAAAATGGTAAGGAATTTGGTGACATATTTACTTGCCCTTGTCCACTCCGTCCCTAGAAATGGTCCTAAATCCCTTCCCCAGAAGTGGAGGGTACAGAGCAGACCAACTTTGAAATTTTCTAACTTACCTTTGGGCTGCCTGAGAGATTGGTCTCTATGTAACCTAACTCAAATCTTAGGATAGGAAAAGCCACAGGAAGCAGTGGGCAAAGCTCCAAATGTCAACCGATGGGTGCACAGATAAACAAAACACGGTATATACATATAATGGAATGTTACTCAGCTTTGAGAAGGAAGGGGATTCTGACACATGCTATATTATAGATGAATCTTGAAGACCTTATGCTAATGAAATAAGCAGCTATGGAAGAACAAATGCAATATGATTTCACTCATATGAGGTACTTAGAGTAGTGAAATTCAGAGAAACAAGACAGAAAGCAAAATGGTGGTTTCCTGGGGCTGAGAGGAGAGGGAAATGGGAATTGATTATTTAACAGGTACAGAGTTTCCAGTTTAGGAAGATGAGAAAAGATCTGGAAATGGATTGTGGTGATGGTTACACAACAATGTGAATGTATTTAATGCCACTGAACTATATACTTAAAATGGGTTTTAAATGGTAAACAAACACCCCCCCCCTCACAGATGATTCTGAAACAGCCAGGTCTTTAAGAATTACTGCTCTAAAATTTCTCCTTCTTAAAGCCCCTCTCTTCAGAAACAAGTGCAAAATGGAAGATCCTGAAGAGTGGCAGGAGTGAGACGGTTAGTAGAGAAATGCGAAAGAAAGACCTCTTTTGCCACCAAAGACTTAAATGAAGGCCTTCCGTCTTAGAGCCATTTGGTGTTCTAAAAGTCACTGGTGAGGCAGCTATCTCAGCTGGAATGAAAGGTGACATTTCGTGTCTTGCAGCACTGGTCAGATGTGACAGATGCTGTTTAGGATTTCCCAATGAAAGCTATTTGCTATTTCCAACTCCACAGATCCTGATTTTGCCCTGAAGCATTCTCTGAAAAGGTAGTGTTTGGCTTGGAACCAAAATTGTCTTCTAAGCACTTTGAAAGCCAAGCAGTGATTTCTCTGCCAGTTGCAAAGTATTTTCAATAATGTTAAATACCTTCCCTTTCAAATCACTGCTAACTTAGAGAAACTAGAAAAGCTTTTAATCCTAATCAGCAAATTTCTCATCAATTAGATTGGCAAAGACCTGACACAAGATAAAACAATGTGAAGATAAAATTCGGTGTTTTTTTGTTAACCACTGCCCCGAGCATTTTGTCTTATTTAAATAATCCATTAACAAGTTTACGTAGCACCGAGAGCTATCTCTAGGCAAAACTGTAAAGCAGTCAGAAATGCAATTTTATTTCTTCCTCCTCTCCTTTTCTCCTTTTCAAGTTCCCCAACCCTACCTGCTTCATTAAAACCTACTGTTTAGAATGCCACATCTTGACAACTGGCAAAATGATTTCATATTACCAGATACTTGGAGCATTATATAAAACTAATATTTGAAAATAGAACTGTCTGGACACCTTAATTAATTAAGAAGAATGATTTACTAATGGTTGAATTTTAGGTACCCCAAGAAGTCTCCAGAAAGGGAGAGAGTTAAGAGATGAGAAAACTTTTTCCAGTATTTCTCAAGTCATACCAAGCATTCTAACCATAATGATGGCCCCACTATCATTTTCTTTAACCACAGTTTTACTTATCTCACACTTATTTAAGATGAGCAATCCCCTAATCAAGTTCTTACATGTTTTGATGATTAGAAGTCTTTATTAGGCCAAAAAAAAAAAAAAAAAAAAAAAGACACTGGGAACTCCTTTTACTGCCAGCTCACAGGGGAAAAGAAACATGTTTTTATCTCCTCTCCTGTTTATTCTTTTTAATCTCATTTCCTAGAGAGGGAGCATTCTGTTCTTTTTCAAGGTAGCCAAGAGGCAGATGGAAGGACTAACTTCAAGGAGTCTTTGAGTCTCATACTATCTACAAAACAGATAAACAAGGTCCTAATGTCTAGCACAGGGAACTATATTCAATATCACGTAATACCCCATAATGAAAAAGAATATATATATGTATAACTGAATCACTATGCTGTACACCAGAAACAAATACAACATTGTAAGTCAACTATACTTCAATTAAAAAATTTTTTTTAAATCCTATGTGGCACTATATCATTGAAAACCCAAGATTCTAAAATTGGAGACCAATTTTTAAATATTACTGTTCATTTACAAATTTTTACCTAGATATAATGGTATATTTATGGGATTCCTAATCTAAAAAATATCTTAATTTTTGGCTTCTGATGCTCTGTTCTGAAGGTTTCTCCCAAAATGAGGCAGCATTAAACAGATCATAATTGTTTATGAAGTGGATTTTCCCTTTATCCATGCCACCTAGATCAGCATCGCCCTAAGATTTATTCCAAAGAGTACAAAGAATTGCTTATTCAATTGGAACTGCATTATTTCCCCCAAACAACTGGGTCTCTTACTTTCATCAAACTTTTTCCTTCCATAATTTAAAATTTGTTGTTATTTTGTCCATGGGAAATGGAAATTTGTAAATGCTGTGCATGTACTCATTATTAACCACAGTAAGGAGAGAAATAACTCACTTGTGTCAAAAGCCAAAAATTCAGACCACTTACTATGAAAACTTATTTTGGTATACTATAGGAAGCAGGTTACTCTATTTGAAAATATGCTAGAAATCATTTAGGTAATAGATTGGTTGGTAAATATCTGTAAATATCATCATTCTACGTCCTCTCCATAACCATTATTCTCTAAGGTACCTTCCATTTCTCCTTTATTCAGTTTATTATCTTTCCTTTTGGAATACTACTGAATTTTTCTAGAACACTAAAAAGAACCAAAAATTTAATTTATAACATAATAGAAGTCTGATCAAAATATGATACTTGTGTTGGCAGAAGATTTAGTGAAAATCCAGTTAGGGCACACAATTGAACCACATACAAATGCTCATTTTCTTTGACAGAAATTTTAGTTGTGTCAGTAAAAAGCAGTGAAGAACTTATCTAATTCAGAATATTTTTATATCCTTGAATGTATATTTTATCTGCTCCTAGAATTAACACAGTATTTTTCCAATAAATCACTGTATTAATATACTTTCTGTTTTGTAATAATATTTCTGATAACTAATGAGACTCTTGATGCCATTTATTCATTTTTTCTTGTTCTCACTTCTTGGTTTGTTTGGTTTTTTAAATTGAAGTATAATTGACCTAAAACATTATATTAATTTCAGGTATATGATATAATGATTCATATTAATATATATTGTGAAGTGATCACCACAATAATTCTAGTTAATAGTTGTACAAGAATTGAAAGAGATTTGGAATTTAAAATGCTTGAAAGAGATTTGGAGCTTTAACTAAACATAATAGAAAAATTTAAATAGAAAGTGGAACATAAGAGTAAGAGCCTAAAACTACAAGAAAACATTTGTTTGGACATAAGAGATTAGGTACAACAAATCACTAATAAAAATGTAATTATTGCGGGGAGGGTATAGCTCAGTGGTAGAGTGTATGCTTAGCATGCACAAGGCCCTGGGTTCAATCCTCAGTACCTCCATTAAAATAAACAAATAAATAAACCTAATTACCCCCTAAACAAACAAACAAATTTTAATGTACTTACCTTTAGGGATTCAAAGGAAAAGAAAAATTACATTATTAAAGACCATGTGAATGAAATTTTCTGAAATAGTTTTGAGATGCTGGGATTTCATGGGCCAGTAAAATCCCTGTCCCTTCCCCTAAATTATAGCAACAAGCATGAGGTTGCCAACTTTTAATTTTGCTTATTAAGATAATTACAATTATAATTCACTTTTATTGTCATTTCACACCCATAAATATGACACAATTCTAGAATAAAAGACAAAAAATGTAATATGGTTAGCATTATGAAAAAATACATTTGCCCTATTTTTCTCAGTTTTCTGGACTGGCACTGGTCAAGTAATAAAATGTTATTTGGGAACACCATTCCACAGTATCCCGGACAAATATAAAATAACAACATTGCAAGAAGGGTTAGGCTATGATATTTTAGAGCCATTGTAAGACAGCTTTCTCCCTGTGGGTTTGCGGGGAGTGAGTACTTTCACAGTATTTCCCCCCTGTCACTTAGCTAGTTTGGCATAAAATGAGATATAGAGATACGTAGAGCAAACAAATAGAAAACCATCAACAAAGCAAAAAGACAACTTACTGAATGAGAGAAAATATTTGTAAATCATACATCTGATAAGGGGTTAATCTCCAAAAAATATAAAGAATTCATAGAAGTCAAAAGCAAAAAATAAAATCTGATTAAACAATGGGCAGAGGATCTGAACAGACATTTTCCAAAGAAGACATACAGATGGCTGACAGACCCACAAAAAGATGCTCAACATCAGTAATCAGGGAAATGCAAATCAAAACCACAATGAGATACCACCTCAACCTCTTAGGATGGCTATTATCAAAAAGACAAGAAATAACAAGTGTTGACAAAGATGTGGAGAAAAGGGAACCCTTGTACACTGTTGGTGGGAATGTAAATTGGTGGAGTCACTATGGAAAACAGTATGAAGATTCCTCAAAAAATTACAAGTAGAACTACCACATGATCCAGCAATTTCACTTCTGGGTATTTATTCAAAGAAAATGTAAATACTAATTTGAAAAGATATATGCACCCCTATGTTCATAGCAGCATTATTTACAGTAGCCAAGATAGGAAAACAACCTAAGAGTCCATCAACAAATGAATGGATAAAGAAAATGTGACATACATATTATATGAAAATATATATATATATATAATTAACCCCAAAAGAGAAAATGATTATATATAATTAATCAAAAAAAAAAAAAAAAAAGAGAGAAGGAAATTGTGCCATTTGTGATAACATAGATGAATCTTGAGAGCCTAATGCTAAGTGAAATAAGTCAGGCAGGAAAAGACAAATTCTCTATGATCTCACTTACACGTGGAATCTAAAACAAAAGCAAAAAACCCCCACACTCATAGATATGGAGAGCAAATTGGTGGTTGCCAGAGATGGGGGTTGGGAGCGGGCCAAATAGGTGGAAGGGGTCAACAGGTACAAACATCCAATTACAAAATAAACAAGTCATGGGGATGTAATGTACAGCACGGCAACTATAGTTATGAATACTATATTGCATATTTGAAAGTTGTTAAGAGAATAATCTTAAAAGTTCTTATTACAAGAAAAAAAAGGGTAACTGTGTATGATGATGGATGTTAACTATTTTTAGAACAATTATTTAAATATTTCAAAATAGTTCCAAATACTAACAGTAGGTGGTGCTAGTGACTTTCTAACAAAATAGTTTTACCCTTAAATTTACTACAAAATGGGGGAAAAATTGGATGAGTTACGACTTGAACAAATGACCAAAGTTTTAGGATTTTAAAAGGCATTAAGGTTAAATTCTAAATTAATTGGTTAAAACAACATTTATTACTTGGGGTACAACAATTGTCACAAATTCCTTTTCTCTGACTTTAGTGCCATTTTATACCTGAATATGTCATGAAAATACTTTTGAGATAAAACATGGATCTAAATGTCAATTCCTGACTATTTTTGTAGAGGAAAAGAGCCCTTAGAATACTGCTAAGATAACTCTCAAAAGGGCCTTTGTGGCATGTTGAAAAGTGTACATTCAAATCATTAGCATGCTCTGAATAGAAGAAATAATACATTGAGTCACAAGCATTTGCAGTTTAGCGTGGCCACTGAGAAATAAGCAAGCTACTTTTTTCATGTAAAATAGCTAACAAAAATGTAACTTTCATTTATTGTTATCCTCAGGAATAATCTGTTTAAAAATTGTGAAATTTCAAAAAAAAAAACCAAAACCAAAAAATTGGGAAATTTCCATGGAAATACACCACATGAAAAACAAACTCCTTTGGATTCATAATGCATTTAGTTTGTGTGATAATGTGATAATGGCAGTGCAGTTACCATTCGGTGATTGTTGCTTCTGAAAATCTTTTTGGCTAAGATATATTATAATAGAGTCATAAGTTACAACTAATCTCATTCTTCCATTTCATTTTTATTCACATTCTTGGAAACTGGATTTCCCAATGCATTTCTAAAATTAAACACATATGGTCCTGGGGAGTTTGAGCTGGTCTAGGCTAGGAGGGGGGTGGAGAGACATGAAATGGCTCATTATTTTGTTCCAGTGCTTTGCAGCATTCAAATGTTGAACTGTTTTTGTCCCCCCTAGGGAGAACTAAACTAATGGGCCTCCATGGAAGTCGTAGAATGTGAATCATGTCAAAACTATCTAGCGAAGCTTTGAAAAGCAAAGTTTTAAACATGTTTTAAACATTTAAACCTTTAAAATGATCATAGTCCATCAAAATCCCATCCATGTCTCAATAAAGTACACTTATGGAAACTATTATAAGTTGATTCTTGCCTGTCTACAAATATTATACTCATTTTGAGAGGGGGAAAAATGAAGGAATACATTTATACAAGTTTATTAAAATGAACTAGTTAATCCTCGGCCAAAAACCAGTTGCTTCATTGAATTTAGGTTTTTTTAAGCAAGCAAGTTTAAACAGTCAAAGAGATCCCAATTCTGTAGGCTATCTTGATTTGTGAAAAATCACTAAAACATTTTCCACATAATAAATAGAGCCACTAGGATATAATTTGTCAGTAGCCTTGGGACCTTAAGACTTTTTACACTGGCAAAGTGAAACATTAAAATTTTTAAAACTCAGGAGAATGCCATCTTTTATTCCTAAGCATTTTGGACTATTTGCAAAATGAAAGCTCTATTCTCAGATGCTTTTGCAAATAATCCACTGAGCCCATATGGAAAACATCATGCATTTTGGAGGTGTTGCATATAATTTATTTTACATCACCATTACAGAAACCACCATAATGATTTAATTAGAAGACATGTTTTTTGGTCTTGTGTTCCTCTAACTGCTTTACCTGAAACCCCTGGTTCCTGACTAATTCTTGAAATTGCCCTGAATTGCAATATGAAATGGAGAGAATTATGTGCACAATTCCTCCTGTTACTAGAAAATGTATAGTTTTATGTGACAGTTCTATCAGAATTGAAGGTTCTAATTTTTTTTTCTAACTTGCAAAACTGACCATTGTGTTTAAAGCAGTAAAGCCTCATTTATTTCAGAGTGTTATCTGTTTATTCTCTGCAAGTCCACATTGGAAATATAACCCAGAGGGAATAAGAATTAGCCCAATTGCTGTTATATGGAGCTCAGAGCCGACACTATACCATTACTGTTAGGTGGTATCACTATGAAAATTTCAAGACCTCAATATATAAAATTACTTACTTAAAATGTTAAGAATAATCATGGTAAAAATTTACATTCCTAGCCCTGTGAATTTTAAGCAGGAAAAAAGTAGCCAAATGTCATGCTGTCGTTTTAACACGGCTGTCATCCAGGAAGCACATTCCCATTCTATATTATCATCATATAATATGAAAATATATTTGAAAAGAGGAGGGAGAGAATAATTTTTTAAAAACACGTTTGGCCGCTCTTCCTTCAAAGTGAGACAGACCACACTGTCTCTGGAGTGTGTATCTAACTTTACTTTAAACTGAGCATCCAACTCCCACACCTTGTGATCTTTCTCTGGCCTACTGAGCCAGCCTATACTCTATCTATGGAGTATGAATCTCTCTGAATAAAGCTACCTTTACTCAAAAAAAAAAAAACCATGTTTTATTTGGACTCATTTTGAGAAATCATTCCATTTAATATAGCCCCTTAAACATATTTATCAAATTTAATGTATGTATACAGATAATCAATTTTTAAATGGGGCAATAGCCCCTCATTAAAGAATGGGAGGGGATGGACATTTTTGAACAGCTACTGTGTACTAGTGTCTTTGCTAGATGCTTTATATCTAGTCTTCATTTTATAGATATCTACAGTTGTTACTAGTGGAAAACAATCCCCTGAAAAAGTGTGAGATAATTGATTTTTATGTTCCTGCTTTAAACAAGAACCACAAATACTAGTAGGATATAGGGTAAATGGAATTTACATTAAAACTAGTGTATCAGAATAGCTAAGTTGAAGTTTAAAATACTTATGGTTTAAGAACAGAAAATAATCCCCTTAGTGAATAATATCTTTTATGGGTATCACATCCGAAAGGTAAATCTTCTGAAGAGTTAGGTATACTTTATTCAAAGTGAATTCATTCCTGGATATTAACCACTGAGGATGAAGAATGTCGCCTTCCAGATCAATAAATAAAGGATGTTGTGGCCATCTAGCCAGCAGCCACTGCAGCCACCCCCAGCGGTGCACCCTGAGGGGATCAGGATGGAGAGAAGTAAGATACTGGCCCTAAATAGTTAAGGTGCCTATCAAAGGAATGATTTCAATAAGCCCAGTCTCTTGCGTCTTCCCATACATAGAAAAGCACTAAATTCATTAACGTGAGATGTCTGGTTTTCTTTCACTAACAGTAATCTTTTGATGTTCTGATTACCTGTTATTTTTTGCATATGTGTATCCTGGCTCCTCCCTTACCTCTTGGGAGCAGTCCCTCAGAGATTATCTGAGAGGCTGCCTCCAGGGCTTGAGTCCTCAGAAAGTCCACTGAATAAAACATAATTCTCAAGTTTTAGGTTGTGCATTTTTTTCAGTCAACATCATTTACATATAAGTAACTGTCCTTTACAGAAAGAAATATTTGTATCAACTAGTATTATAAAATCTTATGACAGCCGTGCAGTATACAGTCCTGTCTCTGGCTAATGAGATACAAAATTGAATTTAAACAAAGCAAATGGTGTTAAATAGAACTATATCACAATTCCTTTAGTGCAACTGTTGTTGAGCTGGGTCTAACAGGTGAAGGGGTAAAGGGAGAAATAATGATATATTATTTTCTTTTTGTTCTAAAGGGAATATTTACAGAAGGGTCATTGTAATGTAGGTCATCACTTTAAGCTAGTTAGTTAAAGGGAAGAAAGAAAATCAAAATCAGAATGTCATTTTAGCCTTGGTGTTCTTACCCTTAAACTAAACATAGGTGGAGATGACAAGAAATAACATTCTTATGAATTGGAGTCACCATTAGATACCACTTTATGAAATTTCTTAAACATAGTCAATAAGTCCTAAGGGCATTGTTTATTGGACAAAAGCTGATGCTGAGTTGGGCCTTTCAATTTGAAATTAAAGTAACAAATGGAGAATGTGATGATTGTGACTGATAACTGCTTGATGCTCAGGATAGAAGTTTTACTAGAAAAGCCAGGTCTGGCCCAGTATGTGTGAGTCTTAGACCTAAAAAAGGAGTAATGACAAGGGCCTTTGACAGAAAATTTTGTTGATTGCAAAACATTTATTAACACCCTCTTATTTATGTGAATTCTTGGCTCTGGCCTATAGTAGGAAGGGCAGCACAGAGATGTTCTAGAATGTGGGAGGGGAATGGGAGGTCAAATCCAACTGGCTAAGGCAGGTGTCATTTCAGGATTCTGTGGGCTAGGAGTGCCTCAAGGACAAGGGCCATTCTTAATTCGTGGTCTGTAACTCTATATTGCCTAACTGCACCAAGTACTGGTGCAATAAACAGATGTTGATGATGATAATATTGTCGCTGAAGGGTTACACCTGCAACACAATGAGAAGCAGATGGGTGATCACAGACTTTGAGAGAATGGAAAATAACCTTTTTACTGAGTCAGTTGACCTACTACTGAAATATTTAAGCGCTTGCTAGGTATCATTCAAGACTGCTGCCCTCTAGGAGTCAGTCTGCTCAAATAATAACAAACATTATACAAATCCAATGAAACATTTATTCCACTTGCTTAAACAGATTCTCTCTTATTAGGCAGTGTCTTAGGTTTAACAAATTTGAAGTGGATTATCAGAGCAAGGGGAATTCTTAGAAAGATTTCAGGGAAAGATTTCAGGAAACAAAAGTCTATATATTCTACCCTCTAAGTAAGGGAAATATCAATATTGTATTTATTTCTAATAAAAGGTGAATATCCAAGCAATAATAATGTTCCAGAAACTACTACTCATGCCACAAAGCAAGATCAACCATAGGTAAATGGAACTAATGACAAGACAGTGGACTCTATTTCCCCTCCTCAAATATCTAATCATCAGTGTAAATCATTTCACGTCTAGCCATTGAGCAGAGGAATTGCAGTAATTTTCCAGAGAAGGTTCATCAGAAAAAGCCAAATTGAAACCAAATTTTCCAAAACTTCGATTCTTTTTGAAGACGGCCAATTCCTGATAAAAATATCTACCCTAGGGATTGCCTTATAAAAATATCTACCCTAGGGATTGGATGAGATGTTAATAGATTATGTTGTTATTCTACTTTGTGGTTTGAAAATTAAGAGAATAACCAAAGAGGTTGTATGAATAGAAAATATAAAAATAGCACTTAGAGATCAACGAAAGCTCATTGGAGCAAACTTTGATGTAGGTAGGAAACAAAAAGATATCATGAGGAAAGAACAGCTATAAGAGAGAAAGCATTACTTGGAAAGTAAACAGGACCTGGGTAGAAGAGAAATCTTGCTGTACCGTGGGTACTGTGGGAATCACAACTGTATGATTAAGGAAAAGTACCTTTGTTTATACTGAAGTAATAGGGATTTTTAAAAGTCATTGTCATAGAAAAATACTATTTTAAGGTGCTAGGATACTATGAAATAGTCAGTTATGCACAATCTTTTTCTAAAGCTGATTTTAGAGAACATCTCATAAATTGAGACAACTCTTGTGCAAAGGAAACAGCTGGGAAATAAATGTTTCATCCTTCCAAATCGACAGAATACCATGCTCTATTCTTTCTCCCCTGCATCTGAGGAAGTGGTGTTTCTCCTTTCCTGGCTTTTTTTTTTTTTTTTTCACTTATGCTCTTGATTCCATTTTCATCTCCACATCTCTGAAGCCTTGCCCCATCAATGGCCCCTTCTCTCTGTGTGTGATCTTTGATTTTACCTTTTTTCTATCCCTTCCTTTCTCTTAACCCACATGCATGCTCTGGTTTCCTTACCCTCAAATTAAAACAAGCAAACAAATACACTCTTTTCTTGATCCACTGACTTCTTTGAGCTCTATTTCTCTTCCTCTGTCCCATAATTAAACTTCTCAACAATTTATACTTACCGTTTTGCAGTTTGGCTACCATCTCATTTTGCTTCCACTCCTTTCTTGTAACAAACTACATTCTAAGCAGGGGCTCCTAAGCTAGTATTCACCCACAAAAATTCAGGATTCTCAGAACTTGTGTCAGACAAAATTAAATTTTGATTTTCACTAACCTCTAAGTGAAATTTGACATGTCCCTGTATTATGAATATAGGCAGAAAATCACCATTGTATTAGCTGTGACTCTGTCACCAATAGGAATCACAGATATTTTCATATCACATAATTGTCACTGCATATATCTCAAAATAGCATTTACACTCATCACTACTTTAGAATTAGGGTAGCTATTAGGTTGTACATGATGGCAGTCTTCCTGTCTACAAGTGTTTAATCCACATGGATAGCCAACTACTGCACAATCCTGCACCTATTGGCCATCCAGCCACCAAACAGTGAAGTCACATGTTCTCACATTGGTGACCCAAGCATAACCCTATCTATAATTTATAACTGATCAACACACAGAAGCAAGTGAGCCAATGACTACCCCAAAGTTAATTATTTATTTTTTTTCATTAAAAAGTTTTTAGTGGGGAGGTAATTAGGTTTACTTATTTAGTTTTAGAGGAAGTACTGGGGATTGAACCCAGGACCTTGTGTATGCTAAGCATGCACTCTACCACTTGAGCTATACTCTCCCTCTCCAAAGTTTATTTTTATTAAAGTGTTTTTATTCAAGCTGAGCAACAACAACCTTCACACCCATATGTTTTTGGAAAATAAAGCCTAGTTTTAAATTGCCTGTATTTTAAGCGCATTGTCTTGTTATTCAGTACATTGATAAATTAGACATATATTATTATATCACCAAATTTTAAAATGTCTTGATAACTACATTTCTATATAATAGATTTCTTTTAAAAGCCTACTTATTTTATTTTATGAATTTAAACGCATTATTCTGAGAAGTTACGTCTAGGCCTTACCAGATTGCCAAAGGGTCTATGGAACAAAAAAGGGTTAAGAACCACTGCTCTAGAGGGTCGCAAATAACGCTACATCCAATGGCTTTTTCTCCCAATCGATAATGAGAACTGTTCTTGTTCTTCTGAGATTTCAGCTAAACTGCAGAATGATGAGAACTTCTTTTCTTTTCTTATTTCTAGAACTTTTTCTTCCATAGCCTCTGACACTGTTGATCATCCCCTACAACTTGTCAATCTCTTCTCCACTGGTGCACACGGTATTGCAACACCTTGATTTTCATATTTCTCTAGTTGTTTCTCCTTGGTCTCTCACACAGACTTCTCATTCTTCATCCCATCCTTCAGTTTTGAAACCTCAGAGTGATCTTTGACTTTTCCATCTCCTGCAAAGCTAATGTCAAATCAGTTTCCAAAACTTGTTAATTCTTATTAATAATGTCTCATACATATCTCTTATTTCTCATTATCACTGTCACCACCTTAGTCCAGGTCCTCAGTGCTTGGTTCCAAAACTACTAGAACAGCCTCCTAATTGGTATCCTTCACATAAGTCCCTCTCCCTTCTAATCTATCCAACACACATCTATCCAGTGTTTCCAGAATACTGTTTCTAATGCACCAGTTTGATTAGAAAATTCCCCCTCTTTAACTTTGCCTTCAAGGTTTTCTTCAGTGTAAACCTGGCTTGCCTTCAAGGTTTTATCAGGTTCTTTGGTCTAAGCAACAAAATTGGCTAATGAAAGAAAAAAAAAAGAAAGAAAAAAAATGAAATACTTATTGAAAGGACAGAGGGTACCTCACAGAATTGAAGGACCAACTGAAGAGGGCCAGGCTTAGAAGTAGCATAAACTAGGAAAGATTCAGAATTTCAAGTAGGAGAAGTGGATGAACCAACCGTTTTTCTCTCATTATTTTACTCTGCTCAAAACCCAAACTCCAGGAGAACATTAAATGGACCTAGCTTGGTTTACATGTCCATTCCTTAGCTAGGAAGGGTAGGACTCTTTGACTTAAATGTCTATCAAGACTATTCATATTAGAGGAAAATTAATTCTGCCACAGAATTTCTAAAAAGAGGTAACGCAGGCTAGACAGTGCTACACAATGTCCACTACAAAGGTTCTTTTCTTATAAAGCCCCAACATACTTTCCAGATGTCTCTTTACTTTCATACATGCTCAATGCTCCAGCCAAACTGCTCCACTCACATTTTCCATGGGTAACGCCTAGTACTTGTCTAAGTTTGTAACTTTGTTCATATCATTCCTTCCCTCAGGTAAGTCTTGGTCTTTCCTCTTCTGTTGAAATCCTGCTCACTCTTTAAGACCCCAAATTAAACATCCCTAAATCCTGACTGGATTTAGACAAAAATCATCTCTCATTTTGCGGCCTTTGTACTACCATTTTAGGGCAGTTATCTCAAACTGCCTGTATTGTGATTGTGTTTGAACAAGTCTTATCTCCCCTACTAGAATGTAATCTCTGTCGGAATAGAGAATCAACCTTCACCACAGGCTTTATATATAGTCGGCGGTCAATAAATACATTGGGGGGAGGGGCGAGGCGTTCGGGCGCGACCGCGGCGACGGCGGCGGCGGTGGCAGGAGCTGGCCTTGGGACTCGGGGTCTCAGGCTTCCGGATCTCGGGTGCAGAGGTGAGCGTCGCGTGCTGCTGCCCATCGGACCGGAGGTAACACCTCAGCCCCTGCGGCTGAGAGAGGCGGGGCCCTGCCGAGGGGTGGGGGCACTGGGCCGCGTCGGGACCCAGGGCCATGGCCTGGCTGAGGCGTCCGCGGTTCCCTGGGCTGGCCAGCTGCGTTTCTCCCTGTGCCACTCTGAACCCCATTCCTGCCGGGGACCTGGTCTGTCCCAGGGAGCCCGGCCTTCCCTACCTCTAGAGCCCCTGACGACAGCCCTGTGACGTGTCGCGCATTCTGACGTCACCCCTGGCGGCCGCCCGCCCCCGTCGGAGGAGGAGCGCCGTGAATGCGGGCCGCCAGGTGGAGGCGGCCGAGCTGGGAGGCGTTAATTGGTCCTGCTTTACTCACATTTGGGCTCCCAGCTCACCTGCAGCTCACCTTGGCGAGACGCCTCCAGAACAAAAAGGGGAGAGAAGAAGTGAGGCCGTGGTACACACACAGCCTGCATAAGGTTTACTTGCAGGTCCACAACAAATCCTGGACTAGCCCTCCTCAGTGAACTGATTGTTGCCTCTTCCGAAGGTTGCGACAATTGGTTTGAGAATTGGAAAAGGAATATGAATCAGGCCCACCGTTTCCTCCCTGAAAGTCTTAAGTCATTAACCACGATTGTTATCTGCTAGGCAGAAAGCCATTTTTAAACATCGGAGTATGGTTGATTTACAATGTTGTGTTAGTTTCTGGTGTACAGCATAGTGATTGGGTTATACAGATATATATTCTTTTTAATATTCTTTTTCATTATAGGTTATTATAAAATACTGAATGTACTTTCCTGTGCTATACAGTAGGACTTTGTTGTTTATTTTACATATAGTACTTTGTATCTGCAAACGTTAGTGAAATTAATTTTTAAATAAGAGAAACCTTTCAAAGTTACTATGGCACCCTAATATAACATTAATTCATTTTTGAGGCATATTTGAATTGGTCTTTGTTATATCATTTTTAATCTATGATAATAGAGAAGTTCTGGAAGTGAAAGTTGATGTGGCTGGTTAATTGATCAGGATGTCATGTAATGTACACTGGCTCTTTTGAATCAAGTGAATACAGTTTTGATTGTCTTTACATTTGTATGTCCATAATAAGTAATTCTATATGGGCAGAAAGTAAGAACACATTAAACCTTTTAAATACTTGTGTTTTATCATTCTAAAAAAGTTTTGTAAAGAACAAATGAATAAGTGAGTGAAAAAATGAAAGTAAATCTATAGTTTTGAGTTCCTGAAATACCAGCAAAATTGTATTGCATTTAGCAATACGAAATTGTGCCTCTGTTACAAGTATAGAGACATTCTAAAATTTGGCCAATAGATCAATGTGTTTCTTAATAAGCACTAACATGTCTGTTTGACTGATTAGATTTTTCATAATGAATCAACTTTTCCCACAAATCCACCAGTTATTTAACCGTCATCTCCCAAAACCTAAAGAAATGACTAAGGATAAATTAAGTCTCCAAATAAGATTTTACAAAGGAGTGTCCCTTCAACCTGTAGAAATGTTTTCTTCATACTCCCTGAAATATTACATAGACTATTGGAAGTTTTGCAACATCTGAGTCTCTGGATGCTTGTTGTAGTGTGAGTTACTTTGCTTATGACTATATATAAAGGTTACATTTTTTTCTCTGAGATTTGTGTGGAACAACTACCCTACTGTAGAAGCATATTTTACAATGTTTGAATTGCATGTCTTATGTAAGTTTTTCAGCCTTTAGTTCTTCTTTTAATTGGTAATGATCTTTCTATCCCTTTATACTGATGCCTAAAAAGTTTCCTATTATAAAGGATTAACAAAGAGTAGGGAGTTTAGAGCTGATTTGCAGTTGGCTATTACCAGAGTGAAAATTGAGAGGAACTGGGAGGTTCCCCTAATCATAGCAGGAATTACGTAGCCGTAGAAATAACATTGAAATAAACCTTTTGTAACAAAGATCATTCTCTTGAACCTCCCCAACTGGTTAGGGTTGGTTTCGACTGAGGTGGAGCTGGCTCTGCCATTACGTTGTTGTTATTACTGATAATTATTTTTACTGTGCCATGCAGTATCTACATGGTATTTTATAGCTTCACACAGAAAGACCAAGTCTCTTTCTTCCAGTTCTTGAAGTGTTACTTGGGGGAAATACTCAGGTGTGTGAAATTTTTTAAATTAGGGGTTCATGTTAATTTTTTATACACATCTCATTGTCCTGTTAAACTTCATAGCTATTTACTATGCATTTTTTCAAGATTTTCAGAGTCTATTTTTACACTTAGAAAAGTCCAATTATTTCTTTTTTTTCTGGCCACTTCTACTATGCACTCTTAATACTTAAAATGAAATATGAGACAAGACCTCCCAACACAAATCTTAACAGCTGCCCCAACATACATCTTACTTGGGGGGAACCAGTCTTCCTTCCTCCATTCAATTCATTCACTTGTCTGTTTATTCATTTATTCAAAAAGTTTCATTTGTTCTACCAGAAGGAAACAGAGGGATCTATTTTAGAAATTTCTAAGTTGCAAAATTTTTGTCAGATGACAACCAGATTTTGAGCAGTGTTCACTTGTGCTAATGCTTCAGTCAGTTAGATGGTGCTTGGTATTAGCAGACAATTAAGAGAAATACAAAACATTATAGCCTTTTCTATGAGAACATCCATGATCCACAAGGCTTATTTACATAGACAAATAAATTACTTAACACCAAAGTATTTCATTGTACTCAAGGTCAGACTAGAAATATTCCAAGTAGAGATGCTGAATCAGTGAACAAAATACCTATTATGAACCCTCAACTGACTCTAGGAATGTTACCAAAAGTATAAGGAAACCCCACATGAAAATATTTCAGATGGTTCATCACAAAATTGCCATTTTTGTGAGTCAACACCGCCCTGCTTAGTATTGAAGGATAAAGATAGACCACAGCATTACATTTTTCATGGCTGGCTTATTAGAAATGTCAAGATGCTTTTGTAGTGTGTATTTACGTATCTATTACGTTAGGAACAGTTGAATTTAAAAGAACTGTTCTGCTTCAAGATTCCCTCCTCCTCTCTCTCTCTCCATAGATAAATAGACATAGGTATATAGATATAGATGTGTATACATGTAATTTGCCAGTGTGGTTATTCATTACTTCCTGGGTTTTCTCTACATATTCTCTAGGCACATAAAGCCTAAGATTAAATACAAATTACAAGGTTTTAGAAATCATTGTTTTAATCTCCTTGATGAAGACATCTAAATTCTCTGAAAGGATTACATTTCCTTATAGCAATTTGATGCCTCTAATTAAATCTTACAGGAGAATTGTAGACTATTCCAATATATTATATATTAAGTTTTAAAATGTAGGCTCATTATGCTATTTTATTTCTGTGATATATTGTATATTATTTATAAACTAGTATTTTGAATCTGTGTGATTGGATTTGGGTGTTAAAATACAAATTTTAACTTGATTTGATTTATAGTTCCCTGACCAAATTCCCCTCAGGTTTACCAATGTCGTAAGTAGAAAATCATGAATTCTCTAAAATGTTATAGTGGATTTTGCATATTATTGCTGGATTAGATGAAGAGGTAAAAGTTTATAAATCTTGTGGTATTTCATAAGAAGTTACATCCACAGTTTTCTTCTTATAGAGAAATTTAAATTATTCTTGAAAAAAAGAGAAGCTTTTTATTTACAATGGAGATACTTTACTACAACCTAATTCCCAGTACCAGTTCCCATCACAAGATATTTGAAATAAAGATCTCAATTTCATTGCTCAGCATGTGAGTAAAACTAAGTTTTCATGAATGTCAGACACACCCAACTAAACCAGTTTTGAATTTGTACACACTTGCATTGCTCAGATTGACAAGTAACTGCATGCTCTAGTCTCTAGTACATTTGTGAGTCATTAAGAATTTTTGAAAAAGACTTCTAGAAATCCACCTTGTCAGCACAGATGATAATTAGGAAAGAAATGTAATTGATTTATTCAAAAGTCAGATCACTTAAAATTACATCCCATCTTTATAATCAGTTACACTACTTCAAATATACTGGCCTATAAGGAATAAAATGCTTTTTATCTCCAACAGTACCAATGATTTTACCATTAAGTAGAATAATTGATTTCAACAGTAAACTTAGACATCGCCCTTAAGCCTCTCCAAAAAAAATTTTCATTGTGTAGTTAAACTAAGCAACCAATTTTGACTCCCAAATCCTCTAAGCCACTGAGTTTGGGGGTAATTCTACAAGGTATGTTGAGTACAGGAAAACTACACAGAAGCAAGCAAGATGATTTGAAAAACTATTAACACCTCACAAGTTTTTGTTCACCAAGTTGTTTTGCAAATGAAAATGGATTGGAGAACATTATTGAAATGATTATCCATTGGTTTCTACTGAGAAAAGAAAAGATAGCACAAGATAATGGGATAAAGCTTCTCAGAGGTCTGGGCACATTCCATCCATCCATTCATCTGTTCATTAATTTATTTATTTATGGAGCAAACATACTGTGTGCTCCATCTCTGTATGATTTCCCGTTCTAGGTTTTGAGAACATCCTGGTAAGAAAAACTCAACAGTTACAATACAGTGTGGTAAATGTTATGATGTGTTTAAGTATGGGGTGGTATCGAAGCATGCAGGAGGAGACTTTAACCTAGACTTGAGAGGTTGAGAAAGGCATTTTAAAGAAAGTAACAGATGTGAAGCCAGGAGAAATGAAATGAGTTGGGTGTTTCAGATGGAGGGAGCAAGCAGTGTATACAAAGGACCGTAAGATGTGATTCTGAAACCTAGAATTCATTATTCACTGGGTTTTCTCCACATGTTTATAGTCTCTAATAATGCCTAAAACTCTCCTACTCTTTTTTCTTGTGGTAGATCTCAGTTGGCTAATTGTATTTTTTTTTAAATCTTAAGATGAAAATGCAATCGCAACAAAATGCCTGTCAATACAGAATACAGAGAAATGTTTCAAGGGAGGGAACCAACATTCATGAAATGTATATTCTTTCACAGGGTACCCCAATTAATTATGAACAATACACAGGAGCTGGAGTGTAAGAAAAGTTGTTTAAATCAGAGAAGGTGACTTACTAGACCAGATATTAACCAGATCATTTTCAGTGTTCTTGATGCCATTGTCTAGTACTCCTTCAAACAAATTTTCAAGTGACTGATAAGATCGCCTGTCTAACTTGTCCAAGTCACCTAAGCATTTCCATTTTCAGCCACGTTGGTTGCCGAATAACTTCAGAATAGCTTTAGAGGAGAGGCAGAGAGGAGAGAGGACAGGGGAATCGTCTGACCCAAGTGCATTCAGCCTTTCAATATGATTCATTCTACCTGGCGTATCTATTGAAGTAGCTATAGATGTTTTTATTGGAAAATAAAATGTTGTTCCATGCACTATCTTCCTGATAAAAAGCATTTACTATATTTTTATATGAATGATACTTGTTAAATGTCAGCAGTGGGTTGAGATCCAGGCTCAGCCCAAATAATTTCACCCCTAAAAGCTTGAATCTTCTTGCCACATAGTTTCTGTAACTGAGTGCCCTGAGTGAAAGCTGCATGAATGGTTCTATTGTCACAAGATAATCCTTTATCCTCCAAGCATCTTCTCGCAAAACACCTACTTGTTCAGTAATAAAACACCAGCTACTTCATTTACTTACCATTAGAAAATCTTGTTCTGAACTGTTTGAAATCTCTAGGGAGGGAATTAGATGCTATCAATGGAATTCCTTTTGCCATAATGTGGGACCATCTGGGGAAGGCCTATGGTTATTGTGAAGACATGTTAGGAGACCCAAGCATTTATATGAGTTATTTTACATTTTTGGTTAATAATTTTGTATTTATATTATGGGTATGTGCAATCAATTCGGCCTTTACGTTCCTCAAGTAGTTTTAAGACAACGCTAAATGCTGAGGCAAGTTTGAAAAAAAAAAAGATAACTGCTTGAATTTTGGAAGGGTTGTTTGGAGGAGTTGTTAGAGTGGAATGAATTTAGTTGGAATCAGTCTTATCTATAAACCAGACAAATGCATTTTTTCTTTATGAGAACTTTGATGAAGAGTTTAATAACATGAACAAGTAATCAAGTTGCTGCCTCTCCACAAATTATTATAATAACATCTTCTATCATAGTTACACAGAGACATTTCCCTAGACACTCAAACTGTACCAACGTTATCTAATTTAAAACCTGAAAACTCCATTGACACAATGAGCACTTAGGAGTTAATGTCAAATAATTCTTTGTGCGGCTTTCATAAAGATGGCCACAAAAAAGGGAATTGAAAAAAAAATCCAGGAGAATAAATTTGGAGACAAACTTCAGATCTCAAAATGGAATAGCTGTGAGACAGCAAACTGTGGTATAAAGAGCATTAAGTGGGAGCCATGAATCCTGGGTTCAAGTCTTGGCATTGCTACTAATCAGCTGCGTGAATATGGGCAACTTACTTAATTTCTGTTGGCCTCCATCTATAAAGTGGCAGGATTGGAATAGATTACCCCTAAGGTCTCTTCCTGATCTTATAGACTCTGATCCATCTATTATCTTTTTTGAGGGCTTGAGTTGTTCTAATTCTTCTTGAAACATTAAATGAATAGGGCTTTATTTACTGTCATGTTTTATAAATTGTAAGAAGATGTTTCTGTCCTGAAAATGGGTAGTGGGGCAAAGGATACTTTAAGGGACATTGCTTTAATTTATATAAAATACAACATTGCAATATAAATTTTTTTTGCAATGTACTTCTCGGTAAGTAAAATTTCCACACGGCTTTGGCTTACTTAAATCCTTTCGTATTCTAGATATGGGTATGAGAGGATTAATAGTGAAAGCAAACCTATTCCTAGTTTGTTAACCAAATACCATGCCTAACCCCTTTCTCCAGCAACCATTAGGGAAGGGCTGGTGTCACTTCGCATTTATGCCCTATTAACATGTACACGCGTGCACCTGCACACACACACACACACACACACACCCTACAAGCACTTTGGCACCTAGATCTGAATGATAAAGGTTTCTCTTTCTCCCTCGTCTCTCCTTTCCTCCCTCTCTCTTTTTCCATCCCATCTTTCTTACAAGCACAGGTTTGTGAAGGTTGGGGAAGGGTAAGCCCACAAAGAAGCAGTTAACTGATGAAGCAACAAGGGAGCAGTGCCCTCAAAATAGCCATTCAGCTATCTGACTTGAGGGCGCCATTAACAATTAGAATCTGTTGGTAGAAGTGTCTGCAGAAACAAAAAATGCAGTCTTTGGCAGCACTTGGTAAATGACAGAAAACAGAATAAAGTATTTGGTTCTTCAAAATAGGCGCAAAATTGCACAAGTTGAAACATGATCAATTATCCTCACTAGAATATATCAAAAGAATAACAACATGGTCTCAGAAGATAATCTAGTTTGATAGGAGTTAGGAAATTTTTCTCTTTACTTTTAAACAGTTTCTTTTTAATTTTTTTATTGAAATATATTCAGTTTACAATGTGTTAGTTTCTGGTGTACAGCATAATGTTTCAATCATACATATATATATAGTCCTTTTCATATTCTTTTTCATGATAGATTACTACAAGATATTGAATATAGTTCCCTGTGCTATACAGTATGAACTTGTTGTTTATCTATTTTATATATAGTAGTATTTGCAAATCTTGAGCTCTCAATTTATCCCTTCCCACCCCCTTTCCCGCATAACCATAAGTTTGTTTACTATGTGAATCTGTTTTGGTTTTGTAGATAAGTTCATTTATGTCTGCTTTTTTTTTTCTAATTCCACATATGTATGATATCACATGGTATTTTTCCTTCTCTTTTTGACTTACTTCACTTAGAATGGTCTCCAGGTCCATCTATGTTGCTGCAAATGGCATTATTTTATTATTTTTTATGGCTGAGTAGTATTCCATTGTATAAATATACCACAACTTCTTTATCCAGTTATCTGTCGATGGACATATAGGTTGTTTCCGTGTCTTGGGTATTGTATATAGTTCTGCTGTGAACATTGAGGTGCTTTTATCTTTTCAAATTAGGGTTACTTCTGGATATATGCCCAGGAGTGGTATTGCTGGATCATATGGTAAGTCTATTTTTAGTTTTTTGAGGAATCTCTATACTGTTTTCCATAATGACTGCAGCAAACTACATAATAAAAATGTTAATGATTGATTTAAACTGAGATTTGCTAGAGAAGCCTGATTCCCACTATTGTGAGTAAAATTTTGAGAGGAAATCTTGAAAAAAAAAATCTATAGCATCCAGACCAATGCTTTGCATGCAGTAGGCTCTCAAATATGTATGTCAATGTAAGGATTACATTTAGAAGTTTAAAAGTTGAAAAAATAGTCAGAGTCTAGTCTAAATTTCCTCATTTTACAAATGGAGAAACTGAGGTTCAGAGAAGTAAAGTGACTTGCCAAAGTTCATGTAAGTTTATGCATTGAATTTCTTATGTGAAAGATATCAAAGGCAGTGTTCTATCAATATTGGTTCTAAAAGATGATTATATAATTAATAGATGCATGTTGTAATTATGGAAAGTTATGAAGAGCCTTGCTACAAAAGAGCTCACTAATGCAATTATATAATTACAGGGATAAGTACTTTCCAGTGATGGTTTCTTAAAGAGAGAGAATGTACTTGTGGCCAGTAATATCTATTCTGAACAAAATATTTCTCTTAAGCTAGAAAGGGAAACAATAAAATTAAGCCATATAATTGGGCATATCTCTCCATTAACTGCTATAAAAAGTTCACTTTGTTTAAGTATTTCAATTTTAAATCAAATACCAAAGGTTTGATCCCCAAGAAAATATGGGGAGAAAAGGGCTAAAAAACTTAGCAGTCACCTGACCTTTGGCTCTGAGGTCCTCAAGGTTTATTAATAATTAGCTTAATTCACGCCACTTAATTTATCCACCACTACAATGTGCATTTGTCCACCTGAGCAAAATGATAACAGCTAACGTTTATCAAGTGTTTACTGTTTGTCAGACACTAATCTTTATGCATACCTCGGTTAATTCTCACATCAGTTTTATGAGATTAGTCACTATTATTGTCAGTTTATTGTTATATATGAGGAAATTGAGGCACCAAGAGAATAATTGGTCCAAAGTTACACAGCTCATAACTAGTAGTGCTCAGAATTAAACCTAAACAGTCTATCTCCAGCACTTCCATATTTAACCATTTATGTGAATAAACTAGAGATACGTGTAGAAACTAGCTTTTATTTTCTGTTCACTTCCTAATATACTGGGCTTTCGTGATAAATTAAAAAATAAACAAATGTATAGGGAAATGTTCCTTTACACTGTAAATTGTGGAAAGAGTAAAGAATCGTGGTCAAAGAGAAAGACTATCTTCCTCCAAAATGACATTTTATCATGAAAAGAGTGAAATTATAAATTTTAAAAAATCAGAATATTAATCTCTTCATCTACTGTGAAGCTCAGAGTTTCTAAAGCAGAAAAATGTTTTCACTTCAAAAATGATTTATTCATCTGGATGGGAAAAATAAGGTTAGAACAATTGAACATTTGGTATTATTTAGTGAACTAAGCTAAATCAAAGCATCAGACACTTGACAAGATTGTACAAGAAATATAAAGAGAAAACCCCACATAGAATCTATGATCTTTTACAATGGTCTTTACTTATAGTACAAGAGGAAAAAATATACTAAGAAAATTAACAAAGAAAATTTCTCCCCTTGCCATCTTAATTTTGCCAATTAAGAGCACAAAATACTCAAGCATGTTAAAAGCGCTCATTTACATATAAAATATTTGTACTAATTATAAAATGTTCTCATTTATTCATTCAATTAAGTTAAATGAGCTAATGCATAATAAGGCACATTCTAAGATACAAATACATTATAAGATTTAAAAAATAAAACAATACTGGAGAACCTTTTCCTAGTAACTTTGTTGAAAACCTCTCTATTTGCATGCCTGAGATTAAGAAGTTATGGTAAATTTGTCCCTATTATTTCCTACATTCAGAGGCTAGTGGAAATATCTATCCTTTCTTCCTCCCTCTGTGGTTCTTTTGGCCTTCTGAAGCAGCTTGATCCTAAGGCTTTGGTCTGTCAACTCAACTAACTTATTCTTCCTGTTACCTCTACCTGAGGTGTTTGTTTGCAAGTGAATTAAGATGATTAAATACCTGTTAAATAGGGATAAGCTACTTTCTGGCTACAGAAGACTCCTATGGTACACTTGGGTGGCTCTTATTTAGATGTTGCTCTAAAAAGTGTCCTCTCTTCCAGTTCACCCTTGCCTTCCAAGTGAGACCCAAACAATTAAAAGTGACTGCAAAGCCTGCTGAGGAATTCGGGTCAGAGTGCTGAGGCTTCAAACCAGCTCTTCATTTAACTTTTTCAAGTTTCAGTTTTTCTGTCTAAAAAATAGAGGTCTTGATAATATCTACTGGATAGATTTTTTTGTGAAGCTTAAATGTGAGAAGATAAATGTGAAAATATTTAGGACCATGCCTGGCACATTGTAAATGCTCAATATACTTTATGTAAAAATATAAAATAAGAAAAAGTAAGGTGCAGTTCCCTGTTGACATGGAGCCTATAATCCAGTCGGGAGACATTTCTGAGCACAGTATTCATAAAAGAACAAAATAAAAGTGATGGTTGAAATAGTATAAAGTGCTGGGGAAGTGGGGGAGGGAGAGAGAAATATTCTAAGTTGTAAGTAAGCAGACGATTTCTTAAAAATCATCAAAATGAATCTGAGCATTTATATGTTGTTCGTCTATTTTCCCAGACAAATCCTGTCTTCATAAATAAATTTCATTCCAACTTCCACAAGAATCAATGCATATTTTGAATTTGAGGAGTATAAAATAATGTACAACTTTACTGTATTTTGAAAGCTGGAACTTGTTGGAATAATATTATTTTATCATGATATTACCTTAAACTTTTCCTGAAAACAGAAGGTAGTGGCAGAGTGATTTGAATGTGCAGTAGGCATATGGAAAATAATGTCACTAATTGAAATGCTCTTTTTCCCCTTGAACTAGCTCTTCACCAAAATATAAAATTTTATGCATTTTGTTGAAACAGTTTCTTCATCTAAACATCTGGAGAACATGCAGTTGAAAACAGCTGAAACCTAGCATTGGTGTTTGATTTGCAACAGAAGTGTAATTGTGCCTCCTCTTTTGAGATATACGTGTATACAATATCTCTTTGTATGTAAAACCCATATATTTATTTTTTAAGTGATGCTGTTGATTCACAGAAATCATTTAGTCGTTTTATCTACTCTTGATTATAATTATTTGTTATCTCAAAACAGGTACCTTAGAAAAAGATGACAGTAATATCTGAAATTAATTGTAAACTGAAGTTATAAAATGTAACACCATATAACTTATTTTGAATATGTTTGGGAAATGCATCAGTTGGTAAACACTGAGCTGAAAGTGGATCTCAGTGTTTAGGTCCTTTGGAGATATGGCGAAAAGTTTGAACCAATACATTGATAATTTATTGGGTTTCCTTGCCTAGGAAGGACTCAAGTTCAAGGAGTGACCCTTTGTTTAGTAAATATGCTTTTTGCAGAAGTAGTACTTGGCGCGTGTCTTGGGCCGTTAATCAACTACCTGATTTGATGCTACAATTACAGCCCTATATCCATAGCAGCTGGTCTGTGCAAGGTCCATACCTGAACACTAGAAGTTTTATTAAGAACAGTTGACCTTTGGAAAGCAGTACTAAAAATTTCCGGTCTAATGTTGCATGTTCCTCTAACTGAAAATGAGAGAACAAAAATTTCAAAGTTAACAAATAGCTCTGAAGAGCCCATCTCCACATTGTGACTGGTCTTTGTGACCTTTCCAATCCTAAGACCACCTGACATTACTACAATGAGATAGTAATTTAGCATGATGTCCAACTAGTCAATGGTAAAAAAATTATGGGTGGGAAATAGGAAATCATGTTTCTGAGACCATTCTACTAAATCAGTGTACAAATTGTTTAAGTATAAAAATGTTTGAAAAAAATAAGGGTTTCTCAAAAATAATTCATTTCTAGTGACAGTCACAGGTAACCAAAACACTACACCCATTTCACTTTCCTACCCAGCATCCCTCACCTCAGCATTTGACTGCATCCAAATCTGGATGCAATGTTAATGTGTTATTTTTATTTTTGCCTTTTAAAATTCTGTCTCTTAGGTTTGACTGTTAAATCATATATATTTATTGCTGCTATCACTTTCACACTAACAATGAATTAAAAAAACACATTGTATTGATTCTATCATAAGGCTCAGTTTATTTTCATAAAATTTACACCAAGTAGGAGTCCATAAACCTCCAGGCTTTTGGCCTCAGTGAAATAGTTTAGCATCGATAATCGGCCATTGGAATAAGTTACAAGACTTGAGTGCCCTCAGACTTTGCCAGTGATTCATTCTGTAACCGTAAGTAAATTGCCTAGTTACTTTGGTAGCTTGAAAGTGAGATTCCTCTTACCCTACATGGACGCTTCATGAATTAAACAGAAAGTGTTGCAAAGATCTTTGGGAGAAGTATTCTACGAATACATAGGGTATTATTTTTCCCTTTCTCTCAACTCCATTAGGCACAGCCCGCTACTTCCCAATTGCTGTTGGTTGTAAATGGCTAGGGGATTTTTATAACATTTGCTGAGAACTTACTCTTTGCCAAGCACTGTGCTTGGAACTTTACATGCATTATCTCACTTATTCCCACGATAGCTTTATGAGATGGATATTTAATTACAGGGCCATGGCAGCAGGCAAAGAGAAAATACTCCAAATTGCAACATATTGCAGAGTAAAATTGTGAAGGAAGATCTTGATCTTTAATGACTTTTTGCATTTTTTGGTTCTGGATAGCAACATCACCACAGGCTCCAGAACCGAAAATACCGAAGTATAAATGACGATTAACAATTAAAAATTGCTACCTCTTCCCAGGGAATTTACATTTCAAAGGGAATAAACTTTAAACTAAAGAAATCATACTATCAATGACATTTTCAATACCGTATAGTATGGACACTTTGCAGAAGATACCAAGAAGTACAGGCAGAGCAAGAATCACATTATATTATAATTATTCACTGTTGTTGAAATTAATTTTTCAGGGAAATTGCTATAAATAGTCTGTCTCCACAATAGCCCAAAAAGTCTTCTTATTTTCAACTACTGAGTTGCATTAGAAATATGGGGTGGACATGAAAGGGTTGATTGCTTAATAGTTAATGTTGAGACATGCCTGAGGCAAGATTCCTGTCTCTTAGGAACACATATTCTGAGGAATTTGGTTCTTCACACTCAATAACCTTCAATTTATCTAAAATCTGAAAAGAACATGCACATTCCTCATCCTCAGCCGGGAAGGAAGTTGCAGCAGCAGTAAAGCTATGAGCAACAAAAAAGTTGTGTTCTGGAACTTCCTTAGGAAATCTATCCCTATGCTCACTCACCATGTTCTCCAGACTAGTCCCCACCTGCTCCCGCTTAAGCTTCACATTTCTTGTCCATAGTCTAGAGAAATCGCTTTTGCATGGTATGACGGTTGGCATCTAATGGCTCAGTTCACATTACAAAGTCATTCATAAGTGTGTACATTACAGGCTGTAAACATACCTTAGGAATTATTTAAAACAATTTGGACATTATTTCCCACTTTACGTATTTCCAGTATACACACTCACCAGGAAGTCATTAGCTTTCATATCCACATATTTAACATCTCTGTTTGCACAGTCTGGTGTGATAGTCTGGAAAACTTGATATGCCTGATTTGAGAGTATGACTAAAACAAAATGTCTAGACTTCATATTGTTTGCACTTAATTATGGAAATATTGTCTTAAATTCACTTTAGAAAAAAGCATAGGTGATTTGATTCATATATGCTTACTAATAGCAATGGCTACTAGCATAATATCATGTCATGTGATCCTCACAAACAAATAATCTGCTTGAAGTTGCTTCGACCCTAAATTATTTATCAGTGAAGATGCCCACAATACTGGGTTTCAGAGAATTCCCTTTAACCACTATCTATCTTTGATTCTAAAGTCCATATAATTTATTGACCACTTTGTAACAGAAGCAGTACCAAAAACACCCAAGAGGAGGAATTCTGATTACGAGAGAGACACCACTGAATCTTCTTGAGTTCAGAAACAGATACAGCTAGGCAGAGAAAACAGTGAAGTGTAAGTATTGGTCATTAACTGAGATAATGTCCACATCACAGCACTCATTCAGACTTCTCCATTTGGAATAGTGGTTTGAGCTATTATCTAGTGTTGAGCAAATTGATGTTGTGCACTTCCTTTGATTTCAGTATCAGAATCATCAAAATGACATAGCCAGATGTTGTCATAAAATGGATAGAAATAATTCATGAGGTGCTCAACTGGGAGTCAAGTTCTAATAATTATTAATAAAATATTTCCATTGTATAGTGCATTTCAGTGAAAAAGAAAACATTTATGTGCATTATCTCTTTTAATCCTCAGCACAGTTCTCTAAGGTTTGTCTTGTCTTCCTTTTATGGATAAAGGAACAGAAGCTCAAAGAGACTAGGGAACTAACTTGAGAGCTGTGCTTCAAGCTCAGTCCTCCTAACAAGTCTTAAACTTTGTCCTTTACCTTTACAGCTCTGCCTTCCTATCCCAGTACTGATGGTAACTCCCTCAGATCACTTAGCCCCTTTGAATCTAATTTTTTTCCACCTGCAAAATTTGCTATGGAGTGTGGAAAGTAAGAATTGAATCAGTGGTTTGAACATGTGCACCAAGGATTCTTTGAGGTAGGAGTCAGGGAGAAGTACATGAATTCATCTGTCTATTGAACATAGTTGGTGTGGTACATAAATAACGCATTGTGATATGTGTATGTAAATGCTGTTGAGATTAATAAAATGCACATTCACTCAAAACCAGTATTGAATCCATTATAGCTTTTTATTATTATGTATTTTCTCAATCTACAGCTACTAAAAGTGCCACCAGTATCTTGGGAGAGCCACCACATTTTGCAATGTTAAAAAGGGTGTCTATACTCAGAAAGGTTGGGAACCTCTAAACTAGATGATCATCAAAACACCTTTGCACTTGAAAATTCTATGAAATTGTTACTTAAACCAATCCTTGTTCGGTCATTAAGACAGAGTAGGACTGATTGTGATCCAACTGGCTAAATACTGATTGACCCATATAGCACAATCGATCTTGAGTAATCATGTAAAGCCAGCTTTAGTGTATTTTCATCCCTAAGAAACTAATCAGGGTAGGGTAGGGGATTTAATAGAACAGTGGTTTCAAAACAGGAATATGTCATTATCTTCATAATATCCATTAATGTTTATTATCTTGTGATCCTGAGTTGTGGTGGGCTAAGTCCAGTTAATTATACTGGTACTAGCATTTTAGGGGCTTGTAATATAAGGTCTTTATTACTCTGTTGTCCTCTATCCCTTTTGAGATATGTCTAGAATATGACCATTTCTCACCACTTCTTCTGGTCCAAGCTGCCAAAATCTCTTCTGTAATATTACACCTTACAAATTTCCTTTCTTCTGCCCTTGTCCCGACAATGGTGTGTTCTCAACAACCACTCCAGAGTAACTTCTTTTTAAATTTTTAAAATTTTTTCTTTAATTCTTTTTTTTTTGAGGGGGAGGAGGTAATTAAGCTTATTTATTTGTATTTTTTAATGGAGGTACTGGGGATTGAACCCAGGACCTCAAGCATGCTAAGCATTCTAACACTGAGCTATACTCTCCTGCCAGCGTAATTTCTTTAAAACAGGAATCAGATCACATCATCCCCTTCGCACAACTCTCCAATGACGTTTCATACCATGCAAAATAAAAATCAAAGTCTTGCAACTAGTCAAATGTCCTCATGATTTTCCCCTTAGCATTGACCTCTCTGTTGTATTACTCTCTCCCTCCACATGGTCGTTAGGTTTCACTTGTGCCTACCCCCATTTCTGGAACTTTAGTTTCCAGGAGGTGATGATTACTTTGTGTGGATTCTCCATAGCTACCCTACAATAAGTTATAGTGGTCTGAACAAGTGAGGGTACTTCCTAAGTACAGCAGCTCATATCTCAGGGCAGGGCGTGAACTCTTTGATAAGAAAGTTCTCTTAGCAATGGCTTGACTACAAGCGAATCTGACTCCCCAGGTTACCAAGTACTGATAAAATTACCTAACAAGTCTCACCTGTTTGTCATATCCCAGGCACCATCATTGTTTCTCAGGCACCTTCAACTTTTATGTTGACTTTTATTGTTTTATGATTTGAGGGTCACGACTACTCTGAAATTCAGGGAAATCTGACAGACATAATGAATAACATGAGTCTTAATTTTATGCTTGGATATTGCACATTGTTCACTCTGGCATGTATAAGAATTAGGAACAAGTTACAACACGCACTTAATTATGTGCCATGCAAACACATTACCAGGGCAGTTTCTGTAGGCACGGCTCCAGTAACAACGTGAGTTCATACTAAAGCATATTTACTACAACACAGTGAAGTGTGAGAAAGAAACTCCAAAGCAAAGATTTTTCCATTAACATTTTGCTACCTTCAGGTGCATATAAAATAGAGATTTCAGTCATTCTCCACGTTCACAATTCTTATCTCAGAAAACTGTCGAGTATTCAAATATCAAATCAGGTTGACTTCTGCAGTAATGGATTGTACAGCGCACCTTCCAAAAACCAGCCATCAAAATATAATTTAACATAAAATAAGCAGGAATTGAGAGGGAATGGTTGGAAAACCCAAGAATATGTGTAATGATACAACTTTGAAGAACTTGATTTTACATGAGACTTGATTTGAATCATCAAAGCTCAGCTATACTCAAGGGAGAAAAAGTGGTGGCAGAGGATGATGATGAGAAAAGTTTGGATAGGTCCTGAGCCAGCTTGAATGTTATGATCACATTCCTGTGACTCTTTGTGTTCAGAAATGGATTCATTGGGTGTAGATCCTTTAAAAGGAATATTTTATACAATTTCCTCAGAGCCAGTGAGGAAGAAAACAAATGCCAAGGTGGAAGAAAACAAATGCCAAGGTGGAAGAAAACAAATGCCAAGGCAAAAGAAAAAAGAAAGGAAGGAAGGAAGGAACAAGGGAGAGAGGGAGGAAGGAATAAAGAAAGGAAGGAGGGAGGGAAGAAAAGAAAGGAGGCAGAAGAAAGAAAGTCATATTTATTTTCTGCTGAATGCTAGGTTCTTACATGTTCTGAGTTAATGCTCACAGTAACCCAACAAGGTAGGTATTATTCCTTTATTTTGAGAAAGGGAAATAGGCAGTGAAGGGTTAAGTGATTTGTCTAAGGTCTTGCAGCTACCAAGTGGCTCAGTTAAAATTCAAGGCTAGGTTTGCCTGACTCCATGCCATGTGGTCATTCCCCATACGGGACATTTTTGAGATAACTCTGACACAGAACTTTGGTTTGCAAGTCAGGGTCTAAATGGGTCCTCCAGGTGGCCCACAGGCTATCTTATACCATTAATAAAAATAATATAACAATGCCTATTCTTTAGTTTGTGTTATGCATTCAGAATTTCTGTTTTTAATAAAAAATGCAGACATAACCTCAATGCATCTCATCAAAAAGTGGGCTTTCCCTAATCCTGGGGAGATTTGGTTGGGTTTTCTACAGAAAAGCAGGAGCAAAAGGAGTAGATGGTCCTTTTGCCCCATCAAATGGGCCAATGACTGAAAAATATTTTAGAACAACTTCCCCAGGTATATTTTTAAACTCCATAAAGGGGTTGTTTTAAGCTTTAGAAGTGTTTTTTAGAAATGGGGGCAAATGTACTACTGAAATGGTGTGATTTGACACAGTGAGCCAAGTCTTAAAAGTATAATTTGGGGTAGTGGTATTGTTTTGGAAAGAAGCAGTCACAGTTTATTAATTAACTCCTAGATTTGTCATCAGATTCTCTTTTATTATATTTTTCTCTATTGATTTTTTAAAAATTAAAAACAAAACATGCACATAAAATGCAAATGTTTGCTATAGCCAATGGGTATGAGGTTTCCTTTAAGGGGTGATGGAAGTATTCCAAGAGTTAGATTGTGGTGAGGATTTCACAACTCTGTAAATTTAATAAAACTCATTAAATTATATACTTAAAAATGAGTAAATTTATAGTATGTAAATTATATCCCAATAAAGCTATATGAAAAAGGATTGAATGTAAAAAAATCCAAATTATACAGAAGAGTACAGAGTGAAAAGTAAAACATACAATTTAGGATTAATTAATAAATATTAATTTATTTAAATACTAAATGAGAGCTTTAAAAATAATGAAAAACTTTCTGTATAATGCTATGCTATGCAGAGTTTGGACAGTTCAAAAATTCGTTCATCACAGTGATAATCTATATAGAAATATTTAAGTGTTATGAATTATGAACTATATACCTAGTACTGTTCTAAGTGTTTTACAGGTATTATCTCAATTTATACTCATCACCATATTATGAGGTAAGTAGTACTGTTAACAGCTCTATTTTACAGATGAAGCAACTGAGGCAAAAAGATTAAGTACCTTCCCAAGATCACATGACCAGCAAGTTTTGAAGCCAGGGTATATAATCCAGGTGGTTTAATGTGAGGAACCTAGCTGTTAACATTTCTAATAAGCTAATTAAATTCTACCTAATTTTAAGACCTAGCCTATATGCCACTGCTCCTGCGAAGCCATCTCCAGGTATCTTTTGCATTGATGCTCAATACCACACAGTTTCCTTTTCAGCTTTTTTCATGTATTTCATGTATTTGTGCATCATCTTACAAGTTAGACTCATTGAGGACAAAGAGAATGTGAATGTCACCCCTTTGCATCCTCCACAATGCTTAGCTTGTGAACAAACATACAGCACATGCCTAATAAATACATGTTTATTAACTGACTCTTCAGGAAAATTCACTATTACTACATATAATCTTTTGATATAACAACAGTAAAGAAGATACTTGAGTCAGTTTTGTAAATTCCTCACACCAACAGCTCAGCAATTGAGGGATTAAAACATTTAATTTGAGGACCAACATTAGTAGTGAATTGATTAAACTCATTAGGTAATTGC
This sequence comes from Camelus bactrianus, assembly GCF_048773025.1. Classification (NCBI taxonomy): domain Eukaryota; kingdom Metazoa; phylum Chordata; class Mammalia; order Artiodactyla; family Camelidae; genus Camelus; species Camelus bactrianus. The sequence goes on along the minus strand of NC_133575.1, from coordinate 68,570,556 downwards.
TCTTCTACACTCTGCCTGAGGAGACCTACTGAGAAGAATATATTTCTGGTATCAATCAAAAAAATATATTGTGCCCACTTCATGCAGAATATGTACGTTGAAGCCTTTAACATCCCACTGTTCTTTAGACCCAAATGAGCTGGTGTAATAATTGAAACAAGACTTCTGTGGCCATCTTCTTGGTACTTCATTTCCTAGGAAACTAAAATAAACACGTCTTATGCAAAATTCCTCTGCAAAATGAAAGAAAAACTTTACGATGGGATTGCGGTGTATGAGGTTCTGGGTAAAAATAAAAAGACATGTAAACACGATCCTTGCTCTTTGGAAGTATAATTTTTTTTAAGATTAAAAAAATGTTTTCTAAAATGGATAATAAAGATAAACATCAAACTGTTAGCAACAGCTACTACTGGGGAGTGGATTGGGGTGGGGTGAGCATGTCTAAAGGACTTGCCACTTTTTACTGCATAGACTTCAGTGTTGTTTAAATTTTCTACAGTAAGAATATGTTCATACATTATTTGTGTAATCTTAAAAATTAAACCATAAACCAGTCATTTAAAATAAAAAGATACTTTCTAGCTTTCTGATTGTTACTTTAAATGGTGACAGATTTTGATGAAAAGGAGTAGGTAGAAAGCATTGCTAGAAAAAAAGTGAAGGGAAATCCAACTACCCCAGCAAACTGTCTCTCTTTTTCTTTTCTCATGAAACAGCCTTCTGTCTTCTCAGTCCTTCTCCTCAAAGCAACCACACTTTGAAAAAAAGGAATTGAAACAGATTTTGCAAGACAAAAAGACTTGCTGGTTAAATAGCTGAGCCTTCTAGTTGAACCAAATATTTAACAGTGAATATTGTTCTACTGTTTATATATTTTTGAGCTTGAAAAATGGTATTTAAATAAGTCAAGATTTGCAGTCAGAAAAAGAATCAGAAATTTTTTTCCAGTACAAATTTTAAGAAAGAGACTTTCTAATTTTGTTTTCTGACATTAAAAAAGGTAAGAAGTCTGTACTATCAGAGTAGTCAAGATGCCAAATTCTTATTGTTCCATTGTTTGAATTTATTCATATTGATTGGTTTTCTCAGCTTGAATTATTTTTGTGGACAGGTAGAATATGCCATTTTCTAGTGCCTGGTGAGTACTTTCCATGTGGTTTTGTAAGAGGTCCTCACTTCAAGGCTTATTGGGTTGGGGCACAAAGCCAACTTGAGGCTCCAAGTTGATTATTTTAAGATGTTCCTTCCAAAGAACGTGGTGTGGCCAAGAGTAATAAAAAGACAGAAAAGAAACAAGGCCATCATTATTGAAGCAAAGCTACGTAATTCTAAATTCCCTTTTCCTAAATAATATAAACAAGCAAATCTGCCTTATTTGCTTTCTGGAATGAAAGAGTTAAAACAGTCATTTCCTTCCCCTCTCATCTCCACTTTGTCTATGACCTGCCCCTAAAAGGTATCATGACTTCTTATAGACTTTGTTTATCAGGCTCTTAGATGTAACCTTTAATCATGATTACTAAAAACATCAGGAGTCTTTGCTTAGGAAACTTACTTTAATATTAATTTGCATTAATGTAAATGTACAAGATGTGCCAGTCACAGAATAGCCATGTAAAATGATAGGACAAACTACAAATATAGGCCATCACAGCCCACATGAGTCATTCAGTAGACTTGAAACCAATGAACATAATAACATCCTGGATTGAGAAAGTTAGGAACCCAGTTAAGACTCCATAACCCTTGCTAGACAGAGAGGCAAAGAGCACACTCATCTCCAGACCAGAAGGATGACTATCATGATACATATACTGTATGTATATGATACAGCTCATATGGCACATCTTTGCTTGCAATATACTAAGACCTTGCAGTATTATCTAACTTAGAATTAAAAACAAAACACAATGAGAATGGCAGTGTGTAAAACCTGTGTCCCCAGTCAAAAATGTCCTTTTTTCTAGAATACTTACCCATGTCTCATCCCAGTCCCATTCATAAATTTATCATGAAAAGCACACATGTATGTCTCTTCTGAAGGTGTTGCCGATTCATCTTTTCCTCTCCAGTTGATTAATTCTAATAAAGTACACACTCTGAAGAAACATCCTTGCCTTCTAAGGAATCCACTGCTTTGTCTCTCAGGCTCTAGTAAAACTGGAATAATTGGATGGAGGGATTTAACTTCCTTCCTTCCTTCCTTCCTTCCTTCCTTCCTTCCTTCCTTCCTTCATCCCCCTTTTCCTTCCTTCTTTTATTCATAGAGCAAATAATCATTAAGTATTTATTATGTGTCAAGTACTGGCTAGGTGACAGGTATATGAAACAGACCTGGCCCTTGCTCTCCATGACCTCACAAATTATGCGGGTATCCAGATTAGTAAATTTATAATTCTGATATAATGTGATAAGTTCCAAGATAGGTGAAGTATGGGATATTCTATAAGCATGAAAATTGTACTTATCCAAAGTGAAAGAAACAGAAGAAAACAAAGCTGAAACTTGGGAGGATGAATATGAACTGGTCTAAAGGTTATTATATGGTAAAATGCTTTTTGAGTTTATTAACTGAATGTTTCTGTTTAGCTACAGTGTGGAAAATGAATTTGGGGAGGGGAAAACTGTAGGAAAGGTGACCTGTTAAGAGATTGTTGTAGTTGTCCATGTAAAAAAATAATTATAGTTTGAGGTGGTGACAAGGAGTATGAAAGGAAACTGATTAAGTGAAGACTTATTGAGAAGATATAATCAACGAGATTCAACAGTTGATTAAATGTAGGAGATGAGGGAGAAGGAGGAATCCAAGGTGACATCCAGATGGTGAATCGGGCAATTAGATAGATGGTGGTGGCATTTGTTGGGACAGGGAACGTGGGAAAACAGACTTGAGTGAGGATGGAGATGAGTTCAAATGTGGATGTGTTGGTTGTGAAATGGTTGCTAAACATTAAAGTGGAAATGTTCAGTAAGCTACTGGATATTTGATCTGGAACCTTGGATTCAGAAAGGAATAGAGTGTCACCAAACAAGATAGTTCCAATTATGAGAGTATATGAGATAATCTATGGAGAATGTACACAGTAAGAAAAGGAGATCTAGGATACCAACATGGATTCAACTAATAGACTAGCCAACTTAGAGGCGGTGGCACATCTACTATAATGTATATTTTCATCTGAATCCTTGATAGGCTCTTTATCCATTCATTCAATGAGCATTTACCAAGTGCCTACTATGGGCCATACATAGACAAGTATAAAAAATACACTTGCTGTCACCATGACAGAACCAAGAGCTATCATGAAGGTGCCCATTTGCCTTCAAATAAAGTGCTTGACAAATGGTCCAAAATAATCTTTAAAAAAAATCAAATGTTGCAGTCCAATTCTTTTAGCAAAATTAATACAGAGAAGGAAAACACAAAAATGGTTTACATCACACTGACTTCAGTAGAATATAGGGTTTTCATGATACAATTCTTTGTAAAAGGCAAAAGTTGATCCAGGTCTTGTATCACAATAAGTAGAGGAAATAGATCTAGCTCATCTGTGGCATTGTGTCGGATTGCTGGTGGTTCCACTTATACCATCCTTCAGGTCACCATTTTTTTAAATTTAATTTTTTGGGGGTAATTAGGTTTATTTATATATTTATCTATTCATTTACTTATTTTAATGGAGGTACTGGGGATTGAATCCTAGTGCTTGCTAGGCAGGCACTCTACCACTGAGCTATACCCTCCCCTCTTCAGGTCACCATTGAGAGGGTGTTTGAAGAACTTGTCTGTATTGGTTAAGTACTATTCTTCAGGACGTTTCCTGGAACCTTCTTACATAATGATGACGATAATGATAATTTAGCCTTCAGTTGATGACTCGGAATCACTATATTAATCGGGTCTAAAAACCCTTCATACTGACCTAAACTTTGTTTAGAGAATTTTTTTTTATTAGTTAGGATGTATATTGTTCAAGCGAAAAGACAAAGAGACAACTGGAAAGTATTGCCAGCAATATTCTGTACGTGGATTACTATTTTTACATCTATTGCACTGGGTAGTCATTTATGAACATAAACATTACATTGTACCTTAAGCATAAGACGTGTTCTGCTATAAAATATGTAAGAAATAAAAAAAATTTAAAAAGCAAGCTGTGTGTATAAATTAATAAACATGGTCATTTTCCTGATAAACATTGATGATTCTAAGGAAATCAGAGGAGAGGTTAGTTCAAGTTAATCATTCAAATTTATAATAGAAATATAAACAGATTATTTTAAACAACACTTTAAAAAGAAGTATAAATAGGGCCTGAACTGAATGAAAGGTACACATTGTTGTTGATTTTGACAGTTTAGTGTGAGAATTTTGGAACTTTTTGTTTTTGCTCCTTAATCTTTTCATAGGCAGATTTTATTCTAAAAGGGAGGAAGAACATATGGGATAGGCAAAGTTTTACCATGAGGTCTCCATAAAAATAGAAAATAGATATATGAAAGAGGAGGAAGAAAATTTCTGAAGTGGGATGCAACTTCAGTATTTAGTGCTCTGAAGAACTGGACTGTGCCTGTCAGCAATATCTGGCATCTGAGTGGGTAGTTCGGGTTAGGTTTTGTATTACTCTATAATTAATAACTTGGTATGACTATTATGCTAAGAAGATGACCTCTTTAGGGTTCATTTTATAGCAGCAACATATACAAACACTAAAATTTAATTGAATTATTCTATCTTATGAGATCTACTTTTTTGTATGTTGTCCCAAGTCTCCAATGGATCTTGGTTTGAATTCTAGCTCTGCCACTTAAAGTAGTGTGGCCTTGGACAATTAATACAGGCTTGCTTACCTTTGGTTTCTTTATCTGTAAAATGCAAATAATTACATTATCTACCTCACGTAATTGTCTTGAGGATTAAATGAGACATAGAGTTACGTATACCACAAGAGCCTGGAATATGGTAAGCATTGGATTCAGTTTAGCTTTTATATCATCTTCTGTGATGTCTATCATTTCTCTTTTCAGGGGGCAAAGAATTTTGAGAGTCGGCACAGCTTCAATAAGTAATTTTGTCTATATCTACAAAACAGAGACTCCATGGGGTAAGATCCTGAAATGAAGTAAGATCCTACAAGATTAAGCCCTGAAATCAAACAACCTAATGCAGAAAATAAGGCAGTAGATGAATTAATTGGTTTGATACTTTCTGATTCCTATACCTGGGTTTACACTTAAGTGTTAACATTGTGACACATTCTCAAGGTTTCCAGTGGTTGCCTGCACTCAGTATTTTTCAGGCAATCCCATCATGAGATGTCTTTGGCAATTAGACCAGATTTATATTTTAATATGAAAACCCATGGTGAGTGAGGGAGCATCTTACAGACTCCAAAGCTCTAAGAAAATGTTAGGGCCTTTTGTAATTCACTTTTTGATGTTTTGGGGGAGACAAATGATATTGGAGAAGAGCTAATAGCTCAGATATTTTAAATGTCACAATATGAGCTTTAATGGGCTGGCAGACATGTCACCTGGAATTCTCATCATCACAGAAGCAGCAGTAATTAATTGTTTCACAATGCCTGATGCAGACACACCCTTAATGTCTTTGTTTTCTCCACTGCATCTTATTTCCTAATGAGGTCTAGGCAGGAAGCTCTGCATGTAGAGGTCCAGTGGTTGGTTGTTGAGGAAAGTTGAAGTCTATCTGGACAAAACAATGACATGTATAACTTTTGTGTTAGAATTCACAGCTTTTCTTTCCCTTTTGGAAAACTTCCCTCAGGTAGTGCATGTGTTTTTGTAGCCCTTTGACTTTTTATACTCCTGAATTGTGTATTTCCTTCCCAAGGTATCTCTCAGCTCTGAACCTCTTTCCATTCTCCCATTAAAACCATCCATCAAAGCCTTTTTATTTCTCTCATCCCTCTAAAACCAAAGCAGATAAGAAAATTGAAATAATTTACCACCCATTGTTAATGTCTGCTAATGAAATACTGGTCTGCAACATAAAATCACCTGGATTGCCTGGAAAGCAAATAGATTCCAGGGCCCCATGGCAGACACACTGAATTAGAAGTTTTTGTTTTAGAGTCTAGAAATCTGTACTTTAACAGATTTCCCAGATGTCTCCAATGTATGTCCCTGTTTAAGAACCACTGTGAATACATTCATGAAATAATGACTTGTCACAGGAAACTTATAGAAAAAGTAATGCTGTAAACCAAAAGAGTAATTCTCTGGTGGCAATACTTGGTGTATAACGGCAAGTTGCTAAAGAGGTTGTATTCTAGGTAGGGATGTCATTTAAATAACATTCCTTAAGTTACCTGTACTTCCGATTATAGATGGTGCCTGGGTACTTTTCAGCCTTTTTGAGCTATTGGAATATTTAGTCTCACCTCTCCTCAACTTTCCTGGTCCCACTCAGGAGATTCTTAAGCCATAATTGCTCTCACTTTCCCTACCATTTTCCTGAGAGTGTAACTAGTGACAAGATCCGTATTTGCCTTTGGTAGCCCTCTAGTTTTGCCAGAGGTCTCACCATGTGAAACTAAAGAACCCTCTCTACTCATCGTGTAAGCCTCACAAAAATGGCTACTATATTGATCAGGTCTCTTCGTTTCCCAAAGTCCCTACCTCATGCCACAATTACTGTGAGATAAATAGCATTATCATAGTTGTTGTAATGAAAGAAATGTAAGTTGAAAGACCAGTGGGTCAGTACTAGAACACAGGAAAGACTGGGAGTCTTTTAATTCTCTCTAGGATGCAGTCCACACTAGATAGTTTCAATCAGAGGGCACTGAGTATTATATTTGAATACTGATCTGGATAGGTCCATAATTTAAGTTCTATAGTAGTTGCACTGGATTCATTTCTATTACTTTCCATTTGAGGGCAAAAGCTGAAACACTGGAGGACAAAAGTATTTGGATCTGATGGCATTTCCAATTGCCTGAATTCCATTCCTTTCATAATTGCCAAAATTTTATTACAGATGAAAGTCAACAGTATAATCCTTTTTCTTTTCCCCAGTGCAACACTAATATCAATTACCAGCCTAATTGAAAATTCCAAATATCTTGGAGAAAGTATCTAATTCAATGCAGTTTTATAATCCACTGGGTCTTTATCTCAATTTGCAGATTTTTCAAGTTATTGTGGTTTCCATAGGTTGCTTATGTTGTTATGAGTCCTCTTTTCAGTTCATTTACTTCTTCAAGTACTGTAACTTTTAGGCTATTTGTTAGCAATAAAACTAACACAAAGAAAGAAGGCCACTTCTGATTGAAGAGCTTGTTTCAAATGACATTATTATTGATTCAGAATCTGTTCATACACTGAGTTCTTTCAAAGCCATGTCATTTCAGCAGCTATAATAGAAAATTGATCTCAATGAGAGAAATAAGACTCAGAACATAAAGTATAAGCCTTAATTTGCAAATTGTTTATTGAGTGTAATGAGTACATAGAGATCCAAGTGTTTCATACTTTGTTGTTCCTATTGTTGTTCCACTAATAATGTAAATAGAGCTATAAAATGTTGTAATAATGAGTAAAGATGTCAAGTTATAAGTCATTTTGTGTGTAACTTTTTAATGACTTAAGCTTCTTTTGGGGGAAACGATTTCATATTCAACAGCGATGGGGGATGGGGGATTGGCAGGCAGAGGGTATAGTTCAAGCGGTAGAGTGTGTGCTTAGCATGCATAAGGTCCTGAGTTCAATCCCCAGTACCTACTCTAAAAATAAATAAATAAACCTAATTACCTCCCCCAAAAAAGTTTAAAAAAAGAAAAAAGAAAAAAATCACAAACTTCTATAGGTTATTTTTAAGTGATTCTTTTTAAAGAATATAGGGAGTTGGGGAAAATTACATCATATAAAGCAATTCTACGTAGGCCAAGCTAGTAAGTTACCACAGCAATAAATGTAATTATAAATAAGTAAAAACCATGGCTTGGGAAAAGCCTACATTTCACAGTAAACTAGAGATCTATCAAGAATTAAGAGGTCCCACTATTTCACGGCACCATCTCCACTCCAACCACAAAATGATAAGATGAAGCCTGGCTTATAGTATATAAACCTAAATTTCTGAAAAAAACCTATTTTGTCTCAGAGTAAATGAACGTAGATTCCTCTATATGCCCATGGTCTCCCAATAATGTCATTATGTCATGTCTAGCAAAACCACAATACATTGAAAGGGTATTTCCCTCCTCCCCTCATCCACAATATTTCGCTGACATTTTCTACTTCTTTTTCTCACAAAGCACTCCTAACTTAGATATCATCACAACTGATCAGTCATCTACTAAACCACTGGAACTCATTCTCTGGGAAAGGAAGGGAGCACAAATGAGCAAGCAAAGGCTGAGCTTTCTGCAAAATTTTATCTTTCAATACCTCTAAATAAAATCTTCAATATTGATCATTTGAGCTCCAAACAAACTATCCCCAGACGATGTCAGTGACTGTAATTTACCAATTCTACTATGACTATGACTATGACTATACACATAAACATACACACACATACACACTGTCCACACAGTACTATTCTGTAACCCAGTGAGAATGAAAAGGGAAGCTTCTTTTCAACCCATATTTAGTACATATTTTTCCAACTTCAGGGGACCTACACCCCGAACTGAAACTGTGATACAATTTGAAGAAAGTAAAATCAAGGGTTGATAGAATTGTTTTAATTTGCATTGGAAGTCCATTTATTCATGTGACGTTACACTCCGGAACAGAAGTTCTGGGAGCGATCACACAGTTAAGCCGCTTCTCCTCCCCCAATCCTCAAAGTAAAGAAGCCAAAGCCAGTTGCTAACAATGCTGAGTATGAATGCACCCCATCTCCACTCTTATTTTCCCATCTCTGGTTTCCCATGGTGCTCTCCTCTACTAATTTGTTCTGCAGCCTGAAGTGGGCCTAAGTGCTCTCAATGAATAGTTCCTTTGCAGAACCCTTGTTTCTGCTCTGTTTCAAGTCTTGAAGCAGGGAGGCTAGGTAGAGGGAAGATCATTATTTTAAACATCTGAAACCCTCGATTTGAAGCCTGCATTGATTAAAAAATTTACTCTTTATTTTTATATAGACTTCAGTTTTTCTCCTCTATAACTAGATGTTTCAGATAATGGCTGTATTTCCTTTAGACTCTGAAGATTCCATTATTCTCAAGTGTTTGCTTCATTTGCTTATTGCAGTTTGATTTCCAGTTTTCTCTTTTTTCCCCCTTTTCATAAATGGCTAGGTTAAACAATGGAATGGCAAGAACTGAAAGCTTACTTAGTTGCTTAATTATGAAGAAAGGAGGGTTCATATTCTGAATAAATGAATCTGCAAAACAGACAACTGCTCTGCATAATAAAATAATACCATCACCTCAGTAAATACAGTACTAATGATGGATGATCTTTAATTCATAGAAGCTCTTGATTAAATAGCTTATGAAACCAACCAACACACACACACACACACACACACACATTCAGTCACTCACAAATAAGAATTACAGCAGCTAATGAAGAATACAGCAAGAAAATATTTCTTAAGAAGCAAACAAATACTTGACACTTGGCCTATGGGAGACTGTCCCAGGACAACTCTTATCCAATCTACTTTCTACTTCTTGTTGGAAGAGAATTGTGGTTTTAAGGACAAGGTTGCTGTCATAGTGGCCAGTTAGGGAGCATTTCAGGTATCATCATTGCATGATGATGATGATGGTGATGATGATGATAGTAATATCAGTTACCATTTATTCAGCAAATATTATGTGCCAGGCAATGTTACTATACCAGGTTGATGGGGATATCCTTGTTTTACCGATAAGGAAACTAAAGCTCAAGATGACAAAGTGAAGTTACTGCAGGTTATAAAATTAGTAAGTGGCTCTGATATTACTGCAGTTTTGGGGGCAAATTATATGTTATTTCTGGTTCATACCTGAGACTCAGAGTGGGGGTTGTACAGGAATTTAAAACAATTATTCCTCAGGAATCTTCCCCATACCCCTCCTTTTTCTCTCTTAATATCCTTTATATTATAAAGGTTAATCCATTTCCTTGGGAGTTTTCATGTAAAAGTCTGTATGAACCTTTCCAATCCATCTCTCTATCCTATCACTTTTTTGTCTCTTTGACTATCCCACTCCGTCAACATGTCTCTTCATCTCTCCTAGTCAGTCTCTCTCTTTCTCTTTCTCTCTCTCCAGATTTCTCTCTAGCAAGAGAGAAAATGAAGTCACTAGGCTGGAAAGATACATAAATGTGAAACCTAATACAACACTAGCTTATAAACCCAGTGGGAAACATTGTGGACATGCAGCTGTGTGCAACTTGCTTTCCATTGGCTGTTTAAAATCATAAATGCAGAGAGTAGAATGGTGGTTGCCAGGGGCTGGAGGCGAGGGAAATGTTAGTCATAGTATAATGTTTCAATTATGCAGGATGAATACGTTTGGAGCTCTAATGTACAGTGTGGCGACTATCCTTAATAATACTGTATTATATACTTGGAATTTGCTAAGAGAGTAATCTTAAACTTTCTCACCACAAAAAAGTAAATATGTGAGGTGATGGATATGTTAATTAGATTGATGCTGGTAATCATTTTACAGTGCTTACGTGAATACACAGTGTATACACAGAATATACACGTGAAAACATCAGATTGTATACCTTAAATATACACAATTTTTACTTGTCGATCATACCTCAGTAAAGCTGGAGGGCGGAAGTAAAAGCAAAGAAACAAAAAAAGGTGGTCAGGAAAGGCCTTTCCAAAGAAGTGATAATTGAGCAGAAATCTGACAGAAGAGAAGGATCAAGCCATGCAAAGATCTGAGGGGAGAGCATGGAGAACAGAAAGGAAAGCAAGTGTCAAGGATTTAAGTCAGAGAATGAGTTTTGTGTTCTTCAAAGGGTAAGAATGCCATGGTGGTTGGAGAACAGTGTGTTGAGTCTTGTCAGCCATGGTAGGTGAGTTTGGAGTTTATTCTCAGTGCAATGGGAAGCCACTGGAGTATTTAAAGGATGGGAGTGGCATGATACGGTGTGTGTTTTTAAAAGATTCAGCTAATTGCTGTGTGGTGGATAGAGCACAGAGGGTCAAGAGTAGAAGCAAGAGCTATTGCAAGGATGTAGGCAAGTCTAGGCAAGAGTGGTAGATAGTGGCTTGGTCTAGGGATATAATAGTGAAGATTCTGAAAAGTGGATTTTGGATAAATTTTGAAGGCAAAACTGCCATGTCTTGATGAATTGGATTAAGGGCACAAAAAAACCAGAAGGGTCAAAAATGACTCCTAGATTTTTGACTTTGGCAGTTTAGTGAATGGTAGTGACATTTACTGAGACAGGACGTACTGAGGGAGGAGCCAGTTTAGGATGGGGAGAATTGAAAGCTCTATTTTGGCCATACTAAGTTTGAGTTGCCTCCAAGCAGAACTTTCATAGGCAATTGGATGCATGAACCTGGTGGACAGGGCATGAGAGCAGGGATGGATATGTATTAATTAAGCAACCATTTTTCATAAACTCTAGATTAAGAACCATGAGGTACATACTAAAAATATAATAATAAGAGGCACTGTCAATTAGAAAACCTATAATTGAATTCATACTATACAACATATATCTGCAGGACAAAATTTGGAATGTTCACAAATAGAAAGGTTTGTATGGGTGATTATAAATTAATATAAATTAACATATTTACCAAGGAGGTAAAAAATGAACATTTATTTGAGGACATGGTGCAGTTAATGCAGAGTATCCTGAAAGGTTTAGAAAAGAAGAATTAATGAAAAGGCATGATTTGTTTTCCTCTTGATAAAGACCTTGTAACTAGGACTGTAGTGTGTAGGTTTAATTTAAATCTTTGCCATTTCATATTTTTGAGATCACAAAAAAGAAGTGAGTGGTAGATTTAGTGTTTTTTTTTAAGTGTACTTGCCATTCTGGTTTCACTGCCTTTGTTAGAGGGAAAAAAATTAGAAAGCAGGTAGCTCGTGTAGTCTTATTGCAATTATCCAGATTCACAATAAGCTAACCCAGGAAATTGGAACAATAAAGCCTGTCACTCATTCAGTTAAGCACATGAGATCATGGAACCAAAGGAGAAGTACAGCTTGAGTAAGAGGTTGGGAACTACACCAATTAGATGGAGCATACTTTAGATTAAGCACTGTTCCACAGTTTTGCTTAAAAGTGGTTTCAGCTGCAACTTAACTGTTTCCTATGGGAAGCAAGTTTTTCTCCTTTAACTTTGCCTCCATTCTCCCTCACTCATATCATGGTACAGAGAAATATTGACAGACATACACAAAGTTATGTCTAGCATATATAACAAAAATAAGTATAAAGTACATGAGGACAGTCTCTTCAGTAAATGATGTTGGGAAAACTAGACAGCTCCATGCAAAAGAATGAAAGTAGACTACTATCTTACACCATACACAAAAGTTAACTCAAAATGGATGAAAGACTTGAATGTAAGATCTGAAACCTTAAAATTCCTAGAAGCAAAAATAGGCAGTAACCTGACTGACATTGGCCCTAGCAATGTTTTTGTAGATATGACTCCAATGGCAAGGGAAACAAAAGCAAAAATAAACAAACAGGACCACATCAAGCTAAAAAGCTTCTGCACAGCAAAGAAATTCATCATCAAAATGAAAGGGTAACCTAGTGAATGGGAGAAAATATTTGCAAATCATGTATCTGATAAAGAGTTAGTATCCAAAATATATAAAGAACTCATATAACTCATTAGCAAAAAAAAAAAAAAAAAAAAACCAAACAATCCAATTAAAAAATGAGTAGAGGATCTGAATAGCTACTTTTCCAAAGAAGAAATACAGATGGGCAATAGGCATATGAAAAGATATTTAACATCACTAACATCAGGGAAATGCAAACCAAAACATGAGATTTCATTTCATATCTGTCAGAACGGCATTATCAAAAGGACAAGGAAGAACAAATGTTGGAGAGGTTGTGGAGAAAAGGGAACCCTCATGCACTGTTGGTGGGAATGTAAATTGGTGCAGCCACTATGGAAACCAGTATGGAATTTCCTCAAAAAATTAACAGAACTACCAATATGATCCAGCTGTTCTACTTCTGGGTATTTATCTGAATAACACAAAAACACTAATTCAAAAAGATATATGCACCCTATGTCCACTATGGGATTATTTACAGTAACCAAGATATGGAAATAGTCTACGTGTCCACTGATGGAGGAATGGATAAAGAAGATTGGTACATATATTTACAATAGGATATCACTCAGTCATAAAAACGAATGAAAGAGGCTTATTGTTTTAAGTAGGATAGTTAAAGAAAGGCTTCTCTGTGGAGAGATTTTAGCATAAACTTGAATGAAGTAAGAGGAGGAGCCATGCATAGATCTGCAGAGATGGTTGTGAGCTTGCATTAGAGGCAGAGGGAACAAATCCAAAGGCAAAAGCAGGGGAGGAGGGTATAGCTCAGTAGTAGAGCACACGTGCATGCACGAAGTCCTGGGTTCAATCCCCAGTACCTCCATCAAAACAAACAAACAAACCTAATTATCTGCCCCCCCCCAAAATAGACAAAGGCAAAGAAAACCCCTAAGGCCCCTAAGGCATGTATACAGCAAGGAGCCCAGTATAGTTGAAGCATAATCAGGACAGGAAAAGTGCTGGCTGGTAAGGTGGAAACGATTGGGGTCAGATCATGTAAGACTTATAGGGGAGTAAGGGTAATGAGAAACTGATGATATGTATATATCAGTAATACATTAGCATGTCCATTTAACAACATCATCATCAATACTAGGTGTTACTGTTCTTTTTCATTTTTATTACATTGATAAGGGGAAAATATCATATTTTTGGTTTAATTTTCACCCTTGGTTTCTATTGAAGATGATTTTTTCCCAGATATTCACTAGCTATTTGTATTTTTGTGAATTATTTTTTCAAGTATTTTACCCATGTTTAAGTGAGTATTACTATATTCTTTGAGGTTTTAAATCAAGGTCCTTAAGAAAAAGCTCATCAACCAACATTTCAAAACTTATAACCTATTTCTACAGTCTCTGTGGAGGAACACACACTGCTGATCTTTATGTTGTATGTTTTCTAACCTTTTAACTATTAATCTTTCTCATCTCTGTTGACCAGGAAGCTCTATGTAACTGTGACTGATTATACTACCGTCACTCAGGAAGGCAAAGTTATGCCAGCCATGCCACCCTCTCACCAAGGACAGCTCTATTATATCATCCTAATATTACTCATGGAACAGAAGGATGGCCTCATTCAGTTCTTCATAGAAGGGACAGAATAAGGGGCCGTGTTAAGCCTCTTTGTTTTGTTGTCTGCTATAAAGTTCTGCTTTGTGGGCTTATTTTAATTCTTCTGCATTGATAACCTTTTCACACTGCCTCCTCTTTTAGAAATAATGACATTACAGATATTGCTGAGTGGATACAAATGTATACCCAGTTTTTAAAATGTATTAGAATAGAACAGCAAATAGTCACTCAACCAGGGCAAGGAACAACTTATTCCAAGCAAGTAAAGAAACATGACCATTGCCATTATTGTACTACTTCTGTGTGTGCTGCATAGGAAATGATCTGGGAGGGTGGTGGGGAGAGAAAACGTGAACCGTCTACAATATTTTATATTTTTAATGTCTTACACGTACATTAAATTTTGTTAAGTTTCTTACTTGCTTCCCTTTAAAAAAGAACATGTTCCAAACTCCTGTTTAAACTCCTGCCAAGTCTCTCTTCTTAGAAATAAGAAGTCTGTCCAGCTGTTTCTTCCGCTTCCTTTCCACTATTTTTGTCAGTCTCCTCACCTCTGTGCTCTCTTGTTGCTACTAAGGCATTGTGTGTGTTCAAGCTGATCACCCAGTGCTCTTTCTTTCCTTGTGGGTTTGGGGCTTTGAAGGGGGTTGTTATGTTTTGTTGGCTAGGAAGTCTTGGACAAGCGATTTGTTAATTCAAGTGCTTTGCTGTTCTCATACAGCAAGTTGCACTTGTGATGTAATTATGAAAGAGGCATGCTTTTCTTGACTAGCAGAGGCTGGTGAGATGTGGCATGGAAGATTATATTGTTTATCTACTCAAGGTCAGGCTAAAGCAGTTAGTGGATCTGGCAGCAAATATTGCTGACAGCAGCAGGGAGAGTACCTCATCTGGAACACAATGTGTGAATATTGTTTATATGATTTCTAAGCTAGCTCGTCTTTTACAGGGAGTGAATTTCTTTGTTCTAGCATGGTTTCAAAAAAGGATTTCACCCAGCAGGCTCTGCAGGGCTATTCTGGTACATTTGTTACACTGAAATCTCCTCACAGTGTTTCTAAAAATGTTTACATTGAAAAGAAAATGCCATTTCAACATGAAGCATCGCACAGCAGCAGCAAAAACTGAATTGGAAACTAAGGATGCCCCCTCTGGCACGACTGAGTTGAAATAAACAGTCATGCAGCCGAAATGGCAAAGCCTTCAACTTGATGAGATTCATGAGGTTTCTAGTGCAGACCACAGAATAAGATAGCAGGTATTTACTCTTGCAATAAGTGATGTCAGGGGCTGTTGGGGGCAGGGAGCAGAAGTAAGTTCTAAGAAAAACAGCCTCTACATGGAGTTTAGGTGTCCCTCCATAAAAGCTTAAGATAACCTGTTTCTCAGACTCACAGACATAGAGAACAAACTTATGGTTACTAGGGTGTAAAGGGGGTGGGAAGGGATAAACTGGAATTTGAAATTTGTACCCCTTGGGGAGTGATGGAAATGTTAGCTATCTTGATTGTGGTGGTGGTTTCATGGGTGTATACATCTATCAAATTTCATCAAATTGTACATCTGAAATATGTGTAGTTTACTGTATAGGAATCATACCACAATAAAGATGTTAAAAAAAGATAACCCGTTTCTTCAAAATCATGTAACCATTTACTTGGAAAGAACCTTATATATCTATTAGAGCTTATTAGAGTGCTGACTTCTTGTAGGGACTCCTTGACTATTTGTTTCATGATGGACATAATTAATGAATGAATGCACAAATACACCACATGCAAGAATCCCTTCTAGAGTTTCCTGCCAAGCAGTCACCCAGCCTCTGCTTGACTACCTCAAGTGACAAGAAAATCACCACTACCCGAGTAATCCATTCCAACATTGAATAACTCTGATTATTAGAAAGTTTGTCCTAGTAGAACTAACATGAGTCTACTTGTGGCTTGTACCTATTTATTTCTCCTATTGGTAAGGCTTGGAGTCATGAAGAGTAAATCTAATTCTTCTTTACTAGCCCTTAATATTTTGCAAATCTACAATCATCTCATCTTTCTCACTCCAAGTTTTCTCCAGTTCTCATATGGGTTCCAATATTTCTACCTTCCTCAATATCTTTCACACGGACATACTCTTCCAAATGTGGTCTGACACAAGTAGGACTATCCTGCTTCTTGATAATAATAGCTAGTGTATTGAATGTTTATACTTAACCAAGTACCAAATGTTTTACATGGGTTTTCTCATTTAATTCCTGCAAGAACCCTATGGGGAAGGTATTCTTGTTGTTGTTGTTGTTATTATTATTATTATTATTATTACCCTAATTTTACAAATCTGGCCGCTAGGCTCTTACTAGTGCCACCTAAGATTGTATTTACTTTTTGTTTTGTTTCATTTTGTTGTATTAGTTGATACAAAGCATGATTGCGATTAATAAAATTCTATCTTTTCCCCTTGAATTGCTGTCAAGTTTCACTCTTAGTTCTTTGATTTTCTAAACTAAATATAGAACTTTACATTTGTACCTATTACATTTCTTTTTATCCGTTTCATACCATTTTTCCTCCTTTTTTTCTGGGTAGGGATACATTTTTTCCCTAGCATTTTCATAAAATTCTATTGTGATCTAAATAGTCAACATCTTTTACAATACTGAGTTTCTCATTCAGAATGCTAACTATCCTTCCCAGTGTTGTTACTTTACATACTCTATAAGCTTGCCTTCTGCATCATCATCCAAATACTAATAAAAATACTGAAGAGAACAGGGTCATGAACAGAGTTCTGTAATACAACATTCAATAGCTCTCTCCAGAATAACAGAAATCAACACTGTTCATGTTCAGTTGTTCAATCCAACTTTCATTTCCTCATCTTACTGACTAGGACATTTTATGAGACATTTTGTCAAATGACTTGTTGAAAATAAGATCTACTGTATCTGGGGCATTCCCTTTTCCTACCTATCTAGTTGCCCCATCAAGAAAGGAAATGAGACTTATTTGGTATGACTTGTTACCAAGAAATTTTGCTGTCTCCTAGAGCTCTTCTAAGTATGCATAAATCATCCTTGTTATTATTTTCTGAACTTTTTTAAGGATCGAGGCTAAATCTACCTGCCAATAACTTCCAGAATCAAACTCTCCAGTCTTTTGGCACCTTTACAGATTTTCATGACTCGCTCAAGATTACTGACAGCAGTTCAGCAACCCAATCAGTAATTTTTTTTCTATTTAATTTATCTGAGTTGCAGACTTAAACCTACAAAAGGATTTTATCTTGCAATTGTTTCTCTTATCTTGGGCTTCACTTTTTTCATTACTTCAAAGATACAGGTTTTCTTTCTGTTCTGTTTTGGTTTTCACTGGACACAACAAATAAATATGTCATTGGCAATTATCTAAACAAAAATGGATTCTAAATGAGAATTTTCTCAAGAGAAGAGCAATTTTTAAAATTTAGACAATATTATCAACTGTCACTTTTAATCAAGACAGAATAAATCATCTAATCACATAAGCACATTAAACAAATTTGATTCTGTAAACCATTGTAAACCAAAATCTATGTTTATAGGAAAGGAAAACATTGGAATGGGGGAAAGTCACCAAAGTAAAATGTGAGACACCAAAATTATGTGAAATAAATCCAATAAAATAACAGAGAAGCCTCAAAAGCAAACAAGAAAAAACTATCAGACATAATAGAGACAAAGATCTTACAGTTGACAATGGATGGACACTAGAAGGAGCAAGTCTCTAATGAATTAAAAGTCAAAAATATTTGAAGTATTAGATATTTCATAAATCAAAATGATGGGCTTGAGAATAATGGAGGTAAATTTTTATGGAAATTGAGGGAAATCCTGAGGCTACTTGTCCATACAATTTCCGTAGTAGTAATATTAGTATTTCTTCTCTCTATAATCCTCTTCTCCTAATTCTAAAGTGATGACTAATGTCTTGTATCTGCAACTGATTTTATTTATCTTGTACTTAATTCATCTGCAAAAGAGTCCCAAACAAACAGGAAAGTGGTAGAATTGAGTGTGTCGCAACGATGATTGCTGGGAGCATGAAGAAATACATAATGAAAAAGTGGTCCTAAAGCTAGGTAGCAAGCAGTTCTATTCCATTTGGCCACCAGTGAAAACCCAAACCATGGTGCCTTAATCCTTCTAAGACACAAATGAACACATATATACCTTTCCAATTCTTCTCTGACTTCCAGGGACCCCATCATCTTTTGGTCTCAGTTACAGGACCCCACATCCAATTGACTGAAATTTACCCTCCTCACCAGTTTCTTAAAATTGTCTTACCCCAAGTTATTCACACTCATGTAGAGAAGCTTTAATTACCTTCTTTTTTTAGGAATCTGCATCATTTTTCTTCCATGAACATGAATGTTTGAGAACTGACTGCACTGTTTAACTACTAACCAAGCTTTGCCGCCTCCCATCTGAGGCTCGACTTTTACAAGACCTCTTTGCTGAGCCCTGAGATCAGATAATCTTTTAAAAAAGAGACTTGGCATGACCTTTCATAAAATACATGATTATGATTGTACCTATCTAAGATAAATGTCTGATTTATGACTGCTTGCAGGAACCTAGAAGAAACTGGCTGAGAACAAGCCTGGGTGTGGCACACCATCAGCTAATTAATAATGTTTTGCCTGGAAATCTCCCTTAATGCAGTAGAGCAGTCCAGTTGGAAACAAATTTCATATGAAGTGTTTTGTAGGACAAAGCCAGTTCTTACATGTAGGAACTCACCCGAAAGAATAGTGCCCCAGCTTGTTCCTTACTAAAGATCTGCTAATTCTTATTCAGGTTATGTGTTTATCTTTTAACGAGCAAGAATATGCCAGTTTCTTAAAATTGGTGAGCTGTTCCAGGAGCTACTCTGATCATTGAATAAATATGATGTCTTAGTTCAAAATTTAGGGAAATGAGAAAATACCTAGACACACAGAAGAAATTGAATGACCTTTGGTGTTAACTTTAATAGGAACCGAGTCAAAGATAATTTCTCAATGTTCAATTTTCAATATATTTATGCAATCATTCTACTACATCCATGTTACTATAACAAGTAAGACTCATTCTCAAATAGCTTACAATCAGCTTCCTTTTTCCAACCAAACAGAAATATTAATTAAAAATAAAATATTTTTTGTCCATTTGTGAGGTTGAAGTTTATTTTTTTCGAAACATTTCTTTCAAACTTTTTCTGACCAAGCACAACATTTGATTACATTTGTGCCTTTAATCTGTGTGTCAATGCTGAAATGAATCAAATAGGCCTTTGACCTCTTTCAAAATAATTGCCTTTGCAGTAATTTTTAGAAGCTAATAAAACCATGCTAGAGATAAGGCACTAGAAAAAAGGAGAGGCTAGATAAATACTATCTTTAGAATTGAGTTCTTTCAGCAGTTCCTAAAAACAGCAACCGCCATGATGTGGAAAAATTAATAGTCATTTATTTCCTTTCTCATTAAGTAAAGCATATGAAGCACTTAATTCAACAGCACGTGCCTGGTGGCTACTTAGGTAAAGATGATGGTAATAATGACTATTACTTATGCAGGAAGCTTCCCCTGCAGTAACCTTCAAACTCAAACTCTTGGGCCATTTCTCCTAGTGAAGACATATAATTAACTTAGATTACTATATATTTTTCACTACACATCTGTGCGTATTAGTATCTAATTAATCTGTCTTCTCCTTTAAGATGATAAAAAAAAAATTAAGGCAAGAGATATGCTTTTTATAAAACACATCCAACAAATGGTAGCTAATATTAGTTGTATTAATGCCTAATGGAGTAGTGTCCAATTCAATAAACCTGTACGTTCTCCTCAAAGAACAAAATCTATGTTTCTTTTCCTTGGTGAGGGTACAGTGAGGCCAGCACACTCATACACTGATGGCAGATGTGCAATTTTGTGTATTTCCAAAGGACAAATCAAAAACTTTTTTAACGAAGTAATGTATACCCTTTTACCCACTTCGGTTAATTTATTTTAAAGGCAGTTAATTTACTCTAAAGCCTAATTATGAAAGGCACAAAGACGTCTTTATAGGAATATTTATAATAGCTATGTTTGTAATATTAAAGTAAATGTTTAACAATAGGAAATCTGTTGATTAAAGTGTGACAATTTTATTACATGGCTATTAAAATCTTGAAATGTAATGAAATATTGCTAGTTGAAAAAGCAGGTATGAAAAACAAGGAAGCATGTTCAGATGATCTTATATGATTTTTTAAAATTTCTTTTTAAAAATTTGTTTATTTTAACTTTTTTTTTGGAAGGGGGAGGTGATTAGCTTTATTTATTTATTTATTTATTTATTTATTTATTTATTTATTTATTTATTTATTTATTCATTCATTCATTCATTCATGTTTAGCGGAGGTATTGGAGATTGAACCCAGGATTTTGTGCGTGTTAAGCATGTGCTCTTGAGCTATACCCTCCCTCTGATCCTGTGTGATTTTAAATCTGTATGCATATGCATCAAAAGAGACTGCAATGACATTTGTAGGTCGAGGGATGACGGATGTTAATTTGTTTTTTTACTTCCTGTGTTTTCCCAGTTTTCTGCAATAAGCATGTATTATTTTAGAAATGAAGGGAGAAATATAGTAATTGGTACCTTTTCCCAGTGAAAGCATGGACATGGAAAATGCCTGGAAGAATTTTTACTCCAGCTTTATGATTCTCCAGCTTCCTTTCCTCTCCATTATAAAAGGTGCCAAGGAGCACTAGGTGAAATAGGGAAAGGAAGTGGATTCAAGCTGCTGTAAGTGTTGTTACCTTAAATCTCGGATTCCCTCATTCAAGCCAGGCTCCTGAGAAATATCCCATTGGCTGCATCTCTGCCAAATGCACTGTCTGTTCCTGGACAGGGATCCTGGTCTTAAATCTTGCCTGCTTCCCTGTCTTCCTTAACTGTGCTGGTCAGTAAAAGTCCCTCCACTGCCCTGCTTGAAACCTCTAGAGCTTAAGGACAGCTCTGGCATGAAAGCCTTGCTTTCTTTCCTCTTGGATCCTCTCTGCTCACTCTAGAGAGTTCAAGGAACTTCCTGGACAGAATAAACCCCAGGCTATCACATTAGCCTTTCCCTGTATCACCACTGAGAGGATCAATAACATAGAATAACTCAACAAATATGTTTCTAAAAAAACATAGAAGAGGAATAAAGATTTTTATAATTATTTCACTGCATAGGGAAGAGAGGTGGCCACACACAACATCCCACCCACCCCCACCCCTACCCCAACCACTTCCTAGAGCAAAAATCTAACTATTGGCAATGTGGTGGACTTATCCAGACTACCTGAAATCAGGTACTTAATGTAAATAAATCACACTTCTATTTGTTCTGTGAGAGTGTGAAATTCACATTTTCAATGAGATAGATCATAAAAGCTGAGTGTTATGACATCTGTGGAATCCATGAGTCTAACCATTTTAGCTAAACCATGCATGTGTTGCACCATAAAATCCATACTCACATATTATGTGTTGTACTAATTTGGGGGAGGAAGTCGGGTGTGAAAATCAGGGAATGTCTGTTACTCTCTGACCCTCCAAATGGTATTTTTGCACCTCGTGTTACACTTTTCATTACTATAGTGGCTCTTTAAAGCTGCCTCTTTTTTATGCCTTTGAAGCATGTGCCATGGCCCCTGAGGGGATTGGAGCAAGGACAGGGAATAGTTTGCCAAGATATAATTCATTCAACATGTTAAATCTCTGGTTAAAAAAAAAAGAGTCCTAAAACTACATCTTTCAAGTTTCCAGTTCTTTTTTTTAAATTGACAACGTGTCAATTTCTGGCATACAGCATAATGTTTCTGTCATACATACACATACATACATTCCTTTTCATATTCTTTTCATTATAGGTTGCTAAGATACTGAATATAGTTCTCTGTGCTATACAGTATAAACTTGTTTATCTTCAAGTTTCCAGTTCTAATAGAATATTGTTCACCTAAACCACAAACTTATAAAATGTAATAAATATTTGTCTTATTTCCACCCACTCTATTTTCTTAGCTTGGAAAGATTTTTAAATGGAAGTTTCTATTCCTTTGATAATTTTATTTTAGCTACCCTATAACTCTTCCTGGAAATTTCTATTCTGTTTGCCTTGACTTAACTTAGACACAGTGTTCCAGATAGATACATTACGGTTTTGTATTAAACAATGTTAATGCCTTATAGTTTTTCTCTAGTATATTTATTATGTTTTTAAGATAATTCATTCTCAATTTTCTCTTTTTAATTAATTCTTTATGGGGGGGAGGTAATCTTAGGTTTATTTATTTGTTAATTTTTTTTAAACAGAGGTGCTGGCGGTTGAACCCCGGACCTTGTGCATGCTAGGCATGTGCTCTTCCACTGGGCTAAACCCTCCCCTCATTCTCAATTTTCTTGTTGAGATATAATTGACATATAACATATTTGTTTCAGGTGTACAACATAATGATTTGACATTTGTATGTATTACAAAATGATCATCACAATAAGTATAGTTAACATCTACCACCACATAGTTACAAATTTTTTATTATCATAAGAACTTTTAATATCTACTCTTTTAACTTTCAAACATATATTACAGTACTATTAACTATAGTGACCATGCTGTATATTACATCCCCATGACTAATTTTATAACTGGAAGTTTGTACTTTTTGATTCTCTTCACCCATTTTGTTCACCTCTTCCCACCCTCTTCCTCTAGTAACCACCAATCCTGTTGCTCTCTGAATCTACAAGCTTGGGTTTTTGTGTTTTGGTTTTTTTGGTTTTGTCATTGCTGTTCTAAATTCCACATATCCACATATAAGTGAAACCATATGGTATGTCTCTTTCTCTGTCTCACTTATTTCACTTAACATAATGCCCTCAAGGTCCACGCATGTTATCACAAATGGCAAGATTCCTTTCTTTTTAATGACTGACTAATATTCCATTGTGTGTGCTTATGTGTGTGTACTAAATTTTCTTTGTGCATTCATCCATTAATGTACACTTAGGCTGTTTCCAACTAACACATTTCTCAGTGATGTCTATAGCTCTATAATGAGTCCCTAATACTTTACCAAGATTGTATCTAATATTTTGGACATTGGATAATTTTCTTGCAAATTTATTTATTCTTATTTGTCCATGATGAAATTCATACTTTTTTATCTCCTCAGACTTGGGAAAGTTTTCTGAAGTTCTCACCATAGGCCAGCAGTGCACCATGTAGATACAAGTTAAGTAACTCTCACAAATAAGAGTACAGAGGCAATGCACTGTGGAAGAAAAACTTCACTAAAGTTCAAGAAGTCACAGTTCTTAGCACTGGTTTTGCTGCTAACTAGCTGTATGACATTGAGGAAATCACCTGAGGCCTTTTTCCTCTTCTTTTAAGTAATTTCACCATGGACTCCCACTTCTGTATTTATTAAATTTTCTAGTAGTAGGGAGAAACATCCCCATCTCTGGGATAGTCCCAAGTTCTCAGTCTCTTAATGAGTAAAATGTATGTCTCCTTGAAAGTGAGATGCATTTCTTTGGTTGAAAAATCATATAAGATTCAACAAAAAGAATTCATAAGATAGAATGCAAAGAAAAATTTAAACTTTTTCTTGAATTTATATATTTGGATAATTTTCTGTAAAGAGAACATGAATACAGAGTAAGAATTAATAAATCTACCCACACCTACACAAGAATATATCTACTCACCTCAAATTGTGGGTTGACCAGCCTAGGTAGGTTTCTATCCTGATAGGCTACAGTCAACTACAGAAGGAAAACTCTTTTTCTGAAGAGTTTTCCTTTGTATTTGAAAATGTTGTTTCTGGTTGTGTATTTTCTTGGACAGACAGAGTCATCAGCAAGATTTATACCTGATTTATTTTATTGTTGGCTCCTATATTTTCCATATTGGAAAATTCAACCTTGAATAATATTGCTCTGAAGAATCCCTTATTAGCCAGAACTTGGGGTTAACAGAGCATCTGCTCTAGGAATAATGACATAAGTATGGTGACTATATTCCCAAGATAGCACACAAAACCAATTTAATTCATGATGTGGCTGATATATATTATCAATAGACTTTTAAAATTGTAACAGAAAACATTTTTGGGGAATGGCCCAGAAAAGGTCAATTGAAAACTAGAAGAAAATTTAGTCAAAAAGCCAGGATTTAGAGAGGCAAGTAGTCTGAAGTGGTGTTTATGGTTGGGAGTTACCTAATAGGCACTGGGAAGCTAAAGTTTTTCAGGCTAAGACAAATTTGAATTTATGTCAGATGTTCAAGAGAAAGAAGTTTCAAGGAAGATAGGGAGGGAAGGAGGAAGAAGCAAAGAGAAGGAAAATAGCTCTTACAGATTAACAGGCTGGAAGCTAGGCCATCTGCCTTGCCTGAATGAATTGTAATAGAATAGCATAATCATTATTAATTCAGGTGGCATTAACATGTTAGTAAAATAGGGTGACTTGTAACAAAATAGTCTGTGGATCATTCACTAAAAATCTAATCCTGAAAGTATTTTATTTGTGTTATCTCTCTTCTAGGGAGACTCTGTGGTGTTTTACATGCATTTGTAAATTATGAGTGTCCACTTTGATGGGTGGTTCTCACCACTCTGTCTGCCATTCCTATTCTGGCTTCTTGGTTATTTGAAGCTTCTATAATACCCCATGAAACCACCTTTCTTGGCTACTGATACTTTTCCACTGTTCCCTTATGCCTCATTTAGTTGGATGGCCAGGATTTTATTTAACAATCATGACAGGGAAGTGGGGGAAAAAAGTTCCTCCTTATCTCCTACCCATCATCAGCTTTATTAGAAGACCACAAAGCAAAAGTACCTTATGCATTCTGTTTCTAATCTACTTGAAGAACTTGGATGTAGCTCTTTCATTTCATTGACTCCTTAAGTCTGTTATGGGCCATCTTGCCCTAGTGATCTATCACAGTTTCCCAGGACAGGACCAGAAGTTATCAACATCACATGGCCCTCACTGGTACCCACATTACTGCACTTCAAATCATTCTTCACCTGTTACCCACACCAGCCATCTAAATCAAGTTTGAGTGCCTCGACTCTCATTTTCTTCAAAGTAAGTCAATGCCTCCACTATTAAGTCAACATTCTGAAAGAGTATAAGTAGGTCACTCTTATTCCCTTACATTATGTGTGTCCTTAGTCTGAGGAGGTATCTGTTGGCCCCAACTCATCCACTTATTGTCACACATGAGGATTGTTGGCTTTTACCCAAATAAACTCCAGTTCAGAGACACAGTGGTTCACTGTGCTTTTCCTAAAATCTTGGAACTTTATTTCCTAAATGAGTGATTCTTGACTTCTGGCTGCAGAAGACACAGATTTATGGAGCTTTAAAAAGCTATAAGAAAGGCTGCTCAACATTATTAGTCACTAGGGAATTGTAAATCAACACACAGTAAAATACCACTTCACACAGACTATAATGGCTATAAGAAAAAAACAAACAAAATGGCAAGTGTTGACAAAGATGTTGAGAAATTGGAACATTCATACAGTGCTGGTGAGAATGTAAGATGGCATGGCCACTTTGGAAGGCATTTTGATGGTTTCTCAAAAATTTAAACATAGAATTGCCATTTAACCCAGCAATTTCATCCCCAGAGCTCTACCCAAGAAAAATGAAAACACAAATGTTCACACAAAAACGTGTACACAAAAGCTAATACTAGCGTTATTCATAACAGCACCAAAGTGGAAACAACCCAATTAATTGTTCATCAACTGATAAATGGATAAACAAAACGTGCTGTATTCATAAAAAGCAAAATTATCCAACTATAAAAACGTATGAAGTACTGATATGTGCTACAGCCTGGATGAACCTTGAAAATATTATGCTAAAGTGAAAGAAGCCAGACACAAAAGGCTTGTAAGATTTCATTGATATGAAATGTCCAGAATAGGCAGATCCATAAATATAGAAAATAGATTCATGGTTGCCAGGTGGGGAGGCAATGGAGAATGGCTACCAGTTGGTATGGGTTTCTTTTTTTGGGTGATGAAACTGTTCTGGAATTGGATAGTGGTGATAGTTGCACAACTCCAAGAAAATACTAAAAAACACTTAATTGTATACTTTAAATGGGTGAATTGTATGGTATGTGAATTATACTTCAATAAAAAAAAATCTGTAGAGACACAGTAGGTTGGTGTTTGCCTGGGCTGAGAGTAAGAATAGGAAGTGTCTGCAAATGGATTGGAGATTTTTGAGGGGGTTGATGAAATGTTATAAAATTATATTGTGGTGATAGTTGTGCACCTTCATAATTTATTAAAAGCTACTGAATTATACATTTTAAATGAGTGAATTCTGTGGTATGTAATTTATACCTCAATAAAACTTTTTTTAAAAAAAGTTATAAATATCTAGTCTCCTCCTAGACTGATTAAGTAAGAACCTTTGAGGGTAAGCTCTAGTCGTCACTGGTTTCTAGAAGTTCCCTAGGTGATTGTAACATGCAGCTAGAATTGAGAATCATTGTCTTAAATCATGGTTTCTGGGTTAAAGTATTGATTGATCTTGGAATGGCAATTCTTATAGGTTATAGAATGCCTGGTACCATCACTAATACTACACCCTCATCTCACCCCAGTTGCTACTTACATAGAAGTCATTTATGCATTCAACAGGGATTCATTAAGCATCTGTCATGCGATAAGTTCTGATCTGGTCATTGAAAACATAGGTCGTATTCTAGTGGGATAGAGAGATATGTAAAAACAACAAATTGCTATATAATGTGATAAAGGATAACTGAGATAAATGTTAGGTCTATAAGTCCAGGGAAGGCATGACTAACTCCTCCAGACACTCTGCTAAAAGCTTACATCAAGTGATAAAGCAAATATGAATAATTTAAATGCAGTATCATAAAAATTGCTAAAGTTTAATCATTCACAAAAGGCAACGTGAACATCAAGTCTACAGGGTATTAGGAAAAGCTTTACAAAGGTTACATTTGAAATTGATCTTAAGAGGAGAAGGAATTTTCCAGGAGAAGGGAGTGGCAAATGAGGGAGAATGACTATCATTCACTAAGGGTTTACTATCAACCAGTTATTCTGTTAAACTTTTTATATTTGTTCTTAGCAAGCTTCAGAAACTTTTACAATATTATACAATTAGGAGATTGTAAAGCCAGACTTTGAACCCATGTAGTCTGAATATAGATCCCTAAGTCATAACCACTACACTGTTGTAGGCTTGGATTCTGGTAGCTAACAAAACAACCACCGTGGAAAGGCAGCTAAAGTAACAAACATCAAAATACTCACCTAAGAGCTGAGTACATCTCAGATTGAAAGTTGATTGATCTGCTAAGTTATTAATTTATTGGTGGGTGAAAAATTTAGTTGTGTATAATTTGAGTAATTTCTGTATTCTTTTATTCTTATGGCTCCAAAAATAATAAACCAAACAGGATGAAAAAATGTATGATGTAGAGCTGTTACTGGAAAAGAATTTCTACATTAGCTCTTAGCAGAATGTACAACACTTTCAAATAACTTACTAGGGCAGCTTGAGAATAGGACACATTCTATAATTATGGCTAGAAGGAATAATCATCAATGTCTATAGCAGGAAAAATAAATAATAAATTCACTCAGATATTGGTGCTGGTCCCTTGAATAATCCCTTTTTAAGACCTGGCTACCTCTTTAATGTATTACTCTTTTACCTTTTCCTTTTGGTTATTATACTGTTGCCTAAATCAGTTTAAGACTATAGGCCTTAAAATCTGGCTGAATTTACTTATTATGAGGTGGTTATCTGCACTTCGGTGCAAATGCTATTTTTTCAAATGTAAGAGTATGATTGACTCTTAGCAACATAATTTTAAAAGGTTGTTAAAAGAATTTGCATGTGTAGTTCCTATGAAAGTTCTGACTACACTCAGCCCTAAAAAAAAAAAAAAAAAAAAAAAAAAAAAAAAAAAAAAAAAAGGATCCTGTGGTTTGTTTTCTCTTTGGAGGCCTATGTCTATGTTTTTCAGTTATACTTGCTGAGACTCACTGGAAGGATTGCTGTTTTTCTCCTGACTGGACCTACTTGACAAAACAGGCCCAATTCCCTGCCAAGCCAAAGACTCCTGTAATGATGGTCACCCTTGTTTTCTGTTGTCTGAGTATGTTCTACCTTTCTTGGAGTAGGGAGAAACTAGAATTCCTTACTTCCTTTTGGGCTAGTTGAAATTAGAATTTGCTTTCATTTCACTAATACAGTGTAAGTCTTTTTTTGTGTGTAAAGGCCCACTCACTGAGAGAAAATACAACCTACTACTCCATTTTGAAAACTAGAAATTTGTTTCCAATCGGACTAAGATAATCCATTAATGCATTATTCACATTTTTGCAGCAATCTAATCACTAATTTGCATGCAATACCTAGAAAAATAACTGGCATAAAGTTGAAGACCCTCAATAAAAATTTGTTGATGAGCTTGATCAGTGAATATATATTTAATTGAGAAACTACTCTGAGCCAAGCCTTGAAAGAGGTCTTAGTGGGGACTCAAGAGAAAACAGTGACTGCCTTCATCTTGTAAAGAAATTTAAAAATTAGCTTGGGCAGAAAAGATTGACACATTTTCAAAGAACTGATTAACAACTATACAAAGCAGCATATAAGCAAGTATAAAATTAAATTTCACAAGCTAAATGTTCCAAGTATTATTAAGAGCTTTGACTGGTTTTTGAGTAAATGGAGTGTTAAATTATTCATATTGTCAATGAATGAAATATATATTTGCATGTTCACATAAATATTAGACCATGCTACATTTTGCAACTATAACTGAGGCTCAGTCCATGTTTTTCTTTTAACAGATAATCAGGTCTTCTCTGGACTATTTGGAGACATGAATCTGAAGATATAAAAAGATTATAAATTATTTTAAAAGAAATGCAGTTTTATAACTTGTAATTTTATAGCAATTATATTAAGCTACAAATTATAAAGGACTTCATATAGGATTTGTTTTAGTGAATAGATTTTTTAAAAAGAGTTTAAAATTAGCATAGCAAATGTTCAAAAGGTACTTAGGGCTTTTAAATATTATTTTCTTATCTGAGGGTAGCTTAAACTTTCTTTAAAAGTATATTTACATTATTAATTTGCATAACAAAAAATTTCCTCCATAAACATCAAGAAACTAAAAAATCAGAGGCCATTTCCCAATTGTAAAAATATCTAAATTAAGAGATACAACTATTCATGCATTCAATAAACATTTCACAGAGAACCAAACAAGTGCCAAGAAATATTTCAGGTACTTGGCATACATTAAAGAAGGCAAAAACTTTATGTGCTCATGGAACTTACAGTCTAGCATGGAAAGTTCGTGAGATTTTAATTATACTCAGAAACGGAGTGAAGATGGAAAACTTCTACTTAACTCAAAGGTGATAAGCCTTTTAAATGCCCATGTTACAAAGTAATTTAGTAAGATATTTTGGCTGTTATATTTCAAAAGAATGCAAGACAAAGGGGGAGGGTATAGGCCAGTGGTAGAGTGTGTGCCTAGCATGCATGAGGTCCTGGGTTCAATCCCTAGTATCTCCATTAAAAATAAATAAATAAACCTAATTACTCCCCAAATTTTTAATAAAAATGTATGCAAGACAAATATTCATTCTTTTTTTTAAATTTTATCTTATTGAGTTATAGTCAGTTTACAATGTTGTGTCACTTTCCAGTGTAGAGCACAATTTTTCAGTTATACATGAACATATATATATTCATTGTCACATTTTTTTCTCTGTGAGCTACCATAAGATCTTGTATATATTTCCCTGTGCTATACAGTATAATCTTGTTATCTATTCTGTACATACCTGTCAGTATCTACAAATTTCATCATTCTTGATTCCATATCACTCTTTTGCTCTTTTTGTGTCTTTACAAACACTCTATTACACTGTGTGTGTGTGTGTGTGTGTGTGTGTGTGTATTTGGCAGAAGATGGGAAAGGAATGTTTTGTAATTGTAGCTTCTGTCTCCCCTTGTTTCTTACAACTTCTTTCTATTTGCTTCTTTTTTATCTGCTTCTGTCTGTCTTTCAATCTGTCTACTCTATGCCTCTCAATGTAGGCTCTGCTTCTGTCATTTATCTCCTTTAATTTCCCAGCAATGCTTTGAAATACTTTTATTAGTTCCATTTTTCAGCTGAGAAAACAAGACACGTGGTGGTTGCTACTTTACCAAGATTATCCAATTGATAAGACAAAGCCCAGGTAGTCTGACTCTAAATCATGGAATATTTTCATTGCACCACAATGTTTCACATTTGTCCTTTAAAAGAAACAGGGAAGGAATCCACTTCTAGGTAAGATGGAGTAAACACATAGCAACCATTTTCTCCTACAGATGCAACAATAAAACTTGCACATAATTCATGATACAGCTATTTGAGGTCTCTGAAAAGTAAATATTAACAGGAAGAAAAGTACAGAATACCCAAATTTGAAGTATCATTGAACCAAATGGGAATTTACCATTGTTTTCCTCTGGTATTCTGTAGCCTGAATTCAATGATGCCTGAAATGGAAATTAGTAGTGAGAGAGAGAAAAAGACAGGGAAGTAGAGACAGAGATAAAGAGATTGAGGAGAAACCCACTAGTTCCAGCTAAAGAAGAAAAGGGAACCCTGCAAAATACAGAGGTAGTTGGAAAATCCTCCAGGTCTTTTTCTTCCCTTTTTCTCCATTCACTTGACTTAACCAGGCCAAGTGACTGATAGGGAAAAATTTAAATATTATCACTAGGATATAAACAAGAACCAAAGTCTCATAATGTATTATTTAAGATGCTTACAATATGAACCAAAATTGCTCAGCATATGAATAACCATAAAAATCTCAACTCATATGAAGAAAAACAATTAGCAAATACCGATGACAAGGTAACAGAGATTTTTGAATTATTTGACAAGGCATTTATAGCAGCTATTATTATGATGTTCAAACACAAAGTCACAAATATTCTTGAACCAATATAAAATGGAAAGAATCAGCAAAGAAATATAAAGCATGAAGAAAAACCAAATGGGAATTTTAGAACATAAAATGCTATAACCAAAATTTAAAAACCTACTGGATGGGCTCAGTAGCAGAAAGAAGATAACAAAGAGTTAGTGATTTTGAAGACAGATCAATAGAAATTATCCAATCTGAGCAACAGAAAGAAAGAAGATTGAAAAAATTAACAGAAGCTCAAGGACCTGTACAACAAGAGGAGCTAATGTTCTTGTCACTGTAGTCTGAGAAATAGAGAATAAACAGTATGGTGCTGAAAAATAGCTGAAGAAATAATGGCTGACTGCTTACCAAGTCTGATGAAAGATATTAATGCACAGAGTCAAGAAACTGAACAAACTCCAAACAAGATAAAATCAAAGGAATCTATGCCCAGACATGTCATAATCAAACTGCTGAGAACTACAAAGTAGCTAGAGAAAAATGACACATTATTTGTAGGGGAAAATCATTCAAATTACTGCAGATTTATCATTAGAAACTATTGAGTCCAGAAAGAAGTGGCATAATTTTTTCAAATGTTGGAAAAAAATACTGTCAACCCAGTATTCTATATCTACCTGAAATATCATTCAGAAATAAAGGTGAAATAAAGACATTCTCAGATGAAGGAACACTAAGGGAATTCATAGCCAACAGAGATGCTCTAAAAGAATGGCTAAAGGAAGTTCTTGAGAGAAAGGAAATAATGTAAGGAAACTTTGATCAGGAAGAAGGAGAGAACAATGGAAAGAGTAAAACTATGAGCAAATATAATAGGCAATTCTCTTGAGTTCTTTAAATATGTTTGACTGTTGAAAGCAAAAAGTACAGCATTATCTAATGTGGTTGTTAATGTGTGTAGATGTAATATATATGAGAATCACAACATAAAAGTGGGAGTACAAAGGACCTGTATGGTCGTAAGGTTTCTACATTCCACTTTAAGTATTAAAATGTTAATTATAAATATACTGTCAAATAGGTGAATCTATATATGGTAATTCCTAAGGCAATTACTTAAAAATTATATAAAGAGATATAGTTAAAATTACAATAGATAAAATAAAATGGAAAGCTGAAAATTATTCAAATAGCCTGAAAGAAGGCAGGAAAAGGAAAACAGAGGAAAGAAAGATGGATGGTACAAACAGAAAATATATAATAAAATGATAGACTTAAATCTGAACATCCCTGGTTATTTATTCTAGAGAAATGAAAGCTATGTTCACACAAATGCCTATACAAGAATGTTTATAGCAGCTCTATTTATAATTGCCCCAAACTGCAAAAAACCATAATGTACTGCAATGGATAAATGGATACACAAGTGTGGTCCATTCCAGCAATGAAATACTACTCAACAATAAGAAGGAAAAAACAACTTAGATAAATCTAGAGAATGTTTTATTGATTGAAAGAATCCAGTCTCAAGAGGTTACATGCTGTATGATTCTATTTGTATGACATTGTTGAAAAGACCAAACTATAGAGATAGAAAACAGATCAGTGGTTGCCAGGGGTTCAAAGTTAAGAGAGGGTGTGACTAGAAAGAGGTAACACAGTGGAGTTTTGGGGAGTGATGGAACAGTTCTGTATACTGATTGCTGTGGTGATCACACAAATATATACATGCATTATGTTATCACTTATATGTGGAATCTAAAAAAATGAAATGAATAACTATACAAAACAGAAATAGACTCACAGATATAGAGAAAAAACTAGTGGTTACAGGGTGGGGAGGGCAAGATAAGGGTAGGGGATAAAGAGGTACAAACTACTGTGTATAAAACAAATAAGCTGCAAGGATATATTGTACAGCACAAGGAAACAGCCAATATTTTATAATAACTTTAAATGGAATATAATCTATAAAAATATAGAATCATTATGTTGTACAGCTGAAACTAATGTAATATTGTAAATCAGCTATACTTCAATAAAAAATTCATAAAACTGTACATATACCAAAAGAAAAATTCAATTTTACTGCATGGTATTAAAAAATAAGCAGGTGATTAACTTGCTACTTATATGGCCTTTATATTTATTTCTCCATTGATGGCTCTGAATAGACTATAAAACATCCCCAATCTTGGACAGTCTTAAGCTAACATGACTTTTTTTTTACATTAGACCTATAAACTATGATCAATGTTCTGAATTTCCTAATTATTCTTCCCTGCTAATAATATCAGATTCTGTTCAGTCTTTGGGTGAGAAATAGCCTCGATATCTCAGTTTGACACTGTACACTATTTGGTATGTTCTCAGTAAGTCATCAATCGTGTGTCACCACTACAAAGAAGATTTGTATTTCAACATGTGATTAGGATTGCTATCTAGAATTTAGTGCTTTTCCAGCCATTAAGATGAGTAGTTGTTAAAGTGGAGATGGTTGAATGGAAACCCATGCTTGTTGGCAGGTGAGAGCCCCAGATGTATTGCTCTTAATTGGCAGGGTTTATGACCTTTAACCAAACAGAGCTATTCTGTTTTGGTCCGTTCCTGAAAGCACAAATATGGTAAATAACATAGTCACTAGTAATTCTCCTGAGAACATTGTGTTTGCACTTGCTTCTAATAACTGGAAACTTTTGGTTCTAGGACCATAATAATCTCACTGTCTATTTTTCTTCAATAATAGCCCTGGCTTTCTTGTATGTCAATTCTTTATTAAGATAGAAAATCATTTTGGCTGAAAAACTACTTATATGTAGATTTAAAACTACAATAAACAGCCCTTACATTGTATCTTCTGTTTCAAAACAGGGACTTCCACCAGAATTGTCTTATTCATGATTCTGATAATAAGTGCATTATTGATTGGATTAGTTGAAGCCATTTACCAAAGCCCATTTAAAAACTATTAAAATTTTCACTTCTTGGCTAGTGTAAACAATGCTGCAATGAACATAGGGGTTCATATATCTTTTTGAATTAGTGCTTTCGTATTCTTCAGATAAATACCAAGTGGAGTAGTTGGATCATATGGCAGTTCTATTCTGAATTTTTTTGGGGAACTCTCCATACTGTTTTCCTTAGTAGCTACACCAATTTACATTCTCACCAACAATGTATGAGGGTTCCCTTTTCCCCACATCCTCTCTAACTCTTGTTATTTCTTGCCGTCTTTACTAATAGCCAGTCTAACAAGCATGAAGTGATAACTCATTGTGGTTTTGATTTATATTTCCCTAATTACTACTTCCCTAATAATTAGTCATGTTGAACATCTTTTTATGTGCCTGTTGGCCATCTTATGTCTTCTTTGGGATATAAAAACAAAACAAGCAAAACAAAGTAAATGAACAAACCAAACCAAACAATTACAAACACACAGTTATAAAGAATAGAGTAGCAGTTACCAGAGGGGAAGGCGGTGGGGGAAGACAAAATGAGTAAAGGGGATCAACTCTGTGGTGACAGATGGAAACTAAACCTTTGGTCCTGAGCATGCTGTGGTGTATTCAGATGTCAAAATATAATACTGTACACATAAAGCTTATATAATGTTTTAAGCCAATAAAAAAATCTCAGCTCTGATTATTAAGGCTGTCAGGAGTTTTCAGTGGTGAGGAGAAGAGATATTAAGACTGAAGCTATAGGCCAATATCACTGATAAACATAGATACAAAAACCTCAACAAAATATTAGCAAACAGAATCCAACAGCACATAAATAAGATCATACACCATGATCAAGTTGGATTCATCCCAAGGACACAAGGTTGGTTCAACATATGCAAATCAATCAACGTGATACACCACATCAACAAGAGAAAGGACAAAAACCACATGATCATCTCAATAGATGCAGAAAAAGCACTTGATAAAATTCAGCACCCATTTATGATAAAAACTCTTACCGAAGTGGGTATAGAGGGAACATATCTCAACATAATAAAAGCCATTTATGTCAACCTACAGCCAGCATAATACTCAATGGTGAAAAGGTGAAAGCCTTTCCCCTAAAATCTGGCAAGACAAGGATGCCCACTTTCACCACTCCTATTCAGTATAGTATTGGAAATCTTAGCCATAGCAATTAGACAAGAAAAAGAAATCAAAGGGACCCAAATTAGAAGAGAAGAGGTAAAACTGTCATGGTATGCAGATGACATGATACTGTATATAGAAAACCCTAACGGTTCCACACAAAGACTACTAGAGCTAATAAAAGAATTCAACAAGGTAGCAGGACACAAGATTAGCATACAGAAATCAGTGGCATTTCTTTATACTAACAATGAAATGTCAGAAAAGGAAAGTAAAGAAATAATCCCTTTTAAAATTGCATCCAAAAAATAAAATACTTAGGAATAAAACTGACCAAGGAAGTGAAAAACTTATATGCAGAGAACTACAAAACATTGACTAAGGAAATTAAAGATGACTTAAAGATAGGGAAAGATATCCCACGTTCTTGGATTGGAAGAATTAATATTGTTAAAATGGCCATACTACCCAAAGCAGCCTACAGATTTCATGCGATCCTTATCAAATTACCAAGGACATTTTTCACAGAACTAGAGCAAATGATCCAAAAATTTATATGGAATCACAAAAGACCCAGAATTGCCAAAGCATTACTGAAGAAAAAGAATGAAACTGTAGGAATAACCCTCCCAGACTTCAGACCATACTACAGAGCTACAATAATCAAAACAACAAGGTATTAGCATAAAAACAGACATATGGATCCTTGGAACAGAAGAGAGAGCCCAGAAATAAATCCATAGATGTATAGTCAATTAATCTTCAACAAAGGAGGCAAGAATATACAATGGAGAAAAGACAGTCTCTTCAGCAACTGGTGTTGGGAAAACTAGATAGCAACATGTAAATCAATGAAGCTAAAACACTCCATCACTCTATACACAAAAATAAACTCAAAATGGCTTAAAGACTTAAATATAAGACAAAACACCATAAATCTCCTAGGAGACATGAATTTAGAAGCAGAAAGGCCAATTTAAGGTTACTGTAAGAATTCGAGCAGGATCATCAGACAACAAGGATTCATGAAGATTTAAAAGTGAGGAGGTGTATTTTTCCAATTAAAATAAACTGTCTAGTTCAACAGAGTAGGTTCTTAAAAGAATGTTAATTTCCTTCCCTTTTTCCTTGGCTATATCGCCAATTGTTGGGCCCATGAGACAAAATTAAATACTTCCTTTAAGAGTGGAGTTAGAAAAGGAAATTGAATTTCTACCAGTCTCTCCCATGTTCCAAGGGTTTGGTATGAGACAAGTAATAAACATTTTTGAATTATGTCTTAGTGGGATATCCCTGAGACAATTTCCTTGGTGGAATCCATGCCTCCTGAAGTAAATGTTTCTTCATAAATGTCACTTTCTTTATTTGGTCAAGAGATTCTTGCATAAACTAATTGAAGCTATAGTGCCTTAAAGCTCACTAAGGCAACCTGTTTATAATACAGAAGTTTGAATTTAAATATCAATGCTAAGTTTGAAATAGAAGTTTGTGTGTGGCTTCAGCTATGTGATTTAAAAAGTTGGTGGGCTAATTTTATTCTGGAAGCTGAATCTCTAATTGCCTGGCCACGCTCATTAAAAGTCCATGAGAGTCAAGACTTCACCCAGTGAAGAAATGTAATTTAGACACCATCACTACCCTCAAGGAGTTCCCAGTCAATCTAGATCATCAAGTCAATCTCCTGTTATATATGGTATATATCTATGTGTGGTGGTGGTTGTTTTTGGAAAGTAGATTTTATGAGAGACTATATCTCTGTAATGTGATTGTACCTAAAATTACACTTATGCTGGGACAATGTTGGGAACATTATAATTTGATGAATATCACATATTGTTATAAAAGTCCAACCAAGACATGGAAACAACCTAAATGGCAAATTGACAGATGACTAGATAAAGAAGTTGTGGTGGATTTATACAATGGAATACTACTCAGCCATAAAAAGAATAAAATAATGCCTTTTGCAGCAACATCAATGGACTTGGAGATTGTCTTTCTGAGTCTATCACTCATATGTGGAATCTAAAAAAAGAAAAAAGAAGACAGTAATGAACTCATCTATAAAACAGAAACAGACTTGCAGTCATAGTAAACAATCTTATGGTTACCAGGGGTAAAGGCGGTGGGAAGGGATAAATTTGAGGGTTCAAGATTTGCAAATATTAACTACTATATATAAAAATAGATAAAAAACAAATTTCTTCTGTATAGCACAGGGAACTATATTAAATGTCTTGTAATAACCTATAATCAAAAAGAATATGAAAATGAATATATATATGTATATGTATGACTTGGACATTATGCTGTACACCAGGGATTGACACATATGTAACTGACTATACTTCAATTTAAAAAATTAATAGAAGTCTGAGAACATGGTCAATCTATTCTTCTTGGGTGTGTTGGTGATTTTTTTTCCCTCAGTATTCTTATCTCCTCTCCCACCACATTTGTATTACACTATTGTAATTATTTATCCTAGCTTTTATCATCCAACTGCATGCTGTTTATTGCTTCTGAGAAGTCTGAATACTCTATATAGTTGCAATTTTTCATTGTACAGTTTTGCCTTTAGTAACTGGGTCATTTTTTACTCAGTAGCATCTGTTTCAAACAGTCCTACCCAATGTTTTGTTTCTATTATTTAATATTTTGGCTTTTAAACAAAATCTTATTTATGAAACTTAGTAAACAATCAATACTTTTAAGCTTAATAGTTTTTATTTATAAGCATCCCTCAGATTCATTTCTTTTGCTCTTTTCAAAGGTTTTCATGCACATAATTTTATTGAAGTTATATATGACAACTTTAAGTTATATGTGATAACAGAGATTGAAAATGTAGCCATAACTAGGAATATGTTGCAATATTGCTTAAACTAGAGAAAAAGCACATGGATCTTAAATGTTCACAAATGTGGAGATTGATTTATAATGCCTCCATACATTGGAATAATATGTAGCTTTTTAAAAGAGACTTTTTAAAAACAATTTTTATTTAGTTACAGTCATTTTACAATGTTGTGTCAAATTCCAGTGTAGAGCACAGTTTTTCAGTTATACACAAGCATACATATATTCATTGTCACATTTTTTTTCGCTGTGAGCTACCACAAGATCTTGTATATATTTCCCTGTGCTAAACAAGTATAATCTTGTTTATCTACTCTACATTTTGAAATCCCAGTCTGTCCCTTCCCACCCCTCACCCCCTTGGCAACCACAAGTTTGTATTCTATGTCTATGAGTCAGTTTCTGTTTTGTATTTCTGTTTTGTCTTTTTTTTTCTTAGATTCTACATATGAGTGATCTCATACGGTATTTTTCTTTCTCTTTCTGGCTTACTTCACTTAGAATGACATTCTCCAGGAGCATCCATGTTGCTGCAAATGCCGTTATGTTCTCGGTTTTTATGGCTGAGTAGTATTCCATTGTATAAATATATCACCTCTTCTTTACCCAGTCATCTGGATGGACATTAATGCTGTTTCCATGTCTTAGCTATTGTAAATAGTGCTGCTATGAACACTGGGGTGCAGGGATCTTTTTGAAGTAGGGTTCCTTCTGAATATATGCCCAGGAGTTGGATTACTGGGTCATATGGTCAGTCTATTCCTAGTCTTTTGAGGAATCTCCATACTGTTTTCCACTGTGTTTTCTAAACAAGTGTGTATTGCTTTTATAGTTTAAGAAGTAGCTATCAAAACAGAGGAAGGAAGGAAGGCAGGAGGGAGGGAAGGGAAAAGAGGGAGAGAGGATGGGAAGAAGATGCAGCCATATCATGTGAGAACATCTGGAAAGCTAATCACTATTAAGGAGATAGTAAATACATGAAATAATCAACCAATAGATCATTCAGTGATATTTGCTGCAAACTTTTGAGAACCTCTCACACATGATAACATAAAGTAAGATGGCATTTAGGTTCCTTTCCAACCCTCAGATTTTATTATTCTAGCTCCCAGTAGTCTGCTAGGTGCCAAAGGAGATATATAAGTAGAATAAAAGATTTGTCTTCAAGAAATTATCAAACATTTATCAAGCACAATTTTTTGTATTTGCAAAAGTGGATCATAGGATCTGTGAGATGTACAAAGATGTTAAGATTTAAACATTAGTGATATATTTTTTATAAATATATGTAATAAACATTGTTGGCTGATTCTCTAATAACTATTCACCCCTTTCTCTTTTCTAAAACGAACTCAATTTTGTTTAGGTATCCATTCCTTCCCACTTTAGTTCATATGTCTCAAGGGAAACTGACTTTAACTCTATTTCCAGAGGTGAGTCTAATAGATCCAGGAGTAAGCATATGACCCAACTTGGTCCAACTTGACTGAAGGGCTTCCAGTCAACTAGTTCTTCAAGACTGTGTGTGAGAGATGTTCTTTCTGCTGCTGGATTTGAATGAGGAAGCCTGTAACCCTGGTTGCTACTATAAAGTAACCTATAAACATTCAGGAAAATTGCTTTAGGATGAAATTGATGCTGTTGAGAACAGATTATAGAGATTCACTCATACTGATGACCTAATGATATCATTGAACTGCTGAATCAACTATCTCTGAATCTTATCCTATTTCTAGGATTACTTATTAAGATAATAAATATCCTTATAGTTTATGCCACTTTGAATCAAGTTTTCTATTAGGTATGGATAAAATCATCCTAATGTATGATGTGCAAAAGAATCTCTTGGTGGTGGTGATACTGCAGAAAATGTATTTCTTTTTTTATACTTGTTAGCTTTTCCAAATGTTTTAGAGTATACATGAATTACTGCTAGAAATAGGAAAGAAAAATAAATGTTACTTTTTTCTTTTTCATTTTTCAGTTTTATTAGGTAGAATTGTTATAATTTGACTGCACACGTACAATATATTGCATGTAAATACATATACACAATATACTGCACATATTTTTTTAAATTTATGTGTATGTACTGTTCATTGTTTCTAAGAACATTTAGAGCTTTAGCTTTTTAAACTTACATAGTTATCAAAAGAATAAAGCCAACCACAAAATAAGAATTAATTCAAAAAGATACATACACCTTGCTATTAAGAGCAGCATTCTTTATAATTGCCAAGATATTGAGAGCATCCTAAGTGCACATCAATAGATGAATAGATAAAGAAGATGCAGCATATGTATGTAAAGGAATATAACTCACCCATAAGAAAGAAGGATATTTTGCCATTACTGGGCCTTCACTCACTTTTTTTTTCACTTTAAAAACCAGAATTTTGTGACTGGCATAAACATTTCCATTGTGTCAAAAACAACAAAATACCTAGAAATAAACTTAACCTAGGAGGATACTTATGCTCTGAAAACTGTAAAACGTTGATGAAGGAAATTGAAGGTGTTACAAAGAAATAGAAAGATACCTTGTGCTCTTGGATTGGAAGAATCAACATTATCAAAATGGCTGTACTACCCAAAGCAATCCACAGATCCAGTGTAATCCCTGTCAAAATGCTCACGACATTCTCCACAGAACTAGAACAAATAATTCCAAAATTTTATAGAACCAAAAAAGACCCTGAACTGCCAAAGCAATCTTTTGTAGGTCTTTTTTTCCCCTTTCTTCTTTTTGTTCTCTTTTTTTATGGTTTGATGACTGCAGAAGTTCCTTTAACATTTG
Source organism: Camelus bactrianus (assembly GCF_048773025.1). Lineage (NCBI taxonomy): Eukaryota > Metazoa > Chordata > Mammalia > Artiodactyla > Camelidae > Camelus > Camelus bactrianus. The sequence continues at coordinate 68,529,469 of NC_133575.1, read as the reverse complement.
TTGTAATGCTGGTTTGGTGGTGCTGAATTTTTTTAGCTTTTGTTTATCTGTGAAGCTTTTGATTTCTCCATCAAGTCTGAATGAGAGCTTTGCTGGATAGAGTATTCTTGGTTGGAAGATTTCCCCTTTCATCACTTTAAATATATCGTGCCACTCCCTTCTGGCCTGTAGAGTTTCTGCTGAAAAATCAACTGATAAACTAATGGGAGTTTCCTTGTATGTTATTTGTTGCTTTTCTCTCATTAATTTTAATATTTTCTCCTTATCTTTAATTTGTGTCAATTTGATGACTATGTGCCTTAGTGTGTTTCTCTTTGGGTTGATCCTGTGTGGTACTCTCTGTGCTTCCTGGACTTGGGTGACTGTTTCCTTTCCCAAGTTGGGGAAGTTTTTGGTTATTAACTCTCCAAAAATTTTCTCAGGTTTTTTCTCTCTCTCTTCTCTTTCTGGGACCCATATAGTGCGAATATTAGTGTGCATAATGTTGTCCTAGAGTTTTCATAAACTATCCTCATTTGTTTTCATTTTTCTTTTTCTGTTCTGCAGTAGTAATTGCCAGTAATTTGTCTTCTAGCTCATTGATCTGTTATTCTGCCTCATTTAGTCTATTCTTGGTTCCTTCTAGTGTGCTATTCATTTCAGTGATTTTATTCTTCACCTCTGTTTGGGTATTCTTTTTTATGTTCCAAATCTTTGCCAAAAACTTCACTCTGTGCATCTATACTCTTCTTGAATTCTCTGAATGTCTCTGCCATCATTACTTTAAACTCTTTCTCAGATAAATTGCCTATCTCCTCATCACTTATTTCTTCTTCTGGGACTTTTATCTTGTGCCGTGGCCTGGGAGATATTCCTCTGCCACCTCATATTGTCTATCTTTCGATTTGTATTTTTAGGTAGGTTAGTTATGTTTCTTGACCTTGGAGAGGTGGCCCTCTGTGGGAGATGTCCTATATGTCCCAGCAGTACACTCCTCTCTTGTCACCCAAGGGCCAGGGTCCAGCCGGTTCCAGTGTAGAGGCTAGCCTGTGTTTGTGGGTTCCTTCAACAGGCTTTGGGATTGTTGTTTTCTTATTTCTGATATCTGTCCCTGGGGGGTGAGGCTGGAATAGAGGCTTATGCAGGTTTCCTGCAGGAGGAGCCAGTGCCTGCCCACTGCTGGGTAAAGCTTGGTCCTGGAACTCTGGTGGGTAGGGCTGTGTCTAGAGGCATTTGTGGCTTAGGAAGTCTGCTGATGGGTGGGGCTGTGTTCCTACCCTGAATGTTGTTTGGCATGAGGCTTCCCTACAGGCTGTTGGGTGGGGCTAAGTCTTGGTGTTAATGATCCAATCAAGATGTCAGCCTCCAGGAAAGCTCACGTAGATGAACACTCCCAGAATATCTGCCACCAGCTTTTATGTCCCCTGGGTGAGCCACAGCCACCCCCTACATCCCCAGGAGATCTTCCAAAACCAGCAGGCAGGCCTGGTGTAGGTTCCTACGAAATCACTGCCTCTGCCCTTGGGCATGGCACACACAAGATTCTGTGTACACTTCCCAAGAGAATGAAGTCTCTGTTTCCCTCGGTCCTGTGGGACTCCCGGGGCTAGGCCCCACTGGCCTTCAAAATCAGATGTCCTGGGGTCTCCTCCTCCCAGTGCCAGAACCCTGGGCTGGGGAGCCTGACATGGGGCTTAGAGCTCTCACTCCTGTGGGAGGGCCTCTGCAACTTAATTATTCTTCAGCTTGTGGGTCGCCCACCCAAGGAGTATGGGACCCAATTGTACTGTGAGCACACCCCTCCTACCTTCCTGCTGTGGTTCCCTCTTTATGTTTCCAGTTGAAGAAGATCTTTTTCCAGTTTTTTTTGATGGTTGTTTAGCATTCAGTTGTGGTTTTGTTGTAGTCACGAGGAGAGGCAAACTTGTGGTCCTACCACTTCTCCATCTTAATTGGAAATCCTAAAATAAATGTTACGACTTTTAAATAATATTTCTTATTGTGAAATAAATATATGTTCATTATAGGAAATATGGAAAGCAGTACAGCACAAAGAAAATTAAAATTCTTACAAATACATTACTTCAAAATAATCATATTTTGTTGTGTCTTTCTAGTACTTCTATATATACATATGTTTTTCTTTAAAAAATGAGATCACACCTTACATAACCTGCTTTTCCACATAACAATTTAATATTTTATGACCATTATCCATGAAATTAAATAAATTTCTATAATATAATAGTAATGGCTGCACAGTAGTTATTATTATTATTATGGATAGAGCAATACATTCTTGGATATTTGGGTTGATCTTTACCTGGAAGTAGAATTCCTGGATCATATTGTAGATGAATTTTTAAAACTTTGAGGACCCTTCATATTGTTTTTTATATGTTTTTCAATTGTTTTGGGGTTAATCAATTTACATTCCCACCAACAGTGTACAAGCATTCACTTTTCTCTACATCCTTGCCAACACTTCTTATCTCATGTCTTCTTGAAGATAGCCATTCTATCAGGTATGAGATGATACTTCATTATGGTTTTGATTTGCATTCGCCTGATGATTAGTGACATTGAGCATCTTTTTATGTATGTTGGCCATTTGGAAAAATGCCTAGTTAGTTCCTCTTCCCATTTTTTATTGAACTATTTGTTGTTGTTGTTGTTATTGAGTGGTATGCATTCTTTTTAGAATATTGACCCCTTATTTAATATATATATTGCAAAATTTTACTCCATTCTGTAGGCTGCTTTTTCATATTACTGTTTCTTTTGTTGTGCAGAAGCTTTTAAGTTTGATGCAGTCCCACTTGTTGATTTTTGCTTTTGTTGTTTGTGCTTTGGATGTCATATCCAAGAAGTCATTGCCAAGACCAGTGTTGAGGAGTTTCTTCCACACATTTTCTTCTAGAAGTTTTATGATATCAGGTCTAATTTTCACTTTTTATGTTGAATAATTTTTGTGATTGGTGTGAGATAAGATCCATTTTTATTGTTCAACATGTCTATTTTTCCCAACATTATTTGTTGAAGAGACTATTTATTCCCCTTTGGGTATTCTTGGCTCCCTTTCAAATATTTGTTAACAGTAATTTGCAGGGGTTTAATCCTGGGGTCTCTGTTCTGTTCCACTGGTCCATGTGTCCATTTTTATGCCAGTATCATATTGTTTTAATTACTATAGCCTTGTAGTACAGTCTGATATCAGGAAGTGTGATGCTTCCATCTTTATTTCTTCTTCTCTTTCAGGGTTGGTTTGGCTATTCAAGATTTTAGTGGGTTCCATACAAATTTTAGTATTGTTTTTCCTATTTCTATGAAAAACGCCATTGGAATTTTGATTAGGATTATATTGAATTCATAGATACCTTTGGGTAGTGTGGACATTTTAACAATATTAATTTCTCCAATTCCATTTATTTGTGTCTTCTTCAATTTCTTTAGATAAAGTCTAGTAGTTTTAATTGTACAGATCTTTCACTTCCTAGGTTAAGTATATTCTTACATAATTGATATTTTTTGATGCTATTATGAATGGCAGAATTTGCTTTATTTTTTCTTTTTTATGAAGTGTAATTGATTTACAATACTATACAGTACTTTTGCAGATTATACTACATTATAGATTATTACAAGATAATGGCTATAATTCCCTGTGCTATACAGTATGTCCTTGTTGCTTATCTATTTTATACTTAGTAATTTGTACCTGTTCATCCCACACCCCTAATTTGTCCCTCTCTCCTTCCTTCTCCCCTTTGGTAAACACAAGTTTGTTTTTTAGAACTGTGAGTCTGTTTCTGTTTTGCACATTTGTATATTTATCTGTATCACTCCAAATTCATTTTATATTCCACATATAAGTGATATCATACAATATTTGTCTTCCTCTGTCTGATTTATATCACTAAGCATAATATTTTTTAGGTCTATCCACATTGCTACAAATGGAAAAATTTTGTCCTCTTTTATGGCTAAGGAATAGTCCATTGTATACCACATCTTCTTTATCCAATAGTCTTTTATTGAACACTTGGGCTGCTTCCTTGTCTTGGCTATAGCAAATAGTGCTGCTATGAACATTGGGGTGCATGAATCTTTTGGAATTAATGTTTTTAATTTTTCTAGATATATACCCAGTAGTAGAATTGCTGGATCATATGGTAGTTCAATTTTTAATTTTGTGAGGAAACTTCATACTGTTTTCTGTTATGGCTGCACCAATTCACATTCTTATCAACAGTGTATAAGGGTTTCTTTTTCTCCACATCTGTTCCAATATTTATTATTTGTAGACATTTTAGTGATAGCCATTCTGACAGGTTTGAGATGGTATCTCATTGTTGTTTTGATTTGTGTTTCTCTAAAAATTAGTGATGTTGAGCATCTTTTCATGTGTCTGTTAGCCATCTGTAGCATTCTTTGGAAAAATGCCTATTCAAGTCTTCTACCTATTTTTTGATTGGGTTATTATTTTCTTTAATATTGAGTTGTTTGAGCTGTTTATATATTTTTTATATTAATCCCTTGTCAGTCACATCATTGGGAATTCTTTTCTCCCATTCTGTAGGATGTCTTCATTTTGTTGTTGGTTTCCTTTGCTGTGCAAAAGGTTTTAAGTTTAATTAGCTCCCATTTGTTTATTTTTGCTTTTATTTCTTTTGCCTTAGAAGACTGATCTAAGAAAATATTGCTACAATTTATGTCGAAAAGTGTTCTGCCTATGTTCTTTTCTAGGAGTTTTTTGGTTTCCAGTCTTTAGGTCTTTAAACCATTTTGAGTTTATTTTTGTACGTGGTGTGAGGGAATGTTCTAATCTCATTATTATACGTGTAGCTGTCCAGTTTTCCCAGCACCACTTGTTGAAGAGACTCTCTTTTCTCCATTGTATATTCTTGCCTCCTTTGTCATATATTAATTGACTATAGGGGCATGGGTTTATTTCTCGGCTCTCTGTTGTGTTCCATTGATCTATGTGCCTGTTTTTGTGCCAGAGTCAAGCTGTTTTGATTACTATAGCTCTGTAGTATAGTCTGAAGTATGTGAAGGTTATAGTTCCAGTTTTGGTCTTTTTTCCTCAAGATTTCTCTCATAATTTTGGTATTTTGTGGTTCCATATAAATTTTAGGATTATTTGTTCTAGTTGTGCAAAAAATGTCGTAGATATTTTGATAGGGATTGCATTAAATCTGTAAATTACTTTAAGTATTATGGCCATTTGAACAATATTAATTCTTCCAATCCAAGAGCATGAGATATCTTTGCATTTGTATTATTTTCAATTTCTTTCATCAATGTTTTACACATTTTAGAGTTTAGGTCTTTCACCTCCTTGGTTAAGTTTATTCCTAGGTTGTTTGTGGTTTTTTTGATATGATTTTAAATGAGATTTTTTTTTTTTACTTTCTCTTCCTGATAATTCATTATTAGTGTATAGAAATGTAACAGATTTCTGTATATTAATCTTGTATCCTGCAGCCTCGCTGAATTCATCAATTAGTTCCAATAGATTTGGGGTGGAGACTTCAGGGTTCTCTATTCAGAGTATGTTATCATCAACAAATAGTAACAATTTTATTTCTTCCCTTTCAATTTGGATAGCTTTTCTTTGTTTTTCTTGTCTGATTATTGTAGCTAAGACTTCCAATACAATGTTAAATAGAAGTGGTGGGAGTGGGCATCCTTGACTTGTTCCTGAATTGAAGGAAGACTTTCAGCTATTTATCATTGTGTATGACATTGACTGTGCATTTGTCATAAACAGGCTTTATTATGTTGAAATATGTTCCCTCTATACCCACTTTGATGAGAATTTATATCACGAATCAATATTGAGTTTTGTCAAATGTTTTTCTGCATCTGTTGAGATGATCATGCGATTTTTATCCTTCCTTTTGTTAATTTGGTGTATCACATTGATTGATTTGTGATTGTAGAACCATCCTTGTGACCCTGGAATAAATCCCACTTGGACATGGTGTATGATGTTTTTTCTATATTGTTGGGGATTTGTTTTGCTAATATTTTGTTGAGGATTTATGCATCTGTATTCCTCAAAGGTATTAGCCTGTAATTTAATTTTTCTGTAGTGTCTCAGTCTGGTTTTGGTATCAGGGTAATTATGCCCTCGTGGAATGATTTTCTGAGTGTTCCCTCCTTTTCAACTTCTTGGAATAGTTTGAAAATTATAGGTATTAATTCTTCTTTAAATTTGGTGGAATTCCCCCTTGAATCTGTCCAGCCTTGGATTTTGGTTTGCTGGGAGTTTTTTTAAATTACAGATTTGGTTTTACTTGTGGCAATCAGTCTGTTCAATTTGTCTGTTTCTTCTTGACTCAGTCTTGGCAGGCTTTATATTTCTAGAAATTTGCCCATTTCTTCTAGGTTGCCCAATTTTTTGGCATATAAATGTTCGTAATATTCTCTTATGATTTGTTTTGATCTCTGCAGTAACAGTTATTTCTCTTCTTTCATTTCTTATTTTGCTTATTTGGGTCTTCTCTCTTTTCTTCTTTGTTAGCCTGGCTAAAGGTTTATCAATTTTATCTTTTCAAAAAATTAGCTTTTTGAGGAAGGTATAGCTCAATGGTAGAGTGTGTGCTTAGCATGCACAAGGTCTTGGGTTCAATCCCTAGTACCTCTGTGAAATAAATAAATAAACCTAATTGCACCCCCCCCCAAAAAAAACCCAGCTCTTTTGTTTCATTGCTCTTTTCTATTTCTTAATCTCTATTTTATTTATTTCCTCTCTAATCTTTATTATTTTCTTCCTTCTACTGACAGGCTTTGTTTGTTTGTTCTTTTTCTAATTATTTGAGGTGGTAGATCAGGTTGTTTATTTGCAATTTTTCTTGTTTCTTGAGGAAGGCCTGTATCACTAAAATCTTCCCTCTCTTACTGCTTTTGCTGCATCCAATATACTTTGGAAAGTTATGTTTCCAATATCATTTTCTGATTTCCTCTTTGATTTCATTATTGACCCATTAGCTTTTTTGTAGCATGTTGTTTAGTTTCCACCTGTCTGTTATTTTTCCTATTTTTCTTCCTGTAGTTGATTTCTAGTTTCATCCTGTTGTGGTTGGAAAACTGCTTGATATAATTTGTACCCTATTGAATTTGTTGAGTCTTTTTTTTGTTGTTACATATTTTGTGATCTATCCTGGAGAATATTGCATGTGCACTTGAAAAGAATATGTATTCTTCTATTTTTGGATGTAATGTCCTGTAGATATCAGTTATGTCCAACTGGTCTATTGTATCATTTAAGGCCAGTGTTGCCTTATTGATTTTCTGTCTAGATAGTCTATCCAATTAAGTCAGTGGGGTGTTAAGTCTCCTACTATTATTTTATTTTTGTCAATTTCTCTCTTCACTTGTTAGTATTTTCTTTACGTATTTAGGTGCATCTGTATATGTTAATGAGTGTAATATCCTCTTCTTGTATTGATCCCTGTATCATTATATGATGTCCTTCTTTGTCTTTTGTTGCAGCCTTTATTTTAAAGTGTACTTTGTCTGATATGAGTATTGCTATCCCCCACTTTCTTGTTGCTTCCATTTGCATGAAGTATCTTTTTCCATCCCCTCATTGTCAGTTTGTGTGTGTTTTTAGCCCTGAGGTGAGTCTATTGCAAGCAGCATATTGAAGGGTCTTTTTTTTCTAATCCAATCATCAATCTGATGTCTTTTGAACAGAGCATTTAGTCCATTGATATTGAAAGTAATTATTGATAGATATGCCATTTTATTACTTGTTTTCCAGTTGTTTTATAGTTCTTCTTTGTTCATTTCTTCTTGTTTCTATTGTTGTGGTTTGATGATTTTTTGTTGTTGTTGAATGCTTGAGTTCTTTTCTTTTTGGTTTTTGTGTGCCTTTTGTAGGTTTTTCATTTGTGGTTACCATAAGGTTCATATGTGTTGACCCATAATCATATCTACTTGATTTAAACTGATAGTCATTTAAGTTCAAATGCATTCTCAACCATCTACTTTTTCAGTCCTCTCCCCTACATTTTGTGTTTTTATATCATATTTTACATCTTTGTGTTTGTGTCTTTACTGTTTATTGTAGTCATAGTTGCTTTTACTTTTTTTTTTGTATTTTAATCTACATACTGGCTTATTTTAGTGATCTTCTATTCTTACTATATATTTGCCTTCCCTATTGAGATTTTCTGTTTCCTCTTTACATTTTTGGAAGAGTTTGAGAGGGGTTGACATTAATTCTTCTTAAAATGTTTAGTAAAATTCACCAGTGAAAGCATCTGGTCCTGGAGTTTTCTGTCTTGGGACGTTTTTTGATTATTGACTCAATGTCTTTCCTCATTATTGACCTGTTCACATTTTATATTTCTTCCTGATTCAGTCTTCATAGATTGTGTGTTTCTAGAAATTTATAATTTTTAAAATTTTTTTATTAGAATAATAAAAATAGAAAAATAAATTTATCTAATTTGCTGGCATATAATTGTTCATTGTAGTTTCTTTTCATCCTGTGTATTTCTGTAATATCTGTTGTAATAGCTTCTCTTTCACTTCTAACTTATTCTTTTGAGTGTTCTGTCTTTTTTTATTTATTAGTCCAGCTAAAGATTTGTCCATTTCTTTTTATCTTCTTGGGAAACTAGCTCTTAATTTCATTGATCTTCACTATTGTTTTTCTGGTCTCTAGTTCATTTATTTCCACTCTGACCATTATTAGTTCCTTCATTCTGCTAACTTTTGGCTTTATTTCTTCTTCTTTTTCCAGTTCCTTGAGGTGTAAATGTAGGTTGTTTGAGATCTTTCTAATTTCTTAATATATGAATTTATCATTCTAAGCTTTTCTCCAGAACTGCTTTTGCAGCATGTCATAGGTTTTGTTATTTTTGTGTTACCATTTTCATTTGCTTTGAGGGTTTTAAAAACTTTTTTCCCTTTTGATTTCTTCTTTGACCCATTCTTGTTCAGAAGTGTGTTGTTTAATTTCCACATATTGCAGATACATCATTGGACAGCTTTTGTGTGACCCAAGGAGTATGGTAGAAGTGACACTATGTGACTCTGAAATTAAAACATAAAAATTGATGTAGTTTTACTTTGTCCCCAGGAATTCTCACTCTTGAAGACTTCAGACATTTGGAAAGCAGTCTACCTGCCCTGAGAACTCTATGGTATAAGGAAGCCCAAGCTATCCACATGGAGAAACCACATGCAGAATCCTTGGCACTTCATAAAGAGAGATGCAGATCCAAGCCCAATATGATCCCACCCCTCAGTGTTCCAGCTCCAGTCACTCTGACATATAACTACATGAGATCTCAACACAGAACTACCCCAGCAAGCCCATCCTACAGAAACTGTGAGAGATAATAAAATAATTGTTATTTTAAGCCTCTATATTTGGGGATAAGTTTTTATACATCAATAGGTAGTTGAAATAAGTCTCTTTTATTCTTGAAAGACATTTTCGCTGATAATACATTTTCAGGTTGACAGTAATTTCCTCTGAGCATATTGAAGATAGAATTTCATTGACTTCTCTTTATTATGAGGCTGTAAAGAAGTCATTTAGTATTCTGTTGCTCTTTTAGATATGTTCTTTTTTTCTGACTGATTTAAAATATTCCTGTTGCTTTGATTTTTCTCCGCTTTCACTGTAATGTGTCTCATTATTTATTTGTTTTTATTTCCCTGGTGGGGATTCATTGGGTGTTTCGACTCAGTAGATTTATGCCTTAAATCAGCTTTGAAAAACTTTAAGTCATTATCTTCTTAGTATTACTCCTGTTCCATTCTCTCTGTCTTCTTCTAGAACTCATAGGAGATGTTTAAATCTTCTCACGTTGTCCATTGCATTACTTAACTTTTTGTCCATATTTTCTGTATTTGTGTCTCTTTATGATGCATTCTGGGAAATTTCTTCTCATATATAGCCTAGTTCATTAGTTCTCTCTTGAGCTGTGGCCAATCTATTAAACTAATCCACTGAGATTAATATTTCATTCATTGCTTTTTTATTTCTAACATTCTGTTTCTAGTTTTCTACATCACTTTCTACAGTTTCTTTTCCCTGAAGATGTTTTCAGACTTGTCATTTGTTTCTTGAAACATAATTAGCCTAGGTGTTTCATATTATGTCTGATGAGTCTAATGATTATTTTGTCTGTTGATTTAGCTCATGGTGTCTTTTTCCTCATGTAGTTGGTTACTACTGTGATGTTCATTGTCCTTGGCAAACTTATTTCAGAAGATTCTCCCAAGCCTAAGTTCTTCCTCTCGTAAAACTGTGGTTTACTTCTTCCAAGTGCTTGGAAGTACTACCAGTCTAGAACCATTTTAAACTTTTTTCCACAGCTTATGGTTCCCGATATCATACCAATCATACCAATGATAAAAGTTTGGGTTGCAACTCCAACTGTATGAACTGATTTTCCTTATTTTTTATTGCTCTATTCAGTATGATAGCAATTCTTTAGCAATATCCTGGAGGTGGTAAAAGGGAAGATATGTCTCTGGTTCACCCTTAATCAGAGAGTGTAACCCTTTTGGAACCCCAGCTCAATATGGAGTAGATCTCCTTTGATTTCTGCCTCCCTCATCCTGTGGTGAGTCCATTGTTATCATTGGAAGAAAATTAGATGTTTCTCTAAAACGAGGCAAATAATTAGAAAATAAGACTCAGTAAAAAAATGTGGGTTTTAACCTCTTCAGGTCTTCATGCATGAAAATTTTATTTAAAAATTTACTTTTCCTTAAAATAATCTCTAATAAGCACATTTTATAAGTGGAAAAAAACATATAGCAACATCAAAGAAAACTTATCACCACCTATATCACACATGTTGGCAAGCTATGGCCTATACTTTTTTTGTAAATTAAATCTTATTATAACACAACCACTTTCATTTCTGTGCACATTATCTATGACTGCTTGTGCAGTACAAGGCAAAGTAGAGTAGTTGAGAAAGTGACTCTATGGATTATAAATCTTAAATTATTTACTGTCTGGACTTTTAGAGAAAATGACCCTTTTAGAAAAAATTTCCTTTCTAAGGGAGTCACTTCAAACTTTATCTAATTTAACTATAAATAAACATAGATGATAGAAGACTTTGATGTTGAAAATATCATGCTTAAAAAGAAAGGTGTTAGCCCACTTGGAATGTCCATTTGACTTTGACTTAAAATAAATCTATAGAAACTTTCAAGATCCTAACTAATCTGCTTCATTTAACATTGCCAGAAAGTGAAAGTGACTAATACCATACTTTTTTATTGTTTAAATCATAAAAATGAGTAGCATATACTATGGATGAACTTTAACACCTCTGACTCATGTGTACATTTATAGTTATTTCTAATCTGTTGCAGAATTACCTATACAGAAGCATAAGACAGTTTTCATATTTTGGTTTTTTTTTAAAAAGGAGGAGGAAGAAAAAATAGAAAGATAATCATGGTTACTCTACTCGCAAGTAATTAATTTCTCCTAAAGAATGATATTGATAAATATCAAACTATCAACCTTTTTACATAGCTATACAAATGCATATTTGTGGGTCTTGAAAAAAGGTCTGAGAGGACAGAAAAGTAAGGGAAATGCCCCTTCCAAAGACTTCTTATCCTCAGAGTAAGGGATGCCTATCTGATAATAGATACCATTTTCTTTGGATATAACCCCTTAGTAATTCATGGTCTGACGGTTAATACTAACCCTCTCTTCAAGAATGCCCTAAGAAAGTATGCACCATGGAGACTGAAGCCTTCCAAAGGGCCATGTATGCCTGATCTCTCCAGCAGGAAGTCAGAATCCCAGTGCTAATGATTATATTGATTAAAAAATATCATTCATTATTATTATTTTTAGTTGACATACAATAAAATTAAATTTTATGTTGGTGTACTGCATGCATGAATTTTTTAAATCACCACCACTGATAGGATAAAGAACAATTCAACACCCCAAGAATTCCATAAACTAATCATAACTCAATTAAAAAAATGTTAAAAAAAAAAACCCAAGAATTCCCTCATACAAGCCCTTTTGTATTCAGACCCTGTTCCCACTACTAACCCCAGGGATCCATTGTCTCTATAGATTTATCTTTTCCATAAACTCATAAATGTGATAATAGAATATGGATCCTTTTGGGTCCACATTCTTTAACTTACTAAAAAATACATTTAAAATTCATCCACATTGTTACATATATAAAATCCATTCCTTTTTATGGCTAAGTAGTATTCCATTGTATGGCTGTACAACAGTTGAAGGGCATCTGGGCTGTTTCCAATTTGGGGCATTATGAATAATGCTGTATTAAATATTTGCATGTAGGCTTTTGTGTTTTAACTTCTCTAGGTTGAGTACCTAGAAGTGTGACTGATAGGTTTCATGATAAGTGTATATTTAACTTTATAAGAAATTGCCAAACTGTTTTTCAAAGTAGCTGTACCCACTCTGCACTCCCACCAGTAATGGTAATGTTACAATTTCTCCTAATCCTTGCCAGCACTTGCTAGTGTCAGGGTTTTATAACTGTTTATTCCCAATCTAATAGGTATTTAATGGCATCTCATGGTTTAAATTTGAATTTCCCTGACTCATAATGCTGAACATATTTCATATGCTTACTTGTTATTCATTTATCTTCTTTGGTGAATTGCCTATCTGTCAAAGTTTTTTGTCCATTTAAAAAAATTGGTGGGCTGCTTGTTTTATTATTGTTGAAGTTTGAGCTTTTTTTTAATGTATTCTGGATACAAGTCTTTTATCAGGTATGCAATTGTCTACCAGATGGTGGCTTGTCTTATTCTATTTATGGTGTCCTTAGCAGAGCAAAGTTTTTAATTTTGGTGAAATCCCATTTAGTGAGTTTTTCTTTTATGAATTTTGCTTTTGATGTCAGATCTAGGAGGTCTTTGCTTAACCCAAGGTTATGAAAATTTGTTCCTATGTATTCTTCTAAGAGTTATATATTTTAATAGTATTAATTTAGGTTCATGATCCATTTTGGGTTAACTTTTGCACATGGTGAAAAGTTTAGGTTTAAGTTCATCCCTTTTTGCATGTGTATATTCAGTTGTTTTAGCACTGTTTGTTGAAAAGACTTGCCTTCTTCCATTGAATTGTCTTTACATCTTTGTCAAAAGTTGATTGACCATATTTGTGTGAGTTTCTATCTGGACTCTCTCTTCTGATTTCATCAATCTATTTGCCTATCTTTTCTCCAATAGCACACTGTCTTGATTATTGTAGCTTTATAGTAAGCTTAATATTGAGTGATATCTGTACTCCAACTTAACTATTTTTTTTTCAAAATTAGTATGGGCATGGCTATTCCAGTACCTTTGTCATTCCATATAATTTTTAGAACTCACTTGTGTATATCTACAAAGAATTTTGTTGGAATTTTTTATTGGGATTGCATTAAATTTATAGATGCATTTGGAGAGAATTGGCATCATGGCTATATAGAATATTCCAATCCAGGAACATGGGATATTTTCCATTTACTTAGGCCTTATTTGATTTCCTTTATCAGTGTTATATAGTTTTCAGCATACAGCTCATATGTTGTTTGATATATACTTTAATATTTCACTGGGGGGTATTGTGAATGTCATTGTTCATTTTTATTCCAATTTCTACTTGTTCACTGATAGTGTATAGAAATACTATTGATTTTTGTATGTTCACCTTATATCCTTCAGTTTTCCCAAACTTATTTATATTAGTTCCAAGAGGTTTTTTTGTAGATTTGCTGGGATTGTCTACATAGACAATCTGGTCAATTGTGAATAAGGGTAATTTTATTCTTTTCCTTTCAAATATGAAATCCTTTTATTTCATTTTCTTCCCTTTCTTCACTGTCAAGGACTTTGAGGAGTGGTGAGAGCAGACATCCTTGCTAGTTCCTGATTGTAGGGGGAAAGCATTCAGTCTTTCACCATCAAGTATGATATATGCTGTAGGTTTTTTGTAGATATCTTTTATCAGATTTATCATTAGGCATGAATGTAGGGTTTTATCCACTGCTTTATTGGCATCAACTGAGATGACTATATATTTTTTTCTTTTTGGGTTTGTTAATATGGTGAATTATATTGATTGATTTTCAAATGTTGAATTCTTTGCATTCCTGGGACAAACCCCATTTGTTGATAATGTATTATTCTTATTGTATTTTGTTGTATTTGAATTGTTAATATTTTGTTGAAGATTTTTGAGCTTCTGTTCATGTTATTGTTTTATAGTTATTATTTCTTGTATTATTTTTGTTTGCTTTTAGTGTCAGGGTAATGCTGGCCTCAAAATACATTAGTAAGTGTTCTTCTCTTCTGGAAGAAATTGTATAGAAAGTGTAATGATTTTTCTCTAAATATTTGGTGAAATTCAGCCTTTTTCTTTTTGGAAGGTTTACTATTATGAATTCTAGTTCTTTTATAAATATAGATTTAGTCAGTTTATCTATTTCATTTTGTGTGAGTTGTGGTAGTTTGTGGTTTTCAAGGAATTGGTCCATTTCATCCAAGTTGGAAACTGTATGAATGTAGAGTTGTTAATAGGGTACTTTATTAGCCTATTAATGTCTGTGGAGTTAGTAATGATATCTCTCCTCTTTCATTCATGATTTTAGTTATTTGTACTTTCTTTTTTCTTTGTCTATCTTGTTACAGGATTATCAATTTTACCTATTTTTCAGAGAATCTTTTTTTTTAGCTTTATTGATTTTTTTCTATTCTTTTTCTGTTCTTAATCTCATTGATTTCAGTACTTATACTTATTATTTCCTTTTTTTTCTTTGCTTTGGGTATTTTTGTACATATATTTTGAATAATTCTATTAGGTTAAAATTACTCTTTATAATTTCTTTGCATTACAACACAGATACCCAGAACAGACATCATAGGGCTTTACTTTCTAACTAAGCTCTTCATCCTAGCCAAGCTTTTTAAATTATAAACGAAAGTCGTACAACCAAACTTGATTCTATCTTTCCTTTTTGGTAAGTTGATTGAGCCTTCTCTGTGACTGTGTCATCTGGCATTTCCCCACTTCTGTTGTTTTCCCTTTTCTCAAGTCAGACCTGTCTCATATGATACTTTCTTCTATAGGCAGATTTCTATCTGCAAAGCCATGGCAAGCCCTTTCTTTCTTTATGCCAAGCCCAATTTAAAGCATGGTGTTAAGAACTCCCATTTATTGTGTAGTTACTAGGAACCAGACACCATGCTAAGTATTTTACATGCATTTTATCTAATCTACACAACAAACCATTTGTTAGGGACTATTATCCATTTCATTGAGCATAGCAGAAGCTTAGAGAAGAAGTATGACTTGCCAGACCATAGAGCTAATATGTGGAAAAGCAAAAATTTAAATCCAGGTCTGTCTGACTGCAAAGTTACACTCATCAGCACTACATTATATAGCCTGTGGTATATTCCAATATTCTCCTTTTATTAAAATAAAAATATTTTACATTTAGTATCAGAATACCTTAGATAGCTATAATTAAAGTACTACACTGTAGTTCATGCTTATCCTAACCTCCCCATTTATATAGAACAGTGTGACTCTTACCCAGGGTTGTAGCTCACCTCTACTTCCTCATAAGCTTTCTTTTTAAATTTTATTTATTTAAAAAAAATTTTATTGAAGTATAGCCAGTTACAATGTGTCAATTTCTGGTGTACAGCACAATGTCCCAGTCATCCATGTACATAACATATATTTGTTTTTGTGTTCTTTTTCATTAAAGGTTACTACAAAATATTAAATATAGTTCCCTGTGCCATACAGAAGAAATTCTGATAGACTTTTAATGACCCATTCCTGAGCTGCTTACAATTTCTTACCCAATACATTGGAAGTCTCATCTCCCTGGCACGACAGCCTTCCTCTCTGGTCCAAGCCTGCACTCAACATACTGGTATAATTTGGGGATTTTCAAACTTTATTGTGCATCAGAATCACCAGAAGTTCTTGTTAAACAGATTGTTGGGCCCCACCCCCAGAGTTTCTGACTCAGTAGATCTGGGGTGAGGCCCAAGGATTTGCATTTCTAAAAATTTTCCAGGAGAAGCTGATGCTTCTGGTTCAGGGACCTCACTTCAAGTATCACTGGTATACTGATATGGGTGATCAAATGGTCTTTGGTATGATTTCATGGTATTGGTAGATTTATGAACTAGTTATGAATTCCCACTTATTTTATGAGTTTAATATAAAACATATGGAAGAAAAAAGCAAAAAGAAAATAAAAGTGTGAAAAGCCCCAGTCACTAAAATTATTCCACACAAAATACCTTACATCACCAACAAAACTTGAAAAGCTCTACACAGCATCGTCCCATTTAGATCACAGTGTACGTTAGTTTATAAAAGGCTGTAAGAATTATGTCAATAAAGTTACTTCTCAAATTATATTTAACCCAATATTTCTTTCATTACTTTTTTTTAAAACTGAAGTGTAGTCAGTTACAATGTGTCAATTTCTGGTGTACAGCATGATGTCCCAGTCATGCATATACATACAAAAATATTTTCATTTTCATATTCTTTTTCATTATAAGTTATTACAAGATAAGTACTCACCTATTTTTGATTAATAAATACATATAAATATATTTGACTGTTTAATAATGGTTCTTGCTGTGTTTTCTACTTGAAAAACCCAAGGGATTGACACTGCATTCCATAAGCTTCATGATTATGCTACCCTTCTTACATTGGTGTATGAGAGAGACAGTAAGAGCTGATTTCTTATTCTCAGTTCCAGACTTGTTCAGAGAATCCTTAATTATATTTCTGGCATTTACTTTGTTTCAGTCAGTAATATAAATATTTTGTGTTTAGTACTGAAAAAAATCTCATTTACGATGATGGATTTGATTTCCTCTTAAAAATGATATCCCTTTAGAAGCTAATTCAGTTCTAATAGACTTAAAAATCTTTATTGTTTTTCATTATAAAAGTAATTCATTCTTTAAAAATGAAAATAACTAAAGACAGGAATAAAGTAGAAAATGAAACTTCCCCATATTGATGGTGGGACCAAGGGATGGAGTAAGAATCAGGAATGGCTGCCTAATACATTATTGGTAATAAATAAAAAACAGTGATTTACATTTTGACTAAACTGTTTTTTTTTTTTTTTTTTGACTATGCTGTTTTTGAAGGCCATCTGAAAAAGTCCTAATTTTACCTACCTCATAAAATTGTTATTACGGTTAAATGCAAAAGTGTCTGCTAATTGTGATACACTATCCAGATATAAAATTTTAAAATATATTATTCACAGGTGGTGTGGTGTGATTTGTGTGAAATAGTAGGCTTTGGAAAGCAAATATGAATGTCCCAAGAGGTTAGGTCTGGTGTTTTAAAAGCTTAGGACCTAAAACGATGAAGGTAAAACAGTTCAGTAATTTATCAAAATTGATATACAGAACTATGTTAGAATATTAAATTATAATACTAATTATGAATTTAACACCAAATGAATTTCGTCAGCAGCAGCACTGGAGTTTTTATGTGTATAACTAATGCTGTACTCCACCTCCTGTTTTATGGGGCTGACGCTCCTATCTATCTCTAGCCCTAGCCCGTTGCTTCAGGCTAATGGTGTAATGGCAAAGGATAGAGTTAAACCAAAGTCATTCAAGTCTTTTTTCCTTTCACCTTCTCTATGATCAAGGAGAAGTATGTTCATATAGAAAAGCTCAACGAACATTGGTCAGAGGGAGCTGAAGGCCAAGGTAGTGAGATGACTGTAGGAAAGCACGTAGGTTTTACTAAATGGGTCCAAGTCATGTGATCCAGCAGAACTCAATTCCAGCCTTCTGACAGAACTTAAAGTTGAGCTTGCTTAACTGCTCTTGGGAAACTTTAGACTAGGCAATGTTTCAGAATATCAGAGATGAAAAAACAGTCTTGATTAAAAAAAGAAAGAATAGCAAATTTACACACTAAGCAGTTTAGTCTGATATCCATTCAAGTCAAAACTCTGTATCAGAGTATCAAGTGTCTGATGATACCTGTACTTAGAAGAGAGATAGGTGATCCCTGAGAGTCCTTTGGTATTCCTTGTTATGGTTTCTGAATCTCTGTCCTTAAGTAAATTTTAATTGTGGCATAATTTTGCTCAGAACTAAATAATTCCAATGTTCTAAGAGCCACATTAGAGAAAAATCAGACCTGGATTCTGTGCAGAGCAAATAACTCCTCTGTATGATTTTGAATGCAGCTGGCACCAAGCCTCTCTGATTCTGGCAGATCCCCAGGGGTGCCTGAACTTTCTTGTAAAAGAGATTACCTTAGAGTAGCATAGCATTTCTCAAAGTGTGTCATGAATAACACTGGTCTACAGTGTGTTATACCTGGAAAAGTATTTTGTGACCAAAAGAATTTAAGAAATATTGGATTTACTATATATAAAAATAGATAAAGAACAAATTTCTTACATATAGCACAGAGAACTATATTCAATATCTTGTAATAACCGTTAATGGAAAAGAATATGAAAATGAATATATGTATGTGTGTGTATATATATATATATATTATATATATATATATATATATGATATATATATATCATATATATATATATGCATGCCTGGAACATTATGCTATACACCAGAAATTGACACACTGTAACTGACTGTACTTCAATTAATAAAAAATAGATGAGTACTAATATTATCTGCATAAAGGAGAAATAAAACAATTGGAGATACAGATCAACCAAGGCACACAGGAATTCTCAGAGGAGCAAAAACTTTGGAGAGAATAATTGATAAGCCTCTCTGAGGTAGACAAGGGTGGTCAACATCTGTTTCATAGTTAAATGTGGTTTGTCTGTCAGATAGTGTCTAATCTCATTCCTTATATACTGTCCCTGTGGTTCAAGCTCTTGCTCCTTCACACCCAGCCATGTAGAACAGGGATGGATGAGGCTCAGGAATTGGATGAGTGTGTCAGTTTCACACATTAATTTTTGCCCAACTGCATCAAGGTGGTTACCTCAAGCTATCATATGTCCAAGAAATATGGAGGGCAGGTATGGTCACCATTCTACAGATGAAGTAATTTTTTTCTTCATCTCAATCTCCTGCTTTATTTACTAGGTCACCTCTTGGATGCAGATATTAGCAGCACTCTGTGTGAGTGTTTATGAGTTTGCGTTTGTTTGACATTCAGATTTCAACAATCAGAGCTGACTGGATGACCTCACTTAACACCCATTCCCTGTTCACATATAAAGCTTATTCAAAATGATACTGCTAGTGATATTAACAAGTTATTGATCTGATATTTTGCCCGGCTGTTTGGCAGGTCATATGTTTCTAATTAACTTTTCATTGATTCTTGAGGAACAGCATTAAAATGAACAAGGATTAGATTTGAAAGCTTTGCATACAACACACAAATAGAAATGTAAATATATAATAAATTATTTTAAAGACTTTTTAAGGTCGATTTTCAGCATTTTGCATTCTTCTCCCCCATAAAAAAATACAAAGATTCTTTTTAAAGTCACTTACATGCTAACAGTTCAAAACCGTTATTTTTTAAATTTCCACTTAGATGTTTTAGATTGCCAGATACAGAACATAATTGACAATTTTATCGAGCAGAATAATATAGTAGAGAACAACTTAAACTCTAATATGAGTTACCCTCTGTTCAAATGCCAGACTTATCATACACCAGTAGTTTAACTTTGGGAAGTTTTTCAGCCTCTCTGTGTAATGTCTGTGCCTCAGTTCCTCACCTATAAACCCTCATAAATTTGGGAGGATGACAGATAATCCATTTAAAAGTTCTCCACATGGTCATAGTGAGTGACCAGTAAATCATTACCTTTTGTTCACTCAGCAGATAAAAACCTGGCTAGCCAGCTTGATGATATTCTCTTCCTCTCCAGAATGGTGGGGGTGTCTTAGGTTCTACAGTATATATACACACGAGGAAGATCTCCCTTTTCTGAAAACACCTTCATTGTATGAGTATTCTGGAGTTTAGTGGTGCTGAAATACCTCGCAAGGCAAAATCTGGTGGATAAGTAGATACTATGGTTGTAATTTTAAGTAGTAATATAAGTGCTGAGCATATTTAAATCTCATCATATCAAGGAAGGCAATTCTCAGGACTTGCAAGCTCCCTTAACAACTATATATTAAAAAGACAGTCAAACTCAGTGTTTCCTAAGGCACAAATAAAGTCAGGGTACATTCCTTTGTAAAAATGCAAAACAATAAATATAAATGTTAAAATGCAAAGCATTTGTGGAATGGTTAGATTCTTCTTGACCAATTTCCCACGTAGGGACAGCAATTTAATCATTTAGACAAATCTACCGTACTTTAAATTAGAAAGCCATACGAGGCCTGGAGCAAGATAAACAGGTCCATAAATTAGAGAGAGTTGCTAGAAGGAGACCCCATAGCAATCTCCCTTAACTGCGATTACCAGCTGGGTTTTGCAAAGAATGCAAATTTATCTGTGAAACCTAGTGTGTCTCTAGGCTAATACCCTGTATTTTGGTCTGGGACTCTGGAATGATAATACTCCTGCTTGTAATTACCTTTGCTAAGCCTAAGAACCCTGGGAAAGCCAATTTCATGTGACGTTTGTGACGTTTTTTCTTCTCAAGATTTGGCATGGACATGTCTTTGTTTGCCTGTTTACGGTGAAAGTGAATTTCCAAGCCTGTGGACTTGGAATCTCTGGCTGCTACCCTGAATTTCCACATTTCCTCGCTTTCCAGACTTCTTAGCCTACCGGGCAGCCTGGTAGCTACCTGCGTGGTAAAGCAGGGCCTCTCCGGGCAGGTAAACCTGCCCGGTGATTCCGCCCCTCAGGGGCGTGGCCGTACTATTTCCTGGAGCCATCTCCCAGGGTGGTTCCACTTTGCATTTGCACTCAACTACTTTGCTGCCTCCTCTGCAGCTGCCAGACCTGCTTCTGCTGCTGCTCAGGTAACGCTTGTCTCTAGGCAGAGGTGGCTGATAAAAGGCTCCGACGTGTGCTTGCCTGCCTGCTTTCTTACCCCTTTCTTTCACGATCTTTCGCTGTTTGTTCCTTAGGGAGAGCATCTGGAGAGGACCTTGCTGACCACTGACAAGATGATGAGCTCAAGCTATTGGAGTGAGACGAGCAGCAGCAGTTGTGGGACTCAGCAGGCCCCAGAGGGGCTGCAGTACCAACCCCAGAATTACCACTGTTACCATCAGTCAAGCCCAGCCAAGCAGCCTCCAGAAAAAAATGTAGTTTATGAGCGAGTGAGGACCTACAGTGGGCCCATGAACAAGGTGGTTCAGGCCTTGGACCCCATCGGCTCACGAGAAGTGCTCTCCCCTCTCAAAACTGCCTCCTCCTACCAAAATTTGGTTTGGAGCGACCGTTCCCAGGTACCACAAAGACAGCTATGCCAGAAGAGTAGCGAGGGGAAATCTTGAACCTCATTTCCTTTGTTTCCTGCTTCTCTGCCTCTGTTCTACAGGATCTCATCTTTTGGATCGCAGCTATTTAGGCAACGTATGGTCACTCAAATTCTATCCTTTGGCTGTTCTTTCATTTACTAGGGCCTGTAGCCTTTTGTTTACCAGTTCCGATGATTTGCATAATCTAACTAGAGCATAGGATGACTTCATTTTTTGTTGGATTATTTGATTGGAATATCTGATTTGAAGTATTCTTTTGCTCCCACCGCAAAGCAATCCTCAACTTGAATAGTCATTAAAAAAAATTTTTTTGGGGGGTAGGGTAGGTGATTTGGTTTATTTTAATGGAGGTCCTGGGGATTGCACCCGGGACCTCGTGCATGCTAAGCATGCGCTCTACCACTGAGCTATGCGCTCCACCTTGAATATAGTCATTTTTATAAAATAAATTCCCACTTGTTCACTTCATATAGCAAAAGTTAAACAGGCTTTTTTTTTTTTTATCAAATATGGTGGTGCAGGGATTTGGCATGTATGGAGTGATGAGCAATTATTTGTGTTTAGCTGCCTTGGGATAAGCGACAGGCACAAATGTCTGAATTGTCTTATGTGTTTCATCTTCTGAAAAGGATACATGGGCTCTTGTATAGCCAGGGTGGATAATTTATGAATATTTGTAGAAGGAGTATTGAAAGAGTGGATATAAGACTGAGGAAGGCAAGTTGTAAGCAACTGTTACATGAAAGTTAAAAATATTGGAGGTCTAAGCCACCGTTTAAAATGAGATACATTTATTTTTAAAGGTGTTATTTTAGCATCAGTATCTGTGCTAATAGTCTTGCCAATGTATGTGAAAGAACATGTAAGACAATATCAGATTAACAGTTCCGTCTGTTTTCATCTTTAACGCTTTTACATTAAATTTGTGTGTCTTTGAGCTTTCACAGAAACTTCTATCCTATCTGAAATTATATTTCAAGATACAAGTTGTACTGTCAAGGGCTCAAAAAGCAACTAGCGGGATGATATTATCCTACATTGCATTATTATGCTGATCTGGAATAAGATGGATTATTTTCCCAAAAACCACAATTTAAAGTAGGATATGAAGCAACCTTTCTAAAATGCATGATAAAACTATTTTTAAAAGAATTTTTGAAAGAGATAGGTTACTCAACAACTACAAAGGTCATAATTTTACTCTTTTATTTCACTCCTAGCCTAATTTGAGGGGGAAAAAAATACAAAGAAAAAAAAAAAAACCAGCACTGACTTTCAGTAATTTCCTAGTTGAGAAAACTCCACCTGTATTGAAGTCAAAGGGAAGAAAAATAAAAGGTTAAAACTACTAGTTTGTGATCCCAATAATGCAAATATACATTCCAATATTCAGTATTAGGATGTTAATGAACAGCAGAGTGGGTGTCACCCATGTTCCTGAGTAGCCCCAAAACAATGCGAAAGTTGAAAACAACAGTTACCATTATCATAGGAATGCTAAAATCACCCTATCTGACAGAATTATTTAAATACATTAACCTCTTTTCTTATCAAACTTGCTAGTAAAAGAAAGATAAACAGATCAAAATTTAAAAACTGAAATTTGGCAAATTATAAATATTGACCATGGAACAATTTTTAGGATCACACTTTATGGTGTACTCCCTTATTTCAACTTTCCTTTTTAATAGTCCTGGGACCAAGCTGGTTGAGTTTTTTAAAAGACTTTATTTCTACCTGATATTTGCTAAAGTGATCCTTCCAAGAGTAGTTCCACCTTGAATCATATCTCCCCATAGGGGAGTTTATAAAGAAACTTTGGGACAGAAAGTATGGCCACAGAAACTGGGATAAGAGATTGGAATGGAAGGTGTTGTGAAGTTAATCATAATTGGAAAGAAAGAAAAGTAAGGACTGGGTGAGGATGAAGGAAGTGAGATTCTAGATCTGTGATAAGAGAGAAAAATAAGAGTCTTTGAGGGAGAGGGTATACCTCAGTGGTAAGAGTACATGCCTGGCATGTACAAGGTCCTGGTTTCAATCCCCAGTACCTCTGTTTAAAAAAATAAACAAATAAACCTCAAATTACTTCTCCCTCTTAATTTTTTCTTTAAAAAGCCTTTCTTTTTTTTTTTTCCAAAAAAAGAATCTTCATTCCCTTAGTGAAACAAGAAGAGCGAACATTTGACTATAAAATTTCAAACTGAGTTATGTATCAAAGGGCATTCATAAATCCACTGAAAGATAATTTGGCAAGAAAGCTTTTAGATAGCTGCCACAAAGAATGTGACTAGGAAACTATTATTTTATTTCCTTTTTCCCTGTTTACTGGGAGGATGGCATTGTATAGAGTAGGACTTCAAATTTATCTGAAATTACCTTCATGCTAACTAAATGGATAAGATATGTCAGCGGCTTTATTATATACCATACCAGGCACAGGCAAGCAGTAGATATGACTTGAAACCCTTTTTGTTTGTTTGTTTGTTTTATGTTTTAAAATTCTCTCCTTCAATAGGCCATGTTTCCACGCATTTTGAGTTGTTATATAACAATTACTCTGATGCTAGAGTTTGTGACCATGGCAGCTAGGAAAATAGTTATAATAATCAATTTTTGGTTACATGAATTCAATTAAACTTTTATTTCAATTGTTTTTTAGCATTTTGGTGCTAAGATGGCAGTTAGAGAATTCATAATTCTTAAAAAAAAATAGGATTGCCGGTAGTAAAATATGTTCCCTTTAGAAACTGAAATTGATGCTACTCAGCTTTGCTTCCTGAATCTTAATTTTAGCTTATGTGGTAGACATTTTAGATTTAATCAAATGCTTTTTGCAGCATTTTAATATTTTCTATTTCTGGCTTTTTGTGCTTTCTTGCATTAAAATGGTGTTTATAGACAAACATATTTAAAAATTCTTCAGATATAATGTTGCTTTGTTTCTTGCCTACAATTGATTAGATACATTTTATGACTCTTGGTTATTATTTTGTCTGATTGATTCAGGGTTTCTCAGAAAAAACTGAATGTAGAAACCAGTTGCTGAGGAAATTGTCTAAATTGATGGTAGAATGAAAATGACTAGGCTTATCCATATGAACAGGAAAAAGCAAAAGCAGGTGTAATCAAGGTCATGGGTGCATTTTAGAACTGAATGTGGTCTTGTAAATAAATGGAGTTCTAGAAACTACATAAAAAAGAAAACACAAACCTTATAGCTCAACCTCTTAAAAGGCCTAACTATTAAACAACCATCACTAACTCAAAATGAACTACTGCCTTAATTCAACAGCATTGCTGTGAATACACATTGGACATGTATATTTTCCTTTCCATTAATTTTAGCTGTTTATGAAGTTCAAGCTATTTTTCCATGTATATAGAAGAGCTCTGTTGTGTGAGAGAGAACTTGATCAAAATAAAATATTTTCAATACCAGCCATTCTTTGAGCACATATTTATTAAGTGCCTATTATGTAGGAGGCACCATGATTATCCGGATAAATACCATTTGCTTATTGAGGGAGAGTCCACATTGAGGACAGATATATAAGACCTGGTCTATAGATGTCCTATATGCCTAGATATCATTTTAAAATATAATTTTGTGCTTTAGCCATCAATATTTTATCGAATAAAACAAGTTATGGTGCAAGAAGGGACCTCTTAGAGTATGTGTTATGTGGGTTACCGGTCTTTTAAATTTGAAACTTCCAACCAAATTTAACTCCAGAAAGCAGCCCAGGGGAGAACATGAATTTATGAATGGCCTCTCCTCTCAATAATTATTCAGCTTGGGCTTTTCTTTGTTTACATGATTTTTTTTCCTTTTTCTTTGGTTACAAAGATCATGGATTGCTCCCTTACTGTGCCAGGATTTCTATACACTATCAGAAAATTTTCCTGTTCTATGGAATGGGTGTGTTGCTTTGATAAATTGTTATTCAAAGGCGTGGTCACTAAAGTGAATGATTGTTCAGGGAAGTAGGTTGCCTGCAAAAGGAATGAGGTCATAGGATAAAGAGGCCAGAGGTTTCAGCTTTGGTCATCCCTCTTGTGCTTGCAATTAAATGAAGCTATAGAAATTGAGTGCAGTTAATTGCCGGGTGAAAATGCCCTTGCCTATTGTCTCTTGTTTAAGGGAGGGCTGATAGTTGCCGAGCCTGTTTTCAGTCAGTGGCACCCGCAAGCTATCATTGTGTGTGTGTGTGTGTGAGTGTGTGTGAAGGTCAGGTTGGGGATTGGGGGCAGGTGTGGCGGGCAAGGGCAAGGGAGGTGAACTTTTCCTTTAACTGTTGTGATCCAAATTTTTTTCTCTTGACAATTCTTGGTAAAACAACTGCAAAGTCTTGGATTTGCCATGCTCTTAAACCCCATTTCAAAGTGAAACATTTTCTAAACAAGTATATTTGAGCTTCACACCAACAGCTATCTTAATAGCCATCTTTTTAAAAATTTTATTTTTTTGGAGGGAGGAATTGGATTTACTTATTTATTTGCTTTTAGAAGAGATACTGGGGCTTGAACCCAGGACGTTGTTATGCTAAGCATGCGCCTTACCACTTGAGCTATACCCTCCCACCATACCCTCCCCGCCATAGCCATTCTTTTTTGACGTACATTGGAGCATATGTACTTCTTGTTTTTAAAGACAAAAAGCATACATTGCGAAGTGACTATCTACTTTTTCTCTCCTAGTTTCCTTCAAGAAAAGAAGAGAAAGCATCTAGGAATGGGTCTCTTAAATGAGGGATTTTCACTGGAGGGAAGGGACGAGGGGAAGGAGTTCTATTGCTATTACATTCTATTGCTTTCTTTACATGAGAACAGAGTCACAGACTTTATCCTAAATTAAGAAAGTGTTTGTTTCCTCCAAAGAGAGATCATTATAATTTACATGTTTCTTTCTGTACAAAGTTCAGAACAGCATCTCAACAATAACCTAAGGCAGGTGTTTAACCATGTTACTGACATTGAAAGGTTCTAACAAAAACATCTCCCATTCTATTCAGAGAATTCATTCAAATGGCAGTTTGCCTTGGCAAATTCTGTCAGCATGAATGTCAGGTGGTTTTTAAAGATACTGCCTCTTTTGAAACTGTTCAGCCTAGACTGTTCCTAAGTCACTATTAATACTTTCAGTGATTCTCATAGTCATTAAAACTGACAGGAGCATCTACAAGGCTCCCATGGTTTTCCTTCTCAGAACATTATATTATTTATTCATTTTTAAGTAAAGTTTTAAAATTCAAAGTAGACAACATGAAAGAGTTTCACATTCATTTCAACAAGCTTCCAAATATTTAGAGAACAAAGTCCTGTACTATGTATGTAATCTTTTCTGTTACCTAATTCTCACTTCCAGCAATCTCGGTTTCTCTCCTGTATGTATTGCACCAAAGTCTTGAACTCTTTGACCAGGCCTATCAATAGGAAAATGAAAGCCAATAGGTATTGACTGAAGATGTTCATTATTTTTAGAGTCTAGAGACCAATCACAGAGAACATTGTGTGGAGAAAATGTCCGTACAAATGAATCTATGTGTAATATCTTGACAGAGCTACAAATAATAAATGTGCAATGATGAGGTAGACTTTGGGAGAACTGAACTATAAAACAGCCTAGTGTAGTGGCTAAGAGTGTAGGCTTAGGTTTTAAACTTCTTGGGTTTAACTCCTGGTTCAGGGACTTGCTAGCTCTATGCCTCACTTGCCTCATCTGTAAAACGGGGCAATGATAACACATAAACATCTAACTCATAGGATTGTTGTTAGAGTCAAATGCAATAATAAATGGTGGAAAACACGCAGCACAGTGCCTGACATATATAGTCAATGTTACCGGTGTATTACCTGGAATAAATGACTTCTCAGGACCTCAGTGTCCTCATTTGTAAAGTGGGAACAATAAAATCTTCAGGGTTTGTAGTGAGTATTTTTTTACACTTTTTTAGGGGGAGGATGAGAGGTAATTTGGTTTATTTATTTATTTAATGGAGGTGCTGGGGATTGAACCTAGGGCCTCATGCATGCTAGGCATGCACTCTACCACTGAGCTACACCCTCCCCAACCCTGTAGTGAGTATTGAATAGGGTAACACGTGCAGGTGTCCAGCACAATGTTTGGCTGAGAGTTAGCACTGAATAATTCTTTCCATTTGTATTATTGATTTATAAAAATATAGCCAACAATAGCTGCTAACCACACAAAATAAGATAATAAACTAAATGAATAGACTCTAAAGCAAGACGTCCTTTGACACTGGAAAGATTAGGTAAACATATATGCTTGCAAGGCTTATTAGGGCTATACTAGCTAAGAATGACTAATGAGGAAAAGCATTAAAGCAATTTTCTAAAACTGATGGTGTATGATCAAAAGACTGGAAGAGAAGGAATTTATTTATAGTGTTTACTGGTATAAATATCCTTTAGAAATAGTAATTTGGAAGTTTCCATGCTCTTAGCATCTTTGAACTTGAACTTCAATATTTGAAATGGAGTTTTTTTTTTTTTAAATGTGTGCTTTCTTTCCTTTTTCCTTTTAAAAATGTGGTGACACTGAGCATTAAAGCTTACTTGCAGTCTACCTCTTACCTAATGCTTCTAGAGCTGCATGTCCAATAGGGTAGCATGTGGCTATTTACATCTACAATTAAATTAATTAAAATCAAATAAAACTAATTATTCAGTTCCTCAGTCTTGATAGCCATGTTTTAAGTGTGCAATAGCCACATGTGGCTAGTGGCTACTCTACTATACAGAGGCAGAACATTTCCACCATTGCAGAGAGTTCTACTGGAGAACTCAGATCTATACATTCAAGATCTATATGGTCAGGCTACTCATTTAAATACAGAAATACTTCTAAGGTCCTCACATTCAAAGAAATTCATGGTGGTGCAAGTGTGGTGATCAACGCGCTGCCAATTTACACGATCAGCTATAATAGACACATAGGAATGAAACAAAAAATGAAGCCACAAACTCTTAAAGTGTAAGTTTAGAATGACTCAGTAGGAGAATTAAAGCCATAAACCTTTAAGAAAAGAGCTGAATGAAAGATTTTTACTTATGTATGCACACACAGTCATCCTTTGCTATTTGAGGGGAATTGGTACTTGGATCACCCCCACCAAATAAAAATCCAAGGATGCTCAAGTATCTTATATAAAATAGCCTAGTATTTGTGTATAACCTATGCATATCCTTCTGTGTATTTTAAATCTTTAGATTATTTATAATACCTAGTACAATGTGAATGCTGTTGTAAATACAATGTGAATATTCTATAAATAGCTGCCGGATTGTGCCAAACTCAAGTTTTGCTTTTTTGAAACTTTCCAGATTTTAATTCTTTTCTAATATTTTCAGTCCTCCATTGGATGAATCTGCAGATGCAGAACCTGTGAATCTGGAGGGCTGACTCTATCCTTCTATGTATGTAATTTCCCAAAAACCTCTCTTTTTGGAAGAGCAAATGGTTAAAAAGAGGCAAAAGATGCAAAAATACTCTTCCCTCCAATCAAAATGCATTGTCCTTTTTTGGGGGCACCTGATCTGGGTTTCATAGCCTCTCTGGAACTGCCTATCTCCCTTAGCCTACTGAATTAATTTTAAACTTTAGTAAGTAAAGTTCAAACATCATTCCCAGTTTTACAGAGGAGGTAACCAAGGCACAAGGGTGTCATGTGACTTGCTCAAGTCTATACAGCTAGTATGTGGTAGACCTGGGATTTAAATCCAAGCAGACAGGGTAGGGGGTAGGGGCTATAACTCAAGTGGTAGAGCTCATGCATAACATGCACTAAATCCTGAGTTCAATCCCTAGTACACCTCCATTAAAAAAACAAACTCAAAAAAGAAATGAATAAATCCAAGCAGTCTAGTTTCAGGTCTATGCTTGTAACCACCATGCTATACTGAATATCCCTGCTCTACATATTTGATGCTTATCTATGTTCCACAGTCTCTGTTATCTGATTGCTGTTTATACCTCATGATCATTTTCTTGTATGTGCTCCCACTATGAACCACCAAAACTCTTTTGGGACACAAGTCAGGGCATAAATTAATAATGTAAATGAACATTTCAATGCTTTTAAAATAAAATGTTATTTACCAAGAAGGCAGATATATTTTGTTGCTGTTCAGAATTCTTTTTTCAGTATTTCTCTCATAAACTTTATTGATTGTTTTGTATCAAAACATACAAAGCTTCAGCACTGGGTAACAAGTTGATTAATTATTAGTTATCGAAAGACTCATCAATGCTTTGGGAGAACTTTGATAGAAATATTAGGAAGAAATAGCATTGGTTTGTACCTTTCTGTGAAATTAATGATCTCAGCAATAAAATGGCATTTGATTGGTAATTTAGAACCTTTTCAAAAACTTTGATAATCGGGTTCCAAAGTTATATTTAAACTCCTCGACTTGATGATGTTAAAGCGCCTCTTTAGGACAGTTCTACCCTGTCCATACTGTCTTATCTGCCACTACTCACATCCTCCCACCTTGTGTTCCAAACACACTGTACTGCTCTCCATTTCTTGAACAAACAGCATTTTGCCTCCTTCTCACCCCTTCCTTTGTTCATTCCATTTCCCGCTCTGGCAACATTCACCCTTCCTTTCTATGTTTGCTGGAATTTTATCTGTCCCTCAAAATCCATCTGGAAAGCCATCTTGAAGACATCCTCTCCAACCCTGAATCTTCCTGCTCTCTCCTCAATGTAGGATTCTACTCTCACTTGCATCCCAGATGTGGTCTCCTTTTAAAGCTTGTATCACTTTTTGTTATGTAACTAAGTAACCTATGTATAATACTGAGTAGTATGTTATTTCTGTGGTTCTTATTTTCCACCACCATGGACTGTACATTTGTTGATGGTTGAAATTTTTAAAAAAATCAAAACTCAAAGCCAATCAAAATTAGTGTTTTGGGGGAATAGAATGGAACTTCAAATCCTCTCTCTCTTCCCTCCCCTCTCCTCATTCCCCTTTGTGATTATGGCTAGCAAAAATGCCTGAATGTGGCTGTCACCAGTCACTTTTATAAAGATATATGACTAGGACTGTTTAGTGGGTTTCACTCCTTTATGCCCTCTCTTTGAACTGACAATGGAAAGTAGGATGCAAATTCCTTCTTTCAAACAGTGAACAACATATAAAATAAATGTAAGAAAGCTATTTAATAAGTCAGTTTTTACTCTAGTTCTTGGGTCTAAGCATCTGGATTTGACTTGTTTATCTTTGATTAATACTTCTTTTTCTTACAGACAAATATTTGTCCTTACTTATGGCAAATGTTGTTAAAGAGTTAATGATTCTCATCTGTCATCAGATCATTTCCCTGGGATCTTGTTGATACTTCCTTTAACAAAATTAGTTTAAAGCTGCTAAATAGTCTGCTTTTAGAGACATTCCCTCTACCTCCCCTGCTACTGAAATTCTGTTTAGGTGGTGTTTTTATTTATTGACTCTTAGTCAATTGCCCAGTAATTGGTTTAGCATATCAGTTATATGCCCTGAGATTCTCTCATAAAAACTATTACTGCTGTTCAGTACTTATCCACATATCAAAATACATTTAGAACTCTCCAAGGAAAGATTTTTATCCTCAAACATAGTGTTTACCCATTTCTTTTTAACACAGACTTCAGGTTGGATGTATAGATTCCTGAATAAAATTATTTAAAAATCTTTACAAATCTAATTACAGCTAAGAATACGTTCTCTGGAAACGTTGCTTAAATGACCTACAAACACCTCAGATCTCTCTTCTGCCACAAAAGCCTCCAATGACACTCAGTGTCTGTAAATTTCTTAGTCTGACTTTCAAAGCCCTCCATTACCTGGCTCCCAGAGACCTTGCTGCCTGGAACTCCCCTTCTAGTGTTCTCTGTTTCAGCCAAAATATAAACTGTTCTTTAAATATAAACCCCCATTTTCCACAGCTATGTCTTTTCACATGTTGCTCTTACACTTGAAATGCTCCTATCCCCCATCCTCACCAATCCTGAGATGCTGAAATTATACTCATTTTTCAGGCAACTTTCCTCAAGTGTAACCTTGTGATGAAATCTTAAATTGTCCCAGGCAGTAGTTATCTTAGGCTTCGAAATTCTCAGAGTAAGTTCCTTATAGCTCTCATGATACTACACTTTACTGTTATTCACATTAATAGTTTTTACCCCCAACTGATTATAATCTTTGTGAGAGTAGAGAGTATATTCTATCTTTGCTATCTCTTTCATTACTATTACATAGCAAGTATTGAACAAGTAACTTAGTTACATGTTACCAGTCCAGTAAAAATAATGCCTCATGTTAATAGATGGTATATTTTATTTTTCAAAATTCTTTTACAAGCGTTATTTACTCACTAGAACTCCAAAATTAGGTAGAAAAATTATTATTACATCTGTTGCACAGTGTACAAGTGAAAACATGCATTGAGAATTTTCTGTTGGACAAATACAAAAATCAAGGCTCATATAATAGCTGAAAATAACTTGTCTAAGTTAGAACAGCTAGTTAATGAATGCTCTGGGTTTGGAAACCAGTTCTTGTTATTTCCACTATATCAGCTATCTCCCTTAGTTAACCTTAGTTAGATAATGAAGAATTTTTAATTTTATTTTATTGAGCTATAGACAGTTTACAATGTTGTGTCAATTTCCAGTGTAGAGCACAATTTTTCAGTCATACATAAACATACATATATTCATTGTCACATTATTTTTCACCATGAGCTACCACAAGATCTTGTATATATTCTTCTGTGATATACAGTATAAACTTGTTTATCTATTCTATATATACCTGTCAGTGATACTGAGGAATTTTTAAACAAGTTTGTATTTTTTAGATTTAGCAGATCATTTGATGATCACTTTTACTGGCTTTTTTTCCATTCTAATATTCCATTATCAGAGTGGAAATTATCAAATATTAGAGGGCAAAAATCATTTCTGTTCTGCTTTTCAAGGTCTTGCCCTGTAATAATCCTGGAATTCAGAGTATGTCCTAAATTTTTAATGTTTCCCTTCTCACCTAAAGGAGAATAACACCTCTCCAGCTTCTGCTTTCCCTTCTATCTCTACTGCACTGAGCTGCTCAAAAGCTCTTTGACTAAGGTAAGTAACTGAGTGATTGGGGCCATTTGCATTTCATGTGATTTAACTCTGAATCACATAGCCATTTTAACAAACAGAAATAAGATACTGTTTGTGACTAGTGAATTCTCCTTAAGGCAACTAGAGTTTCCCAACTCTGATTTAGGGTATACCAAGAAATTGCCAATTATCTCAAGTGATGTAGTAAGATTATCCCTCAAAAGCAGGCTGATTTTAATCCACTCTGATCTTAAAATTGGTAATGCCATATGTACTTTATAAGGGAGAAGGAAGAGGAAGAGGAGGAGGAGGATGGAGGTGGAAGATGAGGGGAAGAGAAAAGGAAGAGGGCTCCCACAACTTCCCCAAACTTGAAAATCATTCCTTTAGTCAGTGTGGGGAAAAATAGGCCTGGATTTTATACTAAGCCTAAGCCTACCTAATTATAAACAAAATTATTTTTCCACAAGACTCTACCTAAAGAATGTTGCCAACAGGCAATATTTATATATTTAGCCAATCTGAACCTCAGGAATAAATGACTCAATACTATGCTGAGAATTTAACAAGAAAAAGTAAGGCCTTCCTCTAAAATCAAAGGGCTTAAATGATTATCAGTAGTAAATAAAAATTCAGTGTTTTATTGAGTTTAGTGATCTGTGAGTACACTCCATAGCTATATCCTGCTGTCTATTTTAAAAACCATATTGAATTTGTAGAAGTTTAAATTATTTAATCAGGGCTATTCTCTCACACAGTCACTTATGGGTGGATCTCTTGTTTTCAGAGTTGCTTTTGACAGTAAATAATAAAAAAGACAAATATCTCACCTCCCATTATAAGAACTAGTCAAAGCTAATAGTAGAATTATGTTCCACACTTGAAAAATAAAAATATAATGAGACAGGCTATGGATGTGGCAAAGTATAACGATTAAGAGCATTAGTTCTAGAGTCATGCTACTTGAGTTGGAATTCTAACACCTTAGTATTAGCTGTCTGATCTTCAGCTAGTTACTTTATCTATATTTACCTAACTTTACTCATGTAAAATGGGGTTATAAGAGTTCCTTCCTCATAGCATTTTTTCTGAGTGTTAAATAAGATCTATGTAGCATATTTGGCAAAGGAAGCTCTTAATAGTTGTTCCTTGTCATTATCATGATCATCATTATCAAAGGAAAACAAGACTGACAAGTTGAAAGGATTTGGAATTGTTTTGCCTATATGGAAAAATAAGCTGGGAATGACCTCTTGTATTCACAGAATGTCAGAAATAGAAAGAGGCTTAAAGATCCTCTAATCTACACTCATCCATATTCACACCCCATTCCTCACATGAGGAAACTGAAGCTCAGGAAGATGGCATGAGTTGTTCATTATAACAGCTGGCTGCTGATATAACTGGAAGTAGAAGCCAGGGTTTCTGACTTTAAGTCCAGGACTCTGCACTATATTATGATAGTCACCACCACCCCTTCCCCAGCCTTTTATTATTAATGGAAATGTTAGGTATCTTGATTGTGGTGGTGGTTTCATAGGTGTACACATCTATCAAAATTCATCAAATTGTACATCTGAAATATGTGTAGTTTACTGTACAGAAATTATACCACAATAAAGTTGTTTAAATTTTTTTTTTAAAAAAAGAAACATGGCTATGGCATTAGAAGACATAGGCACATAAGGTGTGAACTATTAATTGGATTTAATGATTTCAACATGGAGTAGATTTAGGTAAGCTGTACACAGATGGCTGACACTGAAAATTAAACATTTATATAGGTTACCAAGAGGGAGATTGACTCCCATTCTTGAGATGCTTTTAAAGATAAGACATCCTTTTCATTCATTCATTCAAACATTTTTGATCATTTCCTGTAGAATAGGTGATAGCTATTTGTGGGATGACTTGCAATCCTGCCTAGAGCTTGATGCCACTGAAGGTATCTTCCATCATCCAGATAATGTTAATTTTGGACACTTACACTACTTACCTAACTCTGTAGACTTCCAGGAGAAAAAAGGATTTTCTTTAGCAAGTCTTCCTGGAATTAATAAACCTTATATTCAGATAGGGTTTTTTTTTTTTCCCACTTTATGATCAACCTAATACTGCTACAGTTTAAATTCGTGCTGGTCAACACCGTATGTCTTAATGTCTTTGACCCATGTTAACCTACCACCTTACTATTTTACACTTGGAAGTTTTTCTATTTGTCCTTTGTTTCCATGAGGGTTGTATGCAAAGAGGCAAGATCAATTCTAATAAGGCTGAAAACAATTAAGTATAATCTATGGAATGAATGTACTGGCTTTCCAAATATAAGAAGATTGAATAATTCCTTCATTTTAGGACCACACTAGTCTTTGTGCAAATACACGAATTTGCCTTTTGAATATCTACTGTCCTGGCATCTGAATAAAGTAACCCTGCCTATACTACTACAAATAGATGTCCTAAAGATGTAAGATATATGTATATTCGTGCGTGTGTGTGTGTATTCCTACTTGACTTAATTTCAGCAAGTTTATTGAACTCAGCACATTTTTTATCTCAAAAGCTAGTCTACATAGCTAGTCAGTGTCATTCTGTTTAATTTGCTGATGTCATCAGATTTGAACTGGGTAAAGGTAAGGAGAAAGAACCACCGTATATAGAACCAGGTGCCAGGCAGTGTGCACTGTCTTCTCAAAATGACCCTAGTATTACTAGGCCCAGCCTAAAAAGGCTAAAAATTTTCAGAAAAGCATGTTTCAGGCATGATACTTTTACACAGTTGCTGATGGCAATATCACTTCTTTGTGAGATTCTCGAGAAATACTCACATTGGACAAGGATGCTCATTGCAGCATGGTGAAAACCTGGAGACAGTTTAGACAAGATAGATAGCTGAACAAGCTAATCTACAATGTAAGAGATATTGCTTGGCTTACATTGCAGAATAATAAAGCAATGCATATTATTATTTATACATATATATTTATGTAAAGATACCCTTGATAATAAAGGTTACTTCTGGGTAATAGATTTGGATGGAGGGGAGGTGGTTAAGAAGGATCTTTGACTTTATCTGTATAAATTCTTATGTTAGAATGTATTCATGTACTAATTTTATTTTGCTTATTTATTTTTTGTTTGTGTTTTCGTTGGGGAGGGGGATTAGGTTTTTATTTATTTAGTTATTTTGTTAATGGAGGTACTGAGGATTGAACCCAGGACCTCATGCATGCTAAGCACGTGCTCTACCACTAAGCTATACCCTCCATTTCACTTGCTATTGCATAACTAAAAAGCATATTTTTCCCCTTGTCTCTCTGAACCCTCTTCTGTTGGATCTGTGGGCCAAATCCACCTGCACTTGTTTACATTTGCAGCCATATTCCTAAGCTGAAGAATATGTACCTGTTTGGTCGACAGTCTTTAATTCTCTGCATTTGTCTGAGCAATTATCCTCAGCTACCAGCAGGAAATCTGGGAACATATTCAAAGGCTGCCTTGAAACATTAAGCTTGCAGTATTGCTGTTGATTTAACAGGGGGAGGAGGGATAAAAATATTACAAGTTGAACCAAAAGAAAAACCACAGTGTGCAGAACATTTGGCAGTTTGAGTAAATGCATAGGTCTGTTTTAAGAACAGCATGTTACACCTACATTATAGCTATACTTCGTATGAGTCTGTCAGGGATTCCCTTGTAAATCCGTGATTCTGATTTTCAATACCTCCTTGTTCTGAAGAAAACAATATTTTTATCATTTGAGGAATATTATCCTGGAGTTGTATCAGTTGGTTGTGAATTATAGTAATGTATGAAGAAATTGAGTAAAGCTATCAACTTTTTGCACACTAATAGATCTATGCAGTTTGCTGATTTGGGGAAAATGTAAAGAATGCTGGCATAATTGATAGAGTGACCATTTTATCTACTCCTTATTAAAAAACATACTCTCACTTTTATGGATCATTTTTTAACCTCAGAATCTACTCTTTGAAATG
This sequence comes from Camelus bactrianus, assembly GCF_048773025.1. NCBI lineage: Eukaryota > Metazoa > Chordata > Mammalia > Artiodactyla > Camelidae > Camelus > Camelus bactrianus. Next base: position 68,492,929 of record NC_133575.1, on the reverse strand, counting down.
AAACTAGAAGCAGATCAGACAAAGCACAATTAAGAATCAGCTTAAAGTAATCTAAGAGCAGTAGTCTTAGTTGGGCTTTCAAAGGGAGTTTCCTATATTGATTTGAGAATTTTTTACATTTAATGTTTCTGTCTGATAAATTTTGCATCTTGTTGATTGCAAACATCGAACAATATCAGGAGATGTATCAGCAGAGTTCTCAAAGAAGAAAAAAAAAGGATGCAAACTAAAAGTACAAGAAGAATGTATTGTTTGGACAGCATTCTAGAAATTATTTTTCATTAGGTTACTTGCAACACTGACAAAGGAATTCAATAATGTGCTCTTTGGAAAGGTGTCTATTACCTAAGAAAACACTAACCTTATTTCCAACAAATTGGGTTATTATAAAAATAAAGGAAATAATAATACCTTAAGAACCTAAGACATTCAAATGATGCTGCTTAGTAACAATTCCTGAACCCGCTTTTGTTTCTCTCAACAGGAACTCCATTCTCCAACTCTGAAACTATCTACTTGTGCCCCAAGTGCTCTACATATAACCCCAAATACTGAACAGGTAAAATAAGTTACGGATTAGATAATTTTCTTTTTACATAAGCCTTGCTTGTACACTTAAGCAATCTTTAGGTCCCCATAAAGCTTTACACATTCGTAAAAAGTCAGGAACATGAAACTGCAAAGGAGAGTCTCACATGATGAATATCAGCTCAGCCCATTAAAGGAATGTGACAAGTGCTGGAACAAGTGCTGTGAATTGAGATTTTTCAGTTGCATTGTCTACTCAATCTGATTACTTTTAGTTTGAATGCAGTTTATTTTTAGCCAAGGATCTCCCACTGATTAGGTATATTTTAAGGGTCCTTGATTTCAGCACAAATAAAGTACCTAGATCTTCGATTGATTGAGGACGTGACTTGGTGAGTGATAATACTGAAACTGTACATCCAGAAAGAATAATCCAGGATCAGAACTAGATCTTCTCAGAGGAGCATGATTTGAAAGACACATAAGGGTCAAGTTCCCTTAGCCTTTATGATCAAATAATCCCACTTTTAAGATTTTTTTTTGAGTGTAGACATTATATCTCTAAAAAGTAACTGTAATAATAATTAAATACCAGATTAACAAATATGTGTTTGATGAAAAGTATATATCAAAAAGTATCAAAAAGTATATTCTATATATCAAAAAGTATATTCTAAGAAAATAAACCATAAGATGTCCCATGTTTGTCAGTACATAGGAGGGGAGTATAAAGCCTACAGAACATGGAGGATAAGAGGGAGGAAGATGCTTTTCTAAGAAAACAGACTTGCCCAGATTGAGGTGCCACATTGTGAATTTGGACAAAAGCTGGTCTCTAGATTTGGGATCCAGTAAGAAAGAGGTGATATTATGCAGAACAAATAAGCTTACGGAAGAAAAATTTGCCTACCACGTCCCAATTTGGCCTAGCCCAGAGCTTGGTCACTTAGAGTCATGTATTTAATCAGTAAACATTTGCTGAGTGCCAAGTATAAACCAAATCTTGCACAAAGATGAATTAGAACCAATCACTGTTCTCAAAGAACTCACAGTCTAGCATGGGTCATGTTCCTAACAAGACATAAGACAGTGGGATAAAGGCTACAACTGAGTTAGAAATGGAACCCCATGGGACCACCAAGATAAGATTATCACAGAAGATAAGTCCACTTAAATCACAGAGCTGTTCACCAGTCAGAAAATTGCATTTACTGTTATTTGTCATAATGAAGGTCTTTAGAAGTAGTTTTACTGTATGTTTGACTTCTGCTAATAAAAATATGGATTTCTTTGTTCTTTTGTTTTTAGTTTTTGTTTTGTTTTTCATTATGCAGAAATTTCAAACCTACATAAAAGCCCACAGAATCAAACCTGTCCCATAAATGGATGCTTTCATATACTGAAATTAACCAAAACATAAGTTCATATGTCAACATTTATGTAAAAGACTTAAAATTTCAGTCTGAAAATTGCTTCCTATTATTATTGATGGCTCCAAAGTCACTAAATAACTATGATTATATGCAGCTTCTGTCTTTTCATCACAGGAACTCCATTCTCCAACAGTGAAAGTCACTACATATCCACAGACCACTATTAGGAGATACATAGTACAAAATCCTGAACAGGTAAGCTATATAATGCAAACTCTTGTCCAAACCTACTATTCCTCAGAAGTTGATAACTTAAATAAGAAGGATAAGTCAGTTATAAGATCCCTAAAATCAGATTGTTGGACTTCCTTCTAGTTATAACATTGATTTCTAATCATTGGTATGAAAAAAGTCATCTTTAATTCCAGACAGCCATGTGCGTCAGAGACGAAGCAGTTTCAAGTAGCATGGAAATTCTTGGGTTATGAAGTCTTTCTATGTCTAGCACACCACCCTTGTGCTACAGAGGACTTTTGTGCACTTTGGACCAAAGGAAAAAGGGACAAATTTCTTTCACAGGCTTTGTATTAAAAAAACTATCAGCTGCTGCATTGGAGGTTGGAGTCTTTAGTCTATTTAGATTTGCAGTTGAGATATGGGCTGGGAAGAAGAAAATGAAAAGTCAAAAGTTCAACAGTGTCTCCATGCCTCTGTTGCCTATGGTGTATCAACTTTTGTGCCCAGCAATGAGCTCTTTTGAAAGTTACATTATATTTTCTACAAAGATACATAATCTTATATTTTAAAAACTAGGATATTATTCTGTCTCATTTTGAGGAGAAAATTTAGAAAATATTTTCCCCACAGTAATAAGCTTTCCTTAAGACGCATATATCACACACACACACACACACACACACACACACACACACAGCCTTACTTTAGCTGCAACAGGAGATTCTTCTAGGGGGTTATAAGGATAAAAGTTTCACAAATAGAAACAGTGTGCCCCAGATAATGATACAGCAATTCTCAGCTTTTATCTTTATTTTATTTTTCCACTATTGCAAGAAACAATCTCTCCTCTCACAAAATAAAAATCGATTATTTGCTTCAGCTGTGGAAAGCAAAAGGTTAAATTAGGGTAACACACTTGGTACTATTCTAGGTCTGTGGGGAGGATGTACCATTTTGCTTGTGTCTATCTCCCATCTTTCTTTCTTTCTTTAAAACTTATTTTCTCACGTCTAGCTAGAGAGGCTGTTAGTTGTGCACGTGCAAACCTAGGAGTGTGCAGGCTCTGTGCTGGAGGCAGTGATTGGGACATTTGCTTGAGTCTTCATATATCTATGTAAATATAAGAGGAAATATGATTACAGTAAAGCAGCTGCTTGCTGCTCTTGCAGAATCAAGTGTTTAAGCAACAAATCTGAAAGATGTGTGGGGGGGAGGGGAGCCATGAGGAGGACGTGGGAGATGAGAGTGCCTCTTCTGTAACTTGGCCAATCACTTTACGCTTTCCCCTTTTTACGTCCCTCTCTTCTTTCTTTCACAAACTGAGGAATATGCAGACTTGGATGCATATTATACTTGATTATCTCTGGCTTTCAAAGAATTAACTCTAGATAGCACTTTTTTCATAATATGAGAATTGCTGTGTTTGCCTAGGATACATCCACATAGATTTGAAATATCAAATCATTTGAAGTCCAACCCTCTTTGCCCTCAATTCTTATGTAACTTTGGATGAATTATTATTCTTTAGTTAATGAGGAAATGGAAGAATTAATAGTTATTGGATATATACTCCATGCTATGCAATTTACATATTTTATCCTATTTAATCCTAAAACAAGCGAGAAAACAGAAGCACAAAGTAGTTGTCATTTATTCAGTGAATTTTTACTGACTGCCTACTATGTACCAAAAATTGCCCCAAGAACTGGGGATAGAGCAGTGAGAAAAACAAGGTCCCAACTTTCTTGGAACTTAAGTTCTTAACTGGCCCCAAACCACTGAGTTACAAAATGGCAGAGTTGGAATTGAAACGGAACAATGCAGATGTGGGAGAGAAACATTTGCGAATTAAGGACTATTAATGATGTCGGTGAGTTAAGATCCAGAGACTCACCTACATAACCACCTTCCCAGCCCCACATCCTTCCTAGCCACAGTGTAATCACAGAAGCAGAGAAATTAGAAATATGTATGCAAGTATATAACATATTTGTAACACTGAGCCTCCCTCTGTGAAGGCTTATTATTATGGTTGTGTTCAACTGCAGAGAAACAAATAGTTTCTCAGGCAGAAGATCCCACAGAGGGTTAAAGAAAAATGATCATTTTAAAGCTTTTAACTCTTTCCATTACTGAAGAATGAAACACATTTCAATCCCCATACTCTGTAAACAAAAATAATCTAACTAGTTTTGCACAGCAGCTTGAAAATCCTGTCTAGATATATTCCTCATTTTATTTATCTAAGTATATGCCTTTTTGTTTGTTCTTTGAAATTCTCCCAGGAGAAGATTCTGACTTAATTACAATATTTATAATAAGCTGAGCCTCCTAAATGGCAACTTCATCCTCTTTCACCTCCCAGTTTGTCTAATCGTTACTTCTTCTCCCTGTAATTAAACTGATCTCAATCCACTTCTCTCATTATGATTTCCTTCTAGCTCTGCCTTTTTATTTTTGCTTGTTCTTGATCTTCCTTATTTTCCATTTATTGTCATTTTAGTCAAGGGATTTAGCCATTCTGGTATATAATATGACCCAGAAATGGAGGAAATATTGTTGCTCCATCGATGATAGAATCCAATTGATATTATTCAGTTTCATTAATTTTCCAGTTGCAGAGCTCCTGCTGTGGGAGGGTACTCTATAGCCTTCAAATTGAAAAATAAAAGGAAGTAAGACATGGTTCCCAAACCAAAGGAGCTTACAGTTCCTCTCAGGAAGGGAAATAAGATATGTCCACAAATCACTATGTAAAACACATGGTAGGGTGGGTGATAGATGCCACGAGAGACATACAGATGAAGTCTTATCAAAGTTCAGAGGTTAGAGGTAATGCATTTGTTTGGGGGAATCAGAAAAGGATTTATTGTGATATTTAAAGTATTATGACAATGAACATTGTTATCAGGATCATTTTACTAATGAGGAAACAAGAACTTAAATAAGTGGGACTTCCTTAGGTCTACCGACTCTCAATCTATCACTCTTTATCTTTTCTGACAGCTCTTCTGGGAGTAGTTTTGACAAGATTTGATAACTTACATTGGAGATAGGGTTAAAAGAAGAAGAAAAGTCGAATAGGATTTACATTTTCCAGTTTGAGATCCTGGGAACATGGTAACCCAATTAAAAGGATTAGGATGTAAGGGGGAGGAGAAACTGGTTTCGGAAAGGGGGAGATTGTGAGATCTGTTTGAATCAGTAGCACCTGAGGTGCGTGGAAGGGAAGATGCCCAAGAGGCAGTTAAAAATGACTGGAGAAAGGTCACTTACGTGATAGAGACATAGGAGTTATTCCTCTTAAAGTTATCTTTGTAGCTGTGCAAATGAGTGAGATCCCTGAGGGATAATGGAAACGGTGAGGTCAGAACCTAAAATGCCTATTCTAAAGGAATAGAAGGAAAGGAGCTACTTTCACAGGCAGAGGAGTTGTCAGAGAGGGATGGGAACACAGACTGACTATAGCAGGTAGAGGAAGGGAGTGGTCAACTATCTCATGACCAAAGGACCAAGGAGGATGAAGTTGGAAAATAGAATTTGACCATAAAGAAAGCAGTGGTGATATTTGAGAGAGCCATTTTGGTATACTTGTGGAGGCAAAATCCAAATGCAAAAAATTAATGGGTGACTAGATCAAGGAGTGGAGGAAATAAGTGAGGATTACTCTTCCACAAAGGATACTGGTCAGAGGAATGAGAGATGGGATGGTAGCTAAAGGAGAAAACAGTCTCAGAAATCTGAGAGATTTATAGGCAGAGGGAAATAACCAGTAATAAGGAAGACTATACATGCAACAGAAAAAGGAAACAAATGGGATATAATTCTGGAAGAGTCAAGAGGGGATAGGTTCCAGGTACAGACAGAGAAATGATTTCCAGGAAAAAAAAAAAAAAAAAGAGCAGTACGTCTTTGTTCATAATGAGTAGAAGGAGCAGAAACTGAAGATTTTTGAGGTGGGGAGTAAAATGGGGGAGTCTCATTGGTAGATTATCTTGGTTTTCTCAGTAAGTAGAAAAAGAATGAAGGAACATGAGCATGGGGGACTGAGGAAAACAAAAAGATTAGTAACCAAGTTATAGAGAATTTGGTGAATATAAGTATGACTATGAATGTTGGAGGGCCTCTTAAAGTTGGATACCTTGAATTTGTACTGAGCCAAAATAGCAAATCTTTGCTAATCTTTTTTTTTTTTTTTTTTAATTTTCTCCAGTAAGGTTTCATGGCCTGGGAACAGTAAAGTAGCTGTTGGGGATTGTGTACTTTGTTAGATGTGAGAACTACTGCCAGAGATTCTAAAAGTAGCAATTAAATTATAAGATCAGCCATCTTTGAAAACACCTGTTAATTTTTAGGGTGGATCTGGCACCAATTCAAATGTACAGCTAGGGAAAAAAATAAGCTCCCAAAATAGTGAAACTGTCTAGCAGCTTGTTTGTGAGAAAGCTAAGACTTTTGATTAATTTTATTGACCTATTTTATGCAGAGTGATTTTTTTTTTCTTATTAGTATTTGGTTTTGAGTTCTTATAGATTTGGGGAAAATAACAGTTCCCTAAATTTAGAAATTTTTCTTTCAGTAAATCATTTACAATAATGAGTCCAACATACATTTTAGGGAGAATCAACACTGTTAGCATCTTAAGCCATTTTTCTTCTTAAAAAATAATAAGGGTTCAGCATATATAGTGAACTTTAGTTCACAGAAAAGAAAATTTCATGTTTTTGCTAAACTTTTCCCCCTATTAGAAGATGTTACATCCTTAAGATAAAGGTTCATTTCATCCCTTCTCATCCAATCATCTGTTCATTCACTACAGGGTATTCAAGATGAATAAAGTCCCTGCCCTCAACAAGCTTACTTTTGCATATTTTTAAACTTGATATTTTAGAAAAGTTCTAAAAAGATTCTCATAAATTATTTTAAATGCAGTATGACTTTTAAATATTGTATTATTCAAGGCCAATGCTAATTATATATTAAAATGACAGATTAAAGGTACTTTAACATACATTATTTTGCTTGATATAAAGTACCCTGCATTACTATCCCTATGATAAAGGAACTGAGCCTCAGAGAAGGTAAATGACTTGCCTAAGTTTTCATAGTATGTAGGTGATAGAGGCAGAACTGAACACAAGTTTTATTACTTCAGAATTTTTTCCCACTACAGCTGCTTCCACTAATTTTAGTAGTCAAATCCAACAGACTTTTAGTAGTCCAAATCCAGACTACTTTGTAATTCTCACCTGTTGACCTCTCTGAAGCATTTATGCCTTCGCTCACTTTCCTATTGCTTCTTAAAAATATCTCTTTTCTTGACTTTATGACATTTTTCTTTTATGATTCTCATACCTCTTAAGACTTGTCTAGTTCTGTCTTTGATCTTCATTTGACTTTTCATCAATTGCGTGGTTTTAACTAGAACTTCTAAGCATATGATTCTGAAATCTAGAACTGTAGCTATGAAGTCCCCACTCAGTTCTAGACATATGTTTTCAACTGTGTGTTGTAAAAAAAGTCTCTTGGCTAGTTCTTTGCAGTAAGTTAACGCATGTTGAAGACGTTACTATACACTATATACTTTTCTAAGTGTTATGAGGAATAACAACATGAATCAGACCTAGATTCTTACCAGGAGCACATAAAACTCCATGCATCTCCACCTTTACTGTTTTTGTTTTGGGGACCATTGGACATATAGTAAGTAGATTCCTCAGGTTCAAAATCCCAGTCATCTTTGAAAAATGCTGTCCTTGATGATTTAGGATAATATTCTAACTTGTCTCCTTACCTGTATTCTTTCCATTCTCCACTTAATCTTCTGGAAGTAGACTTACATTCACATCCCAGCCCTGTTTAAAAGCATTCAAAGGCATCTCACTGCTTGCAGAACCAAGCTCCATCTTTCAACTATGTCCCCTACATAATTTTATACTTTTCTAACCTTGGTGTCTTGACTCGTTTTGTTTCCTTGGTTGGAATACCATTTTATTTCATCTCCTTATATTCAAAGCCCACCATTACCTTCTTTCAAATGCCACCTGATCTAAGTAACCTACCCGAGCACTGCCAGGTGGAGCTCGGTTTTTCTTCTTCTGAATTACATTCCATAAGCCATTTCTCTGTGCCTTTTATGGGCAATTGCCTCTTTCCATCTTATATTATAGATGTTTGTGTTCATACATCACCTAGACCAGGGATTAGCAAACTTATTCTGTAAAGGGCCTGTAAATATTTTAGGCTCTGCTGGCCACATAGTGTCTTGGTCTTCTTTCTTTTTACTTACAAGTCCTTTAAAAATATAAATACTATTCTTAGGTTGAGGATATTACAAAAGTAGGTTGCTGGCTATAGTTTCCTGAACCCTGATCAATATTCAGTGCTCCTAGTAATTATCTAAGTTTGATCCATGCCTCGTAATATCTGGCAAAGTATATTGTGCATAGTAAACTCTTAAACATGTGTTACATGAATATAAATAACTACCAAATAAGCTTTTTTAAAAAAACAAAACAAACACAAAATAGCTTCTAGGGGAATCTTTTAAAGTATATCCATCTTTAGATTTAGCAATTCATCAGCTAGCCAGAATTCATCACTTATATGTTTGTTTTACCAGAGTATCCCAGGAATATTTAGATAAAGCACCCTTTATCCAAATTAAAAGTGTTTTAGTCCAGTTGTTCCATGAGTTTTCACAAAAACAGAGTACAAAAATGCTACCATATTTTGTTGATTTTGAAATGGTCCTGAACAGATTAACTGATAACAGACTTAGCCAACCCCCTTCTATACTGTTCCTCTGTATTATAAAATAAATGAATGCAATTTTTGTTTGTAACAAAATAACCCCAACTCCTCTTATACAAGTGAAGAGTCATATGAAAACCAAAATAAGGGAAAGGAGTATAGTACATATTTCATTTATTTTGGACTCCTGGTCTGATTCTTATTAGCCCTTCCCTGGTTTATTTCAGATCTTGGACATGTCACCAGCCTTTTTTTCATTGGGTGACATCTTTTAAGCACTTGGATAATCTTACATCAATTTAGTTGATTATATGGAGATACAGTGGCTCTTAAAGCCTCTACTCTGTTCTTAGTATTCAAAACATATGTTATACTGAGAGTCTTCACTTTGGTTATAATCACACGTAAGAATTGTACACTTCAAGGGCACCCAAACTGAGTTCCCAGAGGAAAAAAATTCTTTAATATAGTTCTACCTGCTTTATGGCTCAGTGATGCTGAATTATGTTTATTTTGCATTTCTCTGATAATAATTTTGCATAGAAAGAAACATGCCAGTGAACCCAATTTAAATGAGATTGACCTCATGTCTGTCTATCTCAGAGGAAACTTATTATATCTTGTTTTAGAAACAGAAGAAAATCTCTCCCACCCACTTCCAATTTCCTCCAAACACTTTGTTAGGCATAGTAAAATGTAGTAGGAGAGATCCAGATTGTTCCGTTTGAGAAAATGGACTGTCTTTATTACTGTTGCCTTACAACTCTTGGAACCTTATTGGGATGTCATTCCACTCTCCTCCTAAAGTCTACCACTACATCAGAGTTTATTAGAGACTTGATATTTTTGTTTGTTTTTGGTTTTGTTTGGGGGGGTAATTAGGTTTATTTATTTATTCATTTTTTTAATGGAGGTACTGGGGATTGAACCCACAACCTCGTGCATGCTGAGCAGGCACTCTGCCACTGATCTATACCCTCCCCTCAAAACTGGATTTTTTTTTTTTGCATTGAAGTGTAGTCAGCTAGATATTTTTTAAGTTAAGATTCTGAAAAGGTAACTTTCAAAGCAAAACACAGTCTTTATTTTCTTTATAGGAACCACTGTCTCCATTCCTAAGAGGAGGCCATTTCTTTCCAGGAAACAATGTTATTTATGAAAAAACGATAAGAAAAGTGGAGAAGCTAAATATGGATCAGGTACGTAAAGTTTGTTTTAAGGCTTATTTTATAAGTGTATACTTTTGAATAAAGAATATTTTAATAGCTCTAAAACGACATTCAGTTGTCAAGTGCCAGGCAAGACCATTATTATATTCACAGCCTTTCATATCATCCTTAACAGTTTTATTTCCCTTTCCTCATTTGAAGTATTACTGTCCCTATTTTACTGAAAGGGAAACTGAAATAAAGATATGTCCAGTCATGGAAAAAAAATAACAATAGAATGTGAACTTAATATAGATATCCCAGTGCTTTGAATGTCTCTTTTAAATTGGGCTCACACAAATCATAATTGAAAACATAGTACTTTTGTGTTAATTCATTTAATATGAAATGAATTTTATTTATTTTTTCATTATTTAGAGAATACTTCATTAGTTTCTGTAATCAAACTCATGTAGATAAGACCTTACATATTTAATGCAGTGTATTACCCCTGTACAAATGGAAAAAATTATGTTTGGCTGTTAATTTTATACAATGCCAACCCAACAAAGTACAAGTGAGGTACTTTTTCCAAAGTTGACAGCACAGCTAAAGTTTCCAAAAATTCAAATTATATAAATCTATGTGTATATACAGATTTATTTATTTTCTTTATATAAAAGGACCAATAGCAGTATGTTATGCATCAATAGCAACAACAGCCTTTCCAGGTTTTGTAGTCATCTGAACAAAATTATAGAGACTTCCAGTGCACTCCATTACAAAACAAAGTTAAAAAAAAAAACCCAGAATGAAATGGATGTTTAAATGAATAATATCTATGAACAGATTTGTAAACTACTGCATACTGTCAAAAATCTAGAAAACTAAAGCTTCAGTTCACGTTGCAAAAATTCCATTAAGTCTAATTGAGAGACCAGACACAGAGTACAAAACTGCAGCAGGGTGACAATTCCATGGCATCTAGAGCTCCCCGACTGCTCCCACCCATCTGTCCTTCAAGCAGAGTTGTTACTATAACCAGCAGAGGTTTCACGTTGATCTTCTCAGTGGGGACAAGCATGCCCAGCCCAGATAAAGGCTGGGATTTATCTCTTGAGCTAAGACAGTGTATTAGTTTCTTAGGGCCGCTGTAGCAAAGTATCACAATCTGGGTGGCAACAGAAGCAACAGAAATTTATTGTCTCACTATTCTTAAGGCCAGAAATATGAAATCACCATGTTGGCAGGGCCGTGCTCCCTCTAAAGCCTCTAGGGAAGGAACTTTTCCATGCCTGTCTCCTGTTTCTGGTCGCCCCAGGTGTTCCTTGGCTTGGAGATGCATAACTTTGATTCTCCATCATCACATAGCATCTTGCCTGTGTGTCTTCACATGGCCTTCACTTTGTGCATGTTTATCTCTGTGTCCAGATTTCCTTTTTTTATGAGGACACGAGTCATATTTGATTAGGATCCATCCTAATGACCTCATTTTAACTTGATTACCTTTGTAAAGATCCTGTTTCCAAATAAGGTCACATTCTGAAATACTAGAGGTTAGGACTTTAACAAATCCTTTTTTGAGGGAAGGGGGCTCAATTCAGCCCATAACAGGCAGTTAAACATTATCAAATGAATTTTGAGCAGATCATTTTTCTCATATACAAACAAAACATTAACTTGTACTAAATTCACCTCTTTCATTTTCTTGGCATGAGAACATGTCTTATATTTATGAACATTTATGGGCAGTTGTTACCAAATTCATAGAAACTAATACATGATAACTCATTTGATGCCCAATAAAAATGAAACAGAGTAAACTCTCAGAATCATAAACATCCAAATCTTCGGGATTCTGGTCTGCTTGGAAAGCTGGATGTAGTCTGATGGGTTTGGTATAATAAATATTAAACATATTTTCCAGAGGAATAGCAGAATATACCTGGACATTATGATACCAAATAGAAAAATTTCATCAAATATGTCAGTTCTTCAAAGGGCCCTTTCCTTAAGCTACCAAATTATATCTGTCCTTTATCTAACTGGACTGCCAAAACAATGCATTTGACACATTTTAAATAGTAAGGAATGTTTGAGACATATCATTTCATGCTGTTTCCAACTTCTCATTTCAAAGAGAATAAACAGCTTTTCTAAATCTTGGCCTTAGAGGAAAATATTGACTATCCTGTATATTATTATTGCTATACATCTGGAACAATTAAGGAAGAATAATTAAAGAAGTACATTGCTGGGGGTGGGGTATAGCTCAGCAGTAGAGTGCATGCTTAGTATGCGCAAGGTCCTGCTTTCAATCCCCAGTACTTCCATTAAAAAAAAAAAAAGAAGAAGATCACTGCTACTTACTATTAACTTGAATATTTCTTTTTATATGTTCACTTCTTTTATTAATGACTTACATGATTTGGGACTTTTGGAACTGCACAGGAGACTGCCCAAGTTAAAAAGGAACCATGCGTATAGAACTACAACTGCTTTGATCTGGTTGAGATGCAGTAGAATAAGCTGAATAAAGGCAGAGTCTGGATGAACCTGTTTAATGTCACATGAGACTATTCAAATAAGACTAGCTCTTAGGAGCTGGGACCTATCCAAAAAAAAAAAAAAAAAAAGGTCTCTGCAGTGGTGCCAATAGCAAGATAATTACCTAATTCATATAAATCGTACTATGTGTATTTTTTCTTGATCAAAGAAAAAATATATGATAAATCAGCAATGTTTGATCTTTTGTACATTAGCAATTCAGCTTGTGGTACATTTCAAAAGTATGAGAAATGTAAGAATACCTTGCTTTGGAACAATAATTTTAGTACTCAGGTGTGAGTATTGAAAACTGAAAACCTGCTAAGACTTCAGTAGTACCAGTGAGTGGTTCAGAGGCCAAATAGACTCAGGGAAGCCACAAGACATCCTAGATGGAGAGACTGTCAGCATTCTATTCAAGAGTCAACTGATACATTAATAAAGAAAGATGATTGAGAAATGGGTTTTGTTTTCTTTATTGTCCTTTCCAAGGGTTTCCTAATCTGCTTTTTAAGGAACACTTTTTTTTTTCAGGAGGAGTTCTATTTCAGTAGTGTACCAGCTCCCCACTGGGTAAAACTTTTCTCAGACTGTCACATTAACTTTATCCTAATCTAAGGTATGAAGGAATTTGGTAACATAAAAGAACAGATAATACATGTACCCTCAAAATTTGTACAAAAGTTACTGATAATACACAGTCAGACTTCTAAACTGTAAAGATCTTAGTGCTAGCATATTTGTAAAGTAGGTCATATTTGAAAAGAGCCTAGAGAAAATTATTCTGTGAATGAACTGATTCTATAAACTTTATTGTCTATATGTCTACCAAGACAGTTTCTCTCTGTAAAATGTGTTTCTTTATAGATATGTATTTTCTTTCAAAATATTTTTGTATACATGAAAAGATAATTTGTATATAGAGTAAAAAATTTCAAAACATAGAAAGTATAAAAAAGTGTGAAAAGAGTCTAAAAAGTGAATAAAAATGTATGTAGTGAAAAAAAGCTTCTCTATCCTGACCTGCTTGTCTCTCACTTCCTCTTCCCAGAGGCAGTCACTCTGAAACTTTTTGCTCTATGTCTTTAAAAGCAGTTGTGTATATTTGTAAATATACATGTATTTAAAATTTTAAAATATTATACAAAATATTTAAAATTATACATTTAAAAATACTATACAACATATTTTACTTTTAAAATATTATGCAAAATATATGCATTTTAAATGTAAAATACATTTAAGAATATTATACAAAAAGGAGCACACTATATTCCTTTATATGTATTTTGCTTTCTTCATTTAATATAGTTTGAAAATTGTTCCATATAAAATTTTCAAAATGAAAAATGCTTTACTTTATTAATATAGGTCAGCTTTCCACTGTCAAAGGAAACAGAGAATTGAATTTACACTTTCAGGGTTAAAAATTGTATGTCCATGAATGCAGCATTATGATTCAAAACAGAGTTTTTTCTCTGAAAACCAGCTTGCAGCTACTTGTTTTCAAAGTAGAATAATAACAAAATAATAAAGAAAATCAAGCATACCTGAAATCCTCAAAAGGGAAATAACCAGATATCTTTTCTTATTCTGGGCTTTATACTTACCAGAAAAAAAAAAGATAAATAAGCAAGCAGATAACAAAGATTTAGTTTAAAAACAAGTTCCAGGGGGAAGGGTAGAGCTCAATGGTAGAGTGCATGCCTAGCATGCACAAGGTCCTGGGTTTAATCCCCAGGACCTCCATTTAAATAAATAAATAAACCTAATTACCACCCCTCCTCCCCAAAACAAGTTCTAGAATATTTTGAGGACAGTACAAATTCAGTCTAATGGTCTGAAAGAACAGTGAGCAGGAAATCATGAGTTGCAGTTCCAATTGCACCATTAATTAGTTGTGTCATAAGTAAATCATCTTATTTCTCTGGACATCAGAATTATTTTTTTCCCACCTGCAAAATTAATGGAGTGGATGAAAATTAAGTTGATGATGATGATGATGACAATGATGAAAATATGGTAACAATAATAATAAATGTTTATTACCCACCTACCTTGTACTAGGCACTTTACACACATTAGTTAATTTACTTCTTGTAGCAACCTAATGAGGTACATAATATTTCATTTTACAAATGAGGAAACTGAGGCTCATTAAAGGTTGCATGTACAGTTCCCCAAGATCACAGAGTGAGTGGTAGCATCAGAGTTAGAATCCATGTTTTCTGGATCTGAAGCTTCAGTCTCTGTTTTCCAATCTTTTTTCTTAATTTATGCTTAATTTTCATGAGCATAAGGACTTCACCCGCCCCCACTGTGATTTTAATATGCTTCCTGACATTGAGAATCACCACATTATATTATTTTCTAATTTTATATCTGCCAACATCTTCAGTATTATAGTATTATTATGCAATTAGATCCTGAAGTGCCTGTTGAATCATCAAAGAAACATTAACTAATATTAATATTCATTATAGTTTTAGCATTAAGTATAACTGGAATATTAATTTAATCAGAACATGCAATTCCCTGGCCAACTTAGGTATTTGGATGGCCACAGCCACATGATCAAGTAAAAAAAGGGTTCAATGTAATTTGTCCCAATGGAATAATTGGAAAAAATAATATATCACTTATTGAAACTATACATTCTAGGACTTGAATTATCTTGTGAAAGAACACATTAAGTTTTTAAAAATAGATTCAGTTGTGGGGGTTTTTTACTAGTATTTTTTTATTCTCAGTGGCTTTTTTTGGGCATTTGTATGTGTTTTAGGAATGCTATCCTCAGGTTCAGTGTCATCATCACGTTGTCCAACAGCCCCAGATCATCCACTCTCCACACTGTCAACAATCCCATTCTAGCCAGCAAATCCAAACCATCACAGGAAGTGATTCAACTTCTACAAACACTGGAAATGAACTGTGCCATGGTGGATCAAACCATACCCATGAGCAGGTAAGATTAATCAGCTGATTCCTTATAAAACTGGAATAATTCTCTTAAACCCTTCTTAAACCACTGTGCAGGTACCCACATTAAACTTTCATCAAAATATTGAGCAGTTATATCCTTGGGATTTGTGTTTTGTTATGCATTTTGAAACAAAATTTTCCACCTCAGAAGACAAAATAATTCAGGTCTATTAATACATTAAATCTTTGAGAGAAGTTATGAACCAATCAGCGAATACCAACTTCTAGCTGATCTTCAGTTCTTGAATGGGTCCAACAGTTGTGCAACATTCAATATTTTCAGGGAGGGGGTACGGTATTTATGTGAACAGTGAATTGGAAATTATATTGTCTAAGATGATTGTAATGGTCACATTTCACAAGCTGGTAATTACTTTGTTTTCTTTGAAAATACGGCATATTAAGTCAAAATATGTGCACGTTTTATTGTATATTACATCAACAAAATAGAAACTAAAACAATCGCTAAGAAGAAATCTCTTGGGATATAATCATCAGTGACTAATTTATGTTCTGAATACTTTTGAATCTTGTAAACATCTGTTATACAAGTGTTAAAGGAAAAAAAGATGTTCTTGTGTCTTGGTAAAACTAACAATAATAACTAGAACTGTGGGGAATAAGCTACCATTTGTATTTTTTCATATTCTTTCCAATAAGGAAAAACTTGCTCAAACTGACCTCTTTCATGAGCAATTCCTACTAAAAAGCAAAAGAAAAAGAATAAAAAAAAAAAAAAAAAAACAAGGAGCCTGCCCACAAAAGCTATATTAAATATGTACTTTGGCCATATTGGTTAAAAAAAAAGGACCTCAAAAGATTTAAAATCTACATTTTTCCAATCTAAAAAGCCTAAAATGATCCTTTCTCTGAATATCATGAATGGAAATACTGACCTTTAGAATTACTCATAATATGGTCCAGATGGTGTTGAATTTCTTACATTAAATGAATTAGTAATAACCATTAGACATTTTATTAGGTTAAATCATTTGATATTATCATTTTTATAGGTCAAAGTTGATCAAATAGCAACAATTTCATATGGTTCAATCTAATACTTAACTTTGCTTCACAGTTTCCTCATCGTAGAGATTTATCATCCATTTCTTACAGGGTTGTTGTAAGAATAAATTATGCCTTGTATGTTAATCATTTAACTATAGTTGAGTGCTGATAGAAAGTACTTAACAAATGGTAATTGTTAGTTTTTAGCAGTAATTATTATTCATAAACATTAAAGCTTTATGCTAGAATGTATGAAAAATATAAAAGAGTAAGACATTGTCATATTTCTCATAGGTGCTTACTGTCTAATAGGGGAAAGTGGCAAACCTGTAAAACATTACAAAGCAAAGCATTGCCTGCTGTAAAAGAGGAATAAACAATGTGCTTTGGGAACAGAAGAAAGAAGAAAATAATTTTAGCTGGGAGATCTAGTAAAGCTTTGTTGAGGAGGTGAGGATTGGCCTGGGCTTTGAAGACTGAGCAGAATTTCCATATGTAGTATGGTGGTGTGGCATGGACATCCAAAGAAAAGGGAATCACATGAAATAAGTCATATATTTGGGAAAGTACATTTTGAGTTTCAGGAGTAGTTTGTGGTTTGGTTTGTATGGCAAGGAAGACATAGGATGAGGAGTTCTAGAGTGTAGGGTTAAATTGTTACATTAAGGCCAGATCACAAGGTCCTTGAAGGTTAAGTTGAAAATTTTGAACCTTATTTGGCAGGCAGTGGAGAGTGGATGAAGGTTATGGAGTAGGAAAGTACTGATAGGTATGATTTAGGAGGTTAATTCCAGCAGCTTTGTTCAAGATAGACTGGAAGATGGATTAGTTTTCTTCTCACAGTGATCAGATGAGGAAGGTGTCATTGTTGCCCTTATTGTTCAGAGAAAGAAACAGGTTCAGAGAAGTTAAGTAACTTGCAGAGGCTTACACAGTTAGCATGTTGTAGAGCCAGGATTCATACAGAGGTAGCCTGACTCCAGAGTTTATTGAGAGTTCCCTCTTGAAGTTGAGTCAGTAATGTGGAAAGTCCTTGGTCAATAATGTAAACATGAGTAAAGCAGTGGATTAAAGAGTCTGCCCCTGCGGAGATGTTGGTGATGTAACAGAAAGTGGACTAGCTTCAGGGTAGGAAGACCTGGGTTCCAGTCCCAGCTATGTCCCTTTCAAGCTGTGTGTTCTTAATAAACCCTAAATCTTTCAGAAATAATCCTCATCCATACAATTTAGGTAATAAGTCTACCTCACAGGGTTGTTGTAAAGAGTAAATGAAAATATAACTTGAGCATGTTTCATAAAGTTTACAACATGAAAAAATGTCACAGAGAAGGATTTGCAGAGGAAAGTTTATTAAAAGCTATTTACAAAACAGAAAGAGACTCACAGACATAGAAAAAACAAATTTATGGTTAAATAAGTTAACAAATGTGGTTAAAATACCATATAATATCACTTATATGTGAAATTTAAAAAAAAAAGACAAATGAACTTATTTACAAAAGAGACAGACTCACAGACATAGAAAACAAACTTATGTTTACCGGGGGTAAGGAGGGTGTGGGGAGGGATAAATTGGGAGCTCAGGATTTACAGATACTAACTACTATATGTAAAATAGATAAACAGCAAAGTTCTACTGTATTGCACAGGGGACTATATTCAATATCTTGTAATAGCCTATAATGAAAAAGAATATGAAAAAAAAATATTTAAATGTATGACTGAAACACTATGCTGTACACCAAAAATTAACACAACATTGTAAACTGACTGCACTTCAATTAAAAATTCATTTTAAAAAAAGCTATTTTAGTCTACATGTAAAACTTAAACTAGGATAATGACAGATGGAATGGAGTGAGAGACAATTATTAGAGATGGGAACAATATCACAGGATTAAGAATCTTGTCTGGTGGCAAAGGTAATGCTACAATATACTTTCTCTAGCTTAGTACAACTAACTAATCATGCATTTGACCAGACGATATTGTCAGTTTAGAAAATGGGCAGAGTTGGGTAACTAATATATTACTTTTTATTTTATTATGCATACTGCAGTTTGAGATTCCAATTTAGCTTTGTTAAAGGCTGAAGACTTTCTGTATAGAAATTTTTTTTCCAGTTTTTCAGTATTTTATGTGGATAAAGTTGAAGTACTGCTGACAACAGAAGAGTACCCTGGGAAGCTTAGAGTTAGTAATTTCCACCTGTGTGGATTACAGAGGCTTGGAGCCATTCCTGGTCAGAGTGAGGATGACCTAACCTGATTGTGCAGATTCCCATGGACAAAGGAGGGCAGAGGACGAGTTTGCTCACCCAGGCTCCTTGGGGTTTATGTGTCTCTTTCACATGAGTGGAAGAGTCTCTAAAGAGTAATAAAGCAGACAACAGTTAGGCTTTTTTAAAAAAAAGGTTGGCCCATTTTCAGTTTGTATTTAGAGTTACGTTGCAATTTGGAGGTAACATAATAAAGCATAAAGAACAGAGGCATTCAATTTAATTATCTGGGTTTATAAAACCTGATTCTGCTGAGCTACATGATCCTAGGTAATTGACTTTAACTGGACTGAGGGAGAATCATACTTAATGTGCACTGTATCTACAATAGGATTAAGTGAGATAAAGTATGTCAAGTTTCCAGCTTAGTGCCAAGCACATAGTAGATGCTCGAATGAATGTTTGCTTCTTTACCTTTTCCTCTCCCAAACCCAAGCCCCAAATCTTTCAAAGCATCAAAATGTCAATTTCTATTGGCTCCCATTGTAATGATCTTTTTAAATGAAATGAAATCACCTTTATAGAGTACTTTCCACAAAGCAGAAGGCATTAAAGTATTTTTGAAAATCAAGTGTCCAAAAACCTGGTTTCAAAATATTTTGTATAAAACAAATTTGTGTATATATTCCATGGTTCTCCCTAGAAACACCGTTTTGGTTTCAAATTCAAAACATCACTGACCACATTTTCTTCCCTGAGGACATTAAGAATAACATGCTGTGATCATTTCCCTGCCATTAGCAAGGAACAGATAATTCCACATATGCTGGGGACAGGGAAAAGCTCAGCTGAACTCGTTTTACAAGTTGTACAGGTGGTGTTTATAAGAAAGACTTAAATAATTATACTTATTGCATGTACAACTCTTTTCCACTTGGCTTGAGGCTTCCAAAAAATTTTTAAGAGTCATGGGAACATGTAAAGGGAAGACTCCTGATCACTTGGACTATGCTTTTGCCAATGGAAAATACTCCCAATTTGTGATGACTTTCTTCCATCACTGGAAAATTTAATTTTGTCAACACCACAACAGCACCGATCTTACTGTCAGGTGCTTTTTCTGATAAGTATCCAGGAAGCTTGTTAGAATGATTAACAGAAGTCATTCACTAATGATGGAAACCCTGGGCTGGTTAGCTCGATAAACACACAGTTCTGCCTGCTCCCTCACTCATTCACATGTGGCTCCGGTCTCTCTCCCTATTTATTGCCTTCTTCATCCCCATTTAAAATGAATGTCTTTTGTGCAAAACTCTATTTCCTGCTATCTGTTCCAAACATTTAATCCATATCTGTTTTGGACCCATTTTTTTTTTCCTCAGCACCACCCTTATCTGTCTCCTGCTACCTCCTGCTCTTGTGCCCCTTTGAACTCTTGTTTTGCAGCAAATGAATCATTTACTCTTTTAAAAATAGTTTTTATTTTTTAATCAAAGTAATGCATATATATATATATATATATATATATATATATATATATATATATAGCTTAAAAAATCAAATAGTATTAAATGACATACAGCGAATAGCAACTTCTGGTTTTAACCCTTTTCATGCATCCCCAGAGGCAACCATTTTCAACTCTTAGCTTTATCTTTTGGTATTTATCTCCATATAGCTAAATAGTATGAATATACTTATGCTGCTATTTCTCTGTTAGTGTTGTAGCTTATCTGTTGATAATTCTGGTACTTAAGGATTTAGTTCTATTAATCCCCCATCCACCTGTTTCCATCCCATCCCAGTATAGTTAAACCCCCATTTTTTGGCTAAATCATTATTCAGTGTTTATATTATTATTGTGATGAAAGTATTATTTACTGCTGAACCAATTTGTGTACTATTTTGCTGCTTTTATTAGTACAACTATTTTTTGCTGGTGTTAATAATTCCCTAATTTTTTTTTCATTTGCTTGGTTTTCTACGTATCTATTGCTAATTCTTTTCTTTAAAAAAAATACAAAACTTTTTAAATGGAAGTACTGGGGATTGAACCCAGGACCTTGCACATGCCAAGCATGC
This sequence comes from Camelus bactrianus, assembly GCF_048773025.1. Classification (NCBI taxonomy): domain Eukaryota; kingdom Metazoa; phylum Chordata; class Mammalia; order Artiodactyla; family Camelidae; genus Camelus; species Camelus bactrianus. Next base: position 68,472,053 of record NC_133575.1, on the reverse strand, counting down.
CCTCTACCACTGAGCAATACTCCCCACTTTTAAAAATGCATATTTATTTTTTGCTAATTCTTTTCTCAATATAACTTTTTATAGTCAAGTGTTCTGGTTTTTGTTGATCAAACAGTTCCTCTCCTTAAAACCCTGCAATCCATATACACCACTCCTCTTGGCTTGTATCATTACTGTCTACTGACCTTCTAGTCACTCTCTCCATCCTTCAGCCGTTTCACTGGCAGGCTTATAATCTTCTCCACACTTTCCCTTGACCCCTTCCCTCAAATCATCTATGAGAATTTCACCACTGAAATCAGTGATCTTTCCCAGGCTCTGTCCTCATGCTTCTTTGTCACCCTTAATTTTTTCATTACAACATCTTCAGCCAGCGCAGACTTTGGCCACTCCTTGAACCTCCTCATCACTTGAAACTGTTTAATCTGGAATTCTGAATGTCTCTTTTTCTTATCATCACTTTCGTAATTCATCTCCTGCTCCCTGATTCCCACTGAAACTTGCCCTCATCAAGCTCTCTAGCCCTCAGTTCCAAACCAGGCTGGTGTCCCTTGTTAGCTGATTCAACAATGCTCTTGCTAGAAATCCTTAAAATGTTTTGTTGCCTTCTCTGATTAGTCCTCACTTTGCTGATCCCTTACCTTGGGTAGACTGCCATCCACTTCCTTTGCCCCTAGATTTTGACTTCTTTGGGTGCTAGAGAAAGTTCACAAATGAGGCCAATTTAATCTAGTACAGATTGTCTCTATCTTGCTGGACTCCCTCTGTTGCTGGACAGCCCTTTTAGTTAATTCTAATGGACTTGCTACCACAGTCTTCTATCTAATCCTTATTTTTCCCTCGCTCTTCATGCTCCAGGGTCCGCTGCTGTTCTCTCACTCTCTGCAGGTGGCCTTGCCTTCTACTGAGAATCGGCAGTGGAACTCAAATTTTATTGTGCACCAGAATCAGTTGGAGGGCCTATTTAGATTGCTGGGGCCTGATAATTTGCATTTCCAAGTTCACGAGTTATCCTAGTACTACTTGATCCAAGGACCACAATTTGAGTTCACTATGTGAACTCCTTCAAAACCCTCCCTCACTGAAAAAATTTCTCTGTACTTTTAACAAACTTCTGATTCTTTTGATCTTCGAGAATTAAGAAGCTAACCATGTCTTCAAAATGACTCCCCTGGCAACCCTACCAATCTATTGACTTACGATCTCAATTTTTTCTGTTCCCTTCACCTGCAAAATCCCTGAAGCAGGAAGACATACTTGCTGCTGCTATTTCCTCATTACCCACACATTCCTAAAGACATTGAAAACCAGATTCTAGTTTCTACATTCTCCTGAAACTACTGTTATTGACTTCTAAATACAAATTCTACTTCCTTTTTTTCTTCATCCTCATCTTATTCCAGCTCTGTGGCATTGTGATCCATTGTATTCTTGATATTCTTTCTGCCGATTATACTGAACTGCTGCTTCTAATTCTCCTTCTCAGGCTCCTCTTCCTTCTTTCCTCAGAAGATCTTTCCCAAGGACCCATCCTTGGCCTCCTTCTCTTTTCTCTACCACGTCTCCCTTGACTATATGATATACAATCTTGAATTCTATGTCCTCTACCTGGACACCTTTACATGATCACCTTTACATGGACAACTCACAAAACTTTCCTCCTAAAGCTCTAATTCATCATTTTTCATCATTTTTAACGGACCAGTTGATGCCTCTATTTGGCTGTCCCACAGTCACCTCCAGCTGATCATGTATCAGCTTTTCATTCTATGCCCTCTATTTCTATTAATAATATCTCTAGTGCCCTAATCACCAGACTTAACATTGAGCATTCTTTTTTACTTTCTGTTTTTGCCACCACACACTTAATCAGTCATTGTAATCTGAAGATTGCTCCTATGTATAACCTCTCTCATATAGCTGAAAGTTAGGTTTTCTTCTTAGAATTCTTTTCCATCTGATCTGTGCTTCTCTTTATAGCCCTTATCAACTGATCAATCTATCATACATTAAAGTTATTTAGGTACATATCTTAGCTTTTCTAAAAGACCATAAAGTCCTTGAGAGAGACGATGACAGTATCTTTTGTCTTTTTTTTTCCCAAGCACTTTATAGCTTAGGATGGTGCTTAGTAAGTTCTCAATAAATCTATGCTGAATGAATGAAAGCAGTATGCCACTGAGACCTTTTAAATCCTACATGTGGCTTGTGGGTATAGATTTTAGCTTTCAGGTTAAGAAAAGTTAGAATATAAGATAAATTACATTGAAAGAGCTATTGCATATGTGCAGTGAGTTCCTCCATTGGCTTAGCTTACATACTACAGAAGTGGTTTCATTCCTTGAATAAATTGTATACTAAGGAATGGCAGAATAGAGAAATAGCAGAGGTGGAGAAGAGAAAAAGGTAGCAAGAAAGGTGTTACCAAGAAGTTATGTATGAAAAATACGTATTTGTTTCAAATTAATTCTTTGGTGTGCATATATATATATACAAAAAGGATTTGGAGTGGAGAACAAATGAGATGTAATAGAACAGAAAAAGAGGTGTCAGAGACAATGTAAATATAATGGAGCAATAACACCAGAAAGAAAAGAGAGTACAGAGAAATGCAGGGCACAGAGTTCCATGTCATTAGTAAAAATGGGCTAAAAACTTGGCTCTGAGATTTTTGGAAACCATAGGGAAAAACAAGAAAAACGTGATTAGTGACAAAATTCCAATTGTCCATGAGAAAAAGCTTCATAAGTTTTCAATAGCCACTTGTATTATAGGAAAATATATTTTATTTTCCAGTCAGAATACTTTAAGCTGTTACAAATTCAATCACCTGGATTCATTATAAAATGACAATCCAAAACGCCTACTTTTTTTTTTACTTGGTTGGAAGTGGAAGAATCATGTTATTTTATAACAAGATATCAAAATGTACACTAAAAATTGGAATAGGACAGCTTTGATTAGGTTTCAATAAAGTTAATTTCAGTGTGCTTTGTTAAAGCATCACTTCCAATTAGTGCTTTTCTATCTATTATATTTAATATTTAGCCTTCATCCTTTATGATAGCTTCCTCATGCAACAAATGTTTGCTGAGCATCTACTATACTCAGGCACTATGGTAGGTGCTGGACTTAAAGAAAGATATAAAGTGTCTCTACAATGGAAATTGACACAACATTGTAAAATGACTACAACTCAGTAAAATTAAAAAAAAAAACTGTACCTACCCTTAGGTAGTTGAGAGTCTTAGAAGAAAAATTTTCTGTAGAAAATTTATAATCATCTTCCACTCTTATCATTATTCAAGTAGCCAGTAGTCCATATGCCTTAAGTTAAATAAAACCATTATTTATATGGTGGTTTTACATGACAGTTGAATAATTTACCCCCATTCCCCCCAAAAATAATACCTCCAGCAACTTTATTAAAACAGGTACTAAATTACCTACATTTTACAGTTGAGGAACCTGAGGTTCAGAAAGATTAAGCAAAATACTTAACCTACAACTAGGAAGTGGGAGTTCCATTTTTGGCTCCAATTTCCATTCTTTCTTCATTGCAACACTTTGCTGCCTGAGTTTACTCATAGAAAATTAAATTAGGTCTTTATTTCAAGTAACAACCTATTGGGATGAGTAACTTCTTCATTTTAGAATTGTGATCATTGTATAATACATTCAACTCAGTGACAACATTTATTGAAAATCTTCTATGTACCACGTACTGTATAATGAAACATTTCTTTCCTAAAATATCTATGGAGGTCAAAATAGCAATGAGGATTTTCAGAACCTAAAATTCTGACACTTTTTCTCCTGCTAGGATTTCTTCTTGTGGTACAAAATAGGAAAAGACCAATTATTGTGTTTTTTTTGTAACCTTGTTAGCCAAATGACATTGTACATAAAATGCATTTAATTTCACAGGGATTAATGCCCAATGGATTAACTGTGGTTTCAATCAGTCTGATAGCTATTAAGTGTCCCAAATCAAAACAAAATTAGTGAAGCAGTAACTTTATTTTTCTACAAGTATCACCATATCATTATGAGGGTTGCAGGATAATAATCTATATATTGTGAGCTTTTCTTAATAGTAATGTTTTCTGTTATCATGTAGCAAAAAGTTACTACCCCGGAGGGTCTAAGCACAGCAGACCTTGTTTCTTAACATGTTCATGACCTTTTAGAGGATTAGGCATTTATGTACAATTGCTTTTATATAACATGGCTTTTTAAGTACTTTAATCTGCTAAGCAACCATTCTACATAGGTGAAAAATGCACACATTTAGGCCAGTTGCCTAGTGGGGATAAATTTAATTGAGTCAATACCCTCTACTACTAGATTACTACTGGATTGTGATTTGTGCCTTGATCACAGACTGTCCCTAGTCTTGAACAGCATTCTCACAGATGTGTGTCATTAAGCTTGAGGGGGGCGGGCAGGCAAGAAAATATAGACAGCTCAGCTGAAATCTGCTACTATTGTGTATCTACTGTCTGCAGGACTCTATAATCACTACCATTGAATTTTGTAAGTATGGTTGGTCAAAAGTATCTTTGAATATTGAAGTTTATATAATGTAGATGCTAACAAGAAATTTGAACCCTTTTTTTGTTGTTAATGGAGGTCCTGGGGATTGAACCCCGGACCTCGTGCATTCTAAGCACATGCTCTACCACTGACCTATACCCACCAACCCCCAATGCTAGCAAGAAAATTCCACTTCTGGAATCTCACAGATCACAAATAAGAAACAAAACCCCAGATTGGAACTAGGACAAGAACTTCCAAGGCATTAGTGAGTTGAAGCCCATGGTTTTTCTTTACAAGGTACTTCCTTTCTACAGATTTTCTGAAATATGACCATGAATTTGTTTCTGATTTCACACCTAAACAGTGTTGCCTTTCTTTGGGTTTGTGGCAGTAATTCTTTTTTAAAAAAATTATTTTATTTTTTGTGGTGGCGCTGGTAGATTTTATTTATTTTTAGAAGAGGTACTGGGAATTGAACCCAGGACCTCATGCATGCTGCACATGCCCTCTACCACTTGAGCTATACCCTCCCCGACTTATGGCAGTAATTCTAATGAAAGTTTTTTTTTTTTTTTACTAGGAATCAGAGAAAAGGAGTTAGACTGCTTGGCCATTTTTATGGTCAGAAAGTGATCTGATAAAAGATATTTGATGAATGCATGCTTAAGAATGTCTAATAATTTTTTGAGAAAGCCCACATTTTGTATATCTGGAAGCAACTATTCTTCAGCACAGTTTGTATTTCTGCCCTGTTTCTATGTGAAAAGCTAAAGCTTTTATCTAAGACTGACACTTGAGATAGCTCTCATTCATCAGGCAGAAGAGTTGACATGAGGCACTCTTTTTATCTAAAGTATCCTGTCAACTGAATTTTGTCACAGAGAGAAAACCTTCATCCATTAGGAGCTGTCATTATTCTGACCGAAAACATTCGTGTTTCCTTGGGAGGCTCCATATCTTGGCTTTTTCAAGGTGACAAGAACATGGATTTGAGCCAACTTTAAAAGAAATGTCAAAACATACCTACAAACAGTTCTAATAAAACTAGGGAGCTCTACTGACCTGTGATTTAGTAATTGAAAATATTGTTCACTGGCACATCATAGTTTATGGTTAGGAAATTTCATTTTATTGTTGAGCATAGTTCCATCAAAGACTTTAACAGCAGATGATAAGCTGACTTCTGTCTGTCCTCTCCCTCCAAACTTTTGAACTGAACTGGATTTTGGTTTTTACTCTGTTACTCAAATGCTACTGCAAATTGTAGACTGTACAAAACCGAGGAGGAATATATACACAAATGAGTGAAATTTTGCTTCCTGCTTTTCTACCTTGCCATCTTTTTTGCCAGAAGAACCTATTCTTCAATTCTAATGCTCTTAGTCTCTATTAAATTTTCTCTAAACATTTTGCATAATTTCATACCAAGAAAATCAAACTCTTGACCATTTCAACTCCTAGCCTAACTAACCTCCGAAACTGCTGAGCAAACACAAGAGGTCTTCTGGGGAGGCAATATTGTGTAGTGGTTACAAGCCTTTCCTCATTTAATCTTTGTGGCAAGTTTGTAGCATAATGCCTGGCACATAGCAAGAGCTAATTAAATATTAGTTATTACTATCATTTCTCAAAATAAAATCACCTCCCTTTGGTAACTTTTAATACCTCTCTTTATGTATGAACACAGACATGATGTAAATCATTCTTTATCCTGGACTCTGATTCTTTACTTGGGTGCCACATAGAAATCATGCGAGCAAAAGTTTTAGTGATGGCACTAGAGATTCATGTACCCAAAAGGTTTACTAGTGTACAGCGCAAGGACAGAATATTTATGCAAAAATTAAAAAAGAAATACTTCAAGACAATTGGAAACTATAAAATTATTGTCAAATGGATCAAACTGGATGGAAAAAAAAACCCATGATTTTCACAGCATTATGAGGGGATTAAAATTGGCTAAGAGAAAGGCAAGCAAAATACTAAACATATCAAATCAATTGTTTGTGGATTCTAGTGGGGAGCTCAGTACTTGAATAGCCTCGGCTAAAGAACTGCCCTTTTCTGCTGGGGAAAGTTAACGGTTTTGGAAGGGACCCACAAAGAGAGGGGAGGCAGGCAGCTGTCTGGCCAGCTTCAGCAATGAAATAATGACCTGTAGATCACTGGAATGACATTGACATGACAGCTAGGTTTTCCTCTATCCAATTAACCTTGATCTTTAAAATCAGATTTGAAACCATGTTTTTAGGCCACTCCCAGTTTGGTGAATATATAGATGGCCCATAATGGAGAAATGCTTGAATAAAACATGAAATCAAAAGTTAATGATTATTCTGAATAAAAACTTGCCTAACTTTAACCTTCACTTACTGAGAGGGGTCTATCACTAAGGAGCTGACTGCCAAGATCTAGAAATCCAGTAGGACTCAAATGTCAGTTTTCAACTCTTATAAGGAGTTCAGTTTGGTTGCTGCCATTAGATGTACCTGAACTTACAAAGAGAGTGTAAGGAATCACCACTTCTTGAGGAAGTACTCTGGCTTTCTTAATCTGTCTTGGTTAGCTGCTTTAAGAGAGAAACCTGTAAAAGATTCTTTCCAGAATCACTTAGCATTCAGAGTCACTTACAACCAAGTAGGTAGATGACTTCTTACATTTCAACGAGTACTTACTGAACCACTATAGGGTGTTCAATCAGTGTTGTGCAAGATATTATGGCATATACCAAAAAGTATGGCTCAATCTTTACTTAAGTTTGTTTCTTTTGAGTAGGAAGAGGGTGCTGAAGAGCACACAAAAAAAAACTTATTTAGAACACTATTCATAGTAATCTGTGTTTAGGATTTCAAATGTCTCTGAGGACTGCAAATGTTTTACATTTGGCTCTGAGCTACTTTTTCCCATGTCAGATGGGCTAAATACTCAGTCCAAATAATAAATGGAGGGAATCCAATAAGAAATAATAAAAATACATTGAATTGCCAAGGTTCATCTAATCCAACTTTAAGATGTACTAGTACATCAAGCTGATTTTCATTGAGAAATGCAAGTCCAAATGAAATTCTTCTATAGTCAGTATAATTTAAATAACTCCCATCTTCTCTTCCAGCAGGGGATAGATGAATAAGCCATGTGGTGGTAACAAGCAATTCAAAGATTTTGGTTTACTTGTTTTACTGTTTTATTTAAATGTCTATATTCAAGAATTTTTATATAAATTATTCAAGTTTGCATTCATTAGGTCATTTAGACTCGAGTGAAGTGAAACTGAAAATGTTATTGCACTTTTGCTTTTCCTTTAAATTCCTCCCATATTGAAAAATGTATACACCAGATGCAAAGACGATTTAGCTGCTTGATTCATGTGATGACTTTGTGATGAGTTACTTGTATTAATAGGTTATTTCACTTTTTTCATTTGATGTCAAAACATCTGTGAATTTAGAAATGCTTAATATTGTTTATAATTGTGGTTGATGTTTTCTTCAGGTGATAATTCAGGATGATGGCCCTGAAAAATTGGACCCCAAGTATTTTGGAGAGTTGCTTGCTGATCTAAGCCGTAAAAATACGGATCTATATCACTGCTTATTAGAACATTTGCAGAGAATTGGAGGAAGGTACTGTAAATATATCACCTGACTCAATGTTGTAATTTTCAAACAGTTTACAATACTCTGGCTTTTTTAATAGACTATTTTTTAGAGAAATTTTAGGTTCATAGCAAAAATGTACTTTTGATGGGGAAACAGGGCAACTCTGAGCAGATCTGAGCAAATGTCTTATTTTAAGAGTTAATGTACTTTATGAAAATCATCAAAGAGGTCACACCAGCTATTTTAGGATCAGTAAATAATTCTGTGTACCTTCTTTTGTAATGTACTTTGACAACAAATGTAACCTCTTGGGCAAGGAGCTCAAAAAATGCATGGCACACTATGACTTGTTTTAAGATATTACACTGATAAGATAAGAAACAATCCCACTGTCAACACACTACTGTTCATCTACTGATGTGTGCTCACCAAATGAAGACCAGAGTTTAATACACTTAGGGTTATGTATTATTAGAAATGGTATATATTATTTAATATTATATATAATATATGAAATAGAAATTATATAAATACCTATTTATAAATTAATATAAATATGTCTGTTATATAATGATATTTTATAATAATATCTAATACATATTTAAATGTGTAAACATAAACAATTTAACAACTGTTCAGTGTAGATGAGAGCAGATTATGTTATGAGATGAATTCCATGAGCTATACTCCAAAAGTCGCCTTCTACTACATAGTCACATCATTTATGCTGTTGTCTGTCAGGCAAAATTTAGGAAAACGCCAAAATTTCAGAAAAATCTGGAGGATAAAGGAAAAGTCAGTGTAATTTTTTTCTAGTTCAGACTTCACTAACTAGATTCTTCTACTTCTTAGAAATCTTTAATCTCTTCTTTATCTTTCTCTCGACTTACTATAACTCTGTTTATTAGCTCTCTCGTCCTTGGCTTTTCTTGCTTTTATATTCATGGTTACAACCATTCTCTCATCATCATCATCAACTGCCTGGCCTCTTTATCTTATTGTCCCTCTGACTTAGCAAACGCTCAACTCTGGATTAGTCTAGCTCTCTGCTTTATTGTTTTCTTTTTTTTCCCTGCATGCAATACTCAACACTCACTATCCCTCGAATTCAGACATGACCCCATGAGGACTGTTTTATTTAGCCTGGTTTCCTTGGTCCTTAGTGTGGTGACTGCTTTAGTGTGGTACTTAATAGATATTTGTTGAATGAATGAATGCCTTCTTTACGCTACATCCATGCAGTTGAGCGCAGTAAGAGAAAAGCACAGCCATTTATTTGAATTGAGGTCATTATTAACGCATGATTTCCATCTTCAGCTAGGCCTTCATCATTGTTTTATGGCAATCAACATCTTCTCCCATTATCCAAAGAACTGTTTCACACATTCATTCATTTGCATAAGGTCACTACCTTAAAATCTTCGCCCTCACTCTGAGTAGTCTGTTATTTATTGAGTGTCCCCTATGTGCCAGACACTGTGCTGAGTACTTTTTCGATATATTGTCTAATTCACATAGTAACCATAGAAAGTTTCAAATGGACACCCAAAGAGACTAAGTTATTAACCTAAGATCACACAACTACTAAGTGCTTGAGGTGGATTTCAGCATTTTTGAGCATTCTTATCCCTATAAATCATGACCCAGCTCTTCTGCAAAGCCTTCCCTAGATAATGAGTTTGGTCTGAGTGTTCCTCTTCTGTGCATTAATCATGCCCTGTGAATATCCTGGATTTATGCCCCAGCTTTTGTTGCATACTAGTTGTGTAGTATTAGGCAACTTCTCTGTTTAACCTCTTTGTACCTCAGTTTCACCATCTGTAAAATAGGGGTTATAATAATAATAATAACAATAATAATAATAATATTTATTTCATAGACTTTTTATAAGTAATAAATGATTTTACTTAATAAATAAGTAAGACATGTACTTATAAGGCCCAGTAACAAGCCCACCAGAGGATTCCAATACATGCTCAAGTCTGACAACCACTGACCTATGGGCACAAAAGTGGCAAAATCTGGGACTCGAACCTATGGGAGACCCTTTTTCTCCCTTAGGTAAATCCCTTAACCTTTCAATACTAGATACATATCTCCAAATTATTTAAGATATTGGAGACAAATTAAAGGAATTTTCAATTTTTGAATCATCAAATTGGAAAAGGTCTCAGGATTGAGACCAATTTTACATTGTTCAAATTTTGCTTTGGCTCAATTATGGTTATGACAGAACAAGAAAATATTTGTGTTTGTATTGCCCCCAAACAGTTCAAAGTGCATGGTCTTGACAAAGTTGCTATTCAATAAAGGTTTACAGAATGAGAGTTAGATACATTCCAGATTTATTAGTCTCATACTAATTATAAATAGACAAAGTAACTGAAATTAAATTATTTTATAATAATCATCAGCTATAGGTGTAATCTGAGGTTCTGAAATAACTTCCTCTCATCGAGGGCTTTGATAAATATACATGGGTGACCTAACTGTGTAATTAAGCACTGCAAAGCATTAAATTTAATTTTGAGAGTAAATAAAATACCCAAAAGAAAATAGAAAGTGTCTCCACATTAGTAAACACTCCAGAGTGGAGAGGGTTGCATAAAGTTTTGGTGCTTAAGAGTTTCTGTTTGTCAGAGGGTTGTTAGTTTTTTTCTTTTCATTCCTTCCCTTTCTCCCTCCTTTTTGTTTTGTTTTTCCTTATTACATTCCTTCCTTCCTAGGAGGTGAGATGGCACCTATTTTTTTTCTTTTTTCTGCCCTCTTTTTTCTGCCCACTGTAATTTTAGCCACCATCCCCCTGTGCTGAATGGAGATGAAATCCACACTGACCTTTCTACCTCCTGACTCTGCTCTCTTTGTTTCCAATCTCTCTCTCCCTCTCCTTTTGTCTCCACTTTTCTTCTCTTTCTAAATTGGAATTCAGCAATGAGTGGGCTGGAGGGTCTGAATTAAAGAAGGTTGTCTTATGAAACCATTTTGGTTACATTTGTAAATTCCAGTATTCAGGGCTGTTGATTGTTCCTTGTTTTGTTTCTTTTGTTTTCTTATTTGTAGAAATAAGTAAGTGACTAAGGACATGTGTACTAGGTTGGCACTGGAATTGGGATTTTAAACGTAAAAAGACTATTCATACTGTGATAATTCCAGTTAACAGTAACGTGAGATTACTGCAACTGCATTATGATACGTATTTTTAACTTGTTTCAGCTTCCAGTATATACATAGAGTTACTTTAGTACCACATTGAAAAAGTAGGAGATATTTCAGTTTTTCACTAGGGCCTCCCCACAATTTCTATTTTGGGCAACACAGGAAATACCTCATACATATATATATGAACAATTGCACATATTCAGTCATGCCTTGGGAAATGAAATCTTCAGTTCTCATTCTCCACATTACTTTGTATATTTTTGTAAGTGCATGCAAGAGGTTTTGCACAGTGAGTGACCCACTTATCTTTGTAAGCAATATATTACTCATAAGCACTTACTTAGAAGGTAAAGGTAGAAGCTAAAGCACTAGTTTATATGTCTAAAATACTTTTCTGTTGTACTTGAAGATATGGCAACCATATCTGATTTCCTAAGATCGTCTTAGTTTAAAATACTCCATCTTGCTATCAGAACATGAGTGCTGTATTTTTGTTTGTTTGAGAAGTATATTCACCATATGTGTTTGGTACCCAATTTTTCTACTAAGTGCAGAGGGAACAAGTAGGCGAAAAGGCATGTCTGTTGCCATTGACAACACTAGAACTGTATCCTTCCCTGCTGTCACCATTCCCCAAAGGAGCAAGTGCCAGACTGTTATGACCACTAACAATTCTCTTGCAGCATTTCCCTACCTAAAATGGCTCCACAAAGGGCCTTCCAACCCTCATGGACAAACTCTTACCTTGATGCTGGAAATTCTATTATCCCACTAGAATTTTGATCATGTTGCTTAAGGCGCTGTCCCTATGTAAACATGCAAATATCTCTTAAACTTTGTCACTGCCATATAGACTGTGGTGTAGACTGAATGAGTTACTCAGTCTTATCTTGCAAGTTTTGATTTTGATAAAAAGGGTGTGAACAACTTAAAGACACTGTAGGGAGAAGCTGGAGTCAGCATTGAAAGGAAACAATACAAGGAGAAAAAGGAGGTGGAAACAGAGAACAACTATTATTGATATTTGTTCACTCAGGTAGTATTTATTGTCAGACACTGAGGACTTCTACATCTAGCCACAAATAGACTGGTGTTAATGGATGGTACTAACCAATTCTGCATATTTAGTTGGTTTGCTATTTGGATGTTGTTCATTTTGAATAGATTGACTAGTTCCAGGAAAATTATTTTTGTCAAGTGCCCTTTTAGTTAGTTTAAATTTTTTCATTTGGATTATAAATTGAATTGGTACTATTATGATATATCAAAAAGTAAGATAAAATAATCAGAACACTAGCATTTATATATGATCAATGTATATATTTTCCTAAGTTTTTTTTTTCATTCTTGCAGCAAACAGGACTTTGAGTCTGCAGATGAGGTAAGTAGTTATAAAAAGAGTTGAAAATCAAATATAGTTGATAACAAGGCAGATTCTGATTTTTGCACTAATAATATTTTCGTTTGGTACCTTTATTAGACTGGAAACACAGGCTGGTGACAGAAATGATGATCATTTTGCCTTTAAAATGATGTAACCATTTATATCTTTGTGACAGCTGTAAAAGTGATAATTGTTAAAGTAATAATCATTCACACAAAAAATGGTTAATCAGCCATTGCTTTATGATTTAATTTGTCTTTACTTACCAGAACATTTAAAATTTCATTGACTACATACACTCTGCCTTAGAAAACTGAAATCTACATTAACCAAATAAATAGCAAGTTTAGTTTTAATGTATTTCAAAGCCATGTCTGTCCCATGCCAAATAGCCAGCAACCTCAAGTATTATATGTGCATTCTATTAATAATTACTTTTAATAGAATAAGTCATCAAATAGAGAAAGAACTGATTTCAATGTAATAAAGGCAAAGTGGCCTCTTTTGTGTTAATTTTCATCTTTATTTTCAATGTATTGATATACTGCATTCATTACAATAATTCAGTAAGCCCTAAATTGCCTCTATGAAGTATTGACTTCAATTCAGCTCCTCACTTAAAATTAGTTGAAGCTTCCTAATGTTGCTGTGGCAACATCATAATCTTTCAAAAGTCACTACAGCTCTATGCAAATTCTCAATAAACCTTTAAAAATTATTTCCCCAAATTTTCATTACTTAAAAAATCAGCCTCTAAAATGTCACGTTTACCACCCAAGAAAACTTCCAGTTGTTGAAAGATACAAGGAAAGAAAATGTTTAATGGGATTTAAGAGTCCACTCTTTTGTTTTTAAATTGCTCTTTTTAAAAATAGAAATGGAGTATTTGATTGGTTGCCCAAAACCTTTCCCCTGAAATTCCTGGAATTCAGGTTTCTTTTCATGGTGTATGTAGTATAATCGACATTTTTAAAGTAAGAACTGATAAAGCCAGAAGTAAAGTTTGTAGCAACCTTTACTCAAAAAATGAAATAATCTTTTGATGTCCCTAAAAATATGTCCTGCTGCATGATAGTCTGTGGTCTACTGACCCTATCATTAAAATACTAATGTGTATCTGTTAATAGATAAGCCTCTCTTTTCTTACAGTCAGAAGACATTGAATCGTTGATTCCAAAAGGATTGTCAGAATTTACAAAACAACAAATTCGCTATATTTTGCAGGTAAGATGGGGTCCATAGTGGTTGGGAACTCAACACTAACAAACTGCTAGCCAAGAGCATCTCCCTTAATTAAGAACAGAACGTTCGAAATAAAAACCCTGTTTCACAAGAGTTGATTATACTTTGATTAAACAAGGATTGTGTTATAGTTTGGTCAGACTATCAAACACTAGTATTGAATGATTAGCATTCAGGAAATCATTATAGAAATATTATTCCCTGCTGTGGAATGCCTTATTCTATAATGCTGTAGCATAACCTGACTTTAACTTACAGGCTTTGTCCTCCTCCATTCTACTTTCTGCACCTCCGCATCCTACCCCAACAGTGAGAAATGGAAAAATCAAAGCCTTGGTTTTCCTGAATTGTGGAAAGATAGAGACCACTGCAGCAGTAAATTCCCCTACAATGAAGGGAGAGACAGATCAGGACAGATCAAGATAGGTACTAAGGAAATATGACTGAAAAGAAGAGTAGATGTGTTTGCAAGAAAGGATTCTGAAGATAATCTAGTTTTGTCTAGTCAGGCAAATTTCTAAGTTTGATATTTGGTCTCAAGCTTTTGTTGATCATCAAAATATTAGACTTGGCATTATATCTGTGAAACTTAAATGAAATACTATTTTTAAGTGGTACACAGTCTGTATTATAAGGAGAATACGTGTGGGGAATGCATATGCTCGGCAGAACCTGAATCTTAGAGATGTCGTTGGTATTATTTCTGGTGGCGGATGTCCACCCACAGTGCATTCAAGGCCTATTTCTTAGAAAAACTCTTTCTGGGAATGTTTGCATCTAAGTCCTGAGTGACATTAGTCTGCAGTTTTCTTTCCTTGTACACTCCTTGGTTTTGGTATCAGTATAATCTAGCTTCATGAAATGAATTGGGAAGTGTTTCTTTTGTTTCTTATTTTCTGGAAGAGACTGTATAGACATGATATTAACTCTTTTTTCAAACATTTGGCATAATCCTCCAGTGAAAATATCTAGGTCTGGACATTTCTTTTCCAGGATTTTTTAAAAAATTCTAAATTCAATACCTTAGTAGGTATAAGTCTGTTCAAATGATCTGTTTCATATTGGGTGAGTTGTGGTAGCCTGTGTTTTTCAAGAAAGTAGTCCATTTCATCAAAATTGTCAAATGTGTATGTGTATGATTATTTGTAGTATTCCCTATTATCCTTTTGACTATTGCAGGGTCTGTATTAATATTCCCTATTAATTCCTGATACTAGTAATTTTGTCCTCTCTCTTTTTTTGTTGTCAGTGTTGTTAGAGGTTTATCAATTTTACTGAACTTTTTTCCAAAGAACTAGATTTTAGTTTTATTGATCTTCTCTATTTTCCTGTTTACACATTTTTGCTCTTGTCTATATTATTTCTTTCCTTTGCTTGCTTTGGGTTTATTTTGCTCTTCTTTGTCTCATTTCTTGATATAGGAAGTTAGATTATAGATTTCAGACCTTTCCTATTTTCTAATGTAAATATTTAATACTATAAATATCCTCTCAGCATGACTTTAGCTTGTGTCCCACAAATTATGGTATGTATTTTCATTTTCTCTTTGTTTTATTTATTTTTTATCTTCCTTTAGACTTCTGCTTTAACTGGTAGATTATTCAGAAGTGTATTTGTTTTGTTTCCAAGTGTTTAGAGATTTTCCTATTGTCTTTTATTAATTTCTAATTTGATTCCACTGTGGTTGGAGAACATAGTTCATATTAGATCTATTTTTTGAAATAGTTGTTTTGTTTTATAGTCAAGGATATGGTCTATTTTGCTACATGTTCCCTGTGAGCATGAAAGGAATGTGTATCTGTTGTTGGATGAAGTATTTCATAAATGCTTATTAGATCCTTTGGTTGATGGTGTTGTTGAATTCTTCCGTATTCCTGCTTATTGTGTGCCAAGTCGTTCTATCAGTTGCTGAGAGAAGGGTATAAAAGTCTTCTTTTATAGCTATGGATTTGTCCGTTTCTCCTTTCAGTTGTACCAGGTTTTGTTTGGTCCAGTTTGCAGCTCTGTTGTTTAGTGCATAAACATTTAGGATTACTACGTCTTCTTGGTGGACTGATTCTTTTCCATTATGTGATGTCTCTCTGTGTCACTGGTAATTTTCTTTGCTCTTAATTCATTTTAATCTAATATCAATACAACACTCATGCTTTCTTTTGATTAATGTTTGCATGGTATATCTTTTTTTCCAAACTTTTCTTCTCATATATATTTTAATTTTCATTATATTTGAAATGAGTATCTTATATAAAACACATACATGTCATAGTTTTTTTTTTAAGTCAGTTTGTCAATCTGTCTTTTAACTGGTATATTTAGACCAAGTTGTAATTATTGATATGTTAGGGTAGATCTGCCATTTTTAATTTTTTTTCTTTGCTTGGTTTCTGTTTGTTCTCTCTGTTTTTGTTTCTCTGTTTTCTTTGTCTTGCTTTCCTGTAGATTATTTGAACATGTTTTGGAATTCTATTTTGATTTATCTCTAGTGCTTTTGAGTGTATTGTCTTATACCTTTTATAGTGGTTGCTGTAAATATTACATTATATATTCATAACTTATCCCAGTGTGCTGGTGTCAACATTTTATTAGTTTCAGTGAACTGCAGAAAATTTTGCTTCTTTTATCTCTCTTTAGCCTCTGCATTTATAATTTTTAGAATATTTCCTCTACATGTTTTGAGTCATATCAGACTGTCATATTTTTTTTGCTTCAATTATCAGATATAACTTAGAAAATGCAAGAGGAGAAGGAAAATCTACTCTATTTACCCCTATTTTTGCTTACTCTGTTAACTTGTTCCTTCTTAATCTTCCAAATTCCTTCTTTTATTATTTTCTTTCTCTTCAGAGAACTTCCTTCAGCCATTCTTCTAGTGTAGGTCTGCTAGTGAAAAATTCTTTTTGCTATTTTTCATCTGAAAATGTGATTTCCTGTTCATTCCTAAAGTTTTTTGCCCCTATTGGATACAGAATTTGAAGCTGACAATTCTTTTCCTTTAGCACTTAAAAATGATGTGCCACTTCCTTCTGGCCTCTACAGTTTCTCATGAGAAATCTGTTATTTGAATTGTTATTTCCAATAGTTATAGTTTCTCTTGCTGTTTTTACGATTTAAAATTTATCTTCACTTGTAAGAAGTTTGACTAATATTTCCAGCCATGGATTTCTTTGAGTTTATCCTGTTTGAGGTTTGCTCAACTTCTTGAATCTGTATATTTATGTTTTTTGCTAATTGGGGAAGTTTTCAGCCATTATTTCTTCAAATACTTTTCAACTCCACTCTTTCTTCCTTCTAGGACTCTGATGACATGAATGTTAGATATATGTTATACTCCCATTGGTCTATGGGGCTCAGTTCAATTTTTTTTCTATCTATTTTCTCTCTGATGTTCAGAATTGAGTGTTTCCTATTATTCTAACTTCAAGTTCACTGATTCTTTGCTCTTTCCATCCACCGAGGTTTTTGCTTTCTTAGTTATTGAGCTCAGTTTTAAAATTCCCATTTACTTATTCTTTATGTCCTCTATTTCTTTCCTGAGATTTTCTGTTTTGTTGCTGAGACTTTCTATTTTTCATTTTAAATCTTTGTAATTTCTTGTTGAAGCATTTTTAAGATGGCTGTTTTAAAATCCTCCAACATTTCTGCTGTCTTGTTGGCATGCATTAACTGTTTTTTCTTAACAGGTTGAGATTTTCCTGGTTCTGAGAATGATGAGTAATTTTAAAAAATTGAAACTTGCACATTTTGAGTATTATGTTATGATTTTCGATCTTGTTCAAATCTGCTTCATCAGGTCTCCTCTGATACTGAAACAACAGGGGAAATGGGGGCACTGCCTGTTACTGCCAACTGGGGTGGACGTCCAGGTTCCCTCCTCTTCCTCTATTGACTGGTTAGGGGAATAGCTCTTTGTTCCTTCTGGGCAGGGCTAGGAATTATGTCTCTCTACTAGGCCCCCACTGAGAACACCCTGGTTTGGATGGGGAGAAGTGTCTCATTACCTTTCTCCTCTTGGCTTCTACCAACACTGCAAAGTGAATAGCCTCATTTTATTGGGCAGTGATGAAAGTCTTGACTCTCCATTATGAATCCTCTTGACATCATCCTAGCAGGGAGGTCGAGAGAGACAATCTAGGTTCCCTTCTTGGCTTTCGATGGTTTGGGTGGGAGTAGGGTAGAGTTACAGGTTTTTTTCTGTGGTGTTTGACTGGAATAGAGTGGTTATTATTTAAATGTTCTCTGCCTTGCTAGGCTGCCCTTTTCATGGTCCTTTGGCTAGAGATACTAGGGACTTTTGTTGTTTGTATCCACTGGTGTTTCTGGGTTAACTGGTTTCCCCAACACCACCCTGTGATATATGAAGCAAAAAGAAAATCCAGGAACTCACTTCTGTGTTATTCCTCAGCTCCCAATGTTCCTAACCAGACTTCATTTTTTGATCACCTTTCAGAGTCTTTTTATGTTTGTTTATACATAAAGTCTAGGGCTTTTAGTTATACTTAGCAGAGGAATAAAGAAAAGTATTTTTGCTCCATCTTTTCAGAAACAATTTGCTTCTTTTTAAAACCATTTTTCTTTGAAGAAATTAGTTTAACCTAGTGAAAGGGTTTCTCTTTCTCCTCTTTAAAATTTGAGATATTTCTATACTTCAAGGTTAAAGTTAATTAGTATTGTATTCTATTCAACTAAGGCAAAATCCACATATTTGGCAGCACACTTGCAATTTATTATTTGAAGTTTGACTCTCATCTTTTCTAATCTTTAGAGAATAAAAGTAAATTTGAGAATTTGCTGATAGATTTCTGTCATGAGAAAGATGATACTTCATCATGAAAAAAATAATAGACCGCTGTTCTAATTATGTAACTATGATCTCTTCAGGAATATTGTTTAGATTACTTATGTATGTTATTGGTAAAATATCCTGTATCCCTATTCTAATATTTCCATATCAAAAATAAAACTGTTAATAAATTTGCTTGTAGGAACAGGAAAATAAGACTACTATTACTTACATTGCCTATTTTTAAATGCTAGTAAAACTAAACTATCAATCATTTTCTTCCTCCAGATGAGGGGTATGTCTGATAAATCACTCCGGTTAGTGCTGTCCACATTCAGCAACATACGGGAGGAGCTTGGACATCTTCAGAATGACTTGACAGTAACATTTATTTTGATTTTTATTTCTTCCAAAGCCTTTCTAATTCCTAGCTTCCTAGCATAGAAGTCAAAGCATTCAGTCTTCTTTAAAAAATACTGAATACAACACAACAATATTATGCTCACCCAGATATAGTTATTTCCTTGAGACAGTTAATTTGGGTTGGGAGAGGAATAAAAAGCTGGCCAATGTGAAAATGGAAGAAAGTTGGGTGTACACATTATTTAATTTACCATTAAGGTAATTTAATGCTTAAAGCTAGGGAGTAGTTTGTAAAATTAGAATAATCTGACTCATTAATTGGGAAACTCCTCTTTTCTGTAATAATAAAGCATACTTTGAATTTCTTTGAATACTTGAAAACTTCTTTCTCCAAGAACTTAAACCTTTTCTATTTTCTATTTCAATTGGTGCTCTTCATGCCACCAAATAGATACATTCAGAATACTTTCTATACAATGAATAACTCCTTGAGGACTTTGGAGTGCGGCTTTTTTGTTTGTTTCTGGGTTCTGATGAACATATTTAGACTCGAATTTGAAAATTCACCACCTGCTGGGATTAACAAGGAGTCTTTGTAGATTGAAGAAAAACATTAAAATACTTCAGAAGGTTCTGCTTCATTGCACTTAGAATTGGTCAATTCATTAAAATGTCTCTTTCAGTGCAGGCTTTTAACATTTCAATCCTTTTGTATCCCCATATTTTGATTAACTTTTAAGAATTCTGTTTTATTAAATAACTACAAATGAAACAAGTGCTTATTTAAACCTTCTAGTGTAAACAAGTCTTTGTATTATGTAACTATTGACAAGTTTCTGTACTTCTGAGTCATAACAAATAATTTTACTTGTAGTCACTGGAAAATGACAAGATAAGACTTGAGAAAGACTTGGCATTCAAAGAAACTCAAATAAAAGAGTATGAAGAACTTTTGGCATCAGTCAGAGCAAATAATCACCAGCAGCAGGTAAGTTGATATTTTTATTGATAATAAATTAGATTGATAGTTTTCCATATGCACAATTACTGGCACATTGGAGTTATGAGATACAATCCAGACAGAATTAAAATATGATGGAACAGTTTGCTCATATGAGAATTGAATGGCTTTGGTTATTTCAAATGACTGAAGCCCTCTCAGAAAAATAGATTACCTTAAGTATTAGATATGATTATATATATAATCCACAATTATCAGTGTTTGTTGGGTGATAAAAATTGTATAAATATTGAAAATCTAAGTTCACTCATTTTATCTCCTAATGTGTTGATGAAAAAAGTTTTTGTAGATCTTAACACATGTTTGTGCAATGAATAATTTGAATGAAAGAACTCTACAATTTTTCTCCAGATAACTGAGCAGAGATGATTTGTAGGAAATCATAAATCTATAAGTCGGATCCATTCCTAATCTTCACTCCTGTGACAGTCCCAAATTTTTGCTCAGTTTCCAGTTGTCAAATTATCAGGCACATAGTCATTTTGGTGCCTACTAGAAGGCTGGTTATGGTATTGTCAAAGAGTACCAAGAGTCAGATTGCTAAACTGCTTGGTACATTGAAAATTCATCTACTCTTAATTCTTTCTCACTCAAGTTAGGAAAGTGAGATTAATATCTTTCTTGGCTGATTTAACTTACCATTTAAGGGGAAATATAGAAGAAAACTGGGCATGGAAAAATATTTCCTTCATTTCACTGAATTAATCAACTAAAAGCACTCTCCCCCCAAAGTAGAATTCATTAGTCTTATTTACTGTGCCTCCTTTATAGCAAGGACTTCAAGACTCAACTTCAAAATGCCAAGCATTGGAAGAAAACAATCTCTCTCTTCGGCATACACTATCAGACATGGAGTATAGACTAAAAGAACTGGAATACTGTAAGCGTAATTTAGAGCAAGAGAATAAAAATCTTAGAATACAGGTATTAAATTTTTGTTTTAAATTATGTTATTGCCTTAGTTGTACCATTATAATCCTAGCATTGGCTATATATATATATATATATATACGCACACATACATACACACATATATCCTATTCTTCTTGAGAAAATATGTGGACTACTTTCTGATGGTTTCACATAAAATTAGGTCTTAACTCATTGCCATTTGAGTTGTATAATTGAACTCCTAAAAATCACTCTTATTATTTCAATGTCTTGTTTAATCATGTGGTTTTCATCTAATAGTAAGTCTTATAATATAATATGTATTTTCTTCACAACAATCTAATTACAGAAAGTTATTTTCTCTTGTGTAGGTTTCTGAGACTTGTACAGGCCCAATGCTGCAGGCTAAAATGGATGAGATTGGCACCCATTACATGGAGATGGTTAAAAACTTAAGAATGGAGAAAGATAGAGAGATCTCCAAACTAAGGGTATGTGGATCCCACACTGCATAAATGCATAGTTCAGCACAAAGTTGCTAATAAGATAATGATGGTTTCAAGTTCAATGCTACAAAGAAAAATCAACTGAAGGTAGAGTTCTAGGAATATGCCATAGAACCCTTTGTTTAAATACATATCACTGTGTAGAGAATATTGCTAAATGTTTCCTAATTTAGCTTTACCTTTTCTAGGAAAGCAAAAGAAGACAATAAGTTCAAGTTTGGGGGTTTTAATTTCTATTTGTTCATTTATTTTTTTGATGGCAGGGGCGGGAAGGAACACTTTATGATCTTACATAAAGCATGCTTATGCAGGCAAGAGTAACTTTAAAGATTATCCAATAAAGCTGCATTTGAATTCATAAAAATTCTCACTTGACTTTGTGGGGTGATTCATATCAAGTACTTTGTCAAGCACAAGGATAAAAACAGTGTCGAATTATGTACCTGTAATTAGCATCAAAATTAAGATGATATTTGTGAGGATAAGTATACATTGCCTTATCTTGTCATTCTAGATCAAATTGACTAACCTTTAATTTACTGATTCTTCAATGGAGTTATGTAAACCTAGAAAGAAAAACTGACCATAGGATCCTTCTTTCCAAATATAACTGTACAATCTTTACCAAAAGTTAAAATGAAACAAAATAGAATTCGTTCAAAAGCCTACCAATTTTTCTTGCAGATTTCCTCCACTGGTTTCTTTTCCAGCCCAATGTTACTAATAACACTTTAACCTACCTAATAGCTATCTGTGCACACATAATGTAGTAAAGGGGAAAACGGACAAGATTTGGGGTCAGAAGACCTGTCTTGGAGTTGCAGCTATGTTGTTTACTAGCTGTGTAACTTTGTGTCATTTAACATCGCCAGATCTCATTTACCTGTTTTGTAAGTAAGGATTATAACAATACTTATCTCAGAGGGTTGCTGTGAGGACTGAGGTAAGTTATGCAGGAGGAATATTTTGTGGACTGCAAATCATGATATTATATTAGTTATTATTGAGCTTTCCTTAATTAGTATTTAAAAGAATCTAAAGTACCTGTTTTCTTAGCTTTTTTTTTCTTTTCTGTTTTTCTTAGCTTTATTTTAATTCTTGTGGCCTAGGACTGTTACCTAGGTACTGCCTAGGCTGAAATAGTATGATAACTTTTAAAAAATGAGAAATTCCTAATTGACATTTCAGTTCATATTTTACATTCATAACATTCTATAAATGCTTATAGCTATTGGTATTTTGCTGTTCATTTCATAACTAGCTGTATAATTTTATGTCACTTAACCTCTCTGGAACTCAGTTACCCATTTTGTTAAATTAGAATTATAATTCTTAGTTCTTTTTAAATGTTTAGACTCAATTAAATCAGTACCAAAAAGATGTTTCAAGAAGAGAAGGAAGTTGCAGTGACTTCCAATTCAAGCTTCATGAACTGACAAGCTTGCTGGAAGAGAAGGATTCCCTTATAAAGCGTCAGTCAGAGGTAAGAGAGAAGGGGTGCAGGTGGAGAGGAACAATACAACTCAGCCCTGTAGGATAAATACTTCCCATGAACTATAAAAGGACACATTTCCAAGGCTTTATTTATGAAATACGATGTAAGTGACTGTGAAGAAGTAAAATTTTCATATTTCAGGAGAAATAATTTGAATGAAAGCTACAATGGAAGCAAAAAAAAGTGTGCCGTTGTGCATTTAATATTTTTGAGACATTGATTTTCTATCTCATTTGCAGTGAAACTCCCAAGGAGACTGAGCTGTTTCAGCAAGGGAGTGTGTTATATACCTTTCTGTATCTGTAGCAGGTAGCCCAGGATCTGTTATAAAATGTGTACGGTAGGAAGAAACTACCAAAAATGGTGGCTGTTATTGGACAAATGGCACTTGTAGTCTCAGTGATAGACTTTCTGTTAGGAAACAATGCCTCCTTCTATACTGAAGGTTCAGTACTTTTCTGCTATGGCTACAACTTTTAAAACTTTGGGACAAAATTGTGCTCTACACTGGAATTTGACACAACATTGTAAAATGATTATAAATCAATAAAAATGTTAAAAAAAACTTTGGGACAAAAACTTTCATATCTTCATCTTGAGAAGCATGACCATTCAACCTCATGTCCCTTAAATATAGAAATCCTATACCAGTTACATTCCTGCACAGGCTTATAATGTAACTTACTAGGTACCATGAAGTAAGAATATATGGAATTCAACAAGTGGGATTAAAACATTCTTACCTCAAGGCTAAAAAGGAAGGGAAAAAATTATTCTTAGTAACCTTGTTAAATGATCAAATATACTTCTTACCTCATGTTTCTGCTGTTTTCAAATGATTGTATTGTCTTTTATTTGTAAGGAACTCTCGAAGTTGAGACAAGAAATATATTCATCTCATAACCAACCCTCCAGTGGTGGAAGGACTACTATTACCACTAAAAAGTAATGTATTTAAAAAATGAAATTTGGATATGACTTTGGTTATGATATAATCCAAGTTATAGTATGTTTAATTGATATATACACCCCTAGACAGAGTTTGATGTTTTCTGCAGGCCAGTAATTCTACTGAAGAATGAATATTCACAAAAAAGACATAGCTATTATGGTTAATAAAAATTCAACAGCATACTTTTCCTGTTTTTTTTCAATACATTAAATACAATGGAAGTGAAAGGCAAATAATTGGTTGTCAAAGCAACCCTATTAGTCAGGACTCTTTCAGTTGCACATGCCAGAAACCCAACTTAAACTGGGAATTGGTTAATTCACTTAATTGGGATTGCTTGGTGTCCAGGTAGATTCGTGTGATCAAAATATGTCTTCAGAAATCTGTCTTTATCTCTTGACTCTGCTCTTTCCTGTGTAGTTGTTCTTAGGCAAGGTCTCCCCTCATAGTAGCAACTGACCACAGCTTACATCTCAGCAATTTAGCAAAACCAAGTAGAAAGTGACTCTTTGTGAATAGTTTCAGCAAAAGTTTATTTTGGATATTTCACATAAATTGAAAAATACAAATGTGGTCAAGGATTCTTTCACTTGACACGTTTTCAAGATTTATCCATGTTTTAGCATGTGTCAGTACTTCACTGCTTTTTGTTACCAAATAATATTCCATTTTATGGATGTACAACATTTTATTTATCCATTCATCAATTAATGGACATTTCGGCTATATTCAATTTTTGGCTATTATGAACAATGCTGTTATAAATATCTGCGTACAAATTTGTGTGGACATATGTGTTCATTTCTTTTAAGTATATACCTAAGAGTAAAATTGCTGAGCACATGGTAACTCTGTTTAACTTTCTGAAGAACCGGTAAACGTTTCCAAGGCAGCTGCACCATTTTACATTCCCACCAGCAGTGTAAGAGGATTCCAATTTCTTTCTATCCTCCTCAACATTTGTTATTGTCCATCTCTTAGATTATAGCCATCCTAAGGGGTGGGAAGTATTATCTCATTTCTCTCATAATTAATGTTGCTTAGTATTCTTTCATGTGCTTATTAGCCATTTGTATATCTTCTTTGAAGAAATGACTATTTAAATTCTTTTTTCATTTTTAAATTGGATTTTTTTTTGTGGAATTGCAAGAGATATTTATATATTCTGGATATAAGTCCCTTATCAGAGATATGATTTGCTAATATTTTCTTCCATTCCATGGGTTGTCTTTTCACTATTTTGGTAGTATTATTTGCAGCACAAGTTTTTTGTTTTGAGAAAGTCCAGTTCATCTATTTTTTCTTTTCTTACTTATGTGTTTAGTATCATATGTAAGAAACCATTGCCTAATCCAAGGTCATGAATATTTACATCCATATTTTCTTATAAGTTTTATAGTTTTATCTATTACATTTAGATCTATGATTCACTTTGAGGTAATTTTTTACATGGTATAAATTAGGGATCCAAGTTCATTCTTGTGCATGAGGATATCTAGTTGTGTCAGAATCACTTGTGGAATGTATTATTTCCGCCATTAAATTGACTTGGCCCATAATCAAACTATCATAAAACAAGGGTAAATCTGTAGACTCCCAATTTTCCTCCATTGATCTATTTGTCTGTCTTTATGCTAGTACCACACTGTCTTAATTACTATAGCATCATAGTTACGTTTTGAAATCAGTAGTGTGAGTCTTTAAACTGTTCTTTTGAATATGTAGGACACTTTAGGTATTACTGCCATGTAAACAAAATTAAGTCTTCTGGTCCATGAGTATGGGATTCTTTTCCATTTAGATCCTCTTTAATCTCTTAAAACAATACTTTGTATTTGTCATTGCACAGGTCTTACACTACTTTTGTTAAATTAATTTCTAAGTATTATATATTTCAGTGCTATTGTAAATTGAATTTTTTCTTAATTTCATTTTCAGATTGTTCATTGCAAGTATATAGGTTTAAAATTTATTTTTGTATATTTACTTTGTACCCTTTAATCTTATTGAACTCATTTACTAGTTCTAATGGTTTTATTGGATTCCTTAAAAATTTCTATGTACAATATCATGTCATTTGTAAATAGAGATAGTTTGACTTTATTTCCAATCTGGATGCATTTTATTTATTTTTCTTGCCTAATTGCTCTAGAAGCTCCAGTACAGTGTGAAATAGAAGTGGCAACAGTGGTTGTTCCTGTCTTGTAGTTTGTATTTCTCAGGGAATTTCACCTAAGTTGTTGAGTTTTTTGGCATAAAATTGTCATAATATTCCTTTATTATGCTTTCAAGACAAAGGCTTTTTTTTATTATGCTTTTAAGACGAAGGATCTCTTCTTTAAAAAATTTAATTGAGATATAACTGACATTACATTATGTTAGTTTCGGGTATGCAACATAATGATTCATTATGTGTGTATTGCTAAATGATCACTGCAGTAAGTCTAGTTAATACCCATCACCATCCACAGTTATAAATTTTTCTTCTAATAAGAACTTTTAGATCTAATCTTTTAGCAACTTTCAAATATACAATACAGTATTATTAATTATAGTCACCATACTGTGCATTATATTCCTAGGACTTAAAATTTGTTTTGTAACTGGAAAATTATATCTTATGACCAATTTCACCCATTTTGCTCACTCCCCACCCCCCACCTCTGGTAACCACCAATATGTTCTCTTATCTATGAGTTCATTTTTTTTAGTTTATACTTATGAGTGAGATAATATGGTATTTGTCTTTGTCTGACTTTGTATAATGCCCTCCAGGTCCACCCATGCTGTTGCAAATGGTAGGATTTCCTTCATTTTTATGGCCAAATAATATTCCTCTGTGTGTGTGTGTGTGTGTGTGTGTGTGTGTGTGTGTAATGTTTTATTTATCCATTCCAACACTGATGAACACTCATTGTTTCCATGTATTGACTACTGTAAATAATGCCACAATGAACATGGGGGTGCAGATATCTTTTAGAGTCAGTGTTTTCATTTCCTTCTGACAAATACCCAGAAGTGAAATCATTGGATCATATGGTAGTTCTATTCTTAACTTTTTGAGGAATCTCCATACTGTTTTCCATAGTGGCTGCACCAGTTTGCATTCCTACCAACAGTGCACAAGGATTCCCTTTTTGCCACATCTTTGTCAACACTTGCTATTTCTTGTCTTTTTGATAATAGCCATTCTAACACAAGTACAAGGTGATGTCTTCACTTTCTTGGTACCAGTAAATTAAATGTGCTCTCTCTTCTTTTGCTAACTAGTCCAGTTAGAACTCTATCAATTTTAGTGATATTCTTTAAGAACCAGTTTTGTTTTAATAGATTTTCCTCTATTATTTTCCTATTTTCTATTTCATTGGTTTCTTTTCTTATCTTTATTTCTTTCTTGTGTTTACTTTCCACTTAATTTTCCTTTTCTTTTCTATTTTCTACCCTGGAAATGAAGGCCATTTATTGTAAACCATTTATGAGTTTTAATGTTATAAATTTCTACTTAACCATTGTTTTAGTTGCATTCCCTAATTTTGATAAGATGTGTTTACATTTGTATTCAGTTCAAAATATTTTCTACTTTCTCATTTCACTTATTCTTTGATCCATGGTTATTTGGAATTGTGTTCTTTAGTTTCTAAATCTTTGGGAAATTTCCAGATATCTTCTTGTTATTGATTCCTAATTTACTTCCATCATGGTCAAAGAACATGTTTTGCATTGATATAATCATTTTAAATTTATTGAGAATTGTTTTGTGGTCCAGAATACGGACTCTCTTTGTAAATATTCATTGTGCTCTTGAAAAGAATATGCATTCTGTTGTTGATAGTTGGAGTGTTTTATAAATGTCATTTTAAAATTCTTATTTTTAATTTTTTTCATTTTTCAGTGTTAGGTAAAATTGATACAATTTGACTGCACATATACAATATATTGCATGTAAATACATATATAGAATATACTGAACATATTTTTTAATTTACATATATGTACTGTTCATTGTTTCTAAGAACAGATTAGAGCTTTAGCTTTTTAAACTTACATGATTATCAAAGAAATAAAGCCAACCACAAAAGAATAATCAACAGAATGTGGTAATCCAATCATAAAGGACAGTCAAATGTGCTTACACATATTCAAGAAATCAGTCACCTAAGTTATAAATAATAAGTAGTTCATTTGTGTCCTTTTTTTTTTAAGATTACACATGTAAGTGATATCATATGGCATTTTTCTTTTTCTGGCTTACTACACTTAGAATGACAATCTCCAGGTCCATCCATGTTGTTGCAAATGACATTATTTTATTCCTTTTCATGCCTAAGTGGTATTCCATTGTGTGTGTGTGTGTGTGTGTGTGTGTGTGTGTGTGTGTGTACACCACATCTTCTTTACCTAGTCATCTATTTATGGACATTTGGGTTGTTTCTATGTCTTGGCTATTGTAAATAGTGCTGCTATGAACATTAGGGTGCATGTGTCTTTTTGAACTATATTTTTCTCTGGGCATATGCCCAGGAGTGGGATTGCTGGATCATAGGGTAAGTCTATTTTTAGTTTTTAAGGAACGTCCATACTGTCCTCCATAGTGGCTGCACCAATTTACATTCCCACCAACAGTATAAGAGGGTTCCTTTTTCTCCATACTCTCTCCAGCAATTATTGTTTGTGGACTTTTTAATGATGGCCATTCTGGCTGGTGTGAGTTTTGATTGTAGTTTTCATTTGCATTTCTCTAACAAGTAGTGATGTTGAACATCTTTTCATGTGTCTGTCTTCTTTGGAGAGATGTCTATTTAGGTCTTCTGCTTATTTTTTGATTGGGTTGCATTTTTTTTTTATATTAAGGTGTATGAGCTGTTTGTATATTTTGGAAATTAGTCCCTTGTCAGTTGCATTATTTGCAAATATTTTCTCCCATTCTGTAGTTTGTCTTTTTGTTTTGTTGATGGTATCCTTAGCTGTGCAAAAGCTTTTAAGTTTAATTAAATCCATTTGTTTATTTCTGCTTTTATATCCATTACCCCAGGAGCTGGTTGAAAAATATATTGCTGTGATTTATGTTGAAGAGTGTTCTGCCCATGTTTTCTTCTAGGAGTTTTATAGTATCTGATCTTACATTTAAGTCTTTAATCCATTTTGAGTTTATTTTTGTATATGGTGTTAGAGAATGTTCTAATTTCAGTCTTTTACAGGTAGCTGTCCAGTTTTCCTGGCATCACTTACTAAAGAGACTGTCTTTTCTCCATTATATATTCTTGCTTCTTTTGTCATAGATTAATTGACCATAAGTGTGTGGGTTTATTTCTGGACTTTCTATCTTCTTCCATTGATCTCTGTGTCTGTTTTGGTGCCAATACCACACTGTTTTAATTACTGTAGCTTTGTCGTATAGCCTGAAGTTAGGGAGCATGATTCCCCCCCAGCTCTGTTCTTCTTTTTCAAGACTGTTTTGGCTTTTCAAGGTCTTTTGTGTTTCCATACAAATTTTAACATTTTTTGTTCCAGCTCTGTGAAAAATGTTGTTGGTAACTTAATAAGGATTGCATTGAATCTGTATATTGCCTTGTCAATTTGGTTAATAG
Source organism: Camelus bactrianus (assembly GCF_048773025.1). Taxonomy (NCBI): domain Eukaryota; kingdom Metazoa; phylum Chordata; class Mammalia; order Artiodactyla; family Camelidae; genus Camelus; species Camelus bactrianus. The sequence continues at coordinate 68,442,534 of NC_133575.1, read as the reverse complement.
TGTTGTTTACATCTTCTATATCTTTACTAATTTTCTGTATACTTCTAATATCAATTATCTGGGAAAGCATGCCAAAATCTCCAACTGTAATTGTGGATTTGCTTATTTCTCCTTCCATTTCTATCAGTGTTTGCTTTAAATATTTTGAATTTCTGCTAGGAGGTGCATGAACATTTAAGATTGTTATGTTGTATTGATGAATAAACATGAAAGATTGTTACCTCTTGTTGATTGACACCTTTATTATTACTAAACAATCATTTTATCTCTACTAGTGCTTCCTGTTCTGAAGGCAACTTCATCTGATATTATTAGAATTACTCCAGCTTTCTTTTGGTTACAGATTTCATAATATATATTTCCTTTTTTTACTTGTAGTTTAATCTATTAATTTGTTTATCTTTAAAGTTTTTTTTAAACAGCATATATAACCAGGTATTGTGCTTTTATCCAATGTAACAATATTTACCTTTTAATTGGAACATTTAGGCCATTTATATTTAATATGATTATCTATATTGTTTAGTTTAAATTTACTATTTTGCTATTTGTTTTTGATTCCCCTTTTTACTCTTTTCTTTTGGATTAATCATTATTTGATTATTGCATTTTATCTATTTTATTGGCTTATTAGGTGTTTTTCTTTTTTATGATTGCTATAAGGCTTAAAGCATTCTTTTTTAAAATCTTATAAGGTTTAAAGCATTCTTTTTTTAGTCTTATCACAGTCTATCTTTAATGTTATACTTCATCACATGTAATATACAAACTTCATGATAGTATTCTTCCATTTCTCCTTCATAATCTTCTTGCTATTTTTGTCATCTATATTTAGTTTTACAAACACAATGCTAATTTTGTTTTCAATAGTCAATTATTTTCTAAAGAAATATTAAAATAAGAAAAATAATGTTTTAAACTTACCCACATATGTATCATTTCTGGTGCTATTCATTCTTCTGCTGAGATTGAAATTTCCATCTGATACCATTTTCCCTCTGTCTGATGTACTTTCCTTAACATTTCTTGTCATGCTGCTATGCTGGTGAAGATTTCTTTTGTTTTTTTATGTCTGAAAACAGTTTTTATTTAGACTTTATTATTCAAAGTTATTTTTGCTGTGTATAGAATAGTTAAGTTGATATGATATTTTTTCTTTCAGTACTTTAAAGATGTCATTCCACTCTTCTGACTTTCACTGTATCTGATAAGAAGTTGGCTGATATGATTATGATATATAATTATGTTGTGTTATGATTATTCCTCTGAGTAATGCTTTGTTTTCTCTGACTAAGATTATCACTGGTTTTCAGCAATTTGATAATGATGGGCCTCTCTGTGTTTCCCTTCATCATTCTTTTTCTTGAGGTTCACTGAACTTCTTGGATCTCTGTCTTTATAATTTTCATCAAATTTGGAAACAATTAGGTCATTACTTCTTCAATTATTTTTTGTCTCCTGCGAATCTCATAGGACTTCAATTATACATATATAAGGGCATCTGATATTTTACATAGCTGACTTGTACTCTGTATGTATTTTTCAGTCTTTTTTCTCTCATGTTTGAGTTTGGATAGTTTCTCTTGATGTCTTCAAATTTAGTAGTATTTTCTTCTATAGTGCCTAATCTGTTAATCCCATACAACATAATTTTCATCTTCAGAAATCCAATGTAGATTTTTGTATCCTCCATTGTTCTCACTGTGTTCATGCTTTCCTCTATTGATTATACATTTTATGTATATATTTTATATTTCTAATAGATGCATCCCTGCTTATTTCTTTTTATCTCATTTCTTGGTATGTTCCTACTAATTTATTTTTTCTACATTATTACTCATATATTCCTGCTTCATTCTATACCTACTAATTTTTTATTGTGTGCCATATATTATGATTTTACATACTTGAGCTCTGGGGTTTTTTGATAATCACTCTAACAATTTTGGAGCTGTCTTTAGAGATGAGGTTAGTTACTTGGAAATAGTTTGATATTTTTAAGCTTTTCTTTTGAACTGTTAGAACAACCTGCAGTCTAAGGCTAGGTCATCTCACTACTAAGGCAATAGCTTTTGTAGTGTCTGCCTGATGCCCTCTAGTATTAGGAGATCTTTCCACTCTGGTTAGTGAAACACAAACTATTCTCTTCACTATGTGAGCTCCAGGAATTTCAAGACTGCTTCTTTTCAGTGGTTCTTTCCCCAGCCTCAGTACCTTTTTCGCATGCTTACACTGATCAGTATTCACCCAAAAACTTGTAAGGAATTCTCCACAGATCTCCTGACCTCTCTCAATATATGTAACTCTCTCCTGTCTGGTATTCTGTCCCACAAATTCTGACTCCAGGCAGTGAGCTAAGCATTTGTAGGGTTCATGTCATTTGTTTCCCTTCTCTGGGATCACTGTCTTATTCTGCCAGTGGTCCATCATTGCCAGAAGCAGAAGTACTTCCTTCTTACTCTCTTGAAAATAGTAGTAAATCTGTAAACTGAGAGATTTTCTTTTTAGAAAGACTTCAAAGTCATTCAGAGCCAAATTAATTTGATAAGGAGTATCAAACTAGAAGTGACTGAAATGTAGTGAAAGTTATTTTCTTGTGCAGCTTGTAAACTAACTTTTTTTTTCTGTATAGGTATAGAACACAATATCCAATCCTAGGCCTCCTGTATGATGACTACGAATATATACCACCAGGTAGTGACACACAGACTATTGTGATTGAGAAAACAGAAGACAAATGGACTTGTGTAAGTTCACTTGGGCATTTCTAGAGTATATAATTAGGGGAAAAAATTCCACGGCCATTGGGTTGTGTTAGCAGTTTCTCAGCCTCAGCAATAATTAACATTTTGAGCTGGATAATTTGTTGTGAGGGACTGTCCTGCACATTGTAGGATATTTAGCTGCCTCTAAAGCCATATAGAATCTGACTTTAACACTATGAAAATGACAGCCTTTGTTTTGTTATGTTAAAAACTTCTTAGGTACTAAAAGCAGGTAAAACTAATCTTTGGTTATTAAAGTCAGGAAGAGGCTCTGCTTGAAGGTGGGTACTATTTGGAAGGAAACAAAAGGAGGAATACTGGGGTACTAACAATATGCTGTTTCTTGACCTGAGTGATGGTTATATATGTGTGTGTTCAGTTTGGGAAAATTCATTTAGTTGTACACCTATATGTATATTTTTTCTACATTTATTATACTTCAATAAAAGTCTTAAAATAAGGCTTAAGTATATTGTGATGAGCAATAGATAAATATGTCAGTCAATTATTCTCCAGAACCTTTTGAAGAAATATTAAAACTGCAGATTTACAGTTAATAAAATACTGCAGAAGTATAAATAATAAATTACTGCAGATGTAGTTAATAAAATTAAACATCTGTTAAATAACTCACTGTAAAAATGTTTTTAGCTCTGAAACCCTTCCTAACTACAATCAAGCCATCAATCTTGTATAATATGATTATCTATTATCAGTGAAAGCAACCAACATTTAGTAACTCCCAAATAAAAATAATTTGAGCTTTGAAATATATTGTGTTTCTTAGATCATTAATTAGTTAAGAATTACTTATTACTAATTTTTAACTGATACAGGGTACTTGGTGGCCCAAGAACCAGATGAGCAGAAAGTCAGCATAGGATTTAAAATTTTTCACTTAGAGATTATTTGATGCTGAAATTTAATACTGAGATGCAATTGCCGCTACTAACCACATTTGCCTCAGAGGTGGTATCAATGTGAAGACCTGACAAATAAAGTGTCTACAGAATAATAGTCATTACTTCACTCTTCATTAAAAATGTACTGCAGTGAACATCAAACTTGATATCTGAAGGGACTAGATACTGGCAGTAAGTTCAAAATATATTTAAGTAAGTTCACAGATGATAGAGCTGTATTTATTAATAGAGATGTCTGGACATATTTAACCTCTAAATATGACACCAAGGAGTAAATCTACTCAATTCTCCCTCCCTTGTGCTTAAAGTCATTTGAAACATATATCTTGACTAAGTCAGACAAACCATTGTTTCATTAAGTATACATATAAAAGAGTGCCAAAACAGTGCCATGCATTTCCTTTGGTATTATTCATATTGATTTAAATCATTTTTATAGCCGCGTACAATAACAATGTCTTAATTGTAAGCCAGTTCTAAACTAACTTTTTTTTTCTTTTCTAGCCATGAATGAATCTCCAACTCAAAGGAATATTGTTGTGTCTGCATTAGTACTTTGTTATTTTTCCATAACTAGAGGCCAATCAATATTTTGAACCATGCTACTACTCAGCAATCTAATGGAATTAATTAGTTATACAGAAGACAGTTTCTCCAGCCATTAATGAGGCCTGTAGCCTCATTTTTGTATTCAATGTAGCAACACACCACTTGTTTAAACTTTAATTACAGACACTGTAGGACTTAGTTTTACATTAGTTTTCAATAGGGTGCTTCCTAAACACTGGATTAATTTGTTAGGGTAGAGATTTTACAGGTTATTCCATTAGAAGATTTTCTCTGATTTTGAATGTGCAATTCACCTACAAGAGTAAATACTGTTTTTTAACAACAACAAAAAGTAACACTATTGAATTAAAAAAAATCAGTTTAACTAGTGCATGGTATATACAGTCTATATTTGATTTTTTTACATTAAATCTTGTGATTAGAAGATACGATTTATTATATGCTATTTAATACCTCTGGGAGATATAACTAAATCAAAGGTGGTGGTTAATTTCATTTATCAGGGAAGTGGGATAATATTTTTTAAATAACTAAATCTGCTAAATTGCACATTATACTATTATGATTCTAAGTACGTATCAGTGGCTTGGCAAATCTGTTCTTTTGAAGCATAACATCCCCAAATGAGCCCACCCACTTCTTTAAAAACATATAACTATATTGTAGTCTTCGGAGGAAGGCAAGTGGGCTTTTTTATAGCGGTATACAAAACATAATATTGAAATACTGCGTAAAGGCTTAGGGAATGAAAATAGCAACAACAAATACTTGATATCTGTATTCTACTTGGGATACTTGGGAGAAAGAGATTATCTAGTACAGTATATTAATGTACTTAGAAGTTGGTTGATTAATTGGGCTCTAATGACCTTACAGAGTGAACTAACATATTTTCTAAATACATTAGTAGATAAGAATGAAATTTCTTAATTTCAAACCCTCTGGTAAAAGTTAAGAATTAGCAAAAATTTAAATGTTTGCATTTGACAATGTATAGATTAAGGTAACAAATAAATTCGGGTTATATGTGAGCAAGGTTTTGCACTGAAACATCTCTGCAAATATCTATATAGAATTCTGTCATTCTTTATAACTACATTCTAATAATTACTCATTATACTAAGAAACTGTTAAGATAGGAACATATGAGGCACTATACAAAATGAAACCATAAATGAAGAGAAATATGCTTTTTATACTCATATAAATATTCTAGTAAGTCTTGATATGAAGTGAAAAGCTCTATTTTATTATCCTGATACTTTGTGATAGAAAATGTTAATATTCTTCATGAACTATACAGTCCTTATATTTTTTCCTTGGTGTAGGAACAACAGGCTAGTTTCTCCTCTGTTAGCTACTCATATATGTAACTGTAACAAAATTATACGTTATCTACCCATTACATATAATATAAGTGGAAGTTTTTAGTAGCCTGACAGAAAACTGCCACCATAACTGAAAATTAGAATAAGTGTAAATTTTTCAAAAAAAAATTCTCTTAAATAAAAATAACAGTGTCTAAAATTTGGGACATTTAAGAAGTCAGCACTTCATTGGCTCACTTCAATGTGAGTAAATGGGGGTCATAACAAGGTGCTTATTATACTTAGCAAAGTTAAATGTATTTCTTTTCCAATTTTTGATTAATAGAAATAGTGATTTTTTTTCTCTCACAACTTTCACACAGCTTTTCTCTGAAAATTGCAAAGATACTGTCAGGTGAGGAATACCTGTTGATCTAATTTCTGTTCCAGCATATTTTGCTTCAGATGTCAAATAAAATGGAGACTGTGTAATGACATGCAAAGTAATTTGTTTAAGTGTTTAAATAAAATGTGTATCTGTATGGTCTTTGTGGAAGTCCTAGTAAGAAATCTACAGGATGGATTTTTAGCTTGGTTGTATATTTTTGTCAGAAAGTTATTATCCTGTGAATGTTTATGTTACAGCTAACAAGCACCACTCTAAAAATAAAAATTCCTGATGTGGACTGCTAGTGACAACACTTTAAAATCGTTGGACCTCTGGTTCATTCAGCTTTCTGCTTTAAATAGGAATTTCTTAGCTTATAAACCTAGTCTTCTAAGTTCCATAACTCACTAACTTCAGAACTAGATGCCATAAAGCATTCTTCTTATCTCTGTAATGGTGCTTTAACTGTAATACCTTGTCTTTACACAAGCAGTACAAAAGGAACAAAACATAGCTTAAAAATTGCATCTTACCACCCAATTTAGATCACTTTAACAAAAAGCCATTCTCACTTCTTTCCCGTTATTGTAATCTACAAAGATAATATGTAGACTTAATTCCCTTGAAAGCAAATAAGCTGTGAAAAGATTTCCCTATAAGGTCTCTCTCCCCTACCACACAACTTTACTAAATTTATTGAATTTCTATAGTACTTTTTTGTCCAATGAAAAGTACAAAGTATTTCATGCTCACTCTAGGATAAGTAGGATAAGGATAAACACATTTACAAAAATAAAAAGTATAATAAACAATTACATTTGTCTTATAAAACCATTAATATTTAGTGACAAAATAAGTCATACCTCTCGAGTCTACAAAGGAACACTGGAATTGTTCTATGACATAATTAGATGATAGCCAGGCAGTCTTGGTAATCTTCTTGGATTGGTCTCTTATAGATGAGATCTTAAGTTCCAGGGTCTTTATGTTTGGTTTCCCATCCCATTTGTTATTAAAGTTTATGTTCCAGAGATCCTTTGTCAAGGGATAGACTTTGCAATATAATACTTTAATAGCTGGTTTGCTAACACAATCAGTGTTGAACACTCCTTGCCAAAGTGTGCCAAGATATAACAGATCAGACCAATTTCTTAAAATGGGAGAATATATAAGCTTTTTGAAGTAGTTCCCTACAGGGGTCTGATGAGCCAGCTGTGTTATGATGGGTAGGCTGGGATCTAGGCTAATAGGCTTTTCGAGTCAGATGGGAGGCTTACTTGGACTTACATTATGGATTAAATAGTTCCAGTATTGCCAATTGGTCATGGTTTTAAAATGGAGATTTCCCTTTGGAAGTTTCTTGCATAATGCTCAAAGAAAGAGGCATAGAAACGAACAAGGCAGATGAAAACATTTTTAGTTTGAGATATCTAGTGCTACAGCCTTGACCCTACAAACTGTACAATTTCTTCTGCAGGGCCTCTAGATTGCCAATAATAGCCAGTTCCTCTCAAGGATCCAAGGTTCCAAGAAAGTTTTGTTAACCAGTATTAAATTTACAAGCTAATTCTTTTGGTAAGACAGGGTAGAACTGAACAAAGTTGAAAAGATTTTCTAATCAAATGATATTTTAGGATTTTAATCTAGTTTTGTATTTTCTCTAAATGAAGCCTCATTAGTCCAAAAAGCCTTGTTTTATAGAATCCCAATTATAGCCTTTTTTTTTAATTGATTCTGACAATAAAGAGAAATAGAAAGATCTAAACAAGAAGATTCTTTAGTTCCTCTGCCTTCATGGGAAGTGTCTCCCCCCACCCGCCGGAAGTAAGCATATATAAGATTAAGAGTGGTGCTCTATTTTTCTTCAAAATTTCTTAGAAATATGTGTGGGATTTACTTCAAATTAAACCGGTGAGAGAAGAGGGTTTCAAAATGAACCAATGAGGGGTCGGTGGGTGAAGGTAGGAGTGAGGAAGAGTATAAATGAAACAATTGGCCATGAAGTAATGATTGTTGAAGCTGAATGATGGCTATATAGGGGTTCATTATATTCTATTCTTGTATATGGTTGAAAATTTTACGCAATAAAAGTTATCATGTATCTTTCATACTTATCTTTAAGGTAAGTTTAAGGTTCAAACTGGTGGTTCTGTATGACATGAGTTGAACTTGAGAGCTCTACCTGAGTAATAATTCTAAATATTTTCCTCTCCATCATGGTATAGGCCATTTATAAATGACAATCAGACAAATCCATCTCCACATTACGACCCTGAACTGTTCTGAAAAAAAAAATGCCTTTTTAGTAATTCCCAAATTGTTTCTCCTTCTTGTGAAGGTATTTTGACCTACACTTTTAGGTCATATTAAGGCAGGCCTGTGCTGGTAAAATCTATGATTTTTAAGACAATCTTTCATTTGCAACATGGACTGAATTCTTACCTGTTCTATCTTGGCTGACGTTTTCTAGACCAAATTTATGAGAAAGAAAATCCATTTGCTTTTCTCCAGCTCCATTGTAACCATGAACAACTGGAATAATCTTTTCATATGGCTCCCTGCTTCCCTCGGCTCCTTTACAGTACATTCTTCACACAACCTCCACAGTGATCTTCAAAATGTAAATCATCTCACATCATTCCTTTCCTTAAAACCTTCCATTGGTTTCCCATTTGAAATTCTCACAGGTCTCATCTCTTAACAGTACCCCCTCACCATGATCCAGACAAACCTTGTACCATCTCAGGTTATTTGCATTTGCATGTATGTTTCTCTGCTTTGTATGCTCTTGCACAAGATCTTCATATGACCAGTTTCTTCTTGCCACTCATGTCTCAGCTCAAATGCCATGTCTTGAGTGTGGATTTCCTCTATCTACTCACCCATATGTATTTGTTTAAGCAAAGTTGCCAAAGTGTACCAGAATTACACGGAGGGCTTTGCCTACCACCTTATTAATCCTATGGTGGTAACATACTGGGGGCTTGCTAGAAACACAGAATTGTAGGCCCCATCCCACACCTACTGAATTACAGTATGTATTTTAACGATATCCCTAGGTGAATGCTATAGACTTTAAAGCTTAAAGCACTCGTCTAACATGTAATGGCTAATAGATGTCTTCTTTTTCTCTTAGTGGTTATTAAAGAATAATTAACCCAACTGACAAAGTCTTAAGCAACAGCGCTATGTATCTAGGTACATGAATTCTATTGAATGCTCACTAGTTTGAGTATAGCAGGTTATTTTTATGCTCATTTGCAGAAATCTTCCCCAAATACTTGATTTAATACTTTTCCTTTTGAATGTATATTGGTCTATGGGGAACATAATTAGATTCATTTTCCAGGATCCTGGTACTTAAGCAGGTTAATAATTTTTAGTTTTCTCTATAATACTAAGTCTTAAGTCTTAAGATGGGCAACTTTAAAAGCATTCCATCATGGTTTTAGAAAATCACAAATTTCTGAGGAATAATCATGCCACAATGATAAATTCCTGTTTAAATTCCTAGCTCATGTAGTTGTTACTTCACAAAATTCTCCAAGATGTTAAACTGCGCACAAAATTGCCTAAGAGCAATTTTAAGTGAAAAGTCTTTTAATAAAGATTGAATATTACAACACAGCTTTAAATAAACTCATAAAACCTTGAAGTGCAATAAATGCTTTTTATTGTATGCTCATTTCAATGAGTAACATTTAGAAATAATAATTCCACGTAACAGTGACAATCTTATTTTACAGCGTGTACATCATTTACAACCACATGACACACAATTTTAGATTTTCCAAATTTAATATTCTGAAGTTAAGAAAGATAAAAAATTTATTCTCAAGGAACTGATTCTTATCTGGTGCAAAAACAGAAAGGTGAACATTATTTGAAACACAAAACCACAATATAGCATGAAGTAAAATTACATTTTAATTATGCTGAACAGCTGAGTGTAAACATGAAGCAACTAAAACTTAAAAGTACACATCATATGCATTACATTTATGAACAAGATTTTCATTAAATTTCCCTAAACCAGCTTTTTATATTAAGCGCCATTTTGATTTGCAGCATGCTAACACAAAGTGTTGTTAAAGGGATGCATATTTTAAATTTACACACTGTAAACTGAATATCCACCTCCAAACTATTGGCAGCATAGTGTTTTGTTAAATACTGCATAAATACTGCCTCATATTGAAAATGCATGTTAATAACATGGTGTATAGATTTTAAAAATCAAAAATTTCAATAATGGCATAAAATTGCACCTTTAAACATTAGAGCAAGTAAGACTAGAACAATCATACTTGCTAAAACTGTCCTAAAAAAAACCTCTAAACATTATAATAGTTAAGAAAACTGTGTTCTCTCAATTTAATCTTTAGATCATTAAGAAATATAGTGCTAACTTTTGCAACACTACTGTTGCATCCATTTTAGAAAGCCACATTTGACTCAAATATACTTTTGTCATAACTGCCATACTGAACAACAATCAACTTGAACATCAGAAAAAAGGGAACTTTAATCTTTAGACCTCACCTTAGACTTCAGCACAGAATGCTATATTTAAACATCCTATCCCATGGTAAAATCTTAGCAGCTCTGAAATTCTTTTAAATAGTATTGAATTAATCTAACCAGTTTTCCAGTGAAATTTTTTTAAATGAATGCACAAAATTTTTTTTAAATGAATGCATAAAACTTGCCAATTCTGGAATTCAATTTCCAGGTACCATATAAAAGGCTCAATGACTAAGTGACTGATGGATGACCCCCACCTCATTTCTAAAATTGCGTAAAAGTGAGGTTTGCTTACCATAGTAAAGCATCGCTAAACTCTTTAATTAGGTATGATCTTTTCAGAAACATTTGTCTCTAGTATGATCAGCCAAATAAAGTGGTTGTCTTTGCTCTTCCCCTCTGTAGTTTAATTATGCATATAATACTATTTAAATAGACAATAAGGTTTTTCTGCAACCATTCTATGGTGCTCCTTAAATTCTTTAATTTTCAGAGGGCTATGAAACCCCCCATCAATTCAAATATCTTAAGATCTTTAATAAAAAGAATGCAAATTTAATATCAAGCTTTGTAACCAGATGAAAGTTTGTGAAATTATCTTCCCATGTAGCATATTATATTTTCTAAATAGCTTCTTTCTTTATATTGATCTTATTACATAAGAGCCTCTTTGTGGTGTCTCATAATATGCTGGTTTTTTTCTGATGGTCTTCGGAATCCCTTCTTGCAGAATTCACACCTGTGTGGATAGTCTTTTGTATGTATTGATATCACATGCCGTTTAAAGCCAGACGCATCTGTAGTGCTGTATTCACAATACTCACATTGGTAAATCTTCCTTCCAGTGTGAGTCTTCATATGCTTTTTGAGCTCATTTTGTTGTCTGAACCCTCTTTTGCACCTTTTACACTTCAATGACTGATCCTTAGTATGAACTGAAAGGATATGGCCACTAAGAATAAATGGATCTGATGTTTTAAAGTCACAGTGTCTACACTGATGAATCTTCCTACCCTTATGGATATCACTATGCTTTTTGAGCTCAGAAGGCCGATGGAAACCTTTATCACAGACCTCACATTTGTGAGGAAAGTCCTTAGTGTGGACAGATATGATGTGCCGTTTAAGGTCACTTGAGTTGGTGCTCTTATGGTCACAATGAGGACACTGGTGTGTCTTATGTCCTTGAAATAAATCCAGATGGCGTTGAAGCTCCCTCTCATCACCAAATGCTTGGGGACAATGCTCACATTTATATGGCAAATTGTTACCATGCTTAGACTTAATGTGAGTTTTCAGATTTGATTGATCTGCACACCTGAAGACACAATACTGACACTGATATGGCTTCTCACCAGTATGGGTTCTCATATGCTTCTTGAGTTCAGAAGGATGTCGAAAGCCCTTCCCACACTCAACACAAACATGAGGAAAATTTTTGCTGTGGACAGCCAGTAAATGTCGGTTTAACAGTCCTTGTTCTGCAGTTTCATAGTCACAGTATTTGCACTTGTGCATCTTCGGCTCCTTGTCTCTTAATATAAGTTTATTTGAACTCAGTGGACTAGCCTCTCTGTATCTTCGTGTGTATTCCGTAAATTCATGGGTTTTGTCAACTTTGTTTATAAGCTTATGGCTTTCTAAGTGGTTATGGAAACTCACTTTCTTGTTAGTTGTAAAGTCACAATCTGTACACTGATACTTTTTTCTCATCAAATGATCAGGATGATTCTTCATGTGTCTTTTCAAGAATCCCCTGGATTTAAACTTTTTTGTGCAAATATGGCAAGGGTATACTGTCAGGGGCTGTCCATCAGGGCCTATTATAACAGCTAGATTAAAAAAAAAAAAAGGGAAGTTGTGACATTTGGCCAGACTGTTTTAAAAGGGTTTTACAGCAAAGGTGCGAAAATTAGCTGACATTCACAATGTGAGAACTATACTAGTGAAATAAAATCCTGTAAGATAAAATGCATATGAAAAGCAATTTATAACAAAGTAGCTCACTAAAAAGTGAGCACTCTACCATAGACTACTCAGCTGCCAAAATGCTGTATCACATGCACTTTGCAAACTAGAAACAGGCACCCTTTATTAAGCCAACATGAAATCCTCCTTAAAAATATCATTTGGGTAAAGAGCAAACAAGCATAGTTTTATTAAGTACCAGTAAAACACTTAAAAACCCCAACTATTTAGATGAAACACAAACAGGTACATGTGAGTAGAACTACACTATAAACAACTGACTTATATTCTTGGGTTACAAAAAATACTTCTGCATTTAAAGGAATTATAATATTCATAAAGCAAAGTATTAGTATTTTACCTGTTTGCCACTGCCTGGTTTCTCCCCTTCTCCTCTTCTTAGCTTTTTGTTTAAGTACTTTATTTGTATTAATGCTATCACAAATTTGAAGGTACTGTGCTGCTGTACTGCTTCTGTTTTCTAATGCTGAGTCCAAAGTATTTCCTGAAAAATAAATCGATATACCATTAAACTACATGTATTTATACTTTTTGGTTTTGGTTAGATGAATTACTAGAGATGACATGGCATCAAGTGGCCACTGTGGTACTGAATTTCACAAAGTATATCCATTGTCTCCTTTCTTTTTTACACTCTCTCACACACATGTATATATGCAAACACTTTTAATACAATATCATGTGAAATTAACTTTAAAATATCCCAATTTACTAATCCTAAAGGAATAAACTGATAAGATGAATGTAATGTAAGAAACTTAATTCTATGACCTTAAACAAAGTCTTCGCATCAGATAAATTTCTCATCAGTGAAGGACAATCAAATTTAAGAGATTTGGCAAAGAAATTTTTATGTGTTAGTTAACCAATACAATCATGGTGACTGTAATACATGACAAACAACAGATTTCTTGTATTTATGCTTTAGAATACCTTTACTTCATGTTAAAAGTATTAAGTATTAAGATTAATTTTTTAAAGTGTTAAGATAAATGTGGCAGTCAATTTACCATAATTTCAGCGGGATCAGTGTATACAAAATAAAGTACTTAATAAAGTCTCAGTTCTCACACTATCTTATGTTATACAATTTAGCTTAAAAATGTAGACCTAAGAAACTGTTTAGCTTAAATGCTATGATACATATGCCTCTCATCAATTCCATTGAAATCTAGTTAAATTTAGAGTCAAATACCTCCTAAAGATAGAAACAGAACAGTAAGACATATTATCATAAAAAAAAAGTCTCCTTGCTTAAGAAAATAAAAACTATCAACCATGGAATAAATAACACTATATGAAGTGTATTAAAACTTGAAAAAAAAATTAAGCTGGGACATGAGTTTTATGCAACAGCTATATAAATTTACTGGTTGCCATAGAAATTAAGAAAACATTTCCACCCCAAAGAAGACATTAACAAGTGGTTGATATCATGAATAATTTTTACTTTTATGTCAAATAATTTCTATTTTATAATTTTTTCCATAGCAATCTTTTATAGCATATGTAGTAAGTGGCCTAATATTTGCTATCTTTAGGTAAATTTAAAATGAATTGCATTCATAGAATAACGCACATAAATTAATCAGTCCCTCAAAGAGGTAAACTCTTATAACTAGCTATGATCAGGCAAGTAGAGTTCAACGAATGTGTCTGTACACACAAACTAATAACCCTATATATACCAAGCAGTAAATAAAACCAGCTACTTAACTTAGATCTCACATATAATGCTCTCTCACCTGATGACTGACAGTCTTCATACCTTCGAGAAACTCTTCTTTCATCTCCTAAAAAAAAAAAAAAAAAGATTATTAAAAACTGCTAGACCAAGTATAATGATTATTGGTGGATTACATCTCAATCTACCAAATCTTACTTTGACCACCGCTCCTTGGATTAAACTTTTTTTGTTGCTGAGTTATTCCACTCCCATAGATTAGATAATTTCACACACTGAAAATAAGGGGTGCTGTCAGCATCCTTGGAACTACTAACATCCAAAAAAAGCTTACTTTTTAAATAAAACCTGGGTAGATATTTCTTTCTGCAGAATACCCTCAAAATTGAAGATGTTCAATAAATGACTGCTGAATGAGTGAACCTTTGGAAAAACCAAGTTAAGATAAATTAATGCATTTGAACAACAAAATTTTTCAAAGTAAAGAGTATACCTGAACCATCTTGTAAATTACTAGGAATGAGATAAAATAGAAAGGGAAATAAATAACTTGATAAATTTACCTTCCATTACGTACTTCCTAGAAGAGCACACCTGGATTTCTGTTCCTTTTCAAAACCTCAATATCTTATTATTTGTGGTGTTAATACATGAAATAAGTTTTTCCAAAAGGGGAATATTTCAATTTTCAAAGGACAGTCCTATTTTAGAAAAAATAAAATTTTTATGGCACTCACTTATACAGGTAGGATTTAAAGTAAACCCTACTGAAAAATACAATGCATTAAGCAAGGTTCATTTTAAATAACACAAGATATGTGGTATGAAAATCATGTAAGTAACTAGAGATGAATCGGTCCACAGCAAAACATTTTATATTAGCCAACTCATGGGGGGCATTAGCATAGCATATTTAATGACCTAAAGGCTGATCAAATAGATATGTTATGTACTTATCAGGTGAAAAAATGCCAGTGTCCTACCATATGCCGCAGCCCAGACAACAGGGACAATTGTTTTATTAACATCAGAGTCCTCAAGCTGAGTCTCAGGGAGAGAAGTTCCTTCCTCTTCCCCTACAATGACTTCCATGTAAACTTCATCTGCTATTTCAGCGCAACCTAAATTTTAGAAATAATTGCTTGTTTATAACCCCAAATATTTAATAAATGGGTAAAATTTTCCAAACAATTTAAATCTTTCAACTTTCAAGATTTCAATTTGGTTAATTTAAAAATTACATTAGGCACTTTGGAGGCTAGTGCCACTAGGAGACAATCATTCATTAGAATTCTTATTCTCCTCTTGGAACCTAGTCCTGTGAAAATGACTTTTAGATTGTATAAAACATGTGCGCTTGAAATATACTGATTTTACAGTCCATTGGGCATTGCAAATTTATAAGAGTTGTATTCCATAATTCTGCCTGATAATTCTTTGGAACTCAGAAAGCACTTCCCATAGAATCAATACTAGAAAGTGGTCCATGCTATACCACATAATATAACTTAAATGTAGTACTGTACATGCAATGAAAAATAATAAAAAAATACTAGTAACTGAAAAAGAATTAAAAATGGAGATCATTAAAACTATATACATATATATTACACAAAATACTGGTGCTCAAGGATATGTGGACACCCTCTAAGAAGCAGGATTTTCAGAGACCCTACTGATGACAAAAGCATTACGTGAGACTCATTTAATGAAATGCAGTATTGGTGTAAAAAGAATTTAAATCTAGATAGTCAATTAGTATATTTTATGTGAAATAATCCACTTAGATTTAACCTGTTATATAGAAAATTGGCTTGAATTTATGCTTTTCATTTGATTCACATACTGGGACTTTCTATTCACTATTGAAAAATGTGGAAAAAATGTGGGGGATAAAAGTATCCTTCTTCTAGTTTTCCCTTCTTTCAATTAGTCAGAAAAAGAAGTTGGTCTAAGTTTTCTATGTCCCCATGGAATTGTGGCATCAGCTAATCTAACCCTCAGTCTCTCACCTTCTACTGTGTCCCTTTTTACTGATCAGTGATTAAAAAAAATAAAGAATTTAGAGACCAAAGAGAAATTATTTAACTCTTTTTCTCTCCAACCAAATCCTCTAGACTCATTTGTTTTGATATTTTCAGCTGTGGCATATTATTCACGTTTGGGATTGGAATTCAGCTCTTCATAGCTTCTAGGGAAGGAAATTTGAGGAGTGGGGATCATAGTGCAGTACAGGTAAAGTCTATAAGCATTGTCAAAGTAATGCACTGAAGTGGAGGCTCTTCATCTTCTAGGGCAAAACAAAGCAGTTTTTGTCGCAGCATGGCAAGAAGACAGAAAAAAACCTTACGGAAGGGCTACATTCCTACACTAAAGGGAGGACAAAGTAGGCAGAGAGTAAAATGTCTTCATAAGAAAATGTGTACCACGGCAGGAAAGGAAATCTGAGGAGATTTTTTTCACCCTGTGGTACTCAGCCCCAAGAAACCTTAAGTAGCAACTACTTGGAGACCATCAAAGGCACAATAATACAATCCTGGCAGCTTGATTGGAAGAATACTTACTCAGCTAATCCCTCAGTGGCAGAAGAACAACCCTTCTGCCCTTCCACTGCTAAATTGAAAGAGAGAGGCCAACAGTGCTCACTGCCATGTGCAAAGAGCACTGGCAGTAAAATTAGACAGACATGAGTTCAAATCCTACCTTCCTCTCTTAATATTGGAATGATCTTGGGCAATTGCTTAATTTCCTTGAGCACTTTTCCTTCCATAAAACAGGGATAATACCACCTACCTCAGAGATAAGTTATGAGAATTAAATGAGATAATACGTGCAACATATTCAATAACACACACAAAGTAGATTCTCAGTAATTCCCTACATATTTGTGGGCTCTACTAAAGTCAAGAACCATACGTTGCCAATCTCTGTATTCCTAGTATCTGAAACATAGTATTTTATTTTTGTTTATTTGAAAAATAATGTATGCACAAATGGTCAAAAGGACCATTCCCTTTTAAATTAATTACAGCAAAGGGTCAGACTTATTTTATTGAACTTTGTTCCTATGTAGTGCTTGAATCTCTAAGATTGCTTTGTTTTTAAAAAAGAATGCATCATGGCTACTGATAAGTCACTACAGTGCCTTTTTTTCTTACTGATATCATCTTCTTCTTGAGAAGAATCTTTAACTGCCATGTAAACCATCTTCTCCCGCTGCATTCGGCTCTGGTCAAGCACTCCAGCTACAGAATGTCCATTGGTGTACTCACTTTCTGTGACAATTTCTGTTCCACCTTAAAAATTAAAACACATATCAAAATCAATAAGTATAATGAAATAATTCCTTAAGTTAATAAGGAGGATATATAAAAATATTTTCCTTTAGAAAAATATTCCCTCCAAATATTCCAATATGAATTTCTAAGAGTCAAGAGAATTTTCTTATAAATTGCACTTTAAATTTTCAGTCATCACTTAGAAATAACAAATGTTAACACTTACATCACACTTATATATGCCAAGCACTACATAAGTCTTTTGCATGTATCTGTGCATTAATCCTCACTATAGCCTTATAAGGTAGTTACTATCTATCATTACAGCCATTTTATGGATGAAGAAACTGAGGCAGAAGGGAGGTTAAGTAATCACCAAAGACCACTCAGCTAAATGGCAGAACCAGGCTTGAAATCCAAGCAGCCTGCCTCTAACCTCTAGCTTCTAGCCTGCCCTTAAATACCTGTAATTTCCTACTCTAAACCAAATCCCCTCCACTCATTTGCTTTGATATTTCAACTGGAATACTCTACTTATGTTTGAAAAAGTCTAAGGATCTGACTTGTTCTGTATTCTTGCTTTATATTTATATACAATTTAAAAATATTCCATCCCCAAAGAAACCTATAAAAAATCTGTACTTTGAAGGCAATATTAGAATAGTTGCCAAAAAAGATGAGTTCTAATTTCAACTATTATAACAACAAATTAAAATTAGTCTTTGTACCTATTTCAACATCATCTTCAGCCTCAGCTTTAAATATATACACTTTTATAACTTCTGAACCAAATCCATCTTCTTTAACATCTTCTTGTGAGCCATCATTGCCGATTTTTAATGGTGTGTTCCCCATATGCTCTAATTTTTCCCCAACATCATCCACTGTAAAATAAAAAGAGGAAACTATTTCAGTCAGAAAGTACCACTGACATTTAGTGGGTGTTAAGCATAATAAGTGCAACGTGAAATAATGTGTTAACCACCTACCCACTATATTCAATTAATGATCTATTATGCAACTATTAAAAGTGGTATATTTCATGAAAAAACAGTATACAAGATAGATACACTACATGATCACAATTATATTAAAAACTTATTCAAGATTTCAATTTATATATATGAAATAATCTTAACTATACAGCTTTAATTTGAATGGTATGGGAAAAGATTAAATAAACTTCCATCACGTTCAAAATTTTAAGTTAAATCCTAACACCAAAATCAATAACAGAAAATTAAAATACATAGTACTCATAAAATAAGCTGACATAAACACCAATTCCAAAATTAAATAGCACCATGTCTAAAACCAATTAACATGAAATCTAGTATTTAAAGAGGAAACACAGAAAACACCTGAATGATTTCACAACAATGGCTTTTCAGAAATCATAAAAATAAAATCTTAATAAATACTTGTAATTCCTCTTGAGTCGATGGAAGACAACTTCAAATCAGAAATTTTGTATACTTCTAAGTTTCCTATTGTAGGCTTTGCTTCAAAATCATATATAAAGATAAAGCAACAATATCTGAGGATATTACTTACATTTGAAGTATACTTTAAAAATTTGATTCTTTAAGGACAGCATTTAGCTTCAAGTGGCTATTATGTACAAGCTATGCAATGACTTATATTCATAAAGTTTATTCTTTGGACATAAATATTAAACAATATTTTCCCCCAAATATTACATGTGTACCATTTTTTATTTCAATATTTGTCCTGTCTCTATAAAAGTTGAAATGTAATCTAAATTTAAAAATCTTCTCCTCCCTCCATACTATACATATATATATATATATCATAGTATCATATATGAAACATAAAGTCACAAAGTCTCTGACTATACCTAAACAATTCCAGAACCACTGAAAACAGAATAAAGTGACATTAAAAAGTTATTAACTCAGTACTCTTAAAATATGAATTTCAGAAAGATCTAAATGGGTCAAAGTCTACTTTTTTTTCTACCTTAGTTTCAAAGTTTTGAACATGCAAATCAAAAACATTATTTTGGCCTTTCAAAATGGTGAAAAGCAACATATTTCAGAAATTCTTTTTGCAGTGCAAAGATATTTAACTTTCTGATTAAATATAAATGATTCCACATTATTTAAGAGTTCAAACAGTTTATTGTTTATGAAAGAGAGCACCTAAATGATCAAAATAAATAGAAAAAAAATTTCATTCCATCATTGCCCCTAATTCTATTACTACATTTTTGGGCAATTTTTTTTTTTACAATAGGACAGATTAAAATGAAATAAGAAAAAAAGATGATGAAGACTCTGATATTACTGATTCAATAGCTTCTCTTTTAAAATATGTTGGAAAAAACAATGAGATCACAAAAAAATTAAAAGAGTCAAGTTAAGTCTTCAGAAAAAAAAGTACTTTCTCATTCTTGGGAATAAAGACATAGGATACAAAAAAACTCAAAGTGTCCAAAATATGAGTTTCTTAGGTGGAATAACTTACAAAAAATTAATGAAAAAAAATTCTCTCATTTGATAAATACTACTTTATTATACTTCAATGGTTTAAAGTGAACACAGTTCCTTCTGGGATAAATTGAATTAAAACTATAATTCACAAAATTAAAGCTCATGAAATGAAACAGACATTTGTTTGGTCACTTCTCAACAGTTTTGTACCGTAATTTTCGCTTGAAGTGTTGAAATTACTGTTGCTATTCTGATTCCATTTATATCTTTCCTTAAAGTCCATAGCTTAGTGTATCCATTATTTTCTACTTAGATTAGATTCCTCAGAATGGACAATTTTGAAATTTATTGAGTAACTAAACTTGTTCTGTATTTAAGTTCATAGATGATGATAAAGTTATTAAATGTGTTAGTGTGCAGTTTTAAGAGATAAACCATTAACTTTACCAAGATTTATTCTATATCCTTTGTTATAGAAAGTACAAAGTTAGCAAAGACTTAATAGGCAATCAACAGACTTTAGAAATAGATCCTCAAAGACTCTTCTTAATGCAGATAATACTCAGAATATCCAAAATTCAAGCTTAACCTTTTTGTTTGTTACAAGGCTTGCAATATTCAAGTCCCGCAGCGTTGTTTCTCAATCCATACTACATCTCAGCCAATAATAAGCCTGTAATAATATACACAACACAGAAATCTACTAGCGCTAAAGAGTAAGATGCACTAATTGCCAACACTGCAAAGTTTGCTATTGTTCAATATTCTACAGCCCGTTGGCACAATTTGATTAAAATTTAATTTTACCAAAATGTACAATATAATATTCTTTTTTAAAGCTAAGTAGGCTTTTTACTGCACCCTTTTCATGTTACATCCACTAAAATTATATGGTGAATATATTATCAATATAAAGTCCAGCTGACCCTTGAACAATGTGGGGGGTTAGGGGCACTGAGACTACTCACAGTCGAAAATCAGTGTGTAACTTTACAGTTGGCCCTCCATATCTGAGGTTACACATCTGTGGATTCAACCAACCTCAAATTATGTAGTACTGTAGTACATATTTATTGAAAAAAAAGTTCCTTGTATTAGTAGGCCCGCACAGTTCAAACCTGTGTTGTTCAAGTGTCAACTGTATGTTGATGTACCACAGGGATGTGGTGAGGCAATGTGTAAAGGATCTGTATTTCACAATGTGAAACAAACAAAACTTAGTAACATTTAAATCACAAAGATATTCCACTCGCAGGTATATGTACCCAAGAGATCTGAAAATCTATGACCACAAATACTTGCACAAGAATGTTAATAGCAGCGTTATTCGTAATAGCCAAGAAGTAAAAATAATCCAAATGTCCGTCACCTTATAAATGGATAAACCACATATCCATATAATGAAATATTACTCATTGATAAAAAAGAATAAAGAACTGACACATGCTACAATATGGATGATCCTTGAAAGCATTCTACTAAGTGAAAGAAGCCAGACACGAAAGGCCACATTTTAGATGATTCCATTTATATGAAATGTTGAGAACAGGCAAATCTATAGAGAGAGAAACTGGATTAGTGGTTGCCTGATGGGTGGCAGGAGTAGGAGGTGGTGACTGCTAAAGGGTATGGGGATTTCTTTTGGGGGGAAGAAAAAATTCTAAAATTAATTATGGTGATAGTGATACAATTCTGTGAATATACTAAAAACCACTGAGTTGCATACCTTAAAAGAGTGAAGTGTATGGTATGTGAACTACATCTCAATAAAGCTGTTATATTTAAAAAAATACAAAGATGTTAACTTTTCTCTTTCACTCCTGAAACTGGTGGTTTGATGAACCATCCCATAATAACCCTACCAAGATATTTTGCTTTATACAAAACTATGTTTCTGAAAGAAATATAAGCTGATTTTATATAAAGGTAAAAAAAATAATTTGAATGCATTATATTGGCTCATTATTAAAGGAATCTCCCTCTGTAGCAAAGCTTTCTTAAAAGAAATCATCACCCATGAATGCCTTATGGGTATTAGGTATTTTTAAAGAATAGCACACCTGGGATAACCTTAGACAGACAAAGTTATCTTATATTAATTTCCAAGTTACTCAGCACAAGTGAAAGAGCCTATCTGCTAAAATAAAGAAATTGTGACATTTGACCTGAAAGAGGGAATAACTCAGATGCACTTCAGAAACCAAAAGAAGACAAACTCCTACCACTAAAACTCAGCTACTGATAAGGTTTCCTTATAGGAATAGTTAGGGATTCAGGAACACAACAGAAGTCTGTTTTAAATCCTCAACTTTATCTCTTAGAGTTGTTTGAAGATATCTTGGGAAAAAAAAACAGCCTTTTAAAATCAACATTGAGGCCTTTCAAGGCAATTTATTCTCTAACTCCTGAAAGATTCAATAGTCAACAGATACCAAGAGGTTAAAAAAAATGAATTGAAGATTAAGAGATGAAGAAAACAGTAAATAAAAATAAAATTTTGAATAAAATAAAGTAAGTGAAAATAGTAATAAAGAGAAATCAGTCCTAATTTGAGTATTCTAACCATTAGAAAAATGGCCAAGGATCTGGGTGGTGCGAAAATGGATGATATAAAAAAATTTTAATTTTTGTATATCCCATTTTCCACAATAAAAAAATTGCTGAAGTTTAAAAGGGGTTTTTAAAAAACATTGCTGTTTCTTTACTAATGATTAAGGAGCTAATTAATCCCCAATCTAAATTCCCCCGAAAATGAACCCACAGCAGTTCAAATATTATGAGCAGCACAATGTTCTTTATAATTTTCAGTCTAATTTTATTAGACTAGAAAGACAGAAGTCTTTGTATTTGACATATATGGTAATATCAAGAAAAAAATTTGAAATTAAAATATTCTAGAAAGTCAAAAAAATTTTTGTAGAATCAAATCATAGAATATATGTTAAGGTGTGCCTATTCACAATATATAAGACGTTTAAATTTTAGACCACTTTAATACCAAAGATTTTAATTTGACAAGTATCCTTTTAAAGGCATATTGAATTTATTTTGGTATAGAAAGACTACCGACTTTTGCCATACCATAACCATAGTTTTGCTTTTTTTTTAATGCCAGGTTAAGAAGTAAATATGAAGTTGCTTTTGTAATCCACATCAATTTAAAAAGAGGTAGTAACATTTGCACAGAGTTCTTTTAGTGGCTTAAACCATTCCCTTAAAAACAACGTACATATTCACTTTCAAAAACGCTTAGGAAAAAAGTTAACATTTCAGACTTCAGAAACATATTTACAAATTAAGTAAATCTAAATTGTTTTTAGTTTTAAATTCACTGATGCACACATAAAACATGCAATCACTTTCACATATACACAATTATTCTGCCCAGTAATGCACCCCCAATCAACAATGTTTTATCTTAAAAAGAAAAGAACAAAATTCCTCCCTGGAAAAGTGAAGTCTTCATCTAACCTTTACTCCTAGCATGAAGCCTTCAAATTTTATAAGAATAGACCCACTTCTTCCTCAAGTTCCATCAACAACTTATCATGAGATTTTTATTATTGTTGCTGTTTAGGCAAACCTACCACTTAAAATAAAAACAAGATATTTTTATCTTCGTCATTCCGATAGCATGTCTTAAGGACATTGTAAAGCAGTCTGAAATAAATACGTTTAAAGTATTTTTGCAGAGATTATACACACACATATATAGTCAAATAGAAAATAAACACAGGAAGAATTGTAGAATACAATCTGAGTTGATGGTTTACTTTTCAAGTATTTAACGAAAAAACTAATTACACATTTCTTAACATATTATGCTTAAATTCCTAAGCAAAACTAAACTGACAACTCCA
The DNA here is from genome assembly GCF_048773025.1 of Camelus bactrianus. Lineage (NCBI taxonomy): Eukaryota > Metazoa > Chordata > Mammalia > Artiodactyla > Camelidae > Camelus > Camelus bactrianus. The sequence goes on along the minus strand of NC_133575.1, from coordinate 68,418,793 downwards.
GTACCTGTCATATTAAAAAGAAAGCAGGAGGGAGCCTATGGCTCAAGTGGTAGAGCGCATACTTAGTATGCAGGAGGTCTTGGATTCAATCCCCAGTACCTCCTCTAAAATAAATAAATAAACTTAATTACCTCCCTGCACTTAAAAAAAAAAAAAGAAAAAAGAAAGCAGTGGCCATATAAACTTTCCATTTTGAAATATATATATATATTTACCATTAAAACTTTGTATTTTTTAAACCTTCCAATCTATATTTTTGTTCTAATATATTAATAAATTGCATTATTTTACTTCATTGTGGGTATGGAGTTTCATTGAGTAAACTAAAAACACGAGCAAATTCAAAAAAACATCTCAACACAGCTTTGAAAAAAGTTCTTCAAAAAGATGACTTCCATGACTTTTATTGAAAAGATTCCTCATCCTAGAAAACCTTTCCGTGTTATATATAAATCAATCTACCAAGTAATTATGGACTTTAAATTTCACTTACACGATATCATTAAGTAGTCTTCAGAAGTGCTCTTGACATCATCATCATCATCATCATCATCTTCGGTTTTAATAGTAACTGTAGAACCAGGAACACCACCAGCTGCTTGAATCACAGTTTCTGTATCTGAATTAGTTACAAGAACCTCCTCTGATACCATCGTGGGAGAGTCGACTCCTGAAACACAGTCTTGGACCACATGTTCTAAGTGTCCATCAGGACCAGTAACAAGGTCAGCCACAAAAACCTGCTCAGGTACTCTAACGGTTTCTGTAATTAGCTCAGACGTCAAGATGTGATCACCATCATCTTCCTCTAAATCTTCTTCAATAGCAACATCAGCCTCAAGTACAGCTTCAGGAACAATTACACCTTCTGTTACTACATCAGTCTCGGTGATGATATCAGGCCCATGGACAACTTCAGCTGCAAGGCCATGATCAAGAGTTATCCCATCATCTGTGACAACATCAGAAACTAATACAGCCTCAGGAACTGAAACAACAATATGGTCTCCATCGATATGTGCAGTACCAGCCATTCCAGCCACTATAATACAAACAATTATCCAAAAAAAGTAAAGTTATTTTATTAATTAAAATTATTATACTTAGTATATCAGATGACATAAAATAGTTTTAAAATATGAAACAGCCCTGGCCAAACTATCATTTTAAAAAAAATCACACAATTTAACTGCAATAAAAATCATTACTGACCAGGAATTAGGGCAGAGGTGGGTGAAAACAATGTCAGTAAAATCTAAATTAAGACCTTAAAATTAATGTACTTTATTTTCAAGTAAAACAAAAAAGCCACAGTGAGATATTACCACATACCAATTACAACAGCTAAAACAAAAAACTGTGATAACACCACAGGTTGGGGATGCAGAGAAACTGGATCTCTTATATGTAACAGTAGCAGCCACTCTAGAAAATAATTTGAGAGTTTCTTACAAAAAACACGGTCTTACCAATACAACCTAATAATTACACTCTGGCATTTTCCCAGATATATTAAAACATACCTTTACAAAAAAAGCTGTATATGAACATTCATAATAGTTCATAGCAGGCTTTTATTCCTAGTAGCAAAAAATCGAAAACAGCCCAAATGTCCGTAAGCAGATAGATGGCCGGTTAAACCAACTCTGGCTCATCCTTACTATGGGATACTACTCAGCAGTAAAAAACGGACAAACCATTGATACATTCACAACAATCTGAATCAATATCCAGAAAATTATGCTAAGTAAAAAAAGAAAATTTCCAACAGTTACTGTACCATATAATGTACAAATGGAATCATTTATATAATATTCTCAAAATTCTACAACTTCAGGGATGGAGAACAGACTAGCAGTTCTAGTGTGAGGGGTGAAATTGTGGTGTGATGAAGGGTAGGGGGTGTGTGTGAATATATTGGCATAGCATATATATGGTGATAGAACAGTTCTGTATCTTCATTGTAGTAGTCCCTACGCAAATTAATATATGGGATTAAACTGCATAGAACTATATACACTCACACACACAAAAATGGTGAAAACCAAATAAGGTCTATAGTCTAGTTAACAGTAGTGCACCAATGTTAATTTTCTGTTTTTGACATTGTACTACGATTATATGAGATGTTACCATTTAAGAAAGATGAGTAAAGGGTATACAGGACCCCATGGACTATTTTTCTACTTCCTGTGAGTCTAGCATTTCAAAAAATTAAAATTAAAATAAAAAGGGATAGACGGGATTTCAAAATTGTAGAACAGATAAACAAGATTATACTGTACAGCACAGGGAAATATACACAAGATCAAATCTAAAAAAAAATAAAATAAAAAATAAAAAGGATGCACAAACATAAAAGGCTGCTAACATGTTACATTGAGTTAATAAAATATAAGTTTATTATATTAGAAAAAATGTATTATGAACATAAAAGTCCCTGAACTTCTTTATTTTATGAGAATTACTATATACAAAACTAGAAAGCATCCTTCTTATTGAAGTCTAGTCAGTTTACAATGTTGTATCAATTTCTGGTGTACAGCATCTTTTAACATCTGATTTGGGGAGAAAAAACTCAACTCATTTTAGATAAAGATTTGATTTGTTTATTTAAAAAGCATGCATAGACTCTAAATTGTACTGAATTCTAAATTAGTAAATCTGCAGAAGAAAAGTTTTAAATAATGTTTTTCCTGAGCAGGATGGTAAACACCAATTCCTACCCCCTTATAACTATTGTAAGGGTGTAAAATTCCTTCATGAGTAATTCTGTTATATTCTGCCTCTCTGGAGTGGTAGAGTAAACAAGTTAAGAGAATTTGTGGGCTAACTTATAACAAAATTATCTACATGAAATAATCCAGTACAAAGTTTGTTTTTTTTAACATAATGATCACTGCCTACAAAGTAATACCTGAAAGAGTGCCACTTGCTATGCATTATCCACTATTACTAACCAATTCATTATGGAAGTTGTTAGTAAGTTAGGATGGAGACGAGTGAACACTATTAATACCCTAACACATCGAGGTGGCCCACATTCTGCCTATGGAGTGTGTATCTCCTAAGCCTATCGTTCTCTCTCACCTTCTGAGCCAGCCCGCACTCTGTCTCTGGAGTGTGTATCTACTTTTACTTTAAGCTAAACACCCACCCCTACGCCTTGTTGCCTCTCTGGCCTTCTGAGATGGCCTGCACTGGGTCTATGGAGTGTGCATCTCTCTGAATAAACCTACTTTCACTCTAAAAAAATACCCTAACACATCAAAAAATAACAATGAGAAGGGAAAGGTGCCTTTCAGGATCACCTTCCTTTCAACTCTTCTGTATCTTTTCCCTATTCTCAAACTCTCAACTGAACCATCGTATTACCTCAAAATGACACAGCCCTCAACCTTAAAAATCTGGTAGAGAAAGGGAGTATGTATAGAACAAATACTTTCTATTCCCTCATTACTCCACTGGCCATTTCTGGAGGTGAGGAGAAGGTGGGGGTTCAAATTTAGTATTCAATCAGAATGGAAATGTGGTTTTTAGTAAGGAAAAATTAAATGTTATGCCTATAAAATTCAGAGTATTGAAATTCCATGTATATGAACAACAAAATTAGTATTTTATAAAATCTTTTCACAAGTCAGACTTAAATTGTGAGAAATTCCATTTATTTTAGAGCATTGTTGGAAGCTAATTTGGTTCCTGAGAGTAGACACTAGGGAAGAATGGAAGGACAGAATAACGCAAGTGCTAGCTTGGGTTCAGATTAACCTGTTTGGGAGAATTCTAAGATGAAATAAGTGTTTTTCAGCTTGCTTAGCTTTTACTCTAGCAGGAACTTGTAGGTCAAAATAAATCAGGGCTAAACCAAAATGAATTCAAATATGCTTGTTTACCCTAGACCAAGAACTGATGAATTCCCTATAGGGTACTAGAAGATTACTCAGACCAAGATCCAAGATGTCTTTTATTAAATTTTGTTCTTTCCTCTTATCAGTTCATCTGTTAGATTCCACTGAATTTCTAAACAAAGTCACTTATTTTAGCTATACACAAGCTATATTTATTGAGTACTGACTATGCACCAAGCAACCTAAATCTTTTACATATATTACCTCATTTAAGCCTCAGAACTGTATAGTATGGTGTGTTATTATCCCCATTTTAAATATGAAGGAACTATCGTTTATAGAGGTTAAATAAGATTGCCCAAGGTTTAAGTTGGGAACTGAATTCATTGTTTCACCCCAGACTGGCTTTTTTTCACTTGGTTAAACGAGGAGAATAGAATTTATTTACTCTAGAGACCGTTTTTTTTTTTTTAAATAAATTTATAGGATTAACCAAGTGAACCACTACTAAAGGAATAGTTTGAGAAAGAATGAAAAGACCTACCAAAAAAGTCAATCATTTAAATGTTAAGGCATTCAGTAAGCAGCATTAAAGAGCATTAAAAATTTATCTCACTAGGTAGCAAATTAGAAATGATATGAAGAAAATAATTTAAAAAGTGTGAAATCAATTAGATAACCAGGTAACAGTAAGAAACAAGTCATCATTTCCCTTCTTACTAAAGTTATTACATTTAAATGTGAATACCTGGAATCTCACCAGAAGGACAGCATAAAATTTGGTATTTGCTGGGTCTGTCTTGGGCTACTAAGAAAGACTATTTTGTTGCTGAAATCCCAAAGCAATATGGATTCTTTTTAGCAATGAAATCTTAACAACTAAACTAAATGGCACAGATTCCAACCATTATACTGAGATGTGTGCAAAATTATTACATAAAGTATACTACTATAAAATTTAAACTCTCAAATATCCTTCAAAAGAAACTGTTCCAATACATTTCTGAATTAAATTAATAGTTCAGATTCTTAATATAGTTGCTACCCCTTTCCAACCAAGAACCTTACAGAATTTACAGATCCTGTACCACACAGTGTGCTTACCTGGCTAGCGCTACCTATGTATGGTAAACTCTTGTTTCACAAATATCATTAATTTATGAGACTTCAGATAGATATCTAAGTTTTGATGTTAGCCAAAACTTAAAGAATGTATCTAATTTCTAATGAAATTTTAGAATTTGGAAAGGTTAGTATTAGATATAATAAGGGATTAATTAAATCTGAAGACACTGAGGAGAGACAATGGAAAGAAAAGTAAGAGGAACTCCAAGTAAATGTTCACCAGCACCAATTAGACATTTTTTTTCAATCTTTGAAAGGAATTAAGCTTTACCTGCTAATGGGCAACTTCTTTAGGACTGAAGGAGGTTCTGGCACTGTACCAAATGCCAGAGGGTAGGCAATATTTTGTATTAAATGGAAGAAATAGTGTGTTTCTTCTACTTAAAATGTCTTATTTTTAAGAGGTAAAAAAGTTGACATTTCAACCAAAACTTAATTTACCATACTGAATTTCAAGTGTGCCAGTATTTGAAAAACTCTCTCCAGCAAAGAATTCACAAAATTCTTTTTGAAATCTTACTCTTCAGCTCTTTGTCCTTCTTCTAGAATTTATCCCTTTTTCACCTAAAATCACTTCTAAATCATCCCTAATCAACACAACTCACTTCTGACTCAGCAGAATAAATCTATGATTCCTTTCTATTCATCAATTAACTACATAGTCATCTCAATTCCCACCACACTGAATCTTGATCTACGCACTGCAGCTTTATCCATCAGACAGAATATCAAGGAATCATAGAACTAGAGAGGACATTAAATGTTATCTAGTTCAAACCCCTCATAAAAGTGAATTAAGTAATTTGCTCAAGTTTACACAGATAATTAATAGGACTGCCAAGACTAGACTCCAGTTCTTCTGACTCTCATTACTGTGGGCTTTACAACAGGAGACACAAAAACATACTCAACCATATTATCTGAAAACAGTAGGAGCATTTTCTTAAGTATCACTTGTTGTAATCCCCCATTCCTAATTTCATCTTTGACAGTTCCACAATAGCTCATGTTTCTGTTTACTTTTTATCCCAATTTACCATTTGTCTTTTCCATTCTCACTCTGATCTTCTCTTTAATTCTTACCACCCTCTCCCTGACTCTTATACTTCACTATCTTCTATCATTCAGACTGACTCTGCCCAAATTCAGTTTCTTTGCTGACTGTCAGTGGAATCTTAGCATCTTCATCAAAATGACTACTGTTAAGAGGGTACTGAAAAATGTGGCCACACAAGTAGGAATTTTTTTCTTTTTCAAAAAAAGAAAAATGTAATGCTATTAGTAACAACTTTCTGAGGATATGGCATCAGAATATGATTAATCACCTAGTGCAAGATATTCCTCTATCACTATATAAACATCTAACTTCTTTGAAATGACTGAAGTGCTTACTTTTTTACCTTTAACAATGCAACTTAAACTGTATTTTAGAAAACCAATTTAGTATCTCCTACATGCGAGAACTGATGCAGGTATTTATGCAAATTGGGTTTTCATTTCCAATGATATATTACCACTATATTCCAAAGTTCTTTACCTCAAACTGCCCACAAAATTATAAGAATGATTTTAACTAGACTACTGACACATAGCTTCACTTTAAGAAAATAAGCCCTACAAATGTGCTTTCCCAGCAAAAGAGCAATTTTTCCTTGTAATTACCCCCTTCCTTAATATAGATTTTATATTTAGCATGTTCTGACTTTTCAAAAAGAAAGAAAAAAAATACAACAAAGAAAATGCTTTACCAAAATCCTGCATAATCATGGTATGGGCCATTCTAGAGTCTGATGTGTGTAGTCCAAGACTTCCAACACCTGAATCCATACTTAACAAAATGCATTCACAAATCTCTGTAAAAGAAATGGTTTTAAAAATAGTTTAAATACATTTAGGCTACAGCCAGCAGTTTTGAGAAAAAAATGGCTATTGAAAATGTGTCTCTCAACCAGGTGTGCAAATCTCATTACAAAGGAAAACAAAACAAACAAACAAAAACCTCTATTAGATGACTTATGTGACAACCATAAGTAAAAGAAGGGCCAAGTGGAAGTAAACCAAAGATAATGGAGAATAAGCACAGTAAGGGTGATGAGCCATAGGGAAGTGATAGAAACAAGCAAAAGAACAAAACTGTAGCATTGAGGTTCCAGTTAAAATATAGGTTATAAAAGAAGAAAAGGGAGAACAAGATGACAACAGACAATAGTTGGGATATTTATACATTACTAGAGGACTCAGATGTCTAGTATTAGTGAATTTCATCCAGTGGCTCTCATCCATTTCTTCCAGACCCAGATCAGCCCTGCAGCGTAGCTCTGCAGATAAACTTGTGTTTCACCTCTGGATCCCGGGGTTCTACTTATAATGTAAAATGTTCTATCCCAGTATCCCTGGAGTTCTTTGAGCCAGTAAGGACGTCTGGCCTCACTCTACTACATTCTCTTGTCTCACAGTTTTGAGGACTCATGAAACATGACTGCTTCCTAAATATGGTAAAGATAAGATCAATCACATACAAACATTTAGCAAATTGTTTCTTTCAGAATATCTTTTACTTGTATAACTGATAGCTTTAATTCTATAACTGATTTTTTTCATTAATGATTAATAAAGTCATGCTAGCCTCATGTTAGTTTTAAAAGCAAGGGTTCAACCTATTTCATTTCAAATCACTTACCCTATATTTAAGACCACCAGACAGTATGGAACCAAAAGTCAGATTCTGTCACTCAACATATTTCTTACAACTGTGTGTATACTTCCCTTTCAACTATAAGATTCTAAGTAAATCAGCCAAAAAATCTGTCAATTTTATAAAACACTTCCTCATTTTTAGTTGAGTGGTTAATAAATTGGGCTATATTGCACAAAAGATGAGGTTACATCATTAAGTTTTAGAAAGTTTTAGAAAGCTGCCATGTAAGACAACTTAATCTATCCTTAAAAAAAGTACAGGAGATCACTAAGAATTTTTTCCCCTTGCCTCAAAGTTCTATAGGTGTACCGGAGGCAGGAGAGACTCACAGAGTAATCTTTATCAACATTTGAGTCATGTATATCACAATTCTACAGCAGTAGGTGACATCTCTGTATATTAAAACAATTCAAAAAATTACTTTCTGTGTGAGCAAAATTACAAATTTTTAGAAATTCTTAGCTGTATTTTCTCTTTTCAAATACCATATTGTTTTCTGCCTTCAAAATGAGGTCTAGAAGGGCCAAGAGAGTTCACAATAAACTACCTATATGTCCACAGAGATAAATTAAAATGCCAAAAGTATTTATTTTTAATTTAAAATAGTGTACTATTTCAAATTTAATTAGAGCAACCGCTTTCTTTACCACGTAACTAATAGAACAATTACGAACATCTTAAAAATGTTTTAAACATTTAATTTTGTTTAATTATTAAATAAGATAAAACATTAAGTAATTTGTTAATCACCTTAATATGAGTGTCTCGAAGAAACTGTAGATTTTCTTACATATTGTAAAATACAGTCTGCAGCAATTTCTTTTTGTTATTGTTCCTTCTGAACTATTATTTTCTTTGGAAAAACGTCCTTTTTACCTATTGTAAAAATACACTCAACATTAGATATGTTAAAACATTGCCAAATCTCTTACACAACTTAAAAATTTTTCGTCACACTTTAACATTCAGGGTGAGTTTGGGAAGGGTTCATAAGCTTAAATCTGTCAATCAAAAAGCAACCGAAGGGATTCTAACAGAAACTACCTACGACGACATAAGCAACGTTATTACACTGAGAATTCGACCACTTGACTAAACCAGTATCTTCTCTAAAACGTATTTTAAAAATCACTAGCAACACCCTATTTTGTAAAGTGAAAGAGAACCGACCAAGGGCAAGCTTTATCCTTGCCAAATCCATAGAGAAAAACCTGCACTAGTGCTCAATGAAGCGTAAAATTTAACACATAGTGCAACTACTAGGGGGAACATCACACTGTAAGAATACCAAATAAATAAATTGGAGCACCTTTCTCCCATATAGGAAGTTTCAATAAGATCAATAATGAATGAGGTCTGAGAACAGCAGTGTGTTAAGTATTCAATAGCCAATAGATAGCTAGGCTTCTCAGTCTTCTCGAGAGTGTGTCTCACATCCTCATTGAATGGAGGTAACCACCAAGTACGCCTCAAGTAAACATCTTTCCATCATTGCACGAGGAACAGGAATCACAAAACAAAAATCAAATCAAAACAAAACACATCTTGCTCTCATCCGATCCCTCTAAGCACAGCTCATTCAGGACCTAGCTTCGGGATGATGTAAATAGGGTGAGGGACAGAAGAGAAATCCTAAGGCGGCAGAACAAGAGAATGCGAAAGTAGTATTTGCAGAGATAGGAGACAAAGGAGCCCTGGCAAGTAGCAGTATTGCAGCTTTGGACGCAACCCTCTTCCCGCAGAAGTCTCCCTTTCCCACGATCATGCCAAGTTTCAATCATTTTGAGCAGAATGCACACACGTGCCCTCTCCAATATTACCCATCTGACTGGATCTTAAACCGAAAGAGAGAACCTTCGCAGTGGAGAGGCAGGGAGAGAAGAGACAAGAATACCCTTTCCCCTCCTCCCTCTCACTTGGTGCAGCGGTCGCCACCGCTGCTACCCACGCCGTGCTGCCCAAACCCTCATCCTCCTCCTGCTCCCTCTGCCCCGCTACACGGGAGACGGCTGGGAACCAAAATGGTGGTGTTTCAGCGGAGACGACAGTTGCCGCACACGGCCCCCCCCGAACAGCCCCCCCCCCCGTCTCTGCCGGCTCCCTAGCCCCTAAAATGCCCGATTCGTTGCCACCTTCTCGCAAACGCCGCCATCCCTCGCGCATTCCAAGGTTACCATTCGCCGCGGGCGAGGGCGAGGGCGAGGGCGAGGTGGGGGGGGTGGGTTGCAAGTGAAAGGAATATTGGGGGGGGGGTCGCTGAGAGAAAATGCCAGGGGAAGCCGCATTCTTCACTTCACCGTTTTGTTTTCCGCCATTTTCCCCTCACCCTAAACCACCGACGGGCTCAGCGACGGCTCTCGCCCCCGGGGGGGCTCTGGCCTGAGAGCAGAAGAGGTTGGCTGAGGGGGGAAGTAATTCTCTCAATTCCTCCAGCCACCGGCTGCTGCGGAGAACTGTCTGTCCGAGGGGGAGGGAAAGCTTAGGACTAGACGCCACTTCCATTGTTCCCTTTCGCCCTACACTACACGCTGGGTGGGAGCCTCTCCTCCAGTCACGCGAACAACACTGAGCTCCGCAGATCCAAGTCCGTCCACTTTCTCCTCAGGAGTCTCCTTACCTGCCGCCGCCGCCGCCGCCGCCGCCGCCGCCGCCGCCGCCGCCGCCGCCGCCGCCGCCGCCGCCGCCGCCGCCGCCGCCAGTTGGATTCTGACCGCGCTCCGGATTTCTGCGGGGGGCGGCAGCTGTGGATCCGTAAGCTCCTCACATTCGGGTTTCCGAGGTTCCGCAGCTCAAGCCAATCACAAGCTACTCTGCGTCTGTGAGGCGCGCCGCCCCGTCCTCCTTTATATCGCTGCTGACATGCTGAGGTTGCATTACGTCACGCTCCCCTTGCTGCAGGGTAGGGGGCCGAGGAGGGAGCGCGCGCAGGCGCGCGCGCGCTGTAGATCGAGAAGCCCGCGCTGGGTTTCTGCTGGGAGACCTCGAGGACTTCCAAGTGGGGGACTGCAGCGCAGGGCGAGTCCCAGTGCGCGAACCTCGATCTTGGCGCGCCCATGAGGAGTTTCCGTGGGAAGATTTTCTGTTTTCCAGGTTTCCCAGGGGAGAGGGAGGGGGAGAGGGGGAGGGGGGAAAATCAATGACTGGATGGCCACTCACTGAACCTCTAATAGCTGTTGGACAACGTTAAAAAAAATCGTCCCTACCCTCGAGGATTTGACCAATTAGGCTGACTAGAGAGATGAGAGGTATGCCTCCCCCAAGTAAAACCCTTGCGCGTTTTGCAGTTTTCCTCTTTCCCTCCTTCATTCCTTTTATATTTCGTAACGGTAGACAATTTGATGAAGAAAGTAAAGTGAAGAAGAGCATAGAAGGGAAAGGTGGACAAGGGACCTAAATGAAGTGAATACTAAATATCTCTTGCATGTGCCACTTTCAGCTTGTGGCTGAACAAAATGGGAGAACGGAGAAATTCAGTGGTGACGGGTGGGGAAAAAAGTGATGAGATGTGACTAAAAGGTTGCATTTGCAAAGGACCTTATGTTCTGAAAATTTAGATCTAGTACTACAAGCATTTAGAATGAATAGCAGTGTTTAAAAAGAGAAAGTTTACGATCCTTTAAAAACAAGGTAACATTACCTTTGCCTAAATTGAATATTTTACAAATAAAAGATGTTATTGTTCTTGATTAGCTAGATAATTTCTCCAGGTCTCTATAGTCTAATATACCACTCGAGGTTTTGAGAACAGTAGAGGAAACACGGTGTGAAAGCCCTGGCCTATAGAAGACCAGGAGTCGGCAAACTGTATACAGAGCCAATTTTAGTCTTTGAGGGCTCTAGGGTCTCTGTCACAACTATTCAGGTCTGCAGCTGTAGCCCCAAAGCAGCCATAGACAGTATGTACATAAATGAGCATGGCTGTGTTCCAGTAGAATTTTATTTATGGGCACTGACATTTGGGTTTTGTGATTTTAAAGTGCCATAAAAATTATTCTTCTTTGAGTTTTTGAAAAACTATTTAAAAACCTAAAAAACATTCTTAGTCTCAGGCCATTAAAAAAATAAGCAGTCATCCAGCTTTGGCCTGAGTGCCAGTTTGCTGACCCCTGAACGTATTATTTGTTTACACTTTTATTTTCCCTCCAGATGAAGAAAGGTATTTTTATGAGTGTATTCCCAGACATGGTGTGTTTTCTATATTGGATACCCTGGTAAATACTGTTTGAAAGGGCTTCTCTCAGCGGCAATTCCGATAGGACACTGATGGAAGAATCCAAGAAACATGTGGGATTTTTGCATCAATAACCTTTGTGAACATACATTGTGGTAGATAATTTTTAAAACCTGAACGTCAATCTTGCTCCTTCTTCTTTCTCCAAACATCTGGATCATGAAAATGTCCTGAGACTTCTACTTCCGTAATATCAGTGGAATTTATCCAATTTTCCATTCCTAATATCATTACCTTGTTCAGGTTCATATCCTTTCTTACCTGGATTACGGCAGCACCTTCCTCACTTGTTTATCTCTGTCCATTTGCTCATCAAATCTTGAAATCAGAAACCACCAAATCAGAAAAATATCTCAAATCAAGCCTCCCCACTCCGTTTTCACTTCAGTTGAGGCCCTCAACAAACAGGACTGTGCAGTAGCCTCCTGACTCATTTCTCAGCTACAAGTGTCTCTTTACTCCACTTGATGTCTTTTCCATTATAGAGTCTACACCACTGCAGAGATCACTTGCCTAACAAAACAAACAAAACTGACATCTCATTCCCCTACTTAAACATTGCTTTCAGTTCCCACTAGAAGTCAAGGATAACATTCATGCAAGGAGAGAAGGAGACCTGTGGGACTTCCATCAATGTGGAAGACCATCCAATGTACATCTTTTAGATGTTTGGTCAATATTTATTTGAAGGGTAAATTGAATGCTATGTTAAGGATGGCTGTTTGTGCTATTATTTTAAATAATAAGTGTTGCTTTTATATTCATGGTTCAGCTTTTTGCAGTTTCATATTCACCCCAAGACCAATAATGTTAGTTAGGTGCTGTAAGCTCTTTGTCATTTGTAGCTTGCTTTGTTTTGTGGCTTGCTTCCTTCACTCCCTCTATTTCCCATAGTAATCTTGGCTACCTAATAGTGTTTTGCTGTGGTACATTTAGAAACAACATATTGCTGTCTCTTCTTCCTCATACGCTTCTGGAGTCACAGCTTGTCCTCAGCTAGATTCCCTTCAACCTCAGCCTCTTCTGTGAAAATTTAGTCTTTTTGCTTTAACTGTCACCTGACTATCTCCCAAGGAAAGAATCTAAAATAAATTAACGTAATCATATTCAGGACCATCTAGAAGACCACCTTGTAACTGAACACTATCATACATTATCAACACTCACATTTGTATTTGTATTTACAAGCACATCAACACCAGATAGTACTGCTTTAATTGTTTGGGGTTGATATGATGTGAAGGAGTCAGACTTTGTAAGTTATATTGTCCTATACCAGATGTGCTGTACATGATACAATTTCTTGATAGTTGGAATAAAGTGGTGGGGGAAGTGAGTCATCCCATGGCATACAATAAGATTAAGCTGCACTCAATATGCCATTGTGGAGTCATATTCACGTCGTGAAATGTAATCTAGTTTCAACAAAACAATATAATGCATTACATCAAATTAATGCTGTTAGTTTACTAGTTTTGTTGTTTATTATTTTGGTTTTGTAATTGTATAAACACCATAAACCTAAGGTGTTTATTTATATTTAAGTAACATTGTAATAACACTAGTTTAAATCAACATTGAGTACATATATTTTTCCTTTAGTCTGTAATACAAAAAATACAAAAGGATGCACAAAAGATCTTTAAATTCTATTCTACAGAAAAAGCATCAAGACTCTTTGGGGATAATAGCTAATCCCAGGTTTGAGATAGGAAATGAATAAGATGAAATTGTGTTATATTGTTGTGTCGGTGAGCAAGAAAACCATCAAAGATTAATGGGATCGTGTCAAAAGTACCCAAGAGCATCAACAAATAATAGTAACTTCGTGATTACTAAGTGACTGAAGCACATTGAATATGTAAAAAAAAATAATGAATTTATTAAGGATACTTAATGAAAGAGAGAGAAATAGTGCCTTCCCCAACCTCTGCCAAAGAAAAGCCTCACTGGATACCATTTAAAGTAAATAAGAATTCAACTCCTTACTCTGACAATTGGCAATTAAAAGAAATTAACTCAGTGTTTTATACTGCTTTTCCTGTACAAACTATTTCAGGACAACCAAATAACCCTAGGTTGTTGAAGGAAAGTTCTTTTTTTTCACAAGAAATACAATTAATAACTTTAGAAGAAACATAGGAATAAACGTAGGAAATCGCCATTTTACAACTTTTAAAGAAGTAACAGATCCAAGCAAGGATCATCATTGGATGAAACATTAGATGAAAGACTGATGGAAAACTTTATAAAGGAGTTCAGATTGTCATTACTTGAACCCTTTAATCAGTTTCTCCCCATCCTCGCCAACATTTAATACTATCACTATTTTTTTTTTTATTTCAGCTGGTCTAATAGTTGTGTAGTGATATCTCATTGTGGTTTTCATTTGCATTTGTCTGATAGCTAGTGTTGTTAAACACCTTTCCATGTGCTCATTTGCCATAACCACTTTGGTGAAGTGTCTTTTCAAGTTCTTTGCCCGTCTTTTAATGTGGTTGTTTCCTTATTGTTGAATTTCATAGTTTTAAAAATATATATTGTGGATACAAGTCCTTTATCAGATACGTGATTTGCAGATATTTTTTATACATTTTCACCTGATGTTTTCTTTACAGTGTCTTTGGCAGAACAGTTTTTAATTTCGACGAAGTCCAACCTTATCGTTTTTTTTCTTGTATAGATTGCATTTTGGTGTGGATTCTAAGAATTATTTGCTTAGTTTCAGCTCACAAACATGTTCTCCTTTGTTTTTTTCCTAAATTGTTTGTTGTGTAGGCCTTACATTTACATCTGTGATCTATTCTGAGTTAGTCTTTGCATAAAGTGTGAGATTTAGGCTGTGGTTCATTTTTATGCTTATAGATGACCAAACTTTCCAACATTTGTTTAAAAGACTATCATTTCTCCAATGAGATTTTGCATGTTTGTAAAAAATCAAATGGCCATATTTGTGTAGGTCTATATCTGTCCTATTTATTAGGTTCCATAGACCTGTGTGTGTCTAGCCCTTCACCAATATCACACCGACCTGATTACTTTAGCTTTTTCAGTATGTCCTAAAATAGGGTAGCGTAATTTTTCCAACTTTTTCTTTTTCAAAATGGTATTAGCTATTCTCCTTTCTGTTAATATCAACTTGTCTATATTTGTAAAAAAAATTTGCTGAGATTTTCACTGCTGTTGTGTGAATCTGTAGATCTCTGAGGAAAATAGACATCTTTACTATATCAACTCTTCTAATTCATATAACACAGTATGTTCATTTATTTATGTATTCTTGGGTTATTTCATCAGCATTTTGTAGTTTTCAGGATTCAGTTTCTATACATGTTTTGTTAGATTTATACCTAAGTATTTAATTTGGGGGATAACTATTGTGATTTTTTTCAGATTTTAGTTTCCAATTTTTATTTGTGTTTAGCTTTAATAAGTTTGATAATAGTGTGTCTGGGCTTAGATTTCTTTGGGTTTGTCCTGTTTGGGGTCCACTCAGTTTCTTTTTATTTTTATATTTTATACCAGATAATTTGCCAAATTTGGAACATTTTCAGCTGTTATTTCTTTGAATACTCTTTCAGCACATTCATCTTTTTTTAGTCATTTTGAGACTTTGATTATATGAAGTTTAGACATTTTGTTGTTGTCCCACAGATCCCTAAGGCTTTGTCCATTTTTTCCCAATCTTTTTCCTTTTTGTTGTTAAGATTGGATAATTTCTACTGGTCTAAATTCAAGTTCACTGACTCCTTCCTCTGTCATCTCTATTCTGCTATTGAATCCAGAAACTGAGGTTTTGTGGGTTTTTAATTTTTTTGATTATTGTATTTTTTAGTTCTAAAATTTCTATTTGGTTTTTCTTTGTATATTCTATTTCTTTGCTGATACTCTATTTTAATATTTGATTCAAGAGTGTTATGATAGCTTATCTGAACATTTTTGTCATAAATGCTTTAAAGTCCTTGTTAGGTAATTCCAACATCTCATAATCTCATCATTAGCATACTTTGTCTTTTCCCATATAAATTGAGATTTTCATGGATCTTCATATGCTAAATAATTTGATTTGTGTCCTGTGAATTTTGAGTAATACATTGAGTCTCTGGATCTTGTTTATATCCCATGGAGTATGTGGATATTTTTGTTTTAACCGACAATGACTTAAGTCAATGAATAATGAAGAAAATGAGAGAGAGAGAAGAAAACAAATGGCATTTTACCTTACTCTCTTTGAGTTTTAGGAATTATTTTTTTTCTCTCCTCCAGCTAGAACTAGTGGATTTCTTATAGCTCTCTACCTCTGCACCCCTAGTGCTCACTTTTGGGTTTCAGGTTACATCAAGTTCATGCTAGGTAATACTGGAGGGGCGAAAAAAGATCAGTTAACCACTGATTCAGTGGTACTTTGAATTCTGATTTTCTCCCCTGATCTTCCTGCTACTGTTTACTTTTCACAGTTCTCAAACAGCTTTCCATGCAGTCTGCTCACATTTTATATTTGAATTCAGTAGGAGGTAAAGGGAAACATGTATTTACTCCATCTTACCTAGAAGCAGAAGTTTGAAAGTAAACATTTTCAATTGTTTAAAATGTATTCAAAAATAATTTTTATAAAAAGTTTTATCAAAATATGCAAGGAATGCTCAGCTGTATTAAATGCTCTTGACAGACACTTTGAGTATGATGACAGCTAATAATTGATGATTGGATTTAGCAATGTGAAAGTTGTTGGTGATCTTGACCAAACATCTTTTGTGAAAGTGGTGGGGACAAAAGCCTGGTTAGAATTGATTCAAGACATAATTAGATGAGAAAAAGTAAATATAATGACTAGGGACAACCCTTGGATTAATAAGTTAAGGCTTTAAAGACCTGAAGCATAGAGGCCCAGTATTTGTCATTCATTCAGTCAAGTGTTATTCACACATTCATTCACCCATTTATTCAATAAAGATTTAACATCAGACACTTCTAGACACTGGCAATAGAGATATGAACAAAACAGTCTCTCTGCCTTCATGGAGGTTACATGCTTATAAGGATCTAATATTAAAGTCAAAGAAGGAATGAATTCATACGGACCACTTACCACTTTAGGGACCATGTACAAAATTTTAAAACTCTGTGCCTCAATTTCCTCATTTGCAGAATGGAGGTTTAAAGGGTACTTTACCTCACAGGGTCAAGAAAATTGATGTGAGAACTGAAAGAGGGAATTTTTATAAACGTCGTCCAATGCTTGGTACATAGTAAAGACTCAGTAAATGTTAGCTATTTTATTAATCTTATTATTGTCTTTATTAACAGAACAGTTTGAATATACCCCTTCACTAAATTCTCTGCTGGAAATCTGAAATGATTTATTCAAGGCTAAATATCTGTGAATGGTCACGCACCTGCTTAAATTTTGTCTTTTTGCTTTAGAATAGTGCAGTGGTATGCTGGTCAACAGTCTGAGGGAAGATGAGAACCTTTATTGATGGTATGTCCTGATTTCCATGATGTAAATACTCCCACCATGGACAATTCTAGACTACCAATGTGACATCATTGAATGAGGACTTGGAAAGGGATGTATGCAGTTGGCTTTAGTGAGTCAGTATATACAGCTCTAGCACACCATTGAAATACCCCTATAATTTCCTGAATTCCTATAGTAGGAATCCATCTCACCTCAAACCAAGTAAATTTAGACAGCTTGTGACTATTGAAATGCTATATTCCATAATGTTACAACCACCTTGGAAAACACTTTGGCAGTATGTACTAAAGCTGAACATATGCATACCCTGATACCTAGCAATTCTTCTCCTGGATATATATCCATCAAATATGCATACATAAGCACAACAACAACAACAACAAAAATATATACAAGAACATAGCAGCATTTGTAGCAGCATTATTCAAAATAGCCAAAAACTGGACACAAACCAAATGCCATCAAATCATTCATTCACTCAGTTTTTTGAGGGCCTACTATGTGCCAGTCATTTGTCTAGTGAGTCTCTGCCTTTTGGACCTTACTTTCTAGTTGAGGGGTACAGATAATAAACAAAATAAACTACCAAATAAATACATACAAATTGTGGAAACTCCTGTATAGGAAAAGGAGTGAGTGCTCAGGTAAATAAAGCCCCTTCTTGAAAGTGATATTTAGGCTGACACTTAGAGTTTGAGAAAATTTTAGTCAGAAGAAGAGTTGGGGAAAGAACAACACGAAGAGAGAACAAGCATATGTGAGGGCCCCGAGGCCAGAAAATAATCTTTATGTATTTAATAAATTAAAAGAAGGCCAATGTGGCTGGATCATGGTAGGTGAGGGTGAGAGAAATGCAAGATGAAGTTGAAAGCACGTAGAGCTCAGATGATTCAGGGTCTTGTAATATGTTTGTATTTTTTTTTTATACACAATGAGAAGTCACTGAAAGATCCTATTGATTCAACTTTCTAAGTACTTTTTTGGTATTCTTTATCCATTTTCCAGGCTTTCATCATCTCTCACCTGGATTACTGCAATAATGTCCTAACAGGTCTGCCCACCTTCCGTCAGTCTATCATTTTCACATCCATAAAATAGATCTTTTAAAAATGAATATCTGATCATTCTTCCATCTTATTTAAATCCTTCAATGGTTCCCCTTTATTCTATAAGATAAAGTTCAACTCCTTAACCAGGACTATAAAACCTGGTGTGAAAGACCACATCATGACTTTCATGAGCCCTAGGCACTTTTGCTTTCCTCTATAAGGATATATTAAAAATTACATTTTGTAACTGAGTTGTTATAAGAACTAATATAATTCAGGCTGGATTCATTATTATATGTTCATTATTATTATATTTCTCTATTGCTTCTGATTTTAAAATAAAGTTAAAACATTTTAATGACCTTTAAAGTTATCATGGGTCCTAGGCATAGTGCCTATTATACTTCATGAATATGTCATTCCTGTTAGTGTGATATAGCTCCAGCCTAGTTCTCTATATTCATTCACTGATTAATGCAAAAAATGTTTATTTAGTACCTACTATATGCCAGACACTGTTCTAGGAACTGAGAGTACATAAGTGAACAAAAAAGACAAAAAGCCATGATTTCATATTGCTTTCATTCTATTGAGGAGGGAGAGGGATAAAAGGTAAACAAATGACTTAATAAAATATATAGTGTGATAGCAGTGAAGCAGGGAAGAAGGATGACGGTTTGGAGGATGGTTTGTAATTTAAAATAGAGTGCTCAGGGAAAACCTCACTAAGAATATATTATTTAAGCAAATATCTGAAAAAGATGAAGGAACTCTGAGTTAGATACATATCTGGGAGAACACTGGAAGCAGAGGGAACAGCAAATGTAAAGGTCCTGAGACAGGAATTTGGCTAGTGTATCACTCAATTGTGAGGAAGACAATGCAGTTGGAATCAGAGAGATAAAGGTGGATCAGATCATGGTCATTTTTTCATTATAATGACTGACTTTTTCTCTGTGGGAAATGTAAACCTAATAGGGGGTTTTGACTATGGAAGTGACATGATTTGACATATAATTTATCATTCTGCCTGCTGTGTTGAGAGTAGACTATGGCAGTGCAAAGAATGAAGCCAGGAGATCATTTAGGAAGTAATTACAGCAATCCATATGACAGATAATGATGGCTTTGACCATGGTGGTACCAGTGGGTGGTAAGAAATGGTTAGATTCTACATATATTTTTAAGGTAGACCTAATATGTTTCACTGATAGATTGGATGTGGGGCAGAGAGTAAGAGAGAAGTCAAGGATGATCGCAAAGTTTTCAGCCTGAATAACTGGAAGGATGGAGTTGCTACTAACTGAAATGGGAGAAGTCTGTGTAAAGGAAAGAGTTCAGTTATGGACCTGTTAAGCTTGTAATGCCTGTTAAAAATCCAAATGTATTGTGGATTTCAGGGGGAAAGTCCAGGATAGAAATATAGAATTTACAGATGATCAAGAAAGAGTATAGATAAAAAAGGGAATGACTAAACTCTAGAGAAGTGAATTGCTTGGAGATGAGAAAAGTGAGAATGAACTAGCAAAGGAGTCTGAGAAGGAGAGAATAGCAAGGAAGGAGGAAAACCAGTAGAGTACGTTGTTTTAGAAGCTAAGTGAAGAAAGTGTTTTGAGAAGGGAGTGATCAACTACATCAAATGCTAGTAATAGTTCAACTAAGGTGGGGACTGAAAATTGACCACTGGATTTAACAACATTGAGGTTATTAGTGACCTTAACAAGAGACTTTCCAGTGAAGCATAGGAGTAAAAGCCTAGTTGGAATGGCTTCTAGAGAGAATAGGATGGGAGGAATTGGAAACTACGAATGTAGAAAAAACGCTTTTGAGGAGTTTTACTGTAAATGGAGCAGAAAAATATGGCAATAGCTGGAGGGTGATACAGGGTGTCTAAAGAGGACTTTCTTCTTTAATGTGAGAAATTATAGCATGTTTATATGCTGATTGGGGCTGATCCAGTAGAGAGGGGAAATTCATGATGCAGGTGAGAAAAAGGAGAATTACTGGAATGACATCTTTGAATAGGTGACAGGGCATGGGTCCTAGTGTACAAATAAATGAGTTCACCTTACCATGGAGTATGAATAGTGGCAAGAGGGAAGCAGAATATGTGTGCATTGTTGCAGGTAGGTCAGTAGAAAGTTATTTTCTGATTGCTTGTGGAAAATATCTCTTTTGAAAAACTCTTCATTATGGAAAGGTTCAAACATATACAAAGGTAAAAAAAAATAGGATAATGAACCTCCATGTTGCTATCACTCAGCTTTAGTAATTATCTGTTCATCGCTTTTCTTTCTTTTCCTACAGCCTCACCTACACTCTCTCCTTTCCCCAGATTACTTTGAAAGAAATCCCATCAATCCCATATGTCATATTATTACCATAAATGTTTCAATAATATGTACCATATGAACCATAAATATTTATGATTTATGAACCATATTTTATTATATGTCTCTAAAAGATGACTTAAAAATATAACCACATTACCACAATTAAAAGATTAATAATAACTCCTTAATATCATGAAGTATCCAGTCAGTGTTCAAAATTCCCCAATTGTCCTCTAGCAGTGTTTGAAACAGGATCCAAATAAGGTCCATGCATTGCAATTGGTCAATGTGTGTCTTAAGTCCCTTTTAATGTATAGATTCTCTTTCCATTTACTTTCTCCAATTTATTTGTTGAAAAAACTGAATTATTTGTCCTATAGACTTTCCCGCAGTCTAGATTTTTCTGTATACATCCTCATGGTGACGTCTAACATGTTCTTCTGTTCTCTGTAATTTGCATTCTTGAGGCTTAATGAGATTTGGGTTCAAGTTTTTGCACGAATATTTCATAGATGGCATTATATACCACCATCAGGAAACACATAATGTCCAATTGCCTCTCTTAAGTTATTAGCAGCAATTGATGATTTTTGCTTAGATCTATGAATTCATTAGGCATTCCTGGAATTAGCAGAAATAATTCTAAAATAAGAAACTTCCCCTCATTCCTGATAAGGTTATACTAGTGTATAGTTGGAAATTTTATTTTGATTGCTTCAATTTTCTCGTTGAAATAAGAAGGAAGGTCATCAGCTAAAGTGAAGAAGTATTGGAGATTTGAGGAGAAGAAGATATGAAATAGACATCTAGGAGAGTGAAAACATGATTGTACTAAGGAAATTTAAGATGATTTCCAGGTAATACTAAGAGCACAGATGAGGTTCCTGATAAAGAATTTGACATAAGATAAGTGAATGTGGTTGTGTGCTTTTCTCAAGCAATTTACAGCTGTATGGATGCAGGTAAAAGTAAGTGAAGAACTGTATTTAACCAGAATTGGGTTTGGAAGATGAGTACAAGCAAGAAAAGAGCAAGAATATTAAGGGTATAGGTGAGGAAATGATTATGATGATGAACCAGGGAATTTGAATTAGGTAAAGGGGAAAGTGAGGGCATGGGAACGATGAGGAATATTGAAAAGCTGATAGGGTCAAAGGAGTGCATATCCTGTGAAGGTTAAAGATTTAAAGAAGTCAAGGTGCTGTAAGAAGGAGCGTGCTAGAGGGATAGGAGGTGCTGATCAGATAATAGAATGTTTAAAAATTTGAGATTATGAAGAGGGTAATGACTAGGGCTAGGGAAAGACTAGGGGAGTAAGTGGCTATGGTGGAGTGGGGGACAAGATCCCTAGAAGAGAGGAAATCAAGGAGAGGGGACAAGAGATTGGAAAATTCATTAATATAGCTATTGACATTATTGAGTATTATGACAGTGGGTCAGAAGCTAAACTCCTCAAAGGATGGGTAGTATAACTCAATAAGAAGAGGCAGAAACTATAAGCTCCATATGGGCAGGAATTTTGGTCTGTATTTTCTATCATTGTATTCTCAGGTCTTAGAATAATGCCTGGCCTATAGGATGCTCAATAATTATTATATGAATTAATAAGTGGATGAATGAATGATCTGAAATTCAAAGCTGGATAGTATTTAGGCAAGAGGGAGAGTAAATGGCCTGGAATGACAATGAGTTGTAAGTAGGACATCTAACCCATCTCTAGGATCATTGATTTGGGGGGTATGGGAAAGAAAACAACTGCCACTTGATAGGACTTTAGGGGAAGCAGTGTCTTCCTAGGAGAGCTAGAGTTCCTAGATCAAGAAGGTAAAAGGAATGTTCAGAAAAGAGGTTGAGGATATAGAGTTTTCTGGTGATGGATTGTAAGTTCTAGTAGACACTGTAGAAGAAATTCAGGAGGTTGTGAGGGATTGGGAAAAGGGGTAAAAGAAGAATATGCAAAGTTGTATGCAGATTAGAGTCTAGGGATTTGGGATCTCTGGACTTCTTTCAGTGACTGAAGTAAACAGAGATAAAGGGTGTAATAAGATGATCCTCATGATCTAAAAGCAGTTAATTGATGTTGAGGCTGTGATCGTTGGAGGTGAGGGAGAGAGAGATAGGGATCTTGCAAACAGCACAGAGAGACTTGAGGCCAATTCTTCTTTTACGTAATAAAAAGGTGGAGACCTTACTCCTGGAGAACAAGGAGTTCCAGGGTTCCCTTTTGATTCTTATGTATCATAGTGTTAAATTCCAAAGATCCCTTTTGACTGCTACTGAAGGTGAACATTTCAGGAAAAGAGATATCTCCTGCACATACTCTTCATGCTGCAGCCATACTTGCAGCTCCCTTGGTCTGGCATGCTCTCTCAGATTTCTTTGCCTTCTAGTCCCTCTGCTTGGAATATCCCCTATATCCATTCCTCATCTACCTGGAGTGCCCCTACTCATTTTTCAAGATTCAGCTTAGATATCTCTTTCAGTCTGAAGTCTTACCCTTCCCCACATCCAAGGTAGATTTAGATACTTCCTCCTGTTGTATCCCTTAGCACATTAAGTTTTATATTGAAATTTTTATTGGGATAGTGTAGATTCACATGTAGTTGTAAGACTTAATACAGAAATAATCCACGTACCCTTTACCCAGTTTCCCCCAATGGTAAAATCTAGCAAAGCTATATATAGTACAATATAGCAACCGAGATATTGACATTCACTAGCAGAGTTCATTGATCCTATTCACGTTTCCCCAGTTTTATTTGTATTCATATGTGTGTGTGTGTGTGAATTTAGTTCTATGCAATATTATCATATGTGTAGGTTCTTGTATCCATCACCACTGTCGAGATATAGAACAATTCCTTCACCTCAAGGATCCCTCTTGTTGCTCTTTATAACCACAGCAAACTCTCTTCTACCTCTTGCAACCCAGTCCCTGACAACTGCTAATCTGTCCTCTATTTCTAAAAGGTAGTCATTTCAAAAATGTTATAAAAATGGAATCATACAGTTTGGAAAATTTTGGAATTGGCTCTTTTCATGCATAATTCTTTGGCGATTCATGCAGGTTGTTGCATGTATCAGTAGTTCATTCCTTTTAATATAGATGTATCATGGTTTATCTATTCACCAGTTGAAGGACATTTGATTCCCCCACCCCCCAGTTTTTGACTATTACAAATAGAGCTTCCATTCATGTATAGGTTTTTGTGTGAACATAAGTCTTCCTTTTTCTTAGATAAATACTCAGGAGTGGAATTGCTTAGATAGGAGTAGGGAAGTCCACTTGCTCTTAAATCGGGAAGGCAAAAACTCTCCCAGAACTCTCCCCCATCATTCTCCCCTTTCAATTTCATTGGTCAGAAACAGCTTCAAGAGAGGCTGAAAAAAACATAGGGACAAACTTAGATGTCCCAAACACAACTGGGATCTTGTTAGCAAAGATAAGGAGGATATGGTTATGAAATTAACAATGCCTCCTAAAAAGTCAATGTTTGAGAACAAAATAAACTGTTTACGAGAAAGTGTATCATAGTAGTTGTAGTGGGTTAAATGCTGGCTCCCCAGAAGATATGTCTCTAATCCCTGGAACTTGTGAACATTACTTACATGGCAAAAGATGTGATTAAGATAAAGATCTTGCTTGTCTTTTAAGAGACAAAAGAGGAAACAGAGACACACAGAGGAGAAGATGATGTGAAAATAGAGGTGGAGATTGGAGTGATGGAGTCACCAGTCAAGGAACATCAAAGCCATCAGAAGCTGGAAGAGGTAAAGAGCGGATTCTCTCCTAGAACCTCTGGAGGGAGAGCCACAGTGCTGACACTTTGAATTCAGGGTTTTACATTCCATATCTGTCAGAGAATAAATATCTATTGTTTTAAGTTACCCAATTTGTATTAATTTGTTACAGCAACCACAGGAAACTAATACAGTAGTTAAGAGCACTGACATTAGAGTTAGATATGAATTCAAGGCCTTCCTTAGCTACTTAGGGCTATGACATTGGAGAATTGACTTAACTTTTCGATGCTCAAGTTTCCTTATCTGTGAAGTGGTGACACAAAATAAAACATTTAGCATTGTGCCTGACACATAGTAAGCACTTAGCTTTTAGCCATTAGTGTTATTAAGAGATGTAAAGCTACAAAGGAAGGCAAGAAAAACATCGGCATTACTGTATAATCCATCAATATCTCTCTCCCCCATCTCCAGCGTTATCATTTCCATAAAGAACACTTCATTTTCATTGTGTAATCTGAAAGCAGTAGGCAGTATACTCCCAACTATGATTCATGCCTCCTCTTATCCTCTATTTCCAGGGACATAAAAGTGTACAAATCCTTCTTCATTCCTAATACTTTAGAATATATTCTTTTCCTCTAGGTCTGAAACACGGTTTTTCAATGTTGACAGGGAAAATATCATAAGGTTAATGTAGTGACAGATCTGATTATCTGTTCAGCTAAAGCTCTGGTGAAATACTAGACTACAAATATACTACAGCTACCAAGGGAGCACCACAATATCAGTAATGAGTTCACCAGTGAGACGTGGTGTTGTTTCAAGGAGCCCTAAGCAAGAAAAGTAATTTAATATATAGTATAATACTTCATTTTAGTTGTGTGGTTCAAAAACAGGTGATATACATGTGTTATAGCTGATTTCAAATGGATCTACCTAATCAGATACTAAACTGTTAAAATTTGGGGTTTCTATCAGAAATCTTAACATATTCTCCAGTCATGTGTTTGGAAACACTATTGCCAACTGTCAGTTTTCTTAAAAGGAAAACAATTCTGTAAATTACAGCCTTCTGACTAACATAGATTTTGACTTTCATTTAGAGACCATAACTGGA
The DNA here is from genome assembly GCF_048773025.1 of Camelus bactrianus. Lineage (NCBI taxonomy): Eukaryota > Metazoa > Chordata > Mammalia > Artiodactyla > Camelidae > Camelus > Camelus bactrianus. The sequence continues at coordinate 68,393,166 of NC_133575.1, read as the reverse complement.
CCTTTATTTGACGTAACACAGAAGGGAAATCCTGAGAAGTTTATCAGGACTTCAGAGTTTCAAGAACTTTTTGAAAAGACGAAACATGCTCTGATTTCTTTACTAATGTTGAAAGCTCCAAGCTTTTCAAATCCTCTCAAAATGGCCTACTACAAAATTGGATGCAGCTTTGTTTCAAGAACATTAAAATGTAAAACATCTTGTAATATATTTCAATAGAATGTTATTGCTAAAAGAAAGTAAATTGTTTTCTTTCTAGAAATAATATCTAGTAATTTTGCAGGCTTTGCATAATTCATTCAGGATATAATTTTTAAGTAGGAATTTTCCTTTTGAACTCAACCCCAATCCCTGACACAGATTTTTGCTATGATGGTCTTTATCTCAAATTGTTTTTATCCCCTGCTCCTCTACTCCATTACTTTAGGCAGTCACTCCTACTTTTATGTCTATAGATTCAAGTCTGCACCTATGTTGAAAACTGTTCTGAATGACCCTGGGCAGGACTCAGGAAGTTACTGCCTAAAAAAGTATTTGGCTCAGTATCAAGTGACTCTTTTGTTGCTAACTCCCTGTGAGTATCACTCAGATCCTATAATTAGATAGTAACTTTTCGTGGCCCTGATTTTTTTGGTCTAGGATTTTTGTTCCCCAGTCAGCAAGCCTGGGTTTCTGATCTCTGCTAATTGTCCTCCTAGATCTGATCCACTTTCTGGACCTAGGTTCCGTATCTTGGCTCACCCTGCAGGATTTGGATGATGCAACTGGCTGGAAGGGAACTGAGAGGTCATCTAGTCTAACTTCTTCATTTTGCAGAGGAGAAAACTAAAAACTTGACCTCTTTTTTTTTTCTCTCTGGCCGTATCATATCTGTCTGTTTCTCTTGGTTTTAGGTGACCTCCTTGAAATTTTCTTTTCTGCCTTACTCAAAATACTACCCCTTTTTCAGTCTAATAAAACTCCTAGCCAAGCACGCACCCAATCCTACCAAGTCGTTAAATTACAAGTATCATAACACAAACTTTGTGGGAAAGGACATGGGATAATTCTTATGATAAAATATTTTTACTGTAAAGGTATCTCAACCAGATGATATGAAAGCATAAACCTTGAAGTATACTATGTAGACTGATCATAACTAAATATACAATGAGCTCAAAACATCTATTAAGATAAAGGCTTAACAATAGAGGAAAAATAGAAAATTTATCTGAAACTGTTAAAAAAAAAGAGGAATATTCCTTTAGAAAACAGCATGAATAACATTGTGTACAAAGCCATAAAGTTGTAGACATTTCAAGGATAACTCCAACAAGAGCTATTGTGTGTAATCTTAAAAATAATCTTAGCTAGAAACTCTTAGTTACAAAAGTAATATAAAGTGGAATATTTTATTCCTTAAGAGTTCAGTAAAAATATTCTCTCCTCATTGAGGAGAACGTATCCACAGGGGTACTTACTCTCCTACACTGTGATTGGTGTTATTTTTTTGTTTCTCTCTTTCAGTCATGAGAAACAAAAGATATAAGGACTTATAACTGTTGTTTGACATTGTCAGAAAGGCAAACCAAAATCACCCTTGTGCCTATCAGGAAGCAGTTAAAAACAAACTATGGTTACCAAAGGGGAAAGAGCATGGAGGGATAAATTAGGGGGTGGGGATTAACAGACACACATTACTATATATAAAGTAGATAAACAACAAAGACGTACTGTATAGCATGGAAACTATATTCAATTTCTTGTAATAACATATAATGGAAAAGAATCTGAAAAGAAAAAAAATATATGTATGTATATGTGTAACTGAATCACTTTGCTGTATACCTGAAACTAACATTGTTAGTTCAATAAAAAAATTTTAAAAATTGCTTTTGTCACTGTGAGGTAGATGTAGGAGTCAACAAAACATACCTGATTGTAATTACATAATTACATAGTTAAATCAGGAATTCCAGGTGCCATACACCAGAGGGTTAGACAAGATTGAAAAGAGTAAATTATATATGTATACATGCAAAGTTTGGAAAAATCAGCTAAGTAAGTTATAATCAAGTTGAAACATGATATTTGTTCCTTAAAGTGCCAAAAGCATAGAAGTTAAGTCCCTTGCCCACCATCCCATAACTAGTAAGTGGAGAAGCTAAAATTTTAATGCAGAGGCTGACTACAGAGTTGTCAGGGCTGTAAACCACTATGCTGTATTATCTCCAGTATATAAACTATGTCATTGACTATCCTAGATCTTTTCCTGCTCTGACTAGCACTTACAGTAGAAGCTTCTGACAATTTGGGAACTCTTCAGTGCATACAGATGAAGTTGCTAACTGCACAGACTGTGCTCTTATGCCAGCTTCATCATGAAGAGACTGATGTTCAACACCCACTACATATTTTTGCTTAAAATCATAGGAGCCAGGTAGACCCTGCTTTCATGTGGTATTAAGCACCTATAGGAGTGCTACTACACAGAATCTGAACCCAAAGGCTTTCAACAACCTGAAGCCTGTTGCTATTCTGGGCTATGTGGCATATCACACAAAACATTCAACTATCCAGGAACTCTTTCAGGACCAGCCTTATTTAGACACTTTGTTCTGATATCATACAGTATTTGTCTTTCTCTTGCTGACTTACTTCACTTAGCATAATGACTTCCAAATCCATCTATGTTGCTGCAAATGGCAAAATTTTATTTCTTATAGCTGAGTAGTATTCCATTATATATGTATATGTATATATATATACACTACATCTCCTTTATCCATTCATCTGGTGATGGACATTTATGTTGTTTCCATATCTTGGCAATTGTAAATAACGCTGCTATGAACATTGTGGTGTATGTATCTTTTCAATTGATTTTTTAAAAATATATACCCAGGAGTTGAATTGCTAGATTGGTTTGTTTGGGTTTCTTTTTTTTATGTTGTGTTGTAGGATTTGTTTGTACATTTTGGATACTACCAATTATCGGATGTATTGTTCCAAATATATTCTCCCATTCAGTAAGCTGCCTTTTCGTTTTGTTGATAGTTTCCTTTGCTGTGCAAAAGATTTTAATTTGATATAGTTTCATTTGTTTATTTTGCTTTTTATTTCCTTGCCTTGAGGAGACTTATCCAAAAATATGTTTCTAATAGTGATGTCAAAGAGCATACTGCCTAAATTTTCTTCTACCAGTTTTATGGTTTTAGGTCTTCATTCAAGTCCTTAATCCATTTTGAGTTTATTTTTTATATGATGTGAGAAAGTAGTGCAGTTTGATTCTTTTGCATGTAGCTGTCCAGTTTTCCCAACACCACTTGTTGTAGAGGCTTTCTTTTCTTTGTTACATATTCTTGCCTCATTTGTTGTAGATTAATTGACCATATAAGTGTGGGTTTATTTCTGGGCTCTCTATTCTATTCCACTAATCTATGTATCTCTTTTTGTGCCAGTACCATACTGTTTTTTTAATTGAAGTATAGTCAGTTTACAATGTTATGTCAACTTCTGATGTACAGCATCATGTTTCAGTCACACATGTACATACATATATTCCTTTTCATATTCTTTTCCGTTATAGGTTACTACAAGATATCAAATACAGTTCCTGTGCTATACAGAAGAAACTTGTTGTATATCTATTTTATGTATGGTAGTTAGTATCTGAAAATGTTGAACTCCCAATTTATCCCTTCCTATCCCCTTCCTTCCCTGGTAACCATAAGTTTGTTCTCTATGTCTATTAGTCTGCTTCTGTTTTGTAAGTAAGTTCATTTGTGTCCTTTTTTTTTTTTTTAGATTCCATGTATGAGTGAAATCATGTTGTATTTTTCTTTCTCTTTCTGGCTTACTTTACTATCAGAATAGTCTCATGACTCTCAGAAATGAATTCACGTTAGTATCCCTCTTTCTGGCATAAGCTAGGAGCAGCCTGGGGGAAGCATAGCCTCCAGGCTAAAGGCTGGGATGGATTTCAGAGCACAGTAGCTTGGACCCTCGGTTAGAGGTCCATGAGGCACATTCTCATGACTTCCATAGAGGGATTTTCTTTTCTTTCTTTTTTTAAAAAAGTTTAGTGTATATTTAAGCTCATTAGATGGAGCCAGTATAGAGGGTGAGGTTGAAGATACCCAGGATAAAAGGAAGATAATTGATGCAGCAAGGTCCAGGTACAGGCTGGCGAGGACGGGATTTATCACAGTAAAAACATTGCCCTTGGATGGGATGTGAGACCCCTTGAAGTAAGAATATGAATGCAAGACCATTGGTAGGCTTGTGAATTCTCATCTAATGGGTTCTATTTACTCTTTAAATTACGAAATGGGATCATCTCCTGAGAATGGGGGTAAGAAAGGGGAATGGGTCAAAGCTCAAAGAAAGATATAAAATAATCAATGTGGGGAGTTGGAGAGTGACCTGTCTTGTGGTCAGATGACTGGGCTGTGGTAGTGGGCCCATTTGAGTCAGGTCATGGGTTTACTGCTCCATCCTTCTAGCTCTTTCATTCTCTTACCCCTACCCAGTCTGCTCATTGACCTGTTGATCTATTAAAGACCTGCCTCCATGATCAGTACCAACATCCTTTCAATCGTAATAACTTCTTCCTCCCATCTGTGACATCTCGTAAGCCTTCAGATCCTGTCAATTTACTTCTTATAATTTGCTTCAATCTGCCTTTCCTCTCAGTCTTCTTCTCTTACTGCTCCAGTTATAGGATTTGTCGTCTCTACTTACTGGTCATCTTGTCTCCTTTAAGTCCATCCTCTATACAGCCATCAGAATGATCAGTCTAAAACATAAAATCTGATTATAATTATTTAAAACCTTTCAAAGGAACCTCTTAACCAGTAAAATTTGGTCTAAACTTCTTAACAAGGCATATGAGACCCTTCATGACCTAGTCTTTTGACTACCTCTTATCTTACTCTCTTGCTCACTTTTACACTCCAGCAGTATTTGAAGTTCCCTGTATACTCCATGTTGTTTTTTACTTCTCTGCTTTTTGTTTTACCTCTGTCTCAAAAACTCTCTCCCACCCTTCCTTCATAAAGCTAACTTCCACTTACCTTTTATGACAGCTTAGGCATCACCTTATTTTATGGCCTTCTTCCTTCACCATTATCCTCACACTTCTCTCTAGGCTTGGCTAACTGTTCTTTGATCTCGTACTTTCTTGTATACATTTTTACCATTGTATTGATCACATTGGATAATAAGAAGTGATTTTTTGTGTCTGTCTCTTCTACAACTCTGAGCTCCAGGGACTACCTCAGATTCATCTTTATACCTTTTCAACTAACTAGTGTTTGGCACATAGTTGGTGTGAAATAAGTGCCTTTTAAAAAAAGGAGGGAGAAAGGGAGGGAAGTAGGAAGAAAGGAAGAAAGGAAAGAAGGGAAGGAGGAACCCAGATCGTGGAATCATTCCACAGCACAACTCAGTTACAGAAATCATTTAGCAATTCTTAGTTTATTTTAAGGAATTAATTTATAATCAAATCACACATTTCAAATAAAATTCATTATTTATAGGCTGATGCTTTGGTGCAATCCCATAGATTTATCCACTAACTAAAAAGTATTCAATATTCCCGATAAGCAATTTGCAACGAATCTTCTATGCATTTCACTGAGTACTTTATTAAGATACATGTCATAAATCAGTAAGCAAGACTTATGCTGAATTTTAGAGATAACAAGTATTTACCATCCCTGCTGAGTTAATGATGTTGAATAGTGGAAATGAAAGTTTTGCTCTGTGGTTGTAGACAGGGGTTGGGGGAAGAAAAAGTTAAAAATATAAAGTGATAAGAATTGATGGCATTAATACAGAAAAAAGGTAAAGTGTAATTTATAGTATAAGTAAATCATACCCATAGTTTTAAAAAATATTCCAAGTGTGTATTTAAAATGATCAAGTGATATATAACATATATATATATATATTTTTTTTTTTTTTCCTGCAGGGAACTTTTAATAGTTAGGTTTCATCTGCAGATGTCCTATCCTGTAAGGAAGTTCTGGCTCTTCAGAACTTAAGTATCCAATTTGTTGTCTCTCTTTGAATGTAACTTGACTTTGAACTCCTGGTGTGGACGAACTCTGCAAGGAAGTTAAAAATATCAAATGCAACTAAATGGTATTTAGTAAAATATCTATTCTTATTTAGATATGCTTATGTATTAGAAAACTGGGCATATAACATCTGAATTTTGGAAATTTGTTTAATCACCATTATAAATTTTAGTTATTTAAAACAACACAGATAAAATTTTTTTTTTAGCAAAAATGAATTGTTGGCCACTTTTAAATAATCATTAAATACTGTATTTGTAATACAGTTTCCCCAGACAAGTTTAGATATTGTGCAATCCAGAGTCTCTGTACCAACGTAAGAATCTAACATTACAGGAGCAAATTTATGTAAGAAAAACAAATACCTCCTTTTCTCTGAAATTACGGTACCAAAGTCCACACTCTAATCTTGCAGTGATGAATGTTAGTACTGTATAACTGCAAAATTAAATTTTTTGCTTTTATGAAGTATCTGGCTTTTCTTTTGTTGTATGATCATATGGACAAATATTAAACTACTTCACTAGGGTTTTCACATCGTATGTTATTATAACAACATTGTTTATATCATACTAACCAGACTTTGTCACTGCTATAGAATTGTTTTATGATAGGGGTTCATGATAAAACTTCATTTTTCTCAGCATGACATGTTACTTTTTGACAATCAGAAATCTCCACTCATAGATGCACTTTTCTATTGCAGAGACCCTGACGAAATATGTTCATGAGAATTTAAAAATACCATTTTAAAACAGATCTGTGAAAGAATGAATACTGTAGACCTTTATTTTGAGAATTCTCTATTTTTGTTGAAAAATATTGCACTAATCACCTTCCTCATTTGTAAGAGAACAGTTCAAAGGTAAACACAAACACATACATCTATTGATTGTGCAGGCACTGTGCTTGGCACTAAGGATACGATAATGAATAAGTGATAGTTCCTAATCTGGATGGATTAAAAATCAAGTGAGAAAAATAAACCAATAGACAGGTAGACAAATAATTATAACATGATACCTTAGTACATTAATGAAGGTAATAATAGGGCTGCTGGGAGGGCAGAGGATAGAGCACTACCTCTGCTTAAAGATGAGGGAAAGGCTTCATGTAGAATGTGATATTTAAAGCACGTATTAGAATGACTAGGAATTTTCCAGGCATGGAACCATAAATGCTTGGGAATGATATACTTGGGAAATCATACATTTGGTATGGCTGGAACATAGAGTGCAAGCCTAAGATCAGCAAGAAATGAAGCTGGAGAGCTGGAGAGATGAGTGGCTAAAATCCTTCATGTAATGCTTACTTGAGTTTTGACTTTGACCTATTGGTAATAAGGATCAAGTAGGGTCTCTTAAGCTAGATCACAGTAAGATCATATTTGTTTTTAGGATAATAACTCTGGAAGCAGCGTGACAGTTAAGCATGAAATAGAGAGACAGATGACAGAGGAATTAGTTGGCAATAATTTAGAAAGGACATGCTGAAGACCTGAACTAAGTCAGTGGCAGAGGAAGTGGATTTTCCCAGAACTGAGAGAGCTCTTAAGATTTGGGACTTTCAGTTTTAAAATCAAGACTGTCCCAAGCAAATTATGTTGGGTTGGTCACCCTAGATTTAGGGGGAAAAATCCCACATGACTTCATGCATGATTAGATTTAGGGAGAGCAATAAAGAAAAGAAAAGAGCCTCCATGTGTTTCCTATTGTTCACAGACTTCAGTCTAAAGATGACTGGGTAGATGCACCATTCACTGAAATACAAAATACAAAAGAGGAGCAGGGTCGGGTGAAGAGATAATGACTTAGGTCTTTAAGGGGTCTGTGAAAAATATAAATGTGCAAATATCCTGTAGACTATTAGAATCACTGGTCTAGGTCTAGAGAGACTTCTGTGAGTTGAAATTAGATTTGAAATTCACCAACAAGATGGAACCCTGAAAAACAGCACCTTTTAAATTGTGGACAGAGTCAGAAATGTTTCAGGAGTTTGGAGAATAATAATCAGAGACAGTCAGGACAGTGATACCCTGGCAGTCAAAGGAAGAGTTCAAGGAAACAGTGAGTGTCAAATGCCAACAGAGACGTCAGGCAAGGTAAAGTCTTAAAATAGGCCTTTAGGTTTGATAATTAGGGGCTCACAGGTATATGCAATGAGAGAAATTTTAATAATATGGTTTAATAAAATGCTGAGCTTGGTTCCATATGTCCTTTAAATCACAGTGCAATGAGAGATTTCTTGAGAAAAAAGTAAGTTCAAGTTGTCACAAGGAATTCAGATCAAAATTTCCCTAGGTATTACCTGAGGAGCTCTGGGCATATTCTTTCTTGTTTCGTGCACCATCTTCTACCTTTATCAATATCCATTTCACTTCAACTTTTTCTCTTACCTTGCCTCCTCCACTTCCAATCCTGCCCTTACTTCTTAGAAATTTCTGCTACTTTTTGACTGTAGGTAGCCATGAAAGAAGCTATGGCCTACTTCTTACCCTTTAAGGCTTTTGTCCACCTGTTGTATATTATTGCTTTTCTTTTAGTGACTGTAATTAAGGGCAAAACTGATACACACTGCACTGAAAGTGATTGCACCACATTGCCATTTTTTCTTACAACCCTCTGAGCTATTCCCTCATAGCAATTATAGTAATTTGTAATTCTATGTGTTTACTTGTTTAATATATTTCCCCCACTGTATCATAGGTCCATGGAGCAGGAACTTTTCTTTCATCATTGTTTAACTACCACAACAGTGCTTGGCACATAATGGGCAACCAATTTGTTGAATGAATGAAAAATATCATGTTACTCAGTTAATTTCACTTCGTTTTAAAAGATTAATCTATCTGTCCCAAGATTCCTATAACTCTGTAACCTTTAAGGATCACTATATAGTTTTCCTGCTTACTTTGTCTTCCAGTAAAAAGCTGATTTAGTACCATTTTAGTCCCCTTTTAGCGGTAACATGCTATTTATCTAAACACACCTTAAAGAATGATCCACAGTGAGTCATGTCCCTTGTGTGTGAGCAGAACCTGTGACTCACTTTTAACCAATAGAATATGGAAAAAATAATAGAGAGTACCAGTAGGGTAGTCATTCCCTTGAATAGGTTTTGTAATATAAGACTCCATGTTAGCAAAATGGAACTGGGGATTCTTCTGTTGGCCTTGAAGAAAGCTGCAGTGTTGTGAGGGCTTCTGTCAGAGGGCCAAGTGGCAACAGTAGGTGGCCTCTAGGAACTGGCAGTGACCCCCTAGCTGACAGCCAACAAGGAAAGATACGGAGCAGAGTTGGGAGGGGAATCACCTAAGTTCTACAGCTGCAAGGAACTGGATTCTGCTGACAACCATGTGAACTTGGAAGAGGACCCAAACTCCAGCTGATAATGCAACCTGCCTAACACCTTGATTGCAACTTTGAGCAACCCTGAGCAGAGCACCCAGATAAGCTATATCCAGATTCCTGACCCATGTAAACTGTGACATAAATGTAGATTGTTTTAGCTGCTAAGTCTGTGGTAATTTGTTAGGCAGCAACAGAGAACTAATACACAGATCAAAACTGATCATGAAGCCACTTGCATTCAAACCCAGCCAGTTTTACCACTATAATTTCAGTATTAGTCTTTCTTCTTTCATTATTGAGATTGTATTTTCTCTTCTTGGATTTCCATTTACATTGACCCACAGTGAGTTTAGTACAACTCTGTTTCCTTCTTTTTCTGATTTAACGTGTCCCTTGAAAATTCTCAGTTTCTTCCAAGTTCTATCTTCCAGAATCACTGGTCCACATAGATGGTACTATTTATCTAATATGTGTTAAGCACATTAGAAAAATCAGTTTTTATTCCATCACACATCCAGCATTTTTCTTTACCTTAAACAGTTAACATCATTAAAATGCCACATTTTCATTTCCTTACTTTACCTCTCTGAGGTCACTCATCAGTTCACAGTGGGTTTTTTTCAGTTTTAATGAGAAATAATTAACATACATCACTGTATAAGATTAAGATGTACAACATAATGGTTTGATTTACATATATTGTGAAATGATTACCACAACAGGTTTAGTTAACATCCATCATCTCATATAGCCACAATTAAAATAAAGAATTTTTTTCTCCTTGTAATGAGAATTCTTAGGATCTACTCTCTTAATCCTTTCCTATATATATCATACAGCAGTGTTAACTATAGTTATCATGTGGTACACTATACCCCTAGTACTTATTTATGTTGTAACTGGATGTTTGTACATTTTGACCACCTTCCTCTAATTCCCCCTCCCCCTCCTCTAGTAACAACAAATTTGATTTTTTTTCTGTGAGTTTGGTGGGTTTTTTTGTTTGTTTATTTTACATTCCACTTCAAGGACCATCCATGTTGTCGCACATAGTAGGATTTTCTCATTTTTATCTTGCTGAATAATATTACATTGTGTACACAACTTCCATTCCACAGAGCTTCTTCATCCATTCATCCATGGATAGACATTTAGGTTGTTTCCATGACTTGGCTATTGTAAACACTGCTGCTATGAACATGAGGGTGCAGGTATGTTTTTGAATTAGTGTTTTCATTTCCTTTAGATATATTTCAAGAAGTGGAACTGCTGGACCATATAGGAGTTCTATTTTTGATTTTTTGAAAACCCTTGTAGTGTTTTCAATAGTCGCTTTACCAATTTACAATCCCACCAACAGTGCACTAGGGTTCCCTTTCATCCACATCCACACCAGCATTTGATATTGCTTGTCTTTTTAAAGATGACCATTCTAACAAGTGTGAGGTGATATCTCATTGTGGTTTTAATTTGCATTTCCCTAACAAATAGTGATGTTGTGCATATTTTCATATACCCATTGGCCATTCATATATCTTCTTTGGAAAAATGTCTATTCAGGTCCTTTGCACATTTCTATTGGATTATTATTATTTTGCTATTGAATTGTATGAGTTCTTTTATATTGAATATTAACCTCTTATCAGATGTAAGGTTTGCAAATATTTTTTTCCATTCTGTAGGTTGGTCTTTTTACTTTCTTGATGGCTTCTTTTGCTGTACAGAAACTTTTTAGTTTGATGTGATGCCACTTGTTTATTTTTGATTGTGTTGCTTATGCTTTAGATGTGAACTTCCAAAAAATTATTACCAACATTCATATCAAGAAGCTTTGTTCCTATGCTTTTTTTTAGGCATTTCATGGTTTTAGGTCTTACCTTTAAGTCTTTAACCCACTTTGAGTTAGTTTTTGTGAGTAGTGTAAGAGAGGGGTCAAATTTCATTCTATTACATATGAATATCCAATTTTCCCAGCACCATTTATTGAAAAGACTCTTTTATCCATTGAGTATTTTTGGATCCCTTGTCAAATATTAGTTGACTATATATACTTGTGGTTTTTCTGGGGAACTTGAGTCTGTCCCATTAGTCTATTTGTCTGTTTTTATACCAGTGCCATAGTGTTTTAATTACTATAGCTTTCTAGTATAGATTGAAATCAGTAAGTATGATGTCTCCTGCTTTGTTCTGCTTTATCAGAACAGGATATATTTGGCTATTCAGGGTCTTTTGTGGTTCCATATAAATTTTAGGAGTATTTTATGTATTTTTTAAAAAAAATGCCATTGGAATTTTGATAGTGAATGCATTGAATTTATAAATGGGTTTTCGTAGTACGAAAATTTTAACAATATGAATTCTTCCAACCTATGAACATGGGATACCTTTCTATTTATTTGAGTTTTCTTCAGTTTCTTTCATCAGTCTCTTGTAGTTTTTAGAGCTATTTCATGTCCTTGGTTAAATTTGTTCCTAAGTATTTTATTATTTTTGATGCTATTGTAAATGGGAACAATTTCCTTATTTCTTTTCAAGAAAATTTGTTGTTAGTGTAAAAATGCTACTGATTTTTGTATGTTAATTTTGTATCCAGCAATTTTACTGAATTTGTTGATTAATTCTACCACTTTTTTTTGTTGTTGTTGAGTCTTTAAGTTTTTCTATATTTAAAATCATGTCATCTGCAAAAAGGCAATTTTACTTCTTCCTTTCCAATTCTAATGCTTTTTATTTCCTTTCTTGCCTGATTGTTCTAGATAGGGCTTCCAGTACTATGTTGAATAGGAGTTGTAAAAGTGGGCACCCTTGTCTTGTTCCTAATCTTAGAGGAAAAGCTTTCAACCTTTCAATATTGAACATGATGTTAGGTGTGGGCTTGTTATATATGTCCTTTATTATGTTGAGATATGTTCCTTCTATGCCAGACTTGTTAAGTGTTTTTATTATGAATGGATGTTGAATTTTGTCAAATATTTTTTCTGTATCTATTGAGATGATTTTATGATTCTTTCATTCTATTAACAGGATGTATCACATTGATTGATTTGTGTATGTTGAAACATCCTTGCATCCCAGGAATAAATCCCACTTGATCATGGTGAATGATCCTCTTGAAATGCTGTGGAATTCAATTGGCTAGTATTTTATTGAGAATTTTTGCATCTATATACATCAGGGATATTGGCCTTTGTTTCCTTTTCTAGTAGTGTATTTTTCTGGATTTGGTATCAGGATAATGCTGGCATTAAAAAATGAGTTTGGGAGTGTTGCCATCTTTTCAATTTGGGGGGGAAGAGTTTGAGAAGAATTGGTGTTAACTCTTCTTTAAATATTTGATAACATTCACCAGTGAAGCCATCTGGTCCTGGACTTTTCTTTCTTGAGAGATTTTTAATTACTGGTTCAATATCCTTACTAGTAATTGATCCATTCACATTTTCTATTTCTTCCTGATACTGTTTTAGTAGATTTTATGTTTCTAAGAATTTTTTCATTTCTTCTAGGATGTCCAGTTTATTAGCATATAGTTGTTCATAGTAGTGTATCATGATCCTTTGTATTTCTGTGGTATCAGTTGTAATGTCTCCTTTTTCACTGATAGTTTGTTTATTGGAGTCTTCTCTCTTTTTTCCTTGATTAGAGTAGCTAAAGGTTTGCCAATTTTGTTTTATGTTTTCAAAGAATCAACTCTTAGTTCAGTTAATCTTTTCTGTTGTTTTTTGTTCTCCATTTCATTTATTTCTGCAGTAGTCTTTATTATTTCCTTCTTTCTGCTAACTTTGGGCCCAGTTTGTTCTTCTTTAGTTTCTTAAGGCATAGAGTTAGATTGTTTATTTGGGATCTTTCTTGCTTCATAGTCATTTATTGCTATGAAGTCCCCTCTTTGAAATGCTTTTGCTGCATCCCATAATTTTTATGTGTTTATGAATTTTCAAGTTTTCTCTTGTTATTGATGTCTATTTTCATGCCATTGTGGTCACAGAAGATATTTGATATGATTTCAGTCATCTTCAAGTTGCTAAGACTTGTTTTGTGACTTAATATATGGTCTATCTTAGAAAATGTGCCATGCACAGTTGGAGAGAATGCATATTCTGATGTTGTTTGATAAAATGTTCTGTATATGTTTACTAGGTCAATTAGACTACAGTGTTGTTCAAATCTCCTGATTCTTTATTGATTCTTTGTCTGGATGATCTACCAATTGTTGAGAATGGGATATTAAAATCCCCAACTGTTACTGTATTACTGTTTATTTTTCCTTTTAGTTCTGTTATTATTTGCTTTATATGTTTAGCTGCACCAGTGTTAGGTGCATAAATATTTACAGTTGTTAAATCTTCTTGATGGATTGACCACTTTATCATTAAATGATGGCCTTCTTTGTCTCTTTTTATCAATTTTAGTTTAAAGTCCATTTTTCCAATACAAGTGTAGCTACCAGTGCTATTTTTTTTTTTTTTTGGTTACCATCTACTTGGAATGTCTTTATCTATCCCTTTGTTCTCAGTCTATTCTGTGTCTGAGGCGAAAGTGAGTTTCTTATAGGCAGCCAGTCATTGGATCTTGGGGTTTTTTTTTTTTTAATCCATTCAGCCACTCTGTGTCTTTTGATTGGAGAATTTAATACATTTAATTTTAAGGTAATTATTGATAGATAAGGACTTACTATTTGTTATTTTTTTCTCATTGCTTTGTAGATCCATTGTTTCTTATTTCTTATCCTGCTCTCTTTTTTTGTGTGTGTTTTGATGCATTTGGTATCAGTAACCTTTGACTTCTTTATCATATTTTTTTGTGTAATTTTTGCATATTTTCCCCTTATGGTTTACCATGTGGCTTACACAAAATATATTAAAATTATAATGCCCTAATTTAAGCTCATAACAACTTCAATAAAATTCCTAAATTTTACACTTTTCCATCTCCTCCATTGTACATTTAAAGTTATTGCTGTTATAATTTTCATATTTTTTATATTGTGTAACTAATAGCAAACTATTGTAGTTATGGTTATTTTTACTATTTTAATTTTTTAACATTTAAACTAGAATTGTAAGTGAATTATGCACCACCATTACCATATTACAGAATCTAACTTTGAGTATGTATTTACCATTAGCAGTGAGTTTTTTTGCTATCTTTTTATGTTTTTTAATGATGTTAATGAATGTGCTTTTACTTCCACTCAAAGAACTGCCTTTAGGATTTCTTGTAAGGCAGGCCAAGTGGTAATAAACTCTCTCAGTTTTTTTTTTTTTTTTTTTTTTTTTTTTTTTTTTTTTTTTTTAGGAAAGTCTTTAGCTCTCCTTCAATTCTGAAGGACAGCTTCACTGGGTATACAATTTTGGGTTGACAGCTTTTTTTTTTCCTTTCAGTATTTTGAATGTCATCCCATTCTCTCCTGGCCTGAAAAATTTCTGTTGAGAAATATGCTGATAATTTCATTGGGGTTCCCTTATATGCAACTTCTCTTTACTCTTGTTGCTTCTAAAGTTCCTTCATTGTCTTTGACCTTTGGCAAGTTAAATAATGTGTCTCAGTGTAGCCCTATTTGGGTTCCACTTTTTGGGGGTCCTTTGGGCCTCATGGATCTGAATGTCTATTTATCTCTCCAGATTCAGGAAGTTTTCAGGCATTATTGCTGTAAATATACTTTCTATCTCTTTCTCTTTGTTTTCTCCTTCTAGAAGTCACATAATGCAAATATTGTTTTTTTTTTCCATAATGTCCCATAAGTCCCACAGGCTTTCTTCACTCTTTTTCATTTTTGTTTCTTTATTTCTCTGGATAATTTTAAATGCCCAGTCTTCCAGGTTGCTGATTCTTTCTTCTGCATAGTCGAGTTTGCTATTGAAATTCTATTGAATTCTACAGTTCAGTTATTATAATTTTCAACTCTAAGATTTCCGAGGTTTTCTTTTTTTGATGATTTTTATTTCTTTGCTGAACTTCTCATTTTGTTCACTCATTGTTTTCCTAATTCAATTTAGTTGTCTGTCTGTGTGTTCTTGTATTTCACTGAACTTCCTTAAGAGAATTATCCTGAATCCTTTGACAGTTCATAGATCTCCATTTCATTAGGGTCAGTTGTTGGAGCTTTATTAGTTTCCTTTATTGGTGTCATATTTACTTGGTTTTTCATTATCCTTAATTCCTTACATTGGTATCTATGTGTTTGAGTAATTTGGGCTCCTCTTCCAGATTTTACAGGTTTGCTTTGGCAGAGACAGATCTTCACCAATTAGCTCAGTTTGGATTTCTAGGCACATCTGCTGGTAATGTCCTTAGGCCAGTGGGCCCTGCTGTTATGTTCTACTTTGGGAGGAGGCAAGTGTTCAAACTCTGAGAATGGTGATGGGGAGGTGTGCCACTAGCTGAGAACAGTTGGGTAGGACTGCTGGCTTGGTTCCCTACCCAAGTGAGGCTGTTAGATGGTGCTATAGTTGCCGGAATTCTCTGGTCAGGGTTACTAGATGGTTGGGACTGGATACTATATTCAGTAGTAGATGAGGCCATGAATTAGCTTCCCTCCCTGGCAGGGCAGTGAAGACCTGTATGGCTTGTTTGGGAACCCAAATGAGGCAACAGTGTGCAATGAATTCTCTGCTCAGGTGAGACCACTAGTTTTTCTCTGCAAATGGGGAAAAACATGGGTTGTGCTGTCTGTTCAAGTGCCACTCTAAGCAGGGCTGTTGGATGGGCTCTGCAGCTTCCAATATGCTCTGGTTAGGTCCCCTGGTCAGGCAAGCCAGAGGCTGTATTCAGCAATAAGTGAGGCTATGAATGTTTCCCTGCCTGGTTGCAGTGAGAGAAGCAGCTCTAAAGCCAGTAAAGTTCTTTGTTGTCTTAACTCAAGCCAGTTTGTACCCCAAGTTCCATGGCCAAACAGGTCTATTGGTTTTGCTCTGAAAACTATCAGCTCTGCCTGCCTGCCTTTTGCCTCAAGTGCTGCTACAACTTCCGGGTGTTCTTGTTTAGCCTTTCTGGTCAGATGGGGTGGGGAGATACTCTCCACAGTGGGTAGAGCTATGTCTCAGTTCCCTTGCCTGGGCAGAATGGGAAGGGGCCACTCCAGGCCTCTCTCACTTTTTCCAAGTAGGTTTTCTGGTTCAGAACTACTCTCAGCCTTGGCTATGAATTAATCCCTCTGCCTGGACATAGCAGGGGAACCCTCTATGCCCAGTACTGGCTTTGCTCTGGGATCAATCAGCTCTATCTGCCCACCTCTTGGCTTGAGCATTGCTGGTTACACAGCTTCTAGGTGTTCTTGCCAGTTCTTCTGGTCAAATGAGCATGGAGCCTCAGTGAGTGGGGCTATGTTTCAGCTCACTTGCCTGAGTGGGACAGGGAAGTGTCGCCCCAGGCAACTCCCATTTTTTTCCCAGCAGATTTTCTGGTCTGGAGAGACTGGGAGCTACCCTCAGCCTTGGCTATGAATTAATCCTTCTTCCTGGGCTTAACAAGGGAACCCTCCAAGCCCAGTACTGGCTTTACTCTGGGGGCAATCAGCTCTACATGTCTCTCAGCTGGAGTGTTGCTGGGCTACACAGCTTCAAGGTGATCTCACCAGCCTCTCTGATCAGATAGGGTTGGGAGACACTTCCCAGTGGGTGGGTTTTGACTCAGCTCCTTGCCTCAGACTCCTTGGCCCAAACTCTAAGGCCAGCAAAACTCCCCATTTGAGGACATAATTCAGGCAGATCTGCATTCTAGTGAGTTGTGCCTGGTCAAAGTACATCCCTGACTTGGTTCTGCAGATGTGCAAAGCTGCTAGTTAGGATTACTACTTGGGCACTGCAAGTATGAATTTGTTTTGCCAAGATCCTGTGCTGTTTATTGCAAGCCCCTTCCCTTTTCTCCATAACAGTCAGATTCACAGTGGTTGAGCCCTTCAGATTCCTCTGCACACTCTGTGGGGCAAGACCAGAGTAGAGGCTCCTGCAAAGCAACCCATGAAGCTGAAGGGGCTGCTTGTCTCCCACTATGTTATCCTTTCCCATTGGAGGAATCACAGAGATTCAGAGGAGACCTCTCTGTGTGGTGCTATACTAAAATTTGAAGGGCAATGCAGTCAACGTGTAGCTGCTTCTCTTATCTTTCTAATGCAGTATGTCTTGGCCTCTGTGGTGCAAGGAGTGCTTTAGTCTCACCCCCATGTTCTAGGATTCACTCAGTGGTGCCATGTTCTTGAATAGATGTTAGTTGTTCTTCTAAGGGGGAGTGAAATTAGGAATGACCTATGTTGCCATCTTTGTGACATCACTATCTCCACTGTGGGTTTTCTGGGGAAGGTTATTTTGTCAGTGGTCACTCAACTAAAAATGAACCCCTTAAAAAACAGCACCTCAGCATGTCAATCAACATCAGGTATTCATGTTTGATGAATTAGTTCCATTTTTCTGTAATTCGTTGTATTTGTTAAGAACATTCAAGAAGATAACTTTTAGTGGATAATCTATTTCACTTTTTTTTCTGATTGCTGTTTTAAACACTTACACAAAGAAACACATTTTGCATTTTATGTTGTTAACGTGTCTTGTAACTAGAAATCAGTGATTAGCTAGTATTCAGCATTAGCTTGAGCAATGTACTATTTAAGTACAACATATTATTTAAGTACACTAAAACACAAAATAGCAGTCACCTTGTTAGATTACAATAATTTAATAATTGTCATAAGAACAGTCTGACCTCTGAGTCAGTCTCATGGCATTTAACCGGTCTTCATTTAACTCAAACTTCCTTTCTAAAGATTGCAAATTTAAGTTACATATATAATATAGTATATTAATACATATGAAGTATTATATATACCGTACCTTTGACTCCTACTTTCAAATCCCATTTTACAGAATGAAATAGTAGTGATAGTGAGTCTTATAAGCTAAACTTTCCATATCTTTATCTCAACTGATTCTGTCATATCATTTTACTCTAGCAAAGTCTTAGTATTCATTGTATTACCTTTATTTGAATTATGGTGGTGATATCCATATACAGAAATTAAAATGCATGATACATACAAAAAGTGGCTTCATGTGTATGGTCGAAGAATACTTGTCCCCGTATTTGCTTCAGGTCTAGTTGTTCCCAGAGAGCCATCCCAGTTATAAAATGGCTGGATGTAAGGATTGTCCTCTTTGGGCTCATGAGCCATAATGCTATTTTATAAGTGAAAAAATAAACATGAAATATTTTAGGATATTTTAAAAATATCACACACATAGATTGTTATCACTATATTCTATAGGAAGCAAATAAATGAAATCATCCAGAAATCACATTAGAGCAATATAGCAGATATATTAAAATAATAGCATCTTCCTTAAAACAAAACCAAACAAAACCATTCTCCTTTTATTCCATTCCTCTTTCATTCCTCACTAAAACTAGAGGTTTTTTTAGGGAATATTTCCTATATTCTAAGAATGTCTAATAAATTGCTATGATACTTAGATAAATGAAGGAAATACAATTTTTAAAATCTTGCAGATTAATTTTGGTCAGTGATTTTTCTTCAAGAAATATGTTAAAGAGTTATCTTCTACTCTGGCATATATAAAATTATGTATATATTCATAGTTAGAAACATTGTTATCTCTGACTATGCCCCTCTCTCTCTGCAACCCCGTCTCCTATTGAAAAATAAATACATAAAACTGTCTACTAAAATTCTTTCCAAATAAGATCCTGCTTTGTTTCTTTTTCGGTATTTACAAGCTCCAATTTTCCTTTTAAGGGAATTACTTACTTGTAATTTCTTCCAAAGAACTGTTGTGGTTGAGATACAGGAATTCTAGGAAAGACACTCTGAGGGGATGAACTCCAGGGACTCTGCATGTAGATTTTTTTTAAGGGAGAGAGGAAATTGTTTAGCCATGATTTTAAAGAAATTTGAAATACAGTGGCCCATATTGATACCACATGCTAAATATCTAAATGTCAAGATATCTCCAGGCCTGTTCCTAAAAAGTAGCAATTAAACAAAAAGTAATACTAAAAGGCAAATGTTTGCATATTATAGAGGTAACTTAGCAAGTCTTTCTCTATTTCTATCTATTTGTCATCTATCTATATTTCTCTTTATCTAGCTATGATATAGAATGACTTACTAAAGGGGAAATGCAAATGGAAGATTCAATTCAGCTATTATTCTAAGCAGTAAGTGGACCTTTCAGCCAAAAGTATTAAACATAAATCCCCCTTGCCATTATCATGGTATGAAAAACACCCCCAGAGAAAACAGAGTTGACAAAAAGTAACTTAGACACAGAACACTGAGGCTGAATATAAGGAACTACAGCATTAAACAGTTATAACATACTGCAGAGAGTTTTGGAGAAAAGCTAATAAATACAAATCAACTGATGAAGACTTGGTTCTTAAAGACCACACTTGAGTAAGTGCATAAGCAAAGAGTAAATTATAGTAAAATGGGATGGACTTTAAAGCAAGAAATTGGCATTCTAACACAGACATGAGGCATACAAGTGGATCCAGACCAGATTTACATGAAGCCTATTCTTATAGCCATACTGGTTATGAGTGGGTATGTAACATTGTGACATGGTTATTTTGATGGAGTCATATTGAAATCATGGATATTTTTACACAGCTACTTTTATAGAGATATTTTGAAATAGGGAAATTTGATGCAGACTATAAGATAATCCACTGCACTTTCTGATTAAAAATAAGATTAAGTTATATGTGAAATATATACCATGACTCATTCCTAAATTTCAGTTCATTTCCACAACCACCTCTGAGAGGGTGGGGAACCTTGTATTGGTAATGTCAGAGATGAGATAAAGGTTAGGTATCATCTGGGAAGACAACCTGATACAAACAGGAAGAATGAAACAGACCCAATATTTTCCTCCGTTGTTTAAATATCTTTCTTTTGTCTTTGAGCTTTCCTTTTCTGCTTTGTTTTTGCAATCTTCTTTAAAATGAAAAAAAAAACCACGATAAAACAAAAAAAGAAAACCATGACTCTTGGAAGTGTGATTTCAGTAGCAAGAAGCTTGGCAAGAAACTTCACTTGTGTCTACAGCCACTCCTTAACTTTGCTCCCTGATGTCATAGTAGACAGAATCACAGGTTCCTGACCATTCTGTACATCAGTTCTTAAAGGGGCTACCTGTACTTCCATGGTGGACTTAATTTCACTGGTCCAGGCCTTTTTCTCTAGCAGGCAAGAGAAAGTAGCATATCTAATGCAATTGAAAAGAGGCCTATCTAAAATTTGGATTTGAGGGACATAAATCAGACTTTCTAACTTAAGCATTATGGATGCATTTGGGAGAAGGATCTCATAGGAGGCAGTAGATGAGTCTCAGCGTATAGAGGGATGCTGTATACTTCCCACTTGTCCATTCTGGGCCTAATTTAAACTCATTATGCCAGATCTAGCCCTTGACAGATGTAGAAAAGTGTTTCAGGCAGAACCTAAGGAGTAGAAAATTATAGAATAGAAGGCAGGGCCAGATTGACATGATGAGATTTTTTATTTTTTGAAAACAGGTCCTATGGGTAGTGGTGATGGTTGTGGTGATAGTAGTAAGCTCTCTATTTTTTTTTTTATTACTGAAGTGTAGTCAGTTTACAATGTTGTGTCAATTTCCAGTGCACAGCACATTGCCTCAGTCATACATGAATATACATATATTCATTTTCATATTTTTTCACTGTAAGCTACTACAAGATATCAAATATAGTTCCCTGTGCTATATAGTGTAAACTTATTTATCTATTTTATATATACCAGTCAGCATCTGCAAATCCCAAACTCCCAGTCCATCACCTCCCACCCCCTTCCCCCCGGTAACCACAAGTCCGTTTTCCATGTCTGTGAGTCAGTCTCTGTCTTATATATAAGTTCATCTGTCTTTTTTTTTTCAGATTCCACATATGAGTGACATCACACAGTATCCTTCTCTCTCCCTCTGGCCCACCCCACCCAGAATGACACTCTCCAGGGCTATCCATGTTGCTGCAAATGGCATTATTTTATTATTCTTTATGGCAAGAGTAGTATTCCATTGTATAAATATACCACAGCTTCTTTATCCAGTCATCTGTCAATGGACATTTAGGTTGTTTCCATGTTTTGGCTATTGTATATAGTGCTGCTATGAACATTGGGGTGCAGGTGTCTTTTTGAATCAGAATTCCCTCTGGATATATACCCAGAAGTTGGATTGCTAGATCATATGGTAAGTCTATTTTTAGTTTTTTGAGGAATCTCCATACTGTTTTCCATAATGGCTGCACCAAATGGTGTGAGGTGATACCTCATTGTAGTTTTTATTTGCATTTCTCTGATAATTAGTGACATTGAAGGTCTCTATTCTTATGAGTACATGAATTTCAGACTTTAAACTGTATAATAAAAAATCTCCAAAGGGCCTAAAAGAACTGCCAAGCAATCCTACAATTCACTAATTAATTCTCCTAGTCTTTGAGACTATTTCACCATCCCATGTCTACACAAACCTCCAACTTCTCTTCTATGTTCTTTATTCCTAGTTGATGACCTCACTTATTCTTTCATTAAGAAAATAGAAAGAGAAGAGATTTCATTTTCCCACCACCAAATTTACCAACCTGCCTGCATCTGTATCCATTTCCTCTATTATGGATAAAGTGTCTCTTCTTCTATCAAAGACCAACTCCTCCAAATGTGCTCAGGATCCCTCTTCCTGCCCTCCCATAGCCCTTTTTCATTCAATTATTGGCATTCTATCCTACAGTATCACTTTTTTCCTTCTCAATTGGATTATTCCTATTAACATACAGATTTGCATTACACAAAACTCTCCTAACTCCACATTATCTTCCAGTGTTGCCTCATTTTTCTGTTTCTTATCACTGTAAAACGTCTCAAAAAAGGTTGCCATCCTCATTGTAACCATTCCCTCTCCTCTCTTTCACTTTTCAGTCCATGCCAGGCTTGCTTCTGTCCTCACTACTCTGCTGAAACAGCTCTTGTCAAGGTTACCAACCGTCTTATGTTGCCAAATCCAATGTTATTTCTCAGTCTTCAGCCCACTATCTCTCAGTACCATTTAATATAGTGAATCGTTCCCTAATTCTTGAAATACTTTCTTTTCTCTCATTGCTTCCTTAATACGACACCCTCTTGGTTTTTCTCCTATTGCTCTATATGATTTATCCCAGATCCTTTTGCCCAGCTTCTCCTTTGCTACCTGATCTCTAAATGTTGGAACACCTAAGGGCTTGTTCCCAACGTCTGTTTTCTTCTATATCTATACTTTGTCTGTAAGTCCAACAACATGACTTTAAATGTCACTCATAACCTAATGACTATCAAATTTATATCTATAGTCCATACTTGTTTCCTGAGGTCCAAATTCATATATCTAACTACCTACTCAAGACCTCCACTTGGAAGTCTAGTAGGTATCCCCAACAAACCATGTCAAAATAAAAAAAATTTGATCCCTCCTCCACTCAACCTTCTCCCCACCCACCCCACTTTCCCTACAGTATTCCTCATCCACTTAGTCACTCAAATAAAAATCCTTGACGTCATCCTTGGTTCTTCTCTTTCTCTCACGCCCCATATGCAATCTATCAGTAAATTTTATTTATTCTACTTGTAAATTAGATCACTTCTCTTTATCTTCACCGTCACCACCCTAGTTCAAGACATCATTAGCTCTCTCTTGGACTTCTGTCAGATTCTTAACTCTTCTTTCCTCTTCCAGTTGTGATCCCCTCCAAACCACTCTCTGCACAGCATTCAGAATCATTCCCATGGAGAAAGTCCTTTGGTGCAACTTTCCACTAAACTGATAACATAACCAAATGTCTTACCATATCTTACAAAGCCCAGTATGATCTACCTACCTCATCAACATTTCAGCCATGTTGAATTTCTTTTTCTGAGAACATCAAGCCTGTTTTTCCCTTAGAGTTTTTGTGTTTGTTCTTCTCTCTGCTTAGAAAGTTATTTCCCTGAGTTTTTGTATGGAAGGGTTTTTCTCAACTTCCAGTCTCAATTCAAATATCACCTCTTCAAAAAGTTATCTCTAAGTTTCCCATCTAACAACCTCTACTCCCAAGTCACTATTAATTGCCCTATTTATTGTACTTATAGAATTTATCACAATCTGAAATTATCTTATTTATTTACTTGCTTATTTGTTTGTCTGCCTCCTCTCCCTTCTCTAATGTGAGCTCTATAAGGACAAGACCTAATCTCAAATACCACTATATCCCCAGAGTATAGAACAGTTCCAAGCACATAGTAGGTATTCAGTAATTTTTTGTTAAGTGGATAAATGAATAATGATATCTAATGAACATTACTGAGTGCATTCTTATGCTAAGAACCAAAGTGAATAACACTGGTTCCTTCTTGTTTGGAGTCTACAATCCCTTTGCTGTGACCTTATACTTTAATGACCTTTTAGTATATTTATCTTAAAAGAACAGCAAGCCCAGATGAGGAATAATCTGAACAATAAATAAGGCATAGTGGGCTCTCAATCAGAACCAGTGTACTGATTTCTAGGATCCTTTACTTCTCCATGCTTCTGATTTCCTGCCTGTTGGAACATTTAAGTCCTCCTAAGGTAAATAAGAATGAAAATTAAAATTTGATACTCAAACACATCAATTTGGTTTCCACTAGCAGCTTTAATCAAAAGTTGGTAGAACAAAAAATATTCTGTAAGGAAATTTGATTAATTTTTTGTTTAGAGTTTTAACATAGCCACATTTCCCTTTTGTCTCATTTCTTGATCAGGACTAAAGATAATTAAGCTTGAGTATTTAAGATCTGGTGAATAGTAGTCACCTATCCAGGGAATAAATGAGTCAAAGAAACGGAAGAAAGGGAAAGAGGTAAGTACTCTTCAACATCCTACTCTGGGATTACTCCAACAATCAGAAAGGAGCTGTTTATTTTCTTGCTTCTGCCCCAAATAATAGGCTTGTCACCAAAAATAGTGACTCTAGGCCCTCTTTGAGCTCTTTTGGATCAGTTGTGAAGTGAATTTTTAACTTGCTAGACTGGCCTGTGAAACTCAGAGAAAACTTTCACACCCATGACAAAAAAAAAAAAAAAAAACCCACATCCATAAATATATAGAGAGTATATACAAAAGGAGCTACAACAACTCATTGAGAGTACAACTTAAAACAGATCAAGTCTATGTTAGCACATTATACAGTCTTTAAAATGAGCCTTTGAAACAAGCATAATAGTGCCTTAATTTCTTTTAAAAATTCATGTTAATTAACATTCTCTTAGGCTATGTTTAAATTCTCTCTAGCCAGAAGCACAGAAGTCTTATGAAATTACGTATTGTAAAGCTTTAAATAAAAAGTTTTCATACATTTGATGTAAGTAACACACACACGCATATGCACACACATACATACACACACACAAACATACATTTATGTGACTGTGTTGGAAGCTACATTATAATGCAGTCACCTCCCTTGGGTTCTATTTAGTACCACAAAACAGTACCCTGAGGTATTGTAGACCAGAAAGAGTGAATGCATCTGCCAAAGGTATACATTTTACAACAGTTGAGTGATTTAAATCCTGAGAGAATGTGACTCATGTTACTCACAGTTTCCTCCATTAGCACTACACCTAATAGAGAGACCATATGTCTAACATTTTTGTGGGGACAAAACTGACTTCATGTAACTTTTTTCAATAATGGAAATTTGCTAAATGTATTACCTAAATATGATGCCATACCTGCACAAGAAACACATAGATTAAAATGAATACAGTGTAAACAAAGAATGTTGCCTGACATTCCAGTGTGCCCTGAGGGGAATTCAGGATGCAAAAACAGGAAACATTCTGTGTTTTGGATATTCAGGGCCCCTAGATAGTTAAGGTGCACATCTAAGGAAGAATTTCAATGACCTTAGATTCTTGCATCTTCCTAGACATAGAAAAGCACTGTAATCATTCTCTTCAGATATCTGTTTTTTTTTTTTTTGTGATTAGCAGTAATCTTTTACTCAGATGAACTTAACTACACATATTTCCCTGCCAGAAAATTTCATATATATACAGGCTTCTCCCCTACCTCTTCTAAGCAGTTCCTCAGTGCTATTTGAGAGGCTGTTTCCCAGGCTATAGTCCTCATTGTGTGTTTTTTCAATTGACAGCAGATTAAAAAAAACTTTTTCAGACCACATGGCCTCATGTTTAGATCAGAAAATATAATTACTATTCATGTACTGTCTCTTATTTTAAATAAATTCCTTTATGAATCAGTGATGAGTAAGAGAACACAAAATTTAGTGGGATGAGCCTGGAGATCAAGGGCAAATTTCTATCAATACTCCATTTTTTTTTTTATCCATTTGCTCTCTTTTGGTGATCGCATCTACTCCCAGGGTTTGATTACCAGATGTGCATTATTTTACCTCTTTGAACCACAATTTACTCATTTTAAAATAGGACTAGTAATATCTGCTCCATAGGTTTCTGTTATGAGCATTAAATGAGTTAATGCGTATGAAGTGCTGAGCACACAGTGCCTGGTAAGGCGTATCTTTTCATTTGGGTCTGAGAGAAAATCTTTACTATAGGGATATAACTTTAATTATTTATGCCATAATATTTTTTTATCAAGCACCTCTATGTGTCAAGCATCTGGAGATAGAGAAAAGACACAGATATAGTTTGGGGGGAAAGGATGACATAAGTAAACAGTCCAGCCCTTGTCCCCCAAGGATGATGAAAGGATTAGGTGGGAGAACATATATGAAAATATTTTTAAAATGTAAAGTGTAACAATGGTCACTTATACTTACTTTTAAAAATGTTTTATTAAGATATAATTCACATACTATAAAATCCACACATTTAAAATATACAACTGTGTTTTTAGTATATTCACAGAATTGTGTAACCATCACTATAATTTTAGAACATTTTCATCACTCCTCAAAAGAAACTCTGTACCCACTGGTAGTCACTCATTATTTTCCGCCAAATGCTCTCCTGCCCCTGCCCTAGGCAACCATAAATCTACTTTCTGACTGTATGGATTTGCTTATTTTAGATATCTCATATGAATGGAATTATACACTATGTAATCCTTCATTACTGGCTTTTTTCACTTAGCACAATGTTTTCAAGGGTCATCCATGTTGTAACATGTATAAGTGTTTCATCCCTTTTTTTAACCAACTAATATTCCATTCTATGAATATACCACATTTTGTTTATCCATTCATTAACTGATGGACATTTTGAGTTGATCTACTTTTTGGCAGTTATGAATAAGGCTGCTATAAATACTCACATGCAAGTTTTTAATTGGGCATACTTTTTCAATTCTCTTGAGTAAATACCTGGAATTGTAGGTCATATGGTAACTCTATGTTTAACATTTTGAGGAGCTGCCAGACTGTTTTTCAAAGTGTCTTCCCCATCTTGCATTCCCACCAGCAGTGCAAGAGGGTTCCAATTTATCCACATCCTTGCTAACACTTACTACTGTCTGTCTTTTTGATTATAGTAATCCTAGTGGGTGTGGAGTAGAATCCTATTTTGCATTTCCCTGATGACTAGTGAAGTTGAGCATCTTTTCATGCATTTATTAGCCATTGGTATTTATTCTTTAGAGAAATGTCTATTGAGATACTTTGCCAAATTTTTAATTATGTTATTTAACTTTTTGTTTTTGAGTTGTAGGAGCTCTTTATATATTCTAGATACAAGTTCTTTATCAGATATATGACTTACCAAAATTTTCTGGGCTGTCTTTTTATTTCTTAATGGTGTCCTTTGAAGCACAAAGGTTTATATTTTGATTATTTCCAATTTACCTATTTTTTCTTCTATCTGTGGTACTTTTGGTGTCATGTCTAATAAACCATTGCTTAAACCAAAGTGAGGAAGATTTACACCTGTTTTCTTCTAAAATTCTTGTATCGTTTTAGCTCTTACATTTAGGTCTTTGATTCATTTTGAGTTAATTATTGTATATGGTGAGATAGGTGTTCAATTCCACTCTTTTGCACATGAACATCCAGTTGTCCTAGCACAGTTTTTGAGAAGCCTGTTATTTTCCTCATTGAATTATATTGGTGCCCTTACTGAAAACCAATCAACTGAAATGTGAGGGCTTATTTATGAACTCTCAATTCTATTCCATTTATCTATATGTCTATCCTTATATTATACCTCAGCATCTTGATGATATAGTAGCTTTGTTGGTAAGTGTGACTTTGTTCTTCTTTTTCATTATTGTTTTGGCTATTCTTGTTCCCTTGCATTTTCATATTTCATAGCCACATTTTAGGGTCAGAATGACCATTTCTGCTAAAAAGTAAGTGGAATTTTGATACAGCTTGAACTGAATCTGTGTATCAATTTGGGGACTATTGCCATCTTAATGTTAGTAAGTCTTCCAACCTATGAACATGGGATTTCTTTCCAATTATCAAAGTCTTCTTTATTTATTTCAACAATGTAGTTTGTAGTTTCATATTCTTTTGCTGAATTTGTTCCTAAGTATTTTATTCATTTTTATACTATTGCAAAATGGAATTATTTTCTTAATTTCATTTTAGGATTGTTCATTACTAGTGTGTAAAAATACAATTGATTTGTGTATATTGATCTTGCATCCTGCTCAATTTCAACTGCAGGTTCAATATAACGTGAGGTTATATCCAGTCTCATGGCTTCTGTGGTTTTGTAGGAATGTATTGGGTATGCTATGCTTCTTCCTTTAAAGCTAAAATCCTGTTCTCTTTTTCTCCAGCCTTGAGGAATGCACATATTTATGAAATAATTTACCTCCAATTTAATCTTCAGTATTGCCATAGTGATCTTTGTAAAGTGAAATTCTGAACATGCCTTCGACTTTCTGAGCCCCTACAGACAAAATTATTTTTATCTGACATGCCCTTATCTGCTTGTCTCCAGTTTCAGTGGAAAATATGTTGTCCTTCCTTCTGAATCCCACCTCCTATCATCACTTCTATGATCCTAACTTTTCTCCAGGGATAACACTATTTCTTAAGCTCTTCACACTAAGTCTTCTTAAAAGTGTGGACCATACTACCTCCATTTCTTTACTACCCATTCTCTTCTCAGTCTATTACAATCTGCCTTCTCCACTAGTCGACTGAAAATATGGCTCATTCTGAGTTTTGAGCCCAGAAGAAAAGCCTTGGCTAAAAGCAAAGATTTGGGAGTCATTTAATACCACTGTTTTAACTACCATCTCTACAGGGATATCTCCCAAATCACTATTTACAGACAAAACCATTTTCCTAAGCTGAAGACCTATGCATTCAACTGTCTACTATATACCTCCACTCTCATCAACCACAGATCCTTTATACTTAACAAGTCCAAAACTGTTGTCTCCAAATCTTCTCTTCCTTTCTTATTCCCAGTCTTAGTGAATGGAACACCCAGTACCCAAAATGGTAACCCAAACACCCAGTAACTCAAATCAGAAATCTGAAACTTTATTCTACATCCTCCTTTTTTCTTTAACATACACATCCTATCAGACCTATCAATGATGTGTTTTAAATATCTTTTTCACCTCCATTACTACTAAGTCAGTTCAGGCCATGATCATATTTTGCCTTGATTATAATTGTTGTCTCTGTCTCCAGTCTTGTCAACTGTTTCCTCCACTCCCACCCATTCTGCACAAAATAATCAATGTTATTTCTAAAATGCAGATCTGATCGTAACACTCTTCTATTTAAAATTCTTCAATTATATTCCCCAATTCCCTACTCTCTGTCACAGTCTTCAGGAAAATCCCTTACCATGACTTAGGTGGGTCATTTAACTGGACTGTGTCCTTTTTTTTAACCTTGCCTCCTCCTTTTTTTTTAACCCTTGCCCCCTCCTTTTTTTTACCCTTATGTACCTTATGTTCTACATATATTGAAACATGCATATTGTGTTCAGTTCTTCAAATAAGCCACACTTTCACTCACTTACATTCCTTTTTGTGGAGTCTTGTGTTTGTAATATCCATTCTGCTTCTTTGCTTGAGTAACTCGTACTTATCTCTGAGAAGCCTTCCTTAACATTCCCTGGTGTAGGCGCATAATGAGATCACATAGCATCCTGTGAGTACTTCTTTATTACGGAATTGATCACAGCATATTTCATCACTTTTTTTCTTCATTAGACTCTGAGTTTGAGTACTGTGTTATAATCATGTATTTATCTCTAGTGCTTCGTATAATGCCTGGAATCAATTAGGTGCTCGTTCAATATCTTCTGAATGAATGATATGGAAATCTAGAGTACTATCATCTCCTGATGCTTACATATCTTCCAAAAACACATAATTCCCACTAAAAGTACAACCATGGCTTGCCTTTAACTAAAACTATTGTATTATCTTTACTTTGATTTTTCTGTTTATTTTTTCAGAGTGAAAGCATCGAGAGTAGACGGGAGGTCAAATACTTAATATTAAAACTGTTGCCCATGATTTAAAAAATACACATATATGTGTTATTTGTGGTATCTGTCTGTAACACATTAACCAAATGCCACCTATAAACATAGTTAAACAAATCATCCAACATAATATTTGAGAGCTTACTAGGTTCTAGCCATTTTCCTAAGCACTAGGGATAAAGAAAATAATATGGCACAGTTTCTGTCCTCAGAAAACTCAAAAACTGATGGGGAACTTAGGTGCATATCTTTATAATTCAATGTAGTGTACACTATGAGGCAGTATATATTAGGTGCTGTGGGAGCAAGTGGACAAAGAAAATGAATGACTTAATCAGTGAGAGTTCTACAAAGAATGTGCTTTTTGAACTAAGCTTTGAAAGATGAGTATGAGTTTTTCAGGGATGTGGAAGTAAGGATCAAACAAAAGGGAGGGCACTTGAGGCAGAGAAAATAGCATGTACAAGTGTAGACAGTGTGAGTATATAGGGAGTATTTGTGGTACTCCAAGTAACTTGATATGGTTAGAACATAGGATGATGGGTGGAAGGGAAGTAGTAGAAAATGAGGTTGGCAAAAATGCAGGGAACCTACCAGGAAAGGCTTTTTAAGTCATGCCAAGGATTATGGTAGTTATCCTGCAGGTTACTGGGCACCATTAAAGTTTAGTCATGGAAATAACAGGATAGGATTTCTGTTTTGGAAAGACCATGCTGAATCTACTGTGGAAAATGGATGGTGGTGGTTGGAGTGGGGCAGGACTAGACACTGATAGGCCAGTTAGAAGGCTATAGTAATAGACCAGGTGAAAAGTATGGCTGGTTGAGGAGAGTGGCAATGGAGATAGAGATGGAGATGCATTTAAGAAATAAATATGAAGAGCTAGCAGGTAGGATTTGGTAATTTATATGACAAAGGAGGAAGAGGGAATAGTCAAGGATCAAGGTCATCTTTTTGGGTTGGGTAACATGCATGGGTGACAGTCTCTTACTTAGACGGATTAAACCATCAATAGATTATACTGTTAGATGTTACAGTGGATATATCATATGTTGAAAGATCACTAAAAAGGGTTTTTAAGGATAATGGAGCCATTAGCTTGTTTCAGGAAATATAGATGAGAAAACACAAGTGACAAATCACTCACTCAACAAAGTGAGTCACCATTCTCTCATTATATTTACTCTTATAATTTGAATAAGTGCCAAAGACAACCTCTTGGGCAAGAGCACTGGTACTGACAATTCTCAACTCTATCTCTGCCTCAAAAGTCATGCTGTATATTTCATAGGGGTATTTCCTACAAGGTTATAACCCTCAGTTATAGTTGAGGCTTGGCCACCCAGTGATTCCACAACATTGTGCCCAGATCATCAGGTTCATTCTGGAGAAAATCAAGTTAGTATTACTTGAACCTCAAATGATACATTCATATTTTAAAGAGGAAAAATTTACCTCAATTGAGGCTGAAAAAATATACTTGCTTAGGAAACAATGATAAGGTCACTCAACTATGCTCGTAATACTGACTTTGATTCTTATTCAGTTCAATACTTCAGTAATTCTCTTATGACCAGATGTCAACATATGTCACATAATGTACATTTGGCTTTAGTTTTTTTCATGGTAGTACATGCCTTATACTAGTTGAGAGATCCTTTTTCTTCTGGACTTGCATGCATAAGTGTTCAAGTTTTATCTTGTTAGGCTGGGAGTGACTTTCTTTTTAATCTACTATATTAGTCTCCAAGATGAAAACAGAGAAAGCTCAAATCAGGTATCTTTTTCAGGCTGAGACTGTAATCTATCTGTACTTAGGAAAAGAAAAAGCACCACATACATGCATTTGACATTTTAATTTTCATAGACTGATCTGGACCTTTTGCCAAGTAAATTATGATTGACTTTTGGCACATCTGATGTAGGGTGACCCTCTAAGAACCAACTCAAGTCTTAACTTCATCATGATTAAACTAACTACTCTAGCCCATGCTGATTTCTCTCAAAACTACTATTGCTCTTATTGTCAGTTTAGCTTTTAACTGTACTTAAACGTACATATGTTGCTTTAGTCTTTCCAACTTTAGTATAAGCTCATAGAGCTGAGGAAATATATCTTGTACTTCTTAATTATTCCATACAACATTAAGCATAGAAATATTGGATTGGTTGATTGAAATACCATGTGTGTAGAAGTACTAATTTCTAGGGTACATGAAATTGCTCAACTGCCTATGTAATTGATATATTCTAACAGCTTCAGTTTTCACATTTGTATCAGCTCTTCTGCCACAGTCACAATAGGATATGATAATCTAATGAGGGTGATTTTTTCTTTAGCTTATGAGAATTGGCCTCATTATTTTAGAGTAGAATTTTGAACTTGCTCCTCTTTTGAAGGAATGGCAAGGTCTAGACCATGAAGTAAAACTGCTAACTGAATAAGTTCCATTTTTTAATTAATTTTATTAAATAGCAGAATATTTGTTCTAACATCTAATATATCTTCTAGTGGGTATTATTTAAGATATTCTGTCATCCATGTTGATAGTTCTTTTATAGCACATTTCCCCGTATGATTAACCTTAACACAGCTTTATGCCTATTAGGAGAATAATGCAAACTGGATTGAGTACCTTGAAAAATAAGATCATAACTTTTATCCACCTGGGTTAGACACCAACATATATGGATTGGTCATCTGCAGATAATTATGAGTTTTTAGTACCATTACTATTATTATTATTATTTTTATATCAGATGACTATGACTTTAACTTATTCAAACAAGACAAATACTGTTGGATATGGACATTGTTTATTAGAATAGAATTTTCCTGGTGAGACAAAAAAGTTTTTTATTTTTTTATTTCTAAATTTTATTTCTGCTATTTCAAATTTTTTATATCTGTCTTACAGGCTAGACTATTTTGTCCTTAGCTCACGATAACAAATAGAGGCACACTATTGGTCAAGTGTAGCTGTGTTATAACCATAATTTCAGAATAAATCTGTTTTAAAATAATTGTATTAAAGGCCAACTTGCAATAACTATAAAGGCTGTGACTGGACGTTATATTTATTTGTAATTCAGTAAAAGAACATGTTTAAGCACGAAAGTATAAATGCTCAAATTTTTAAGTTTTTACATTTCTAAAAAGGAGCTTGGCGATCATACTTTTCAATTTAATAACAGATTGGTGTGGGAATAAATTAGAACTCATCAGCAAGGAAATGATTAAAGAAGAGATAAGAGGTTGTTTTCTGTGTTCATTCACTTATTGAATGCTGCTATTAGCTATTCTGACCATGCTGTATAGCTAGCAATTGTCTGGCTCCAACTGTGCAATATCCATATTAGAGCGATACACACCAATTGAATATCAAATCCTGTCAAGTAGTGTTCACAGTCTTGTGTTACAGATTTCTTGCTGTGCCTGATTTCTGAAAACTCCATGTATGATTCAAGTGGATATTAGCATTCATTTCATAGAGAACTTTTATCTGAGATTCTGAAAAAAATAGACAAAGTGGCTCCCTTTTTGGGTGCCATACAACTATCAGGAAATCTTCTGTGGTTACATATAAGCCTTGGACTGCCACACATAGAAGGATGGAGACCTTTTGAGACAACACAATGCAACATCAATATCTTGTCTGCTTCTGAAAGTGAAGCCCTTAGCAGCAACTTTTCGGAGATGTCATGCTCATAGAACCAGGGATAGAAACTTTCAAAGATAAAACATTCTAGCAAAGCTAAGAGAAATGAACCTTCACAGTTTTCTATGTTTGGCTGATATGACTAAAATTACTGGAGCCTAAAAGAATTTGGTATAGTTATTTTGATCAGCCTCATGGTGAATTATACTGCTGCCTGGGTAAGCTAATTAATTGCATGTTCCACAATTTATTCTATGTCTTGAAATTACAAAATCCAAAAATATTGTGACCAATTTGGTAGCCACATATTGACATAAATAATGCTTTGCCTTTAATAGAGTGTGAGGGCTAGAAGTGAGAAGTGAAAAGTGGTACTGTTTACTAGATCTCTCTGTTCTTTATTATCATTAAATAATATTAATTGAGCATCCATGAGGTACATAGCAGTCATATAAGCATACAGGGATATCAAGACGGATGTTTTATTAAGAAATTTGCAATCCAAGTGGAAAAGTAATGACGATATTTCCTTCCAATATTTTATAATCTCTCCTTTTTGAAATATACTGTTTTGCACGTACAAACATGTTTGAGAAACCTGTCTCTGCCTGAAAAGGCTGTGGCTAATTTATATTAACAATTATTTTAATTTGGACATTCCCTTTTATATTTTTTAACTATTTTTACTTCTTAGAATAAAACACACACACACACACACAGACAACACACCTCTTCCCAATTTTCTCCTTAAATCCTTCCACTTCTTCGCATGCTATCCTACTCATAGACATGTGAAACAATCTTTAAACTCACACCAGCTCAAAAATTTAATAGTTAATTATTTTATGAAAAGTATGAAAAACAGAGTACCATATCCCCTCTGGATTAAAACATACTTTTTGCATTTTAAAGTGTTTGTTACAGCCAAGTATCTTTTTATGTACTCCATTTTTTTAAATGCAGCAAAGGTAAAAACTGATTTCCAAAAAGATAATGGTATAATATGCTAAAAGTATATCAGAGACCTTTCACAGAATCATAATACTTTTTAGATGAACAAGTAAGAAAACATTAGAATTCTGTGCTAGTTTGTTTTGTCTTTATGATTATAGAGTAAGGCTTAGAAATTTCCAGAAGAATTTAAAAGGTCTAGAACTTTAAAAAAAATTTAAAATATTGCTTTATTTTGAGAGGTATGTATTTTAAATGTACTTAAAAAATCCAGAAAAAATGTACATATTATTTTAGTGTTTAATGCTAAAATTTTTTTTGTTTCTCTTCCTATAATAACATATTAATTTGTATAAAATTTTTGGTATTTGAAGTACTTTACCTTTATGATCTCCTTGAAAATTCACAACAATAGCTTTGTGAGACAGATGAGATGTCATATTCCTATCTCCTTTCTTACAGGTGATGAAATTAATATAGAGACCCATGATTTGACTGTGTTCACACAGCCAAACCCATAGTTTTGTGGTCTTTCTGAGAGATCTGGATATTTCAGATGATTGAAGGGTTTGATTTTACAAGTTTGATTCCAAACTCAAAGCTTTTTACACTATAATCCAAAGAAGGAAATGAGAGAACAGACACAAAGCCACTCTTAGAATTAAAAATAAGATTAGAGAAGACACTGTATTTTCATTGGTTTTTACTAAGGGAATTTAAGAATAACGTTTTCCTGAAAGTGTTTAGTAAATCGGAGGTATCAGAAAAAATTATTTTAAATGTGTAGGATGGTCTATACTTGTTCTATCCAATATGTCACTAGTCATATTTGGTTATGTAAATTTAAATTAATTAAAATAAAATAAGGTCCACTCCTTAGTTGTATTAGTCACATTTCATGTCCACTATAGTCACATGTGGCTAGTGGCTGACACATTGGATAGCATAGATTTATAGAACATTTTTGTCATTGTAGAAAGCTTTACTTGAAATTCACTTGTCAACTTAGTCACTGTACTAGGTGTAGGAAAATCACAAGGGCTGGAGAGCATCTCTTGAACAGTTTGAAGAAAGTCAAAGTTGAAACTGTGGAATAAAGGACCACCAAAGTGTTACATTTTTTAATAAATGACCACCATGCTAACTCTAATCCATAAGGCTAGAATCCTGACAACTATAGACCAATAATCTTATTCTTCTATTGTGGGCGAGGTGGAAGGTTAACAGCAATATCATCAAACATAACCTGCTAGGTAAAAGCAATCATGATTTCTGTAAAGGAAAATTATGACCGACACAATCAACTAGGGTTTTTGTTTTGTTTTGTTTTGTTTTGTTTTGTTTTTTTAGCATTTTGAGTAAGCGGGTTGAAATGGTTATAACTTATTTAGACTTTTAAAAAACTGTTGCAAGTTTCCACACCAAAGGCCTTTTAAAATTTAGGTCACCATGGGGCAAGAGAGAGTGTCTGTCATTAAATAGATGGTCTCTAAAATTTGATGCTGACCTTCCTGAAAATGAATTGCCAAGCTGACAAGGATAATCTGCATGGAGATCTCCCAAGGCTGGCTGAGTGGGTACAACTCAGCAGATAAGCTTCAATGAGCTAAATGTTATTTATTAGAAATGGGCTTCAAAGAATAACCTTGGCATTTAACATACTGAGAACACAGAGTTGAAAGATAGCAAAAAACAAGAGGCTCCTTTGATTCTTCAAATATGAAGGAAGCTAAGCAAATTAAAATACGATATGCCAAAAAGGATATAGAATCTTAGCACTGAGCATCATCAAATGTTATGTGTTATGTAGTCTGCTCTCCCACCTGAAGATGTCATTCCTGTCTCATCCTAGCCTCTTTGGGAATATCTCCAGTTTTGAGGAGTGCACTCCTCACTGGAATGATCTATTTAATCATTTGATTGCTCCAACTGTTAGAAAATAGATCTATTACATTGAGCTGAAGTTTGCCTCGTGTAATCTCCACCATTGGTTTTGGTTCTGCCTTTTGGAACTATATAAAATAAACATAATCTTTCTTCCACTTAAATGCCCTGCATGTGTTTTAAGACACCGGCCACATACAATGTGTATATACATTTCCCTGCTCCTAGCGGGAAAGCAGACATTAAAAAATAACCATCTAAATGAGTATATGGTTGCAAAGTGAGATGTGTAACTAAGAAAGAAACATCTTTCCAGCAAGAGGGTATAGCAAAGGAACCTAACCTAGATTTGTCCATTGTTTTGTGGAACTTTACCATATCCCTGGATGCCAGGGATAATGATGTTCGTCTGTCTTCCCACATATCCCAGCAGAACTGTGGACTAAAGAGGTTTTCAACCAATTTATTCAAAAAAACTTTTTATTTTGAAATAATTTTAGACTTACAGAAAAATTGCAAAAATTGCACAGTGAGTTCCTACATTACCTTGACTCAGCTTCCTCTAATGTTACCATCTTACATAACTGTAGTACATTATCAAAACTGGGAAAATGATAATGGCACAATGTTACTAATTAATAATTATAACTAATTAACATAACTAACTAAATAAGGTTTTATTCCATTATTAAAAGCAAACTACTCTAAAAATTTTTGAATGAGTAATAATATAACCAATAAAGTTCTTTTTCTCACGTCTGTCCCCCAACCACTCAAGTCCCACCCCTTACATTTCTAAGTGGTAATCACTTTTATAGTTGCTTGTATATTAATCCAAAGTTTCTTTATATATGTGTAAGCAAATATAAACATATATTCTTAATTCCTCGCCTTTCTTACACAAAAGTAAGCATACTCTACACACTCTTTTGCACCTTTTTTCATTAAACATGTCTTGGAGAGTTTTTCATATCAGTACAGAGATAATTTTCTTCTTCTTTTGTAAAGTTCATAGCATTCTATTTTATGGATGTGCTATAGATTATTTAACCAGCCTTGTTTCCAATCCTTTCTTATTGCAATAAAAATCTTGTAAATATCAGTTTGCACCTGTGGGAATATATATGCAGGATATACACACCAGGAAGTGATATTGCTAGGTCAAATGATATATGCATTCATAATTGCCTGTCCACCAGCCATTTTCCTCACAGCCTTCCTAATAGAATATATTATCAAGCTTTTGGATCTTTACTAAAATGATAGGCAAAAAATGGTATTTCAGTATAATTGTAGTCACATTTCTCTCATAATAATGAGGGAAGGTTAACATCTTTTCATATGTTTAAGAGCCATTTGAGTTTCCTTTTCAGTAAACTACCAGTTCATCTAATTTGCCTATTTTTAAAATTGAATTGTTGATCTTTTGCTTCACGATTATGAAGAGATTTTACATATTAAGGAAATTAACCTATAGTTTCCCACCTAAGGAAAAGTATTGTTAATATTTTGGCAAGTGTATTTCCACCATATATATGTGTACACTTTAGAAAAAGGACAGATCTTTCAGTATCTACAGTTTTCTATTTTCCTGTTTTTCTCTTGACAGATTCTCGCTTTACAGTGCCGTTAGCGTGACACAAATCAGTTAAAATTTGATTAGAATCACCATAATTTGATACTTGTGATAAGTCCTAGGGATGATTTAGCCCTGTGTCCTTAACTACAGGTTTTCTGTTTTGAATTTTTATGGAGAAAGCGCTTCCTCTTCAAACCGGGAACGCCTACGTAATGGTTAATCACTGCCATCTACTGGTAAAGACGTAAAATTTCATCCAGTGACACTTCCTTGTGGTGTGGATGTTTTGTTTTTGAAAACATAATTTTAAAAATTCCAGAAACTTTGGGTTAATGATAATCTTAAATTAAATAGCAAGAACAATAGGAACAAAAAATTATGGAAGCTTAGGAGTTTAGTCAAAACATAGTTTTCCTCAAAAACACTAATTCAGAAAGACACATGAACCCCAATGTTTATAGCAGCATTATTTACAATAGCCAAAATATTGAAGGAATCTAAGTGTCAATCAACAGATGAATGGATAAAGTAGACGTGGCTTATATATACAGTGGACCATTACTCAGCCATAAAAAGGAATGAAATTTTGCCATTTGCAACAATGTGGATGGACCTAGAGGGTGTTATGCTTAGTGAAATAAGTCAGACAAAGAAAGACAAATGCTTTATGTTATTGCTTATATGTGGGATCTGAAAAATAAAGGAAGCTAATGTATATAACAAAACAGGAACAGACACAGATTTAGAGAACAAACTAGCGGTTACCAGTGGGGAGAGGAAAGGAGAGAGGGGCAAGATAGGGTTTTGGGATTAAAAGACACAGACTACTATATGTAAAATAAGTACAAGGATGTATTGTACAGCATAGGAAATATATCCAATATTTTACAATAAATTTAAATGGAGTATGATTTATAAAAATAATCACTGTGTTGTACACTGGAAACTAGTATAATATTGTAAATCGACTATACTTCAATTAAAAAAAACATAGTTTTCTTTCTCTTGTCTTTTCTTTAATACAGATGTTGATCTTGTAGGTGTACAAAACGAATCTAATCTTACTGCTGCCAAACCAGCTAATGACTCTGTAACTAGGCTTTTACCGTTTACCATTATCTGCAGTGCTATACAATCTAGACAATATAATAACAGTGGTTTAGCATAAGGTAGAAATTGAAAGTTTTATTTTAATTACTTAGTTTTTAATTGTTGATTCATGTATTTATGTATTTATTTTGCTTAAGACATGCCAATATAAGCCCTAAATTAAGACAGCCAGTCTAGGAGGAACAGGGAACAGAAGGAGAAAAGCTAGAATGGTAAAACATTTGAAGCATAGAATAGCTCAAAGCACTTTCCTTTGCCTCTGTTTTACTACACATATCATTTGAACTCTCTTAGACCTGCCCTCCTTCTAAACAATTATTGCAGTTACCATTTCACATTTATTTGTATGATTATTTGATGGATATCTGTCTTTTTTTTTTTTTTTTTTTTTTACTAGAGTACAAGTTCCATGAGAGGCAGAATTGTTTGTTTTATTTGACATCATATCCCCAGTACCTAGCAGAGTGTCTGGGTATTCAACAAATATTTTTGAATAAATGTCTTTGTGAATGAATGGTATGGTTAACCACTTTACAGATACACTCACATATCCTCTTTACATACATTTCTACATATAGATTTCTTTTTTCTCCCAGTAAAAGATTCAGGGGGTTTGAAGGAAAGGAGATATAAGATAATTGGTTGATAATTTCCCTTTCTTGCCTTTTAATGTAGAAGTGGAGAATTCAGTAGGTTGTGGCTACACTGATCTTATCAAAAGGAATGTGAATGGTATGCTTTTAAGGGCAAGTAATTACATATTAAATGATATCTTCTTTCAACCTGCCATAATGTGAAATTCTCACTATTGGAGCCATTTCTTTGACTTAGGCATTGTCATTCTTGCAGTCTGAATATTAATGCTCACAAACACATGAGAGATAATTTATTTACCTAATACAATCAACCCTCTTTTGAGCAGAACGTGTAGAAGTATACACAAGAGGCTTCATTCTTCATCTCATACACACAGAAAAGTTTCTCTCTATATGCGTTTTACAGATGTATTATTAGTATTCCATTACATGGATATGCCAAAAATGTAAATTTGTTTCCAATACTTCGTTATTATAAACAATACTGCAGTAAATATACTTCCATATATGTAAAAAAATGCTAGCTATAGCCCTCATTTATTGAATGATTGATTGCTATACACAGTTACCCCAAGGTGTGTGAGTTTTGTCTTCATCTTTTGGATGCTCAAGCAGGCACTTGGAGAGGTTAAGTAGCTTGTATAAGCTCACACAGCTGGTCAATATTGGGTCTCCTCATTCTACATCCTTCTCTCTTCTCACTCTATATTCTCTCCCTAGACCATCTCATTCACTCTCATTTATATGCCAGTGATTTAAAGCTCTTCTACCTGGTCTACTTCTCATTGCTTATTATTTCTAGACTAAAGCTCCAGCCATGGCCTATTAGAAAAATATCCTGGAAAAGTCATAGGTTGCAGGCCAGAACCTACTGCCCAAATTGGATTATCTGCTACAAAGTTTTCAGGTTAGAGAGTTTCAGGATAGGACAGCCTCGATTGCCTTTTAAATATTCTGGCTGACGAGACATAGAGTCTGCCTAGTGATTTTGGCTACCCAGTAGAAACATGATGAAGTATTTCATAGTTTCAAATCACTGAACACATCAGATTTTCTTGACTTCACAAGTCTCTTTTTTGTTGACCAGATCATCAACATATGACATGCATGATAATTTATATGGGTGGTAGATAGAATACTATATGTGTAGTGGAATAAAACTCACGGGGAGTATCCCACTCACTCATCCATGCTTTCATTCATGTATTCCAGCACTCATTTAGTTTCTGTTGTATGCCCAGTGCTTGTAATAGGCAACGTTGACAATAGGATGAAAAATAACAAGTTCACAAATGACCTTCTGCCTAGACTGCTAAACAAAAGAGATGACTTCTCTCCTTTTATCTTATGTATTGTTTCTAGATTAAAGACAGCTATGATTTTAACTGCATTTGCATTTCATATGTGTTTGACTTTCATGGGTTTTGCATTTCATACTAGAATACAAACTCAGTTAATATTTTCAAAATCAGGAAATTCCTGATTTTTTCACGGCATGAATCCTGGCCTTATACAAACCAAAACAAAAACTTTGAAATGATCGTGAAAACAGAAGGATAATTCATGGCTTTGCTAATTGTTCTTTAATGCTGTGGGCATTCGCTTAATATAATAAGATACACCATTTGCTTTTCA
This sequence comes from Camelus bactrianus, assembly GCF_048773025.1. Classification (NCBI taxonomy): domain Eukaryota; kingdom Metazoa; phylum Chordata; class Mammalia; order Artiodactyla; family Camelidae; genus Camelus; species Camelus bactrianus. The sequence goes on along the minus strand of NC_133575.1, from coordinate 68,351,879 downwards.
TCAGGGCATAAAATTGTTTCAATCATCTTTTAAAACAAATTAAACTAATATTTAGTAGAAACCAAAGATTTCAATTTTTGTTTTTAAAAAGGCAAATATGCTACAGAATAATATTCCCATTTCAATTGCTAAGATTCCTTTAGTGTTTATAGCCAACGGAATGTTTTTTCCCTAAGTAAAACTTTGGACCGTTGAAAAAACTAATCACAGTAAAAGGTGTTGTTTCTGCCTTGCTGATTTCCAGTTCACTTAACATAACTGGTTGCCTTGAACTAATTAATTTCATGAATTCGATAAGTGACATAACATAAGGCTTTAGCTATGCAAATATTCATAAAACTGTGACTAATCATTTACTGATAAGGTAGAGTAACAAATCCAATCATAATGCACACTGAAAACATAGCAATGGTCTGGAGATTATCACCATTTGCACAGTGCTATCTGTAGTGGAATGCTTGATAATGTTTAAGTGTTTGAAGATGAAATGACTTCTAATGAGAAATTATTTAAATTATGATAATATTCTCAGGTATCTAAAGAATAATACTTTAATTATTGGGTATTATTTTCATTTAGTATCTAGGAAGAATCTTCTGGATTTAGTAAGTTGATAATTTAAAGCTTAGCTCATTCTCTCTCCCCACTTTTAATTTATTCTATTTGAAAACAGTAAATCCAGCAATTTGGTAAATTTGGGATCATCATAGCAAATTTAGAAAATCTTTTTGTTAGTCAAAGTATTCTTCCTTTTCAGTGAGCATTTCTCAGTATTTGTTGCCTGCATTATATGATTTACTATATGCTCTTTAAGTCATACCAGTATTTATTGCTAACCTCTTCAGACTATGCCGGTTACCTGGGTCTCTAAAAAATGCACGGTTTTTTTTTCCTTTTTTCCTAACATAGTTGCCGTGAATTTTTACCAGGTGAAAGTAATTAAAACATGTTCGATCCTGTGACTGAATGTGGCTGAATCACGCCATGTAAGCTTGGTTTCAAAGGCAGATAAATTTTAAAAACATATTTATGATCAGAACAACAACCAAAACCAAAAAAGGCAACGGTGAATTCTCACAGGACTAAACTATGCAGCACACCTTCCTGCCAGAGATTTATATAATATATTGGGATTTCTAATTATATGCTCATGCTAGGATTTTAATAACTTTGAAAGCCACAAGTTACCCTGTGCTAAAAATAAAAGTGGGTGGGGGTGAAGAAGAGGTAGCAAATAGGTAGTCTTACCTTCACCCACTCAAATCTAATTGTTAAGTCAATTAGAAAAGATTAACGTTGACAATTCAAGAATGAACTCAGGCTCTGCTTGTTAATTCTTGGTTCTCTGCGTGTGAGCTAGCTGAATAAAGAAAATAGTGATGAATTTACATGAAAAAGCATTATTCAATTCTGTGGAAATATGATCTGGGCCTTAGCTTTTGAGAAGTCATCAAATGCCAAAGTCAATATTTTAAATGTATACTCAGAGCACAGTGCATCTGGACACCCTTCTAAAGAGTTTAACTCAATTGGAAAATTTCCCAGTCCTCTATTAAATTGTTAACCTGCAGTCCATTTCTGCTTCTGAGTTCCTTAGACTTTGGGAAACCATCAGGAAGAGAAGAATATGGTAGACTGAGACCAGACATGGTGGTTCACTTGTGGCGTCCCCAGTCAAGGGAAGTTTAGTTCACAGCAACAAAGAGAAAGTGTCTACAGTGGAAATATTCAGATAGATGTAACAGGAACTAAAGCAGGTATTTAGCCATAGGAAGACTGAGACCAGGGAAAGGGAGAGTAACATTTACTGAATATAGCCTAAATGATGGGCGCTATACTTGGCTTTCCTCTTGAATTTTATCCACTATTAGAAATTGTATAGCAGTAAGTTAAAAAGGGATGGTGAGAGGAGAGGAGAGGAGAAAGTCAACCAGGAGATCTGAAAAATAGGTGAGTGGCAAAAGTAACTAGGGAGGCTAAGAATAAGTGAATCCTTAAAAAAGGTAAAGCACCATCTACCTGCTTGCTTCTCTAACTCTTAGAATCCATCTACAAAACAATTTGTCACTTCAAGGGACCAATTGACTACTAAAAGGATCTGACAGCCTTAGAGTCAACCTTTTATACCATCAACTGTATTCATCATAGTATATTCATCCAGAGAAACTTAACCTTCTTTTTCAGAAAAATGTTTTAGATAGATAGATATAGATGTATTCAGAATCACATAAATCCTATCTTTTATACTCTGATTTAACTCCCAATATTTAATTGTTCCGATTTCAAATGGAAAATATCTGACCACTATCCTTCATTCATCAATTCTTTATCAACTTTTTATCTTAACCTTTTCATGAGTTGCAATTTTAACCGGCCTCAGTACTGTTGAGAAGGTACCATATTGGGAATGTATACAGAATTATACCGACACTGGTGTTCTTTAGTTTCAATGTAGATCTTCCTTAAAATATAGAGATCATAGCTAGGCATATTCTGGGACTTATTTTGGAGAGTGGGGATGTAACTAGGTTTATTTATTTATTTTAATGGAGGTACTGAGGATTGAACCCAGGACCTCCTGCATGCTAAGCATCCATTCTATCACTTAACCATAACTTGCCCCTTCAGGACTCATTATTACCATGACAAAAAAAAAGATGATTTTGCAGTATCTTACTAGTGATTTGTTTGATTTAAAACAATAAATGCATTGCTGCTGCTTCTGATACTTGTGGTCAGATATGACACCCAGAACTTTTACTATATTCAGAGTTATACCTAAAGTACAGTGAATTGAAGAGATCCACACAAGTCTTCTGTTTTAGAGGCTCTGTGCTATGGAGAATATATTATTAGATAAGAAGAAATTTTCAGCTAGTTTAAAGAAAAAAAGCTACATGGCTCAAAACCTTATCCTGTTATCTATATCTTTCTGGTCCTCTTTTAGTGACTTCCTTTTCCTCTTTGATTTGTGTTTTAACTTTCCCCAAGGCTGCCTTTTGATGTTTTTTAACTTGATTTTACTTGAAAACAAATGATGAAGAGAGCACTTCTATTGTAATTTGCCCCAGGCCTGGCCTGTACTCTACTGATAAATAACCTGTCATCAACCATCCCATATTTGTGTAATTTGATCTTCTGATCACACTTCATTTTGTTGTCTCTGACTACTTCTTTAATCTCCCAAAGTTCTTTTTGTTTCTCCAAAGCATTCCTCTCTTTGGTGACTTCTATCAACTTAGTTTACTGAACAAATTACTTTCAGTGTTTACCTGGCTTTGATCAGGTGAAGGTCTCATAGCAGTATTGAAAACATGTGCAGAATTATGCTGAGCTTGGAGTCCTGATAAGCTCCTCTGTTCTCTGGCACATTAAATAAAAAATATGTAGTTAGGATAGAGAATTGCTTAATTGGTTATAAATCACTTTTGTTTTAAAACTCATTTTTGACAATACAGAATGAATGTTCCCATCTTAAGATTCCATTGTTATATGTACCTGAGAGAATGCAATAATAATGGTTACCATTTTTTGAGTATTTTCTATATTCAAAGTGTTTTATTTTATATTTTCTGATTCTTCCTAACATTTTATTATGAAAAATTTCAAATATACAGCAAAATTGAACTGTTCAGTGAATGCCCATGTATCTACCTCCTCAGTTTAATCAGTAACATTTTGCTATTCGTGCTTTTGCATGTGTCTATCCATCTATCCATCCCTCTATCCATTCATTAATTCATTATATTTTTGATGCAATTGAAATTTCACACAGAAGCTTATTTTATAAAAATTACATTATCTTATTTGAATATATACAAAAAGCTCGCAAGATAGGTATTATTAACTCCATTTTACAGATGAGAAAACTGAGCCTGAGAAATTTTAAGGAAATTCCCCAAGGCCACACAGTATGTGATTTATAGGGCACAGATATAAGCCCCAGTCTGTCTGGCTCCATACTTCTTCCACTATACTAAGAATCTTCCAGAGTGTATCCAGAATCACTTTGTCAATTCACAATTGAGGGAATGGCAGAGGGAAAAAAAGGAGCTTAAACTAAATTATATTTCAACTGCAGAAAAATCAGGCAGACTAATCCTTTACCTGAAAAAAAAAACCTATAAATAAGCCCAAAGGCTTATGAACACTAATACTCTCTTAAGTTATAACCAAGCTTTTTATTTTTCCTTTGTTTCTCAATGCAATTTTCTATTATTTCATTTGATTCTCACAACTATGGAGAAGTAGGATATGTATTACCCGACTCTTCATTTATGAAGGAGGAAACAGGGGCCAAGAGATCCATTCAGTCATAGACAGTTAGTAGAAGAGAGGATTGGAATACAAATCCAGTGTTTTAGAAAGCTTGGGAGTAGGAAAACCATGCAGATTGCTTAAAAGGTGACTTGCTAACAGGGATAATTTCTAATTAAAATGATTCTCTAAAATCTCAGGAGGTTTCCAACCTAAGTCAAGTGGTAATATGAAATTCTCCACATTAATTTCAATTTACAAAATTAATGTTAATTAACATTGATTTTATGCAGAGATACAGGCACACCACAGGGTACTTTGAAGAATATGGAATGATGGTACAAAGATTAGGATTCTGAAACAACAAAAAAGGTTGGAGAGTTTATCTCACCCTCCCAGAGACAAATATCTAAGTGTATTCAAATGGTTAATTATATTGCAATTTGTAAGCCTGTTCTTAGAAGTGTGAGGCTGACAGTACCAGACACTTCCAATTTTAAAGTAATATTTCAAACCATCTTCATACTGCATAGAGGGTAACATTATCTTGTCACTGGAGAATGATACTTCAAAGTAGATGCTAATTTGAATTAACTGATAGAAAATTGATGAGATTGTACCCTACTGGTATTAGGCCACATATTTCTATCATTCAGAGGAAGTGCAAAATATAAACAGTGCTATTTGCTTTTAAACAAATAAATACATGGAATGCAGCAGGGCTTTACAGCTTTCAAAGCACTGTTTTATCTCATTAGATTCCATTAGCATAGCCTGGGGGTTAAGAGTTTAGGCATGGGAGCCAGATTGCCTGGGTCCAGACAGCCCTGTAACCTCAGCCAAGTTATTTGATCTCTCTGTGCCTCAGTAATCTCATCTGTACTTTATAGAGTTCCTGTGAGGATTATATGATTTGATAGGTATGAAACATGTATAATTCAGCCTGACACACATAATAAACTCTCCGTAAATGATGGTTGTTTTCAGTATCAATCTCACCGTCTCTGGGAGGTGGGTAGGCCAGATTATAGCAATCTCTATAGTTAAGGAAATTGAAGCCCAATGATTTACCCAAAACAGAATCAGATTACGGTCAAGTCTACTGGATTCCTCTTTCCATTTCTCGGACATTGTTGCTGGGGGTTGGGGGTGGATAGGAGGTACTGGTACAACCATCCCCCTGCCCCAACTCTTAGGACAGTATGTGTGGTGCATACAAATACCGCCTTCGTGGAAGGAAGGCACTGGAGTAGGACAATTCTTTAGTGAATTACACTTGGCTTTTATCTGAGGAAAGGGCTTTCCAGTTTTTGCTGTATCCAAATCCTGAACAAAACGTAGTTGGTTATCCTGATTTTGTTCGAATTTAATTAAATGTTGATGAATATGGAAGGGCACATTCCAGCTGTACGCATGATAAATGATACCTATTATTTCTTGAATCATTTGCTGATCTCACAAGAGATTTCTCATCATTCCCAGAGGTATTTAGAAATTTCTTACCGGTGATCATTTATATTCTTCTTTGACTTCTTTTTACAGTAGTAGATAGTCTGGATTGTGACACCAACTATTAAAGTAAGGCTTATTCCAGGCAATACTGCTACTAAAATCAGGTCCAGAGTATTCCAGAGTTGGTCACATTTGGCCCCCATGTACCAATAATTTCCCCACTGACCCCTGAAATTTGGACATCTAGATAAAGATAATAAAAATAGAAAAAGCACACAAATGAGAGAAACAAAAACAAATTGTTTTCCCTGAAAGAATCAAACCTTTAATTGCTAGTAAACCATGAAGCTCCCCTTTAAGGCCCTCAAGAGCTTCCTGTTGTCCTATTTTCCACTTGAGCAAATACCCTAAAACTTACAGGTTTGAACACATGGAGTCAGCATGCAGAAGACTGTCAGGATTTCCCAACCATTGGCTAATGAAGATATGGCACTTAGTTAGAAATGAAAAAAAAAATTCTCATCCAGATTGGCTTTCTCAAGACTGCTTTTAAAACTAGCCACATTTTGCCCACTGCTCATACCTCTGTTCACTCTGGAGACTTTAGTTCTGTCAGTGCTATGAAGAATTTGAAGCAGCCTAGTCTACCAGATCTGCAACTGCAGCTGAGCTTTCCCTTCACTAACTCCTACAGTGATGAAAGCAGGTTAACAGACTGACTATTACACTAGATACTAGATACAAGAAGACACACGAGGAGGTGAGGCTAGACAGCCAGCAAAATCTGCCTGCCTCCGTCTTTCCCAATGACTCCAGATTCTCCTCCTAGATTTTAAAGAAATAAATGACTCATCTATGAACTTCTCATGTTTTTATAAAGACTTGACACTTTGCCAAATAATCTGAATGTGGTTCTCTGGTACCTAAACTCAACTGGCATAGCATACCCCCATATAGACAAGTCTATTGGTTTGTGGAGAGGAGTAATATGACTTCTCAGCATCCTCCATTGAAGTGACTAATGATGAGGCTAGTTCATGTGGTGTCTTTAGAGATTGCTTCATTATCTCCTGTAAAACTGATAAAAGATTGCACAGTGGAACAGTAAATGTCAGATCCTAAGTAAAGTATTCTGGAACTGGAATATGGGAAACAGTACAGTTGGAACTGTACTGTTCCAACATATTAAAAAGTACAGTCATAGATGACATAAACAGATTGATTAGATGATTACTATAATCTTTTATAGCTCTGATAGTCTAAGGTTCTTTAAGAAAAATGCATCTACCAGCTTCAAATAGTTAGTAATCTCAATAGGACATGGATTCTAATATGTAATATAATGTCATTCAATTTAAGGAGGTCAAAATATTTTTGAAAAATATGTCTTATAAACTCTTATGGATTTCTTCCTGAAAAAAAGACTTTTCAAGAGTATATTTCTTGTTTAGCTTAGAAATGAATCACAAAGGAATTATATATTAAATAGTAACATTTCATTTATTTATTCAAACATTTATTGGGTGCCTACCAGGTGCCAAGTGCTGTGCCAGGCATTTGAGATAAGCCAGTGAATGAAACAAAGATCCATGTCCTCAAGCAGCTTAAAATGTAGCAAAGGAAGACAGACAACAAACATAAGCATAATTAGTAACTTATCTAGAATGTTTAAAGGGGATAAATGCTAAGGAAAAAAGAAAAAGTAGATCAGGGTAAGGGGGATTGGCAACAGCAGGGACAGGATAGTGGGCTGGGCTGCAGTGATTTTTTAAGTTAGTAAAGGGCAAGCCTTATTGAGAAGGTAATATTTGAAGGAAGACTGAAGGAGGTGAGAGAGTTAGCCATAGGACATTTTGGGAGAAGAGCATCCCAAACAGCTGGAACATCAAGTACAAAGGTTCTAAAGCAGGATGGAACGTGCCTACATATTAGAGGAACACAAGACAATCTGTGGCTGAAGCACAGTGAGTAAGAGAGTATGGTAGAAAGGTAAGGTCAAAGAGGGAAGGAGGCAGATCGTAAAAGACCTTACAGGTCATTATAAGGACTTCAAACTGTACACTGAGTGAAATGAGGAACAATTACAAGGTTTTGAGAAGAGGAGTGACATGATCTAAGTTGTTTTAAAAGGATCACTCTTTTTTCTACTGGATTGTAAACAGATTATTGGGGACAAAGGTAGAAGCAGGGAGAAAGGTCACAGAGCTGTTCAGTAATCAAGACAAGAGATAACAGAACAGTTTAGACCAGAATGATAACAGTGGGGGTCAGGGTAGAAGATGGTTGATTTCCACTTATCTTTTAAAAGGCAGAACCAACAGAATTCCCTGATAGACAGGAAGCAGAGTGTGCAAGAAAAAGAGGACTGAAGGATGACTTTAAGATTTTTGACCTAAGCAAATGAAAGGATGGAGTTGCCATAAACTGAGATGGGAAAGACTATGTAGAAAGAACATGTTTGGGGTGGAGGTGGTGGGAGTGGGGGAGTTCAGTTTTGTACTTGTTGACTTTGAAATGGATATTAGCTATCCAAGTAGGGATATTGAATAGGCAGTTTTATCTCTAAGTTTGGAGGTAGGAATTTTCCTAGTTGGATGGTATGTAAAGATATGAGACTGGATGAGATCACCAAGGAAGGAGGTATAGATAAAGAAGACCAAGGACTAAATCCTGGGACTCTCCAACATTAGGTAGGTGGGGGCAGGAGAAGAGACTAGCAAAGGTAATTGAGAAATGGACAGTGAAGCAGAAGAAAAAATAAAAATAGGAGAGAAGCTAAGTGAAAATTCAAGGAGAGAGGTACCAACTGTGTTAAATGCTACTGATGGGTTAAGTAAGATGAAGACTGAGAATTGACCTTTGGGCTTAACATCGTAGTGGCAAGGTAGAAGAAATGAACTGACTTTTTTTTTTGGAGCACCTTTTTGAACCAGTTACTTTGTGAGGAATTTTTAAGTATTTTATCTTACTTAATTCTCACAGCAATCCTGGGAAGCATTTGATTTCCTTTTTTTATCATCAATGGAAAATAAAACCTTTATATAAAAACACATTTAAAATGTAGTTTACATTTTTCCTCAAAAACTAGTAAGTATATGAGAAATGTGAACAAAGGTTGAGAGATATATTAATTTCCAAATAAACATAGTCAAACTCATAGAACCAGATAATAGAATGGTTGTTTTCAGGGGTTGAGGGAGGGAGAAATAGAAAATTATTTCTCAAAGGGTATAAAGTTTCAGTTATGCATGATAAATAAGTTCTAGAGATCTGTTATACAACATAATACCAATAGTTAACAATATGAGATTGTGCACTTTAAAATATGTTAAGAAGGTAGATCTCATGTTAAGTACTCTTCAAGAAAGAAAGAAAGGAAAGAGAGAAAGAAAAAAAAGAAAGAAAAAGATACCACAAAAGAACACAAGGATATTTTTGGAGATGATAGATATGCTTAGTGCCTTGGTTGTGGGGATGGTATCACTGGTGTATGCATATGTCCAAACTCATCTAGCTATAAACAGTAAATGTGTACAATTTTTGTATATCAATTATACCTCAATAAAACAGCAACACCAAGAAAAAGATCTGCATCCTGTTTAGATGTATCGAAGTACTGATTCTAATTTTGATGATGATAATGGATATAGGGGGTCAGAGCTAGTTGAATTTTTTTTAATATAAAATTATCTTAAATAAACTTTATTCTATTTGTAACAATGTAAAATATAATTCTTTGAGAAATGAACTATTTTTCTTTTGAGAGAGGGCATTAGGTTTACTTACTTACTTAATTTAATGGAGGTACTGGGGATTGAACCCAGGACCTCATACATGCCAGGCACACACTCTACCACTGAGCTATACCCTCCCCCAAAATATAATTCTTTGAAATAAAACATGACTGAAAAATTTTATAAAGTACATATTAGGCATGTTTTTAATTTGGCCAATTTTATTAAGTTGTTTATCTTTAAACATATTTTAAATTTGGTTTTAAAATAAGGAAACTGCAGTAGGGTGGTTTAATATGCAGTTTGATGGCGCTTAGTCTTGAACGTTAAGTAGGAATTTGTCCAGGGAAGAAGAGCTGTGATGAGGGGAGGGAAGGTGAAGGAAGAATAACAGAGAGAAGTTGTAGTGTATGCGAGCATCCAAAGGTGAGAGAGAAAAGAGTGCACTCGAGGAACCGGAAATACTGTCACTCAGTATATCCAGAGCATGGTGTGCAAACTATTCACATTTCTCCAGACACAAAATTCTCCCAAATCTCAGGACCTTTGTCCATACTGGTCCCTTTGCCTACACCTGGCTTTCTTACTATCAGTTTTCAAAACTGAGTTTAAGAGGCATGAACCATGGAAAACCTTTCACCATTGCCCCTCCCCACCTAGCCTCTCTTTCTCTCACATTTGAACTCTTCCTTATTCTTGTTACCTTTTTTCCTAGGTCTTCTTCCAATTTTTTTTACCCTACTTTCATTTTTATGATTAGAACAAAGTAGAAAATCTGCCTAATTTATATACATATATATATATGACTCAAAGAATACATTCTTTTATAAAAAGTAAACCTGGAAAAAAAGAGGGGGAATCACAGTATATTTAAAATATTTCTTGATTTACAGAGAACTTTATTCACACACAACATGTCAGGATTATTCCTACTGCATAACATGAGGCACATCTTACATCTTTCTTCTTTAGAACAGCAAAGCAGTTTACTTATGAATATATATAACTTATCTATAAAAAATTCTGTCTGAGAAGACCAGTTTTGCATGGTGCTAATCTCTTAAGGTTAATATAAACGGTCTCAGTTAATGTTTTAAATTTTTATAATGTTGTTTTTTAAAACAGTAGATTAAACTATTTTAGGGAATCTATAATAACTGTGCTATATGTGTAGGAGCTAGTACTGATTAAAATATTATTTTAAAACAAGTATTGCATCATTGAATATAGCAAGCAAAACCAAAATGAATTATTACTTACAATATATTGTACTTACTCTGCTTTTACAGCATATAGAAACACTTACTTGCAGAAAGGCTTTCCATCTTTGCATGCACAAACACTATACTCTGGACAGAAATCTGTTATATTCCCTGGACAGTCATCAAAGTCAGCCACAGATGTACAATTGGCTGTAAATAACAACATTCAAAAATCCCTCAACAATACAGAACAAATGTTTCAACTTGGCTAATACACATGTGAAAAATTCTACATGTTAGAAAAACCATTTATGTTAAAGAATCTTAAAATATAGAAATGAAAATAACTTGGTGGTACTTTGAAATGTTCAAATATCATTTTTTCAAGTACGAGTCTCCGAAAATCAAAATAAACAACAAACAAGATTTCATTCTGTTATTTTGTACCCGATGATTTTCACAACATGGCTTTAAAAACAGTCAATACACAGCATTATAGCTCAAAGGACATCTAACATTTGAAATAAAATTCTTTTGGACTAAATTCTAGCATCCTCTCTGGCTAAGGGAATACAAAACAATATATCCAAAGATAGGATCCACATGTATTCTTTAGGAAGGGATAAACTGAGAGTTTGAGAATTGCTAATATTAACTACTATATATAAAATAGATAAAAAAACAAATTTCTTCTGTACAGCACAGGGAACTATATTCAATATCTTGTAGTAAACTATAATGAAAAAGAATGTGAAAACAAATATATGTATGTATATGTATGACTGAAACATTATGCTGTACACCAGAAATTGACACATTGTAACTGACTATACTTCAAAAAATTAAAAATGTTATAATTATAAAACAAGCAAAAAAGCATATATTCTGGTTTTCTAGGACAGTTCCATTTTATGCCTGTTGTCCTGGAATAAGTATTAATACTGCTTTCTTCAATTTCAAAGGGCTCTGGTTGAGGCAGGTTAGAGTAGTTACTCTACTGGGAGGTCGCCAGGGGCTGCAGGCACGTCAGCCCTAATTGTTAATGATTTTCTGATATTTTGAAGGCTACTCTGGAGAGTCATTCTGTGAGTGGTATGGCTATAGTATCTCTTCCAGCACTCTAGACTGAGAAAAGGTTTCCTAGAGTCTGAAAATCAGTGAGTAGGACAATTTATTAGGAGTCACAGGACCTATAAACATGCATGGAAAGTATAATTCCAAGAAAGGGAGAATAATTTTGATCCTCCACCAGCCTAAACACAAAGAAGAGATTCTGTAAGAGTGAGATTTCAAATGGCCTGAGTCCCAGGGTTAGAGGTGGCAGGCAGAAAGGGAAAATATCTCCAATAATATCAGACCTATAGAATCCAAAGGAAAACTGTTTGCCCTTTGGAGAGCAGATTTTTTTCCTCATGTAAAATATGACACACTGACTTTGCTACAGAAATGTATTTTTAAAATAAACGAAAGGGTGACAGAAAAATACAGTACTTCAATATAGTTTCTATGAATCTAGAAACCACTTCAGTTGACCACAATGCACCACTGATCATCTAACTACCAAACAACACTGAAAAAATCCCTTACCAAAATTAGTGGGTCAAATGGTACTGCTTGGAGAAATTTAAGTCACATATGCTTTCAACAGGCAATATTTTGAAAAAGAATTGTACTTAGCTCATCAAAAATGTTAGGCTCTGTTTTATAGACAGATACGATTATATAACTCATTTCTTTGGCTACCTCTTTCCTTTTATAGGAATTCACATGGTTTTTATTATATTAAGTAAGGACATGCTTGTATTGAACACATTACAGAGTGAAAATTTTCTGAAAAATAAAGCACAGCCTTACATGTTATAAGAAACAAAGTGTTAAATAAAAGTAGCCTAAGACAATCACTGATATTGTTACAAATAAACATTTTAGTGGGTAGGCCATAGAAATTTTTTATATTTATCTTAGAGATCAGAGACAAACATGTCAGCATCAAAAGAAAACAATTATTTATCCCTTCTAAAAGGAAACATCTTCTAAAAGAATCAGATACTTTCAGGTTTGTGAATTTTTAACAACAGAACCTTTGCTTAGAGTACTGTCTAGTCCCTTAGGCTACCTACTGCAGCCTTGATCCTCTCTGTGATTAATATCTAATTCATTCTTTACATCTTCAACCTATGGAAATAAAGCAATTAAAAAATTTCTTACGTTGTGCACAATGTACAGTCAGAAAACAGCAGGAGATGAAGAGAATTCGAGTCAATATAAACACGCAATCCATCATTGTGAGAGTAAGGCAGGAAACACAAGCAGTCCTCACAATTGCATTTAAAAACTACTGCAATTATGAGAGGAGATCAGCGAACAAGGATTGTGAGTGGTTAATATAGGAGATAAATGAGCATGGATTTTGAACTTTCTCCTTTCAGCCTGTGTAGATTACTAGTTAACTTTCTTGTGTACACTTGGTTCCTCATATCTATAATTCCTTTATATAGAACTGCATGATTTGTCTATGAGTTGTGTATAGCTGCATTTAGTCATAGTTATTTGTTACTTACAAGAACTGTTTGTTCATCTTTGTACTAGGTTTCAAAATGTTTTATTATTTGCCCAAAATCCCTCACATCTTCTGCATGAAATATGCTGCTATGAATGTGATTTTGAACCTTGTTCAAAATCAGAGATCTCTGACCTTACAGCCACCAGGACTGCTAAGCAATAATCTGAGGACATCATTGAATATATCATTGGCAAGGAGAAGAGATGAGGAAAGAATATGGGGGAAAAAGGAAGTGGAAAAGGTAGAAAGAGAGAAACAGAAGTAAGGAGAATTGGCAGGAAAAGAAAAATAAAGAGGAGACAGGGAAGGAAGTACTAGGCAGGGCAACAGACACAGATGTAATCCAGCTGGGACACCAGGCTTTTATTAGGATTCCTTCTGCCTCATTCATTTTCTCTCTCTCTCTCTCTCTCTTCTCAAGTCCACATTTGTCAGTATGGCACTTCACATTCTGCTAATATTCCCTACCATGTATTTTCCACTTAGGTCATTTTGATAAGTTGTTAAAGTTATACCCACTGTGTATCTCAAATCTACTATTTCCCTTACCTATTGGCAAGTATATTTTGTGTACTGTTTCCTTCTTGGAATATGTCCATTATTGTACTTTATTCTCTATTCCTTCTTCCTGAAAACCAATAAAATGGCTGTTTTATGAGAGCTCCAGGTTAAGCCTTCATGCAATCTGTTAATACAAATAATTTTTTGTCTACTTGGCCCTCCTTGACCCGGTATAATTTATTTGTTTCCAATAATTATATCTCATTTAAAAATAATCTCATTTTTTTTAGAATACTTAAGCAGTAAAATATGTACTGCATGGTATTAGTACAATATTATAAGAATATATATACCTATTTTTTTTAAAAATAGGAATTTTTAATTTATTTCTATTACCATGAGAACCAAGTCCTTATTTGAGTGTTTAATAAGAAGTAAGATACAAAGGGTTATGAACCACAGAGAACAGAGTTTAACTCTATGTAATCTCTGCCTGAATCCCTTCTACAAAATTACACTGGCTTTTGAGATGAATCTCAGTTTCTCTTGGTTCAGAATTTATAGATTACTCTTGCCACTAAAGTGCCCTGCTTAAATATTCTGGTGACAGGTAACTCAGATCCTCTGGAAGCAG